>NC_138207.1:93737576-94432576 GCF_964194415.1 Vipera berus | reverse complement strand
CTCCTTTTGTGTTTATACATACATTAAATTCTATTTCCTTAGTTCTTTCAGAGAGAATTACAGGCTGCTCCACTAATGCTTTTATTAACCTCTTAAAAGCAACTTATCTGGAAGCAGCATACCCGCATGCATGTACATACATATACCGTCACACAATCTGTAACAAATACAAATAATTTAAGTACCATTGAGGCACCAAAAACATCTCCAGATAGGCAGCTATGTCTCTGCAAACTAAGAATGGGAGCGGATAGAGATGTTGTATTAAGATTAGTTTGGCTTAGATGTTTTTCAAGCCCAAGAATAGGAAAAAAAAGGAATTCTGTAATTAAATGCATTAGGTAAATCTATGGAACATGTTGCACAGTTCTGGGTATTTACTACTTTACACATATCATCTTAGTCCACTTAGTAGGTACATTGAGCATTTACACACACAAGCCCTGAAATATTGTTCCGCGGCTCCTGTAAGTGATGGAGGACTCTTGGCTTTGAGTCCACTGCAGACCAATGAGCTGGGAGGCATAGTGAGGGTGCAGGGAAGTTTAGATTTCCACTCACAGGAGGTTCGTCTCTGCAGTTTGAGTCTGAGAAGGAGACATGGAAAAGTTGCACACAGCACCTCCCATGATGGTCTCTTCTGAGGCAGCTGAAGAACGAAAGAGCATCGTAAGTTGGTTCAGAAAGAGCACCACCAACAGCACTGTGGGGCCTCTGGGAGGCCAGTGAAGTTCTGGGTCTACAGCAGCACCTTTTGGGCTCTGGGCATCTGAGAGGCCTCCTAAATAACACAACATTGCCTCATGGCAGTGGAATGGAAACTGGGCAGAGCAGATTCCGCAGTAATAGGAATACCAATAGTCCTTAGACTTATATACTGCTTCATGGTGCTTTGCAGCCCTCTCTACGTAGTTTACAAAGTCAGCCTACCACTCCCAACAATCTGGATCCTCATTTTACCGACCTCGGAAGGATGGAAGGGCTGAGTCAACCTTGAGCTGCTCAGGATCGAACTGCCGAATTGCTGGCAGCCGGCAGTCAGCCAAATTAATGGAGAAGACTTTTGTAACTAAGAGAAGGACCTCAGGTGATCCACTCCTTGTCCCTCAGCCTAGCCTACCACCAGGATTGTGATGATGGAACAGAGGCAGGAAAGAAGGCTCTTATGGCTGCACCACCATCATTGCCCTCATCATCATCTGAGGCACAGGTACAGCTAAGGTTGATAACCTTCACCTGTTCCATCATGCTAAATATTATGTAAAAGCCTAGGTTGACTAACATCATGGTTGTGGAGCAAGAGCCTGACCTCTGATGTTCCTCACAGCTTTGGCCAATCACATCTTCATATTAGGGTTTTCATGAGAGAAAGAGAGAGACAGGGAGAAGGAGAAGGAGAAGGAGGAGGAGGAGGAGGAGGAGGAGGAGGAGGAGGAGGAGGAGGAGGAGGAGGAGGGGAGAAGGAGAAGAAAGAAGAAGAAGAATAAGAAGAAGAAGAAGAAGAAGAAGAAGAAGAAGAAGAAGAAGAAGAAGAAGAAGAAGAAGAAGAAGAAGAAGAAGAAGCAGCTACCTCATGTCATCCCAAAATCATAGAATCAGCAGCACTGCATGCTAACAATAGGGCTAAGCTTGATCCACAGGGGAGAACAACCAAAACCAGCTTTAACTGAGTCTATGCCAACCAGGATCTCTAATGAAGGGACTGCCTTGCAAGCCAACTTCCTGTTGCCCAAATCCTTGGGGAGGCTACTTGAGTTTCTGGGGGGGGAAGCAGAATTGAAATGTAAGAAAATAAATATCAAGAGCCCTACAAAGATTTCTCCATTATGTTGAGCATAGGTTACCATTTACTTGCTGGTAACTCTGCCCTCCAAGAGCAGCTCGCACTGTCAAAAAAAGCTCTCACAAAAGCATCTACTTTTAAATATAAAATCAAAAGCAGTCAAGTTTTATGGTAAAATCAAAATCTGCTAGTGCTTGAGTCTCTCAAAAAATTGTGTTGCACAAAGGCTGCCAATCATACACAACCTCTGATTGGTCTGAGGAGGTGCATGAATGTGATGATTTATAGTGCCTCTTTCCCAGTAGCTCATGTCACCTCTGAGCAGTTGTTAGGGGCCCAGTGAGACCATCAGGTGTGTCCTTAAAACAAGCTGAACCAGCCTTCCTGTCTCTCCCTCTGGCTGGAACAGAGCTGGGTCTGTTCTACCAACCTTCCATAGCTACCAATGTACCTTCAGCCCATTCCCTCTTGACAACCGGGGAAGAAAGCCCAGTAGCGACCTGTGTCACATTCTGACTGTTGGCTCAGGCCAGACATGTCAAACACAAGGCCCGGGGGCCGGATCCGGCCCACGAAGTGGTTTCATGTGGCCCGCGAAGCCATCCTGGAAACAGTGAGGGAACGGCCCCCACTGCCTTGGCCCTGGCCCAGAGACCCTCCTTCTGTCAGAGACCCTCAGATCTGTCCCACTCCTGCCCAGGCCCCCATAGGCACCCTTGATGCGAACGATGTAGAGCTGGCCACGCCCACCCAGTAGGCCATACGCACTCTAGCCACGCCCACCCAGTAGGCCACGCCCACCCTGGCCATACCCACCCAGCCCCCTGAGGGCAACCTCAATGCTGATGCAGCCCTCAATGAAATTGAGTTTGACACCCCTGGCTCAGGCAAAGAAATGGGGTGGGGGTGGTAGGGGTGGGAAGAGACATGATGTCTAAGGTTCTGGACCAGCATCCTGAACACTAATACGGGAGGTACTTATCAATTGCCCAGTGCTGATGACAGCATCTGACATGACAAATCCACTGGTTTAGAACAGGGTTGCAGCATGGACACGCAGCCCACCTCTGGAAGGTATCAAATGCCGAGGGATTGCTGATCTTCTTTGCAAACATCTCATTAATGGCCCTCCAAAGATTTGCAGCCTAAACACTTGTGGGCATTAAAATTAGTGGGTCTCTCTGCTCGCACTCTTTGTGGGAGGCTAGCTTTTCTGGTGAAATTTGTGCAGAATAAGTGGGATGCATTTTCTTCTTTTTAAAATAAATAAAGGTGCAAGCATTTGGCCACCACAAGATGGCACTGTGTGCATTTGTTTTCACCTTGAGCAGCAAAACAACACACACAAACACACACAGAGAAAGAGAGAGAGAGAGAGAATCACCTGCAGCGCCAGTAACAGACCATGTAGATCAAGCCACCTTTGAAAAACGAAGCCTTTCCTCCTTGGTGAAGCCCACAGCTCTTCTCCAAGCCTCGGAGAGCTGAATCCACAGTCCAGGGCCAGATTGGGAAAACATTTTCCAGCCCCTCCTTCAAAGAAGGATGAAAAGGCCTCTGATTCTCTATGGGAGAATCATTCTAGAAACATCTAGACATGGAGAGCCATTTTATTTCTCCATGAAAGAGGAGAAATCCTCACTTGTTTTATTTTACTTTTCAAATACCTTTGGATTAGGAGAAATGCTTTGATTAAAATCCCAAGTGTGAAAGCTTAAGGAACAGAGGGAAAACCTGCACTGGTTATTAAGATGCTGGACTAGGATGGGCCATCCAGGTTCTCTGAGGGCTTAGCGGTGGTCTACAGTTTAGGTTAGAATGACAAACAAAACTGTAAACATTTTAGTAACAAAGGGAACATGTTAACCAACATTTCAGAGTTACAAACAGTTCTAACTGTGAAATTATTTTATCCTCAACTGAACTCTGTGAACAGGCTGAAGCTTGAGAACGTCACACAACTACTAATTCCAACCCTATTATAAAGTTGAAAAGGTGCCTCAAATGCAATGCCCCCCAGCCTGCTGCCTTGTAAATAACCTGATGTGCAATTCCATCATCTTCAGTCACTGGGCGTGCAATGACCTCATGAATTTGCAGGATGCCAACCCAGTAAGTCCGAGCAAAACCCCCTCCATTAGCCCCATGAATGAGCCAATTAACCCATTGGCTCTGGTCAATGGGGTGCCAGTTTCCACATCAGGCTCCTTCTCAGATGTGTTTCCAACCCCCAACCCCCACCCCACCTGTTATGTACTGGGCTTTTGGAATATCACCACGTGCGTTGCTGGAGAACTAACGTTCTCCAGCAACTCAGACAGGACGTCTCCGGTCCTGCAATTGGTCAACTTTGGGCGGCAAGCATGGCTTCAATCCGATTGGTTAATACCATAGGACCTGGCTATATATTGAAGCAGGGTGACTCCAATCTCTCAGTACAGTTTCTGCTTAAATAAAGTATGAATTTGTCTGTACTCATCTGCGTGTCCTCGTTCCTGCTCATCAGAGCCCACGACACAACAGTGGTGATGAGGATGTTATCCTGCTTCACCGCCTGAGGGCTGAAGTCATGAGGGGACAGCATTACTCGCTGGAGGGAAGAGGCATCTTTCCCCCCCCTCTAGCCAGCTAGTAAACTACACTAGTGGCCGCGTGCTCAGAGGAGGCGTTCCCTGAGTCTAGAAGCAGGATCCAACAGCAGCGCAGGAATTGAGGAAAGATGCCAAAGGTCGGCAAACTCAGAGAGTTCGACATTAAACATCCAGAAGATTGGCCATCTTACCTCTCACAAGTAGAGAATTACCTATGAGCTAAGTAGATAGCAGAGGAAGGCCTAAAAGCTGCAACGTTGCTGTGTGTGTGTGTGCCCTCAACTTTTGATCTAGCAGAAAACCTCTTCGTGCCAACACCCATCGAAGCAGTATCGTTTGCTGACCTTAAGAAGAAGCTGACCGGGCGTTTCCAGCAAAAAATGTCGGAGATGGCTTGGCGGTTTAAATTCGACCAATGAGTGCAGCTTCCCGGCGAGAGAGCATCCGAGTTTATCGCGGGCCTAAGGCAGGCCACACATCTCTGCAAATTTTCGAATTTAGAGGAGCGTCTGAGAGACCGACTCGTCTGCGGACTGAGAGACAGAACCCTGCAGCAGAGATTGTTTGCCAGACCAAATCTCACATTCACTGAAGCACAAGACGAGGTCATGGCTGATGAAGCAACCGGAGGTGCAGTACAAAAAGTACAGCCCACCAAAGCTCCAAAGACAGAAGATTCCGTCCACCACGAGGTCGCCATATGCGGCGGAGAATCATCATCAGAAGAACCCGAAATAAACAAGCTCCAGAGACAGCCAAGCGCGCGAAACCGCGGCAATCAGCAAAGAGAGAACAATTACAAGGCAGTTCTCTTACCTAGATGTAAGGGGTGCGGAGGCAACCACTCCCACGCAAATTGCAGATTCCGTTCGGCCATGTGTAGAGCTTGCAGAAGGACTGGGCACATCGCGGTGGTGTGCAGAGCTCGCCAGAGAGACAGGCCACTGAAGCACCAGTCAGAGGAACTTACTAGGAAAGGTACTGGGGCCCTGGGTCCAGTCAGTGTGGGGTTCTTCAAGAGCCGGATAAGCGTTTGTCGCACCAGGGCTCGTCGTCCCCTTAAGCCTAAACCTAAGCTCTCGGTAGAGCTACAAGGAATTCCATGCAAAATGGAATTGGACTCCGGCTTGGCGGTCTCAATTATTTCACAGGACACATTCAACCTCGTGTGCAGACGCAACAACCAGTAGGCTAAACTAAGACCGTCAGATATTATTTTAACAGATTTTCAGAATGCTTGGGTTAAAGTTAAGGGTGAAGCCACCTTATTGGTGAAATTTAAAGGGTTTTTGGGGCACCTGGATGTCATAGTAGTAGAGGGCCCAAGAACAAGTCTTGTAGGACTTGATTGGTTTGAGGCTTTGGGCATTCAAATAACAGGCATTAACTGGACACGGACAGCAGACCTCAAGGCTGTTTGTGAGGAATTTGTGGATGTTTTCAAGTCAAAACTAGGAACTTATACTGGGTCACCCATTTCCTTTAAATTAGATCCTAACGTTCCAATAAGGGTCAAGCCTCGCAGAGTTCCTTTCGCCTTAAAACACAAAATCAATTCTGAAATCAATAAGTTAGTAGAGCAAGGTGTATTTCAGCCTGTTGATGGGGAGGAGTGGGAAACTCCTATTGTCACCCCACTAAAGCCCAATGGGGAGGTTCGCATTTGTGCAGACTACAAATACACGTTAAATAAAGCCTTAAATCAACATGCATACCCGGTCCCGATAGTCAGCCATATTCTGGACTCTTTGCAAGGGGGAACCATTTTTGCTAAACTTGATTTAGCGCAGGCGTATCAGCAGCTGCTGGTAGACGAGGTCACAACCGCGGCTCAAGCAATAGTGACTCATAGAGGGGCATTCAAAGTCAAACGCTTGCAGTTTGGAGTTAGCGTTGCACCGGGCATCTTCCAAGGGATTATGGAATGCACACTTAAAGGAATTCAGGGTGTATTTTTTTTTTAAATTCCATTTATATCCCGCCCTTCTCCGAAGACTCAGGGCGGCTTACAAGCTTAGCAGTAGCCTTCATTTTATGTATATGCCTGCTTATTAGGGCTTTCACACACACCCCAAGCGGCATTATTACAAAGTCAGCTTAATTGCCCCCAACAATCTGGGTCCTCATTTTACCTACCTCGGAAGGATGGAAGTCTCCGGTCCTGCAATTGGTCAACTTTGGGGGGCAAGCATGGCTTCAGTCCAATTGGTTAATACCATAGGGCCTGGCTATATATTGAAGCAGGGTGACTCCAATCTCTCAGTAAAGTTTCTGCTTAAATAAGGTATGAGTTTGTCTGTACTCATCTGCGTGTCCTCGTTCCTGCTCATCAGAGCCCACGACATAATACCACCCAAGCCCCCACTTTCTCTTTAACCCTGGCAGGGTCTTGGTCTTCACTTTAAGTTGAACTGTCTAGCATGCAGATAATATTGAACACTGTCTCAACAGATGTAATGCTAGCTAAATGTGGATTTCTGACATGCCACTTTAGTGCCTACATAAACAAAGTGCATTTCTTTAAGGATTTCCTCTCTCCCAGGGAAAAGGCAAGGACGGCTCTGATTTCAGAAGGGTTTGTTCTACCAGCTTCCCACCATCTATGTTGACTTTGCTGTTCTGAATCCCACAAGAGGAGAAGGTCACCATGGGGGAAATTGCCAACAGCTGGCAGGAGTGGCAATTCATAATGTTTGTATAGAAAAGAATTATGTAGGACAATATTTTGTGGGAATGTAACGCTTCTTTAAAGCACATGTTTTCACAATGTCCTCAATACAACTGAGCCCCAAAATTTTGTTGCTAAGCAAGGCAGTTCTTAAGTGAGTTGTGACCAATATTACAACCTTTTTTTGCCATAGTTCTTAGTCAAACCACAGCACAGTAGTTCAGTGAATAATGCGGTCATTAAGGGAATCTGTCTTTCCCCATTGACTTTGCTTGCCAGAAGCCAGCTGGGAAGGTTGCAAATGGTGACCACATGACCCTGGGACAGTGAAACTATTGTAAATACATTCCAGTTGCCAAAGTCTGAATTTTGATCATGTAATCAAGGGGATGCTGCAAGGGTCATAGGTGTGAAAACTGGTCATAAATCCCTTTTTTCCAGTGGTATTTTAACTTCGAACAGTCACTAATGAGAGCCAGATCTGGCCCTAGGTTCTGCCTCAGTTTACCCAGTCGGAAGACCATTTTATTAGAGTACTGACAAAGTGGGATCTCCCTACGAAAAGGGAAAACCTTGAGACCCATTATACGTTCCCTTTTATACTTAAGACATCAAAGATAATGGAAGAGGAAAGATGATTGGGCAGGACAAAATCACACATGTTCATTAAAATGAGGCCTGATGTGAGAAGGTTCATAAAATTTAAAGAAAAAGGTTATTTGGAGTTCATGAAGAGACAAACCAGATGCCAATTAGCACTAACAAACTTTTTCATATCAGGAGATAGTCTCCATCCATCCCTTTTATAACTTATCTTTTCAGTTTAGGAATGTTAGAAGCTATCAATCAACCCATGTGCAGCAATAGGATAAAACGTTTTCCTACATTCCAGTCTATAATGAGCCTTAAAATCATTTTAAAAGAGAGAAAAATAAGTCAAATTAAAACACAAAGTTACTATGTCAGTTAACAAATTACAAAGTCCATGTCCTGTGCCCCTCACAATTCCCCTTTTTCAGATAAAGGGCAAAACAAAATATGCCCTTTCAGCATCACCAAAAAGAAAATACAGTAACAATAAACAAAAACCTAAGGAATTTGGACCAAGAGTAACTGGGGCCAAATGTGCAGAAGTTTCAATGGAAAACAGCTTGCAAAAGTTGCAATGTACAGGGCAGGTACCCTGAGAAACAAATCAAAATCCCTAATAGAACATCAAAATAAAAACACCAAAACGTGACGCCATTTATGTCAACATACTGTAGGTCATATAAATGAAGGGAAAAGGGTCATCAACACATACTACAGTATAAAACAGTGTAAATTAAAATTACAAAACAACAACCTGACTCTGGTAATAGGCATAACAACTAGAAGTAATGGGCGCACAAGCACCTCCTATTTCTGCCCATAAAAAAATCTAGGGCCATGTCATTCCAAATAGCAACAAGAAATACAGAGGAGACTTCAATTGATAGTCTCCTAATGGCATTTACTACAACAGCGACATAGATTGCAAGTGATGCAGAAATAATGACAAGGGCAAACGCTAATTTAGCAACCCTAAACCAGGCAAGTGCCATGTATTGTTACATATTTTGTGTTATGTTATGAATATATCACAAATATGATATAAGTTATGAATATAGAGAGCCTGTAATACAACCATAGTTAGCCTTTTCATAAACTCACTGGGAAACTCACGTTGCTGGGATGTGTGTAAGATAAGGAAAGATTCTGAGTGCATGTATGAATGATTTATTGTTGGTGATACCAGGTGGAACATTATTGGGCATAAGGAGTGTGTAGTGGATTGCACTTTTCATGGAGTCTTGGAACAGAAAATAAGAATGTAAAGTTCCAGACGGGGCTGGGGCAAGATGTACCATACATATGAATTCTGAGTAAACAAGTTGGGTATAAAGAGAAGACTGGAATGAACCCAGGCCCCGAAGTTCCAGACAACTCTTTTTGGAGTAGGGGACGCCCTGAGTCTGCTTCCCAGCCCATTGTAATGTAGCCTGATCACCTGTGTTGAGAATGTATGTGAGTATTGTGTGAATGAGTAGCCTAGTTGGGCACACGTGTGTGGACATCTGAAGGTACCTTTGAATAACAAATTATACTCACTCTCACAACTGTTTTATGGGATTTTGGAAAATTTAAAAAACATTGATATGCTGAGCTATTTTTCATTGTCAGCAGAAATCCAGAATTATTGGAAAAGAATGCCATCAAATTGTGTAAAGTGGCAACAAAAGAGAATTTCTTCTTCTAAATCTACCTTAGAGAACAACTGCAACATTTCAAATCATTCCAATATTTTACCTGATGTTTCCATAAAAATTCCTTTACCCATGTATAACCCCACAACTGGGCAGCTGCATCTCAAAACAAAACAAAACGAAACAAAAATTGTTGAACTCTCTGGCCAGCCAACAAATTAAAAATTGGGCTTCTCAGCTTGGCTTAAAGCCCCCAGATCACATTTCTAGTGGAATCACTCCTTGCATTTTCCCCACTGCCCAGAGAACAAGTCACAGATTGTCCCAGGAAAGAAAAAGTGGAAATTTAAAGGAACAAAACCTTCACAGGTCTGGAAATTATGTTTAATGGGGGTGGTGTGTGTATGCTTGTGTTGGGTTATTTCCAAAAGCTGGATGTGGGCAGACCCTCTATAATAATAAAAACAACAACAAGGCCTTATTCCAAAAACGATTTGGAAAATGGAGCTCATTGGCTTGTGAAAAAGCTCCCTGAAAATAATGATTGTTTTGCCTGGAGAAAACATTGGGTAAAGTATTTGTATGTGGAATCGTTTACACAGAAAGTCTGAACGGAGAATCCTGTGATTAGATGACTGGTGTGAATGCATGTGCTGACAAACTTCAACCTCCCAGTCAGTGGACAGGGCTAGTTACCCTTCTCTTACAGAAAGCAAGGAGTGGCTATTGTGGAGTAATTAGAAGGACAATAGAAAGTGTTAAAAAGAAGTGAAATGGGAAAGATCCGCATAGAATAGAGAGATGATGGCGTGGGAAGTCAGCCCCATAGAGAAGGAAATATTAAAAGGTCAGAAAAATATATTTCCTCAAAGGATCTTAAAGAGGCAGAAAAGCATGCTCAGTTTTTCTTAATAGCCCCAAGTCTCCCTCCTCCAAGCAGAAACCAGCTCTATAGAAATGCAGATGTAAACCATCCAGGAAGGTTGGAGGCCCCCAGCTGGAAGATTAAGAAGACAAAAGACCTAAAATCTACATACCCCACCCAAACTCTAAGAGTCATCAGCCCCAGCCCCAGGGAAGCCGAATATGACCATTGGGACATTATAGGATAAACCCACCATCATCAAAATACTAGAGAGGCACACTCAGACTCAGGTCAAACTTCATGCCACAGGAGCAACTCCAAACAAAAGGCTCTAGAGCAGGGGTGTCAAACTGCCGGCTCGCGGGCCGGACATGTCATCCGGAAGCCGTGTCCACCCCATTGCCGGCAATGACAAAACCGTCCCGATACATTGTGTGACATCACGTGACGTTGCAAGTTTGACATGTCTGCTCCAGAGGGTATAAAGACCCACTCCCTACATGTGCTCAGTCCTTTTTTTTCTCTTTTCTGCCAGAGCCTGGCTCCCCTCTTCAATAAACTGCAACCTTCTTCCTAAAGCAGTCACCATGTTTATTCCCAGCTTGGAGTGAACCACGATGAAGACTTTTCTTCCAACAATGGCAATTACAAGTGAATCACAGGAGAGAGAGAGAGAGAGAGAGAGAGAGAGAGAGAGAGAGAGAGAGAGAGAGAGAGAGAGAGAGAGAGAGAGAGTGTCTGACTTTAAATACATGGAGCATCAACAATAAATACACATAAGCAATGAAATCATACAAGTAGTTACATATATACAAATCAATACCCAAATGTCCACCATCCCACTGTTCCATGAAGCTAATACAGCATCAGTCCTAGGGCAAAATCAATCAATTCTATGGCAATGCAGCAATGCCAATCTTTTTGTAGCTGAAATGGTAATCAGTCTGTTCAGCATCTGTAGTGCTCAGCAGGAAAAGTGTAACAAAGTCCATTGTTGTATAATTTTCAGTAGTGTGGAGAACTCTTCCTAAAGTGACTCAGTTTCTCCTCACTGGTTTCTATTAAGGTCGACTGAATCAAAAAAACAATAATCAGTCATTAGTTCCAGGAAGCCAGGGGTCTATTAACACTCACCACACATCTTTTGAAATTCCCACCCAGGTTCCATAGTGATGTTATCAGGCATTTTCTGTTCTGTTGCCATATCTCTCAGTTTTGTGTCCACCAGTGGGAAAACAGATTCGTCTTTCCACACACGGGATATGGAACCCTTCTCCCCTGGGGGTTTCACTTGCATAGACTGGGTGAGATGCATGGCTTCCCTTGCGTGAATGACCCATGGTCAGACATGAGACAAATTAACCGTTTAAAAAAGATCTTACAAAAAATAATAAATGCCGTAAATGTTTCCAACCTTTTATTCTGGTAAGACACCTGGACATCAGCCTGTTACCACAGGTGGCAAAGAAGTCACAGGTACAGGGAGTGCAAACCACAGCTCACCAGATCCTGAACTGTCTACCTTCCTTTTGCCATGATTCCTCATGTTCCTTTTACCTTGCTGGTAAAATACCTGTAAATAGTTCAGTGTCAAAGTCCAAACCAATTAATTCACAATGTTAGGGATGAAAAAAATTATAAACTTGGTTGAACTTAACTAGCCATACTTAGCCATTGAATCTTTGCAATAGAATAGAATAGAATAGAATAGAATAGAATAGAATAGAATAGAATAGAATAGAATAGAATAGAATAGAATAGAATAGAATAGAATAGAATAGAATAGAATAGAATAGAATAGAATAGAATAGAATAGAATAGAATAGAAGCTGGAAGGGACCTTTGGAGGTCTTCTAGTCCAGCCCCTTGCTCAAGCAGGAGAACCTATGCCATCTCAGACAAGTGACTGTCTAGCCTCTTCTTAAAAATCTCCAGTGATGGAGGGCCCACAATTTCTGGAGGCAAGCTGTTCCACTGGTTAATTGTCCTCACTGTCAAGAAGTTTCTCCTTAATTCTAGGTTGCTTCTCTCTTTAATCAGTTTCCAACCATTATTTCTTGTCCTGCCTTCTGATTCTTTGGTGAATAACGTGACCCCTCTCTTCTTTGTGGTGGCCCCTCAAACACTGGAATACTGCTGTCATGTCTCCCCTATTTCTTCTTTTCTTTAGACTAGCCAAACCCAAGTCCTGCAGCCATTCTTTTTAGTCTCCAGGCCTTTAATTATCTTACTTGCTCTTTTCTGAATTTTTTCCAAACTCTCAACATCTTTTTTGTGATATAGTGACCAAAATTGGCTGCAGTATTCCAGGTGTGGTCTTACTAGGGTTTTATAAAGCAGTACTAATACCTTGCATCATCTTGATTCTATGCTTCTGTTTATACAACCCAGGATTGTATTGGCTTTTTTGGCTGCTGTTGCACATTGCTGGCTCATAGTCAAGTGATCGCCTACTAGGACTCCAAGGTCCCTCTTACAGTTACTGTTTTTAAGCCAGTAAAAGTCTTGCCCAATCTGTATTTGTACCTTTGTCTTTCTATCTTGTCTTGTGAAGCCAAGCAAGTGTCTTTCCATGGCTCTTTGCACACTTTGTAGCTTTTTATTAATTGTGAGGTTAGTGTCCATGTTTCACTGGCATATGTTTTACCTGTTTTCAGGTAAAACACACTGATCGAAAACTTTTCAGGCATAGGAGAAAGGTTGTTCTTGAAAATTATGCATAGCTTGCTGAATGCCTGCCAACCACATTTTGCAAATATTGTCAATTAATTTTCCTTAGCTAAAAACTTCCTGCTGGCTCATAGTCAAATGATCATCCACTAGGACTTCAAGGTCCCTCTTAGTTACTTTTTTTAAGCCAGGTCTTGCCCAATCTGTACTTGTACCTTAGATTTTTCCTGCCTAAATGTAAAACTTTGCTTTTCTCCACTTTGAAACTCATTTTGTTGGATAGGGCCCATTGTTCAAGTTTGTCTAGATCTTTTTGGATCCTGAGTTTGTCTTCTGGGATGTTGGCTACTGCTGCCAGTTTGGTGTCATCCGCAAATTTGATGAGTTCCCCTTCAATTCTCGTCTAAGTCATTGATGAAGATATTGAAGAGTACTGGGCCTAAGATGGAAACTTGTGGTACCCCACTGCTTACTTCTCTCCATGTGGATGTTGTGCCATTGAGGACTACTTGTTGAGTACGGTTTGCCAGCCAGCTACAGATCCATCTGGTGGTGATGTTGTCTATTCCAGCTTTTTCTAGCTTACCAAGGAGTAGGTTGTGGTCTATTTTATCAACTGCCTTACTGAAGTCTAAGTATACTACGTCCACAGTATATCACTGCTCTACTAGTTTAGTCACTTTATCGAAGAATGAAATAAAATTGGTTTGGCATGATCTGTTTTTAACAAACCCATGCTGGCTTCTAGTTATAACTTTGTTTGCTTCTAGTTGTTCACAGATCTGTGTTTTAATTATCTTTTCTAGGATCTTCCCAGGTAGTGATGTTAAACTGATTGGTCTGTAGTTTCCTGGGTCCATTTTTTTCTCCCTTTCTTGAAGATGGGAACCATATCAGCCCTTTTCCAATCCTCAGATTTTTGAAAGATGGCTTCCGGTTTGCACACGCGGCGCTGGTGGACGTTTGGGAAAAGCTCCCCCCCTCCCCCGCCGTCTGGTCTTTCTCTCCCAGAGAGCCCTGAAAAGGGTTAAAAGTCGCCCTGGAGGGGCGACCACCGTGAGGAGGCTATCTCTCTGTGATTGCGGAAGGGTGGCAGCCCTCCATTTGATCCAGAGTTACTCCTCTGGCCTGAAGAAGAAGAGATCGGCCATGTTAAGCCGTTCCCTGCTGAAAGCCAAAATCACTATCAAACACCACAAGGCAATCTGGAGGATTCGGGTGAGACCTTACCTTTCTTACTCCCCTAATTACTTTCCTGTGGGACTTTTCTGAAAATCTTTTTCCCCATTCTTGAAAGATCCACGACTGCTTACTTGGGGATTTACAACCTTAAAGCCTCAAAAGAAATCAAATGACTAAGCTAAATAACTAAGCAACCTTATTTGTACCTCTGGAATTTTTGGGCCACTAAAAGGTTTTTATTGCTTAGTTTTACAGGGACCTACTACCCTATTTACTGCTAAAAATGAATTAATTGGATAAAATACTCATATTATATTAGTCTGCAAAAGGAATGTACATGCTATTGAGGACATCTTCTGGCAAAACCTGGTACAGCAAGTAAACCTCTTTTTTTTACTCTTGAGATCTGGCTCTAACAGATTTGTCCTTGACATTATCTTTAAAGATAAAAATTGGGAACACCTGGCACTGAAAACAACCTTTATGAATAGTGGAGGTGGACATTTATTGACTTTTATTAAAACAGCCTCCACTAAAATACTAAAGAAATGGAAGAATATATTCCACCACTTGACTATAAACTCTTACTTGATACAATTTTGGCAATGACTGTAGAAATAAAATCAGACTTAAAGACAAACCTGATAGCACAAACTCACCTAATGAGACTCTTACTTCAATTGACGAACTGACAACCCAAAAATGAACAGAGGATGAGGAAATCAACAACAAAACAGGGACTTTAAAGTACAACAAGTACAATCTACTGAGAGCCTTGATGCCCAAACTTTGATTTCAACTATAAAACCTACAATGCAACAAACAACTGAAGCTCCTGCCCAGCTCACTTAGCAAGCAGCCTCTTTTCCGCAAGCAAGTGAGCTGGGCAGGAGCCCGGGATCAGTGTTTCTGAGCACAACTTCTGAGCGTGGCTCAGCTGATCCCAGGCTCCTGCCCAGCTCACTTGCTTGCGGAAAAGAGGCTGCTTGCTAAGTGAGCTCGGCAGCAGCCCGGGATCAGCTGAGCCGCGCTCAGAAGTCACGCTGAGAAATGCTGATCCCAGGCTCCTACCCAGCTCACTTAGCAAACAGCCTCTTTTCTGCAAGCGAGCTGGGCAGGAGCCCGGGATCAGCTGCCAGTCAGCTGGGAGCGCCAGTGCTTTTGATGCCAAAAAAATAATAAAATTACAGACACACAAGGGAGGAAGTGAAAGCTATAAAGCTCCATGCCTGTTCCCTCTCCCCCTTGGGAATGGCAGAATCCAGGGGGAGATGAGATTTGGGGTTAGCTCAGAGGAGATAGTTAGAAATGAAATATAAATGGATTCTGACAGAGGGACTGAAAGACAAAGTATGGAGTTTTATACCTGGCCAGGATGAAAGGTGAGAACTGTGATGTTTTATTTTGTCTGAAAGACTTAATAAGTTAAGTTGATAGTTGATTTATAGAAACCTATAGAAACCTAACAGAGTGAGCGCCTGTTACTCGTCCCAGCTTCTGCCAACCTAGCAGTTCGAAAACACGTAAAAATGCAAGTAGAAAAATAGTGACCACTGCGGTGGGAAGGTAACAGCGCTCCGTGCGCCTTTGGCATCTAGTCATGCCGGCCACATGACCACAGAGACGTCCTCTCTATTATGCCTGCTATCTCCTATTTCTTAGTAAAAGTTCCTGCTTGGAAAATCTTGTCTCCAAGAGTCCTTCTTTCTTAAGATGTGGGCTGAGGTGGGTTCTGACACCCTGTCTCTTCTGTTGCACTTACACCCACACCAGACATAAACAATTTCCAAATACTTCACCCAACATTTTCTCCAGGCAAAACAATCATTATTTTCACAGAATTTTTTCACAAGCCAATAAGCTCCATTTTCCAATTTTTATTTTTTATTATTATTGTTATTTTGAATAAGGCCTTGTTGTTTTGTATATTATTATTATTATTAGAGGGTCTACCTCCCCCCTCCATCTTATAAATGACCCAACACAAACATACACACACACCATTTAAAATCATTTCCAGACCTGTGGAGGTTTTGTCCCTTTAAATTTTCACCTTTCCTGGGGCAACTTGTGGCTTGTTCCCCAGGCAGTGGGGAAAATGCAAGAAGTAGTTCCAATAAAAATGTGATTGGGGCCCCCAACCACTGCCCACCTGTTCCTCACTGCTTTAAGCCAAGCTGAGAAGCCCAATTTTTAATTTGTTGGCTGGCCAAACATGTCAACACCTTTTCTTTCATTTTTATTTTGTTTTGAGCTGCAGCTGCCCAATTGAGATTATACATGGGTAAAGAATTTCTTATGTAAACATATTCAAAGGTACCTTCGGATGACCATAAATGTGCACATAATTTTAACAAGCTCTATCTCCTTTTCTATTCAGTTTAACTTAATTCAATTTCAATTCCAATCCTGCTAGCTTCAAGGAAATTATTATAGAGACATATCAACAGAACAGAAGTCACATCCTCATTTTCTGAGTATTCAATATTCTAAGTTCCCATTCAGATAGGCTAAACTTACCTGCTGAATCCCAGGTGGGAAGAACAACAAAACGTTTCCTTTTTCATGACTTTCCATGCCAAGTAGGCCCAAATCATTTTACGATCCAGGAGATTTCCGTCTCTCCAGGATCAACTAACGGACCTTACTTCATTCAATATCTCTGTTGCCTCCAGGGGTTCCAGTTAAACCCTGCTGAGCACTATGCAGCATACCATTGTAATAATCAGCTTGTCCCCCATAATCAGAACGTAAGACACAAATGGTCCGTGTTGTGTAGTGAATTCTTTGGAAGCAGGAGGCGAGACAAGAGGGTTCAAACAGGAACATTGCTTTATTGTAGTAACAGGAACAGAACTGAATCAGAGGCTTCTGCGCAGCTACTTATATGGTTGGCCACTAGGCGATGGCCAATAGGTTTAAAAGGAACCTATTCCTGCCCCAGAGCCAACCAATGATTGTCCTGGAGACTGCATGTCTGGGCAGCCAGCAACCGTTACACAGATACCCTAATTAAGCAATCTCAAGCAGCATTCAAAGACATGTGAAGACAGTTCAAGTAAAAGGCCCAATACATTACACTCTGCCTCCTTTCCTTCTTTTCCTCATCTTTCTCCATTTTCTTTCTCTTTGTCTGTTGCTTTTCTCAAGAAGAACCCACTTGCCACTGTTCCTCTTGCCTGAATGCAAACCAAGAATCCTGCCGACTACACCAATTATGTCATAAGATTGAGTTCAAGCCACTCAAAGTGAAGTTTTCCAATAGCTCTTTCATTCAGACAAAAAGCAATTATCTTAAGTTATGCCCAACAAGGCTATTCAAACAACTGTGCCCAACAAGGCTACTCAAGTTGCTGTAAATATTGCTGCACAATTTTAACAAGCCCTGTCTCTTTTTCAATTCAATTCACTTCAATTCAATCCAATCCTGCTGGCTTCAAGAACATTATTACAGACACACATCAAAGAATTTTGAACAGAAGTCACATCCAAATTATCTTAGTGTTTTGTATTATAACTTCCCATTTAGACAAGCTCTAACTTTTCATTACCTGCTAAACCTTCCAAGATGGGAAGAACAACAAAACTTTTTTTTCTTCAGGGCTTTCCATGCCAAGTGGGCCCTAACTGTTTTATGATCCAAGAGATTTCTGTCTCTCCAGGATCAACTAATGAACTTTACTCTGCTCGTTAGAGTACAAAAATAGTTACAATCCAGAAGATTTACCTCTCTTCAGACCCAACTAGCAAACTTTCCCTTGCTCACTAGACTAGAGTACCGAAAGAAAACTAAACAAATCAAAACTCACCAAATTTCTTTTGACTAAATTTCATCTGGATGGATATCTACTCAATCTTTCTTTTAGTGCTCCTTTATAAGGCCTTTTGCATCTCTAACGGCAGTCTCCTGAATCTCATATAAAAATCAATGTCAACAGAAATTCTTTTGAAGCCTGCTTTCCCATTGATGGTGATCTGGAGTCCAAGAAAGAACTGGGTGAAATTGTTCTGTACCAGCCTGCTACCGGCCCTGCAGAAAAGGCAACCCCTTTACAAACGGCAAGAGGCTGGAATTACGTCTGCCAAATTTATTACTACAAAAACAAACAAGACACGAACCAAGATACAGGAGCTTTGAAACACTATCCGAGCGGTTGCTTTCAGCACACCAGCCCTCCCCACACATTCCCCTTATAAAGAGTTCAGGGCGTGGCTTCTCTCTGCCTCCTTCCGAGAAGCCCCATTGCCTTCCTCTGTTTACTCCTACTTGACTGCCTCCTGCGTCGGGCGTCCTTGAACAGGGCCAGCTGTGGGTCATCTTCATCCACACTGTCAGGCTCACACAGCTGGGTCTCCATGGTGACCAAGTGGGAGGGGCCTGGCTGAGGGCTATCATCAGCAAGATCTTCAACCCCCTCAGCAAGGTCTTCAACACCCCCCTCCTCCTCTGAGTCGTCCGACCCAACTGCCGAACCCACAGGCTGACCCTGAATCACAACAGAAATGAAGAACTCCTGACTGGGGTTTCACCAACTGAAAGCCAAATCTGGCCCTAGGTTTTGCCTCAGTTTACCTTTCCCAATAAGCAACTGAGTCAGAAGATCATTTAAAAGCAATTTATTAGGGTGCCCTGATAAAGTGGGGTCTGAGATCCATCTTACATTTAATTTAATTTAATTTAATAATTTGATTTCTATACCGCCCTTCTCCCGAAGGACTCAGGGCGGTGAACAGGGCAATACACAATAAAAATCAGATACAAAAATTAAAAAACCATTAAAAACCAATTAAACATCATGCCCATAAAATCAATACATATTAAGTTAAAAACTAATTTTAAAAAACCCAACCCCACCCCGTCAGACCAGGCCAGCTTGTTTGAAAAAAAATGTTTTAAGATCGCGCCGGAAGGAGCGAAGGTCGGGGGCCGTCCGGAGCTCAACCGGTAAGCTGTTCCAAAGGTCTGGCGCGCCCACAGAGAACGCTCTCCCCCTGGGGGTCGCCAATCGGCATTCTTTGATCGGCGGCACCCTGAGGAGGCCCTCTCTGTGGGAGCGCACTGGACGGAGGGACGTTGACGCTGGTCGCAGGTGTTGCCGTAGGTAATCCGGACCCATGCCATTTCCTTTTATAGTTCAGACATCAAAAAAAATGCAAGACGAAAAGTGATTGGGCGGGATAAAAGCAACTTCCCCTTTGCATAGTCAATCAGTTACATGTAGTCAAACATGTTACATATTTGCATTCTAGAATATCACACATGTTCATTAAAATGAGGACTGATGTCAGAAGGGGCATAAAATTTAAGGAAAAAGGTTGTTTGGAGTTCACGAAGAGACAAACCAGATGCCAATTAACACTAACAAACTTTTTCTTATCAGGAGATAATCTCCATCCATCCTTTCTATAATTTATCTTTTCAATTTAGGAATGTTAGAAGCTATCGATCAATCCATATACAATAGGATAAAAGCTTTTCCTACATTCCAGTCTATAATGAGCCTTAACATCATTTTAAAAGAGAGAAAAATAAGTCAAATTAAAATACAAAGTAACTATGTTAGTTAACAAGTTACAAAGTCCACATCCTTTTTTTTTTATTGAAAAGTTTTAACATACAATTTTTCCCTTAAAAAATCCCCCCTCCCCCCCCTTCTCCCTCCCCCCCTTCCTCTCCCCCCTCCCCCCTCCCCCCCCGACTTCCCAGAGCTAAATACAAGGTATATATAAAAAAAACAATCATAAACAACCATATACTAACAACCATAAACTCTAAAATCTATCACTCTCTAGCTTATATAGGATAAAACAAACCTTAGTAATATTAAATATTTATAAATATATATATAAAAAACTAATATAGAAAAAAAAACAAAGAAAGAAGACTTATTCAAATATAAAACTTCTTAACCCTATACTTGTTCTGAATAAACCCAAGCCATTTTCTCCCTTCCATAATATAACGTTCCTGCGAGTAATCTTTCAAATAGGCCGAAATCTTCACCATTTCGACCAGGTCAGAAACCTTTAAAATCCACTCTTCTATAGTCGGCAGTTCCTCTTTCCAGTACTATCCCCGTAATTAAATTCAACATCAACTTAGTATATTCCATCAGGCTTTTATCCAAAAAGCCTTAATCTTTTCTACCATATATGAAAATATGAAAATATATTACATCTTTATCACCACACCTCCAACATTTAGGCTAATAATTCAGATACATGCTTAGCTTTTTAAAATCTAAATACCATCTATAAAACATTTTATAAAAATTCTCTCTTAGATTTCAAACTTGTATAAAATTTACATTCCTCACCCAAATCTTTTCCCACCTCCCACTACTTGACTGTAAGTACGTTGTGAAAGTTCCATAGACTTCTGCTGATCTTGTTCTTTTATCTTTTTTGATCGTTTTAAAGCAGCACGCGTCACCCTCTGTTCTCTGGGATCATCCAAAAGTGTTATAACTTGATCTCCTCCAGCACCATTCTCCTCTGTCTGTCCATCTTCAGCCTCTTGATATTCTCCTTCTCCAGATCCCTTTGCAGCTTCCAGAAGTGTTAATGGGGTTGCTTTTAAAACATTATTGTAAAAATCACGCGCTTGCATCACAGTAACCAGACGGTACCTTTTACCTTCATGCATCACCATCAACCCAGCTGGAATCTCCCATCTGAACCTTATATCTCGTTGCTTGAGCTCTTGCACAAGAAATGTAAAATCCTTCCTTCTCCTTAAAATCTTTGGAGGAATTTCTTTTAGAACCAGAACTTCTTGATCAGCAATCACGACCTTAGTATCATAGGCAGCTTGTATAACTTCATCTCTAATTTCCCTTTTTGTAAAATAAACCACCACATCTCTAGGCAACTTTCTCTGTCTAGCAATCCATGAGTTCACACGATACACTTTATCCATGCCTCCTTTTATTTCAGATGCTGGCTGATTCAATACCACTTCGAGAGCCTCAGAAACCAGCTGCTTTAGATCTTCCTTAATATTCTCCTTTAAACCTCTGATTCTAATGGCAAACTGCATCTGGAAATATTGAGCAAGACTCAATTCTTTATCCATTTTGTCTCTTAAATCTTCATTCTCCAATACTTTTGCTTCTAATATGGCATTCTTTTGAGTCGAATCTTTGACTTTTTCATCCAAATCTTCCACACATTCAGCCACTTTATACACTGAAGACAAAATGTCTACCTTCATCACCCTGTACTTCTGTTCCATCCTCTCCTCCATTCTCTCCTCCAACTTCTTCAATTTCTCCTCCATCTGTGCAAATTTATCACCCATTGATTCCAAAATTGATTCCAAGATTACCTGGGTATGTTTTTCAAGAGCATCTTGTAAGTCCTTCGATGTCACTACATCAGGAGGATGCAATGCCTGCAATGATGATTGTTGCACCGGGGAAGTTCCAGCACTCCGAAGAGTTTTAGGGGGAGGTTTAGCCGCCATCTTTTACTTTCAATTGTGACACACTTTCACTTAGAGTTTAAAAAGTCCATCAAGCTCGAGAGTAGAATAAAATAATCCTCTTCACCTTTTCCTCTTGTACCGCTCTGCCTGCTCTTTTTATTCCATAGTCCTTCCTTCAGGCAGGGGTGGTCGCAGACGCCTGGCTCTGCTCCATAAAGTCAGGAGCAGAGGCGCTGGCCAGCTGGGAGCGACCCAGGCTACGGGGGAGTTCAATCCTTCGGCCGCCCAAGCTGCAAGCTCAGGCGGCCCCGGAGAACTCAACCCCTACCTGGGGCCTCACCCCCTCCTCTTCTCCCGAGGAGGGGGCTTCAAATTCGCCCGAACAGCTGATTGGCGCTGTTTCGGGCGAAAATCACTCAGCTGAGCCGCGGGCAGCCCGGGAAGGCTGTCTCCATCGCCGCGGAGCCACCGGAAATCCTACAAAGTCCACATCCTGTGCCCCTCGGAGGGATGGGGGGGAAGATAGGGGGGCACTGTAACATCCCTGCAGTCAGCTCTAAGGAAGGACAGATTGCCAAACTGTGTCCAAGTGATTGTAAGGTGGTTCCAGTTACTTAAGTTTGGGTACAGGCCGTAAGTCCTTTGTTTAGTGCCATCATAACTGCAATTGATCACTGAACAAATACTGGTAGTAGCAAGTCAAGGACTACTTGTAAACATCCTTGTAAGTGGATCTCTAAGAAAACGTATTTCTTACCGCAAATGTTAGTCTGTAAATAAAGCCTGTGTTTTGACTTTCTAAGGATGATGCAAATACGACAGCATGTATTAAAAATAGCTAAAACTACTGCTTACATAATCACACAAATCTACATTAATCCTTCTGCAGTCTCAAAACAAAAGATTTATAAAAGTGGCAGAGCAGGATTACTCGCTTCCCATGATGCCTTTTCAAGCAGCTTTTAACACCTAGTGATTTTGGAACACATGTACTAGCAAAATCATTTGACTTCACTACGGTCAATTATTGACACATTGTACTGTATTATTTTAATTTATATGTGTACATTTAATTTATATCTGCATGTTGCAATGCTAATTCCTCAGCCAAACTTGTTGGGAGTAGAAGTCTATTCAGTTTCTGTTAAACACATTCGTTTCTGTACAACATTGTGTATTGTGTAATTCCTCATACAAATGCATACAGTGGACTATTGCATAAAAATCTCAGATCAGGCTGTACGTGCAACAAAAATGGGAGGTGTGGCTAGGAAGGCCTTTGCACTGCTTCATGCTGATGTGTGCCAGTTGCACTTGTTCCTGGACTGGGAAGCTCTACTTCTGGTCACCCATGCCCTGTTTACCTCCTAGGTGGACTACTATAATGCGCTCTTCATGGGGCTGCCCTTGAACAGTATCTGGAAGCTTCTACTGGTGCAGAGTGTGGCAGTACAAGCAGTTACGTCTTCCCCACAAATGACACACATTTCACCTCTGCTCTGTGAGCTGCATTGATTGCCAATTTGCTTCTGGGTCCAGTTCAAAGGGTTGGTTTTGACCTCTAAGGCCCATGTAAGTCGTATTGTATCTGATTTTACAACCTTTTTTGTGGCAGTTGTTAAGTGAATCACTGCTTTCAAGTGACTATGGGACAATGCAAAGAGCCATAAATGCAGGCCGGTTGCTGAGCGCCCAAAATATGATCCCATGGCTGCGGGGGGGGGGAGGGAGGGAGGGAGGTGGCCATCTGATTCTGAGGAAGTTCTTGAGAATGACCCCTAAATGAATCTCAACAGATGAAGCAACCTAGTTTTTGCCTTTGGCAACTAAAAGCTCATTAGCAACTTCTTTCTAGCTCCTATTTTCCATTTCCCCTCCAACAACCACAGAGGCAACAACTTGTATTTATTGAATAGGCTTACTTCTTATTGAACTACTATAATTGGGAAGTTAGTATACAGAGAGAGAGAGAGGGAGAGGGAGAGGGAGGGAGATCACTCCTTTGTGTTTAACGGGGCAGCTAATATTTCCCACCAGGAAAGTTTCAGAAAAGGATCTTACAAGAACTTTATTTTCCAAACGGATGTCAGTTCTGGCTAGGATTGTTTGCTCATTGGCTCAAAGCACTTGAAAAACAAGAACAGGCCACTTTTTTTTGAACAGAACAAAGAGGCAGAAAAACGACTGCATTTTTGGCACGGATCCCCAGCTTTCTGAACGGGCAAAAGAGTAGCTCTTTTGTCATTTCTTTTTATGAAAAGTTGCTTCCCACTTGCTGATGCTCATGGCTGCAGGTTGTGACACTCTCCTGGGTGGGCCCTTCCTCAGTTCCTTGGAAGTAACATTTTGAAACTCCTAACAGCTCCCATGGAGATATGAGAGGTGAAGGGTAGTGTTGCCAAGGGCTAGGTGTCTGTGTGCATTTCAACACAGATAGTCCTTGACTTATGACCACAACTGGAACTAGAACATCTGTGGCTTAGTGAGGCAGTAGTTAAGTGAGACACGACCAATTTTATGACTTTCTTTGCCATGGTTGTTAAGTGAATCGCAGGGTTATTCAGCGAGTCTGGCTTCTCCTGTTGACTTTCTTTTTTCGAAGCTGGCCGGGAAGGCCGCAAGTGGAGATCATGTGACCCAGGATGGTGCAAGGGTCGGAAATACAGGCCAGTCGCCAAGCACCCACATTTTGATCATGTGACCATGGGGAGGTTAAGATGGTCATAAGTGCAAGGACTGGTCACAAGTCATTTTTCAGTGCTGTTATAACTTGGAATGTTTGCTAATTGAATGACTACCTGTACAGTCGTAAGGCTGCCGTACCGTGTTTTTCTAATGGAATACTGATGCTGAACATCTGAAAGTGCAACTAGTTGATTAACCTCCAGTGGGGAACACCAACAAAAGTTTGCCATGCCTTCATGCCTACTATTTTTTCTCCCCTGCCTTTCCCCAAGAGACACCACTCTAACAGAGGGATAGAAGATCAAGATCACGTGAAGTGTTAATACCACTTTACAAGGCCTTGGTAAGGCCACGCTTGGAATGCTGCATCCAGTTTTGGTCACCACGATGTAAAAAAGATGTCAAGACTCTAGAAAGAGTACAGAGAAGAGCAACAAAGATGATTAGGGGACTGGAGGCCAAAACATACAAGGAATGGTTGCTGGAATTGGGTATGTCTAGTTCAGGGGTTGGCAACCTTGACTCTTTTATGGCTCGTGGACTTCAACTCCCAGAATTCCTGAGCCAGCCACGCTGAGGGAAAAGGGAGAGGTTTCTGAGCTAAGCCATGCTGGCTCAGGAATTCTGGGAGTTGAAGTCCACGAGTCATAAAAGAGCCAAGGTTGCCTACCCCTGGTCTAGTTTAATGAAGAGAAGGATGAGAGGGACATGATAGCAGTGTTCCAATATCTCAGGGGCAGCCACAAAGAAGAGGGAGTCAAGCTATTCTCCAAAGCACCTGAAGGCAGGACAAGAAGCAATAGATGGAAACTAACCAAAGAGAGAAGCAACCTAGAACTAAGGAGAAACTTATAACAATTAACCAGTGGAACGACCTGCCTCCAGAAGCGGTGAATGCTCCAACACTGGAAGTCTTTAAGAAGAGACTGGACAACGATTTGTCTGAAATGGTATAGGGTTTCCTGCCTGAGCAGGGGGTTGGACTAGATGACCTCCGAGGTCCCTTCCAACTTTATTATTATTATTAGAATTAATCAATCAAGGCTTTTTTCTTCAAGAAGGGATGTTTTAGCATTTTTTGGTATTTAATTAGGAAAAGACCCTACATGGGGGCCTGGATATTTCCTGGGGTTCTCTCGGTGGCTAATTAGCCATAGTTGGACTTTGCTAACCACTTATAGAAACAAAATGGACTTTACAGTAAATTTAAACTTGAGCCTCAAAACCTAAATTAAAGGAAGGAACTCTGCCAGGCATAAAGGCTGGTTTAATAACTGGTTAGTTTAAGTTGCAGAAAGCCACTTTTATGCATGGACAGACCTCCTTTCCTAATTTAAGTTTTGAGACTCAGGTTTAAATTTATTGCAAAGTCTGCAGATAACAGAAATTAACAGAAATAAACACAGTGCATCACATTATCAGCTGAGTTACAGATTGTGTTTTGCAACAATTTGTTTTAGCTGTATTTTTTTTTGTAAAATGAGCCACTGTCACCCAATTCATTTGTAATGCTAACCAATAAACCACAGTGCATTCACACATTGCATTAAGCTCCAAAATCCAAGCATGCTATACTATGGCTTGATGTAGACTTAATGCAGCTGAGAACAAATGAACCAACTGTTTATAAGTAAATATGAGATCTTTGTTGCAGAATACATTGAAGATCCAACTTTAGGTTTTCAGTATTTAGGCAAAACATGACTGTGTAAAAGAGAGGGGAAAGGAATTTAGCATTAAAGGGCCACAGATCCCTCAGAACAGGGATCCTTCCAATCCATTCACGGTTAGCATCCTTCTGACAGGTCCTGAGAGAACAGATCCTGAAGATAGAAATAGATCTTTATTTGGGTTCAAAAGCACAAAGATGCCTAGAAGCACACAAGTGCACCTGCGAGCCACAGCTTAAATCGGGGTAGGTAACGATTCACCTTTACAACCTGTGGATTTCAACTCCCAGAATTTCTGGCTGAGGAACTGTGGGAGTTGAAGTTCACAGGTCATAAAAGGGCCATAGGTGTTGACCCCTGGCTTAAGTCAAACATCTGTTCCAGGAAGCACATGGGGGGATTAAAGAGAGGTGCTGTGTCCAGTTGTTCCAGAGCACCTTTTGGCCATCAGATCCAAAGCACCACACAACTCTAATGCCTTATTGTATAAAGGTAAAGGTTCCCCCGCACATGCGTGCTAGTCGTTTCCGACTCTAGGGGCCGGTGCTCATCTCCGTTTCAAAGCCGAAGAGCCAGCGATTGTCCGAGGACGTCTCCGTGGTCATGTGGCCAGCATGACTAGATGCCAAAGGCGCACGGAACGCTGTTACCTTCCCACCGGAGTGGTCCCTATTTTTCTACTTGCATTTTTACGTGCTTTCGAACTGCTAGGTGGGCAGAAGCTGGGACGAGTAACAGGCGCTCACTCTGTTACGCGGCACTCGGGATTTGATCCACCAAACTGCCGACCTTCTGATCGACAAGCTCAGTGTCCTAACCCACTGAGCCACCGCGTCCCTTGCCTTATTGTATACCTACAATTAAATAAACAAAAATGCCTGATGGGCAGCCCTGCTTTTCCTAGTGAGTGATCCGAAAGTATCTACAGCAGAAGAATTTGGGATTTGGGAATGACCAGTCTAGAGAAAAGAGGGAGTGAGGGGACATGATAGCCATATTCCAGTATTTGAGAGGCTGCTACAAAGAGGAGGGGGTCACGTTATTCACCAAAGCACCAGAGGGCAGGACAAGAAACAGTGGATGGAAAATGACCAAGGAGAAAAGCAACCTGGAATTAAGGAGAAACTTTCTGACAGTGAGGACAATTAACCAGTGGAACAGAAGTTGCCTCCAGAAGTTGTAGAAGCTTTATCACTGGAGGTTTTTATGAAGAGACTGGACAGTCATTTGTCTCAGATGGTATTGGTTCTCCTGCTTGAGCAGGGGGCTCGACTGGAAGACCTTCAAGTTCCCTTCCAGCTCTATTCTGATTGATTGATTGAATTACAACAGTTATATGGAATGAACCCAGCCTTAAAAGTGGGAAGGTGCATTACCAACTACAGATAGAAGTGGCTCAGTTTTAATTTTGCTAAAAGAAAGGGAATTAATTTAGTGGCTCCAGAGAATCTGTTTTGATTCTTTCTATTTTCAAGGAAAGCGAGAGATAGAGCAAGCAGCACAGGAATTATGGGCAGAAACCATCTCAACACAGCATTACCCCGCTCCCAGACCCAATGAAAACCAATCCCACCTTGATGTAATGCAGGGCTTTGGTGGTGTAATTGGATTCTCCCTAGGTAGGCACCGATGCTGCCTTTTCTCCATTACCCTGATAGAAATGCATCGCTGTTTGCTTAAATATAAAGGCATGACTGATGCTTTCTATTTGTTTCCATTTCAGGTCACTTTGTTGAAAAATATTTCTAACCCACTTACTGATTTTAAAGGCCTTGCTTGCATCCAACTGCTTACATAGCAAAAAGTATTGCAATTGCACACAAGAGGGAGACGTCTGTGCACTTGGAAGAATCTCAGGTGGCAGATGTGGAGACAATACTTTGGGAGGGGACCCACTGCAAGAGAGCAGGGTAGTAAGGAATGGACAGAGAACATGGCCGGGGGGCATATCCTGAAAAGAACTCAATGTTGAAGAGCAGCTTCAGGTCACTTTTGCATTAGCTGAGCCAATATATCCAACATAATACCCAATAAAGTACAACATAATGCAATATTCTGGGTTAGAACCGCAAAGGAGTGCTGAATTTTTCTTTTGCAGCCCTCCAAATTTGATAGCTCCAATGACCTGGGATCAATGACCCTCCATGGAGGGCACAATTGCCTCGCCCCACCCTTTGGATCCTTGGCTTCAGCTTTGTTGGTGCTTCTTTGAAGAGGCCCCACAAATGTACCCAGCATGATACGGATATTCATGCCACCCGGCTCAGCCTCTCGGCACTGTGAGGAGAGCACCCTGCTGCCTGCCAAAACTGGGCAGGCTGGGGGCTGTGTGGCATCGCGCTTCTCTTTGGATTTGCTCTGCCTGGCTCAGCCTCTTGGCACTATGAGAGAGTGCCCCCGCTGCCTGCTGAAGCCAGGCAGGCTGGGGGGTGGGCAGCATTGCACAAGTAACGTCGACTCTCATGCTGCTCGTGGCATCCCCTCCCCCAGAGCCCACCAAGCCAGATATGTGAAGTAGGCGAGGGCCATGTGCTGGCCATTTCCAGGCAATGGTGCATTTCTTCATTCCTCACGAAGGATGACACTTCCCCAGCTGCGTTTCTTGCCTGTTTTTCTCCCTCCCTCACCTCAAATATTTTCCCACCACTCTGTTCTAAGGAAGGAAGGAAGGAAGGAAGGAAGGAAGGAAGGAAGGAAGGAAGGAAGGAAGGAAGGAAGGAAGGAAGGAAGGAAGGAAGGAAGGAAGGAAGGAAGGAAGGAAGGAAGGAAGGAAGGAAGGAAGGAAGGAAGGAGAGGGAGGGTCTCAGGGAAGTCCTGCCTTAGTCCTTCCCTGCTGCCCTTTCACCATCCCCTTGCCCCCTCCTCCTGGCCTATCCTGGGGGGTCTCCCATCCTATTAGTTGATTAATTAGTTGATTAATATTAATTGACACACCTTGCATAACTTATCTCCTACTTTTAATGTACATGTGATGAATGATTTAGTTAGTATGTAGCAAGAAACGTCAACGAATGTTATTGCTTGACAAGAGATGAAGAAGTAGCCATTTCATATGTTAAACTTGTGTATTGCTTTAAGAGATTGGATTAAGGTTGGGAGGGGGGAAGAGGAGGATTGTTCCTCAAGGCCATCTGAAATTAAAGAAGAGAAGAGCTTAATAGGAGAATATGATTAATGACAAAATTAGAAAGGTGGAGAATTGTATTTTAATATATTGTGCAAGGGGGCGGAGATTTCAGATTCCAGCTTCCTTCGAGCAAGCATTTGCCGGTGTATTAGGCTAATAAAGGACTTTTAAGGTAAACAATGCCTCAGAGTCACTTGAAAAGCCCATACATTGGAAACCTGACATCAAGCAGGAATCCACACTACTTTTTAAACTAATTAGGGAGTCCAACCTCCCGTTGCTGTCTCCAAGCTTCGGAGGCAGTCTGGCAAAGAGTTGGGGAAGATCCCATAATGGAGGGAATAAAATTGCCTGAAGCCAGCTCCCCGGCACCAGCAGCCACCGTAGTGGAGGAAAGGCCAGCGAAGAAGCCAGCAGGGAAAGAGTTTCAGCAATCCTCCCAGCTGGGAGCTAGACCCAAACAACCAGGAGAATTGGTCTGGTCATCAGAGTGGATTAAGCCCAGCAGAGACTCCAGGCACCTCACAGCAGCCTTGCCATCCCCATGGGCTTCAAAGGCAGAGGAGGTGGGACGACAAAAAAGAGAACCCTGCACATCGTATTCCCTATACCGGTGGGGAGCAGCCAGTCCAGCTGAGACTGAAGACTTGGGTGAGTGGAAATATCTGTCTGCAGCCCAAAGCCAATCAATTGACAATTTAGCAGAAAGGTTTGAAGAACTAGAAGTGAGAAGCGCAGAACAGCTCCTGCCAAAAGAGACCCCAGCCCCCTTTTTGCAGAGCTAATGGCCCTCCAACCCCTGGAGTTCCCTGCTAGGGCCTCCAGTCCCCCAGAAGAAGAGGAACTAGGGCCCCCTCCGCAGTGGGCAGTGTGGCAGCCCCCACAGAAGGAGGGGCAGCAACCTCTGAGCCTAAATCAGCTGATAAGAGGCCTTGCAGCAGATTGGGGTGTTGCAGAAGCCTGGAGAGCAGCAGCCAATTGGGGGGCGACAATCCCATGGAGACTGGTCACCACCCCCGAGTGCCAAGCAACCACTGAGGGGCCCGCAAGTGAGGGAGGCAGCACAGCCTTTGAGACTAACATGACTGTTAGTAGATCAGCAGCAGAGGGCGCCACCATTCCCTGCAGCCAAAATCCAGAGTAGACAACAGCAACCCCCGGCTGTCCAACAACCATTGAGGGGCCTACAACAGCAGATGGTGCCACAACATCCCACTGACCAACAGCACCCTCCCCTCAGACAACCACAGCAGGGAAGGCAGCAGCAGGGTCCAAACGTACAACCCCTGGACCTACAACAGCACCAATGGGGTAGACAGCATCTGGGAGTCCAACAGCAGCAGTGGGGACCCTGGCAGCCGGTGAATCAACAACCAGGAGGGGGCCAGCAGCAACTGGGAGCACAACAACAGCAGTGGGGGCCCCAGCAGCCATTGAACCAACAACTAGGGTGGGGCCAGCAGCAATGGGGGCCCCAGCAACCAATGATGAGCCCACCCTTCAGAGCAACCTTTGATGGGGACCCAGAGAAACTGATTTGTTTCCTCAACCAAGTACACTCTCAATTGAATCGCTGGGGTCACATTTACCCAGACCCAGGTGCGATGGTCGATGTGATTGCATCCAACCTAGAGGGAGAAGCATCTGAATGATTGAACAACTTATATAACAAGCAGGCCCCTGCATTGGAGGACCCCCACCTTTTCTTCCTGGGGCTCAGGGAAAGATTGGAGGACCCATCCATTGCCCTCAAAGCAGAAGAACAAATCCATAAGATAAAGCAAGCTGGCCAGCCTGCCCTAGAGTATGTGCCGGAGTTTTGAAAGGTGTCAGGTCGGATAGAGAGATGGCCTGAGCAATCAATAATTCATCTTTTTAGAGAAGGGTTAGACGACCACCTTTCTCAGGCATGTATCTACCGAACTGTGCCCAACCAGCTGCATGAATGGTACCAGGCAGCGGTGAAGTTAGATGTCCAGCTCACCCGCTATAAAAAGCCTCCCCCACCTGAAGCTGCGCCAAAACCAGGATCCAGATGGCTACCACCACCCCCAAAATCCCCCAATGACTACTACTGCCGAGAGATCTAGATCACCTACAGGTCCGCCAATCAAGTGCTTTCAATGTGGACAGCAGGGACATCGAGCAGCGAACTGCCCAGTTCCTTACCCGCAACAGCAGAGTAGGCCAGACCCATTATGAAGTGAAACGTATTCTTGACTCTAGAATCTTTAAGGGAAAATTGCAATACCTAGTACAATGGAAGGGATACCTATTGTCTGAAGCCATTAGGGTGAAATCTACTGATGTGAAAGCTGAAACACCCCAAAAAACCAAAAGCCAGTTCCTAACTTGTGTTTTGTTTACATTACAGGATCTGTCCTTTTTCTCAGGGGGGCCGGATGTCAATGCTGCTAACATCGAATGTTATTGCTTGACAAGAGATGAAGAAGTCGCCATTTCATATGTTAAACTTGTGTATTGCTTTAAGAGATTGAATTAAGGTTGGGAGGGGGGAAGAGGAGGATTGTTCCTCAAGGCCATCTGAAATTAAAGAAGACAAGAGCTTAATAGGAGAATATAATTAATGACAAAATTAGAAAGGTGGAGAATTCTGTTTTAATATATTGTGCAAGGGGCGGAGATTTCAGATTCCAACTTCCTTCGAGCAAGCATTTGCCGGTGTATTAGGCTAAATAAAGGACTTTTAAGGTAAATAATGCCTCAGAGTCACTTGAAAAGCCCATACGTTGGAAATTTGACATCAGGAAATATGTAGGAGGCAGTCAGGAAGAGTGTAACCTCATAGTACCTCAGCCAATGGGGAAAGAGGAGGGATGTGGCGGCCAGGACAGGGCTGTATAAAGAAGGGAATATTTTGGGTTGAAACTTTGAAGAGAACCAAGCTTTGATAGCTTCTCTCCCAGCTTATTGCAATAAACGAAACAAAAGGCCTTCACTGTGTCTTGGCTGGTTATTGGTCAGGCGAGGTTGCCTCTGGTCATGAAGGAAAGTGGCCAGGAGCACATAACAATTGCCAAGGAAATGAACACTGCAAAAGCCCAGATGATGGGGGGGAGGGGGTTTACGAAAACATTTCACACACTCATTTACACATATACACATTCACTGGGATATAAAAGAGGGAGAAAGAGAAGCACATTCTGACTTGCAAGAGACCTTTACTGCAGTCAGTCTTAACAAAAGTAGTTTTAGGCACAGGCAGCTTCTGTTTCTTGGCCTGGTCTAATCTGTAGGGCTGACATATTAATGAAGCTGAACGTATCTGCTGCTCTAACAAGACATCAGGTAAGTTCATGAGACTTTGACAAATGCCACTAACACAGGTGTTGCGGCCATCTTTGGGCTTGCAGGCATGGGGAGGCCCAGCAGGAATTCCAGTCTTTAAAACACTAAACTGGATGGTGGCCAACTGTAAGCCAGCATGTGCTGCTAGAAGAACCCGGACGTTCCCAGTGATGGGCAAGAAATACAAGCCAGAAACTAACTGTAGCCAAAGTCTCACTTATTGCTTTCCTGGGTAGTGAAGCGGGAAGCCACTAGATGGCAGCAAAGGAATACAGAAACTTGTTTTTGCTGCCATTAGTTTTCATCTGGATTCTTGCAGCCCAATTAATCTCAAACCTGGCAACTTTAAGATATGTGAACTTCAACTCCCAAAATGCTGGCTGAGGAATTCTGGGAATTGAGGACCACACATCTTAAAGTTGTCAAATTTGGAAAAAAAATGCAGTCTTAGGACTAGCCCTATTTCCCAAGAGATTGTCCTGGGGAGCAGCTGCGCAAAGCCTCAGCATCTCCCTCCAGTGTTGCCAGTGTAATCAATTATTAAGGGGCAAATGAAGCCCATCTGAGAGGTCTGCCTTGCAGGCCAGAGAGTCCCACCGGCCTCACTTCCTTGGAATCCCGATCCCGTGAAACCTTGGAGGGCATTAAACAAGAAGGTTGCAAATTTTTGAGATTCATAAAATCCTTGAAGAATCCACACTGGGTTAGAATCTGCAGGTGGATTCTTAGTCTTCCACTTTGTGCTGGGCATTTTGTTGTTGTTGTTAGTTGTGAAGTCATGTCCGACCCATCGCAACCCCATGGACAATGTTCCTCCAGGCCTTCCTGTCCTCTACCATCTTCTGGAGTCCAGTTAAGCTCACGCCTACTGCTTCAGTGACTCCATCCAGCCACCTCATTCTCTGTCATCCCCTTCTTCTATTGCCCTCAACCTTTCCCAGCATTAGGCTCTTCTCCAGTGAGTCCTTCCTTTCCATTAGGTGGCTGAAGTATTTGAGTTTCAACTTCAGGATCTGGCCTTCTAAAGAGCAGTCAGGGTTGATCTCCTTTAGGACTGACTGGTTTGATCGCCTTCCAGTCCAAGGGACTCGCAGGAGTCTTCTCCACCACCAGAGTTTCAAAGGCTTCAATTCTTTGGTGCTCAGCCTTTCTTATGGTCCAACTTTCACAGCCATACATTGCAACTGGGAAGACCATAGCCTTGACTATACGCACTTTTGTTGGCAGGGTGATGTCTCTGCTTTTTAGTGTGCTGTCTAGATTTGCCATAGCTTTCCTCCCCAGGAGCAAGCGTCTTTTAATTTCTTGGGCATGCTGATCTGCATATTCAGTCCCCACCGACAGGTTGAGTATTACTCCCAGGTGAAGAGAGTCTGAGGTTGCCTATTATGCTGTCAACTGCATTCCAAACGTGGAGAGATCCATTTTAATTATTTCTGCCCAGGCTTTTGAAAAATTTAATTGCAGTATTTTTACGGAAATTTGATAATAGCAAAATTGTCCCCTCCCCAAATTTGTCATTTCCCCCCCTCCCCGGTAGAGGGCACAATAACATTGAGAGTGTTTCAGATTTAAAGCTTTCCTCAGCTGAGAAAGAAAAAAATTCAGTACTGCAGCCTTTTCTACAGCAAGACGTTGAGCAAAGAAGCCACCAGAGGTCGGGTTGAAAGCCTGTTTGCTTATGTTACTATAGCTTGGAAGGAATGATTAAAAATTTTACAAATGTAAAATTGGCTTAATTTGAGGAGATTTTGAGCTTTTTTTTTAAGGAATGCAGTAGATGCCTTAAACCTCTGTAAACCTAAGGAAATCCCCTCCTTCCAAACCTTCAAACCAACAAACAAGTCTCCAAACATCCCAGGTCTGTCTACCTCATTCTGTGATGCAGTAAGTAATAGGGGTGGGGGAGGCTACCAGAGTCACAGAAGAACTGCTGGTGACTTTTGTGACTATGCTGGTGATTTGCAGCATCCTCTTAAATCACGTGATCAATGGGCATGTATTTTTGGCAATGGGCATGTATTTATGACAGTTGCACTGTCAGGGTCATGTGATCACCAATGGTAACCTTCCCAGGGAGATTCTGACAAGCAAGGTCAATGGGCAAAATTCACTCAACCAAAGTCTCATTTAGCAACAGAAATTTTGGGTTCAGCTGGGGTCAAAGTCAAGGACTACCTATAGATCATGCAATGATAGCAAAACCTGTTATTTACTGCTTATCAGTAGAAATCAGAAAAGCTAATGCCATCGCTTTCTCTTTTTTTGACTTGTCCATCACACATATGAATTATTAAGAGTCACATAAACTGAAGGATGCAGTTCTGTGAAAACTTGGCAGAGTTTTCTGGGTGTTGCAGCTGTGCTTTAGCCAGATGTATTATCTCAGCCTCTCTTAGTTGCGAGATCTATTCCCCCCCCCTGCCCGGAAAAAAAAGGTTTGGGAGCCTACCAACTCCCCTTCCCTACTTTCACATGTTGAACTAGCCATGTGTTTGCTAATTTATTTATTTGTTCATTCATTCATTTCCCCCCGCCCCCGCTGAGCCTGCCAGGAGCGGCTTGCTATCTCATCTCATTGGTGTTTGCATCTTTTGGCTGGAACATTTGTTTTCCTAACAGATAAAAGTAAATTGAACGGCTTAACTAATACCCAAGATGAACAGATTCCTTTTAATTTTAGTCTGAGCGTTTCCAAAACAAAGCTATTATTTGTTCAGAAGAGAGAGATTTCTGAACAGGGATGGGAGAGATGAAAGATAACAAGCACAGCTTTGGAAAGATGATTTATGAATCCGAGGGAACAAAAACGATAAGTGCCGTAAAGTAAAACTTTCATTTGTGAAGAACTTTGGAAATTACCTACTTATATTTGATTGGAAAAAGGTAAAGGTAAAGGTTCCCCCGCACATGCGTGCTAGTCGTTTCCAACTCTAGGGGCCGGTGCTCATCTCTGTTTCAAAGCCGAAGAGCCAGCGCTTGTCCGAGGACGTCTCTGTGGTCATGTGGCCGGTATGACTAGATGCCAAAGGTGCACGGAACGCTGTTACCTTCCCACCGTAGTGGTCCCTATTTTTCTACTTGCATTTTTACATGCTTTCAAACTGCTAGGTTGGCAGAAGCTGGGACGAGTAACAGGCGCTCACTCTGTTACGCAGCACTCGGGATTCGACCCACCAAACTGCCGACCTTCTGATCTACAAGCTCAGCGTCCTAACCCACTGAGCCACCACGTCCCTATATTTGATTGTATTATCTGCCAATTTATATAGCCGCCCATCTCACAGAACAATATTACTCAGCGGAGCATAGGTTAAAACAATAAATACACAAATATGATACAATATTAATCTGCCTGAATATGGCAAGAGCAGTAAGTTTAAACCTTGTTTTTCCCCCCACCAAATAATAAGGGCCCAAAACATGACTGACCTGGTAGGCCCACGATTAGCCAGCTTCTGCAAGTGAAAACATACTTTAACCCTTCTCACCTCTTAGGTTGTGACTGTTGTTCAGACTGCTTTCAGCAACCAATTAAGAGTTCGATAAGCAATGTACAATACACCAAAAATGTCAGAATCCATTTATATTTCATTTTTAACTCTCTTTTCTGTGCAAACCCAAATCTCTCCCCCACCCTTGGATTCTGCCATTCCCAAGGAGGAAAAGGGAATAAACATGGGAGTTGATTGCTTTCACTTCTTAATAAGATAGATGAGAGGCATTCTCCCTCTCATCTTACGGGCAACTAAGAAAGGGGGTGGGGAGGAATCTGGTAGTTTCTCCGGATGGAATGTGAAGGGGTGGGATTGATTCTGCTACGAATGGACTGATGTTTCTCCTTTTGCCACGAGGGGCTTGCCACCTAGAACTCGGCTGATCTGGAACTGACCAAATGAACTGAGGGGTGGAGTTTGCTTGGGGACACTTTAAAAATATTGATCTGTGAGGGGATTCTTCAGATCCTGTCTATTATACCCGCTATCATCTATGTCTTAGTAAAAGTTCCTGCTTGGATAATCTTGTCTCCAAGAGTCTTTCTTTCTTAAGATGTGGATTGGAGTGGGTTCTGACAGAAAATATAAGTGAGGTAGACATGAAACACAGGGGTGCCTACAAATCAACACGGTCAAAACTCATCATGGTTGTAAAGTGGGTCAGTCACACAACTGACACAATTTTATGACCTGCCTTGCACCGGTTGTTAAGTGAAACCATTGTAAAACATGGTTACACCCCTGCAGTTCATGTGACTCTGAGGCCGCTTTTCCAATTGTTGAAACTTTGAATCCAGGTCATGAATACCCCTTCAAGTAAGTCTATTGGAAATTTGGTAATTTAAGTAAATTAGTCATAAGTTGAGGACTACCTCTATGTGTCTTTTTTTTAAAAAAAAAGAAACCCTAAAAGCTTCCAGTTAACCATCTCAACTGTGAGAAGCATTTTTAAGAATTTGAAGTTACATGGAATTATTGAAGTCAAAGTAAAATCTGGATGTCCAGAAAACTGATGAGATCTACAAAGTGATCAATGCAAATGACACTGGTGGGGTTGTCCACATTGGACAGCTTTGCTTACCCAACAGGGATCCGCATGAGAGTTATCCGAAAGAAACCTGTTCATCAAAAGAAAATGTCCAAAAGAATCCCTTGATCAGCCTGAAAAAAATTGGAAACAAGATACTAACCCTAACCCTAACCCAACCGACCGATGCATTTGAAGCAAAAAGAGTGAAGAAAAGAACCAACCAAAGAGACTCTATTATGCTTTTGGGTTGGGCGGCAGCCAGCGGTGCAGGAAATATGCTGGTAGAGAGAAGGCTTCAATTAAATATCAACATACCCTAGCAGTTAACATCTCACAACCTATGAAGAACTGAAGCTGAAAGAGGTTGGATGCTTCTGCGAGACAAATCATTTTTGTTGTTTTTAGTGCTTGTCCTGCATGGTTTCAAGGTCCGTTCGTTGTTGCACTTATGATGCTTCCTGGTTCCTACTGCAAAGCTATCTGTGCATGATACAAGTGTGGGGCTTGTTTGGCAGCTATCTTGCTCCAAACCCTAAGACTGAGTAGGTCTGCGAGGTGAGGTCTACCCAAGTGCACTGTGCTGGTTTCCCTGCCTGAGGGACAACTAGCATCCATTTTTTTCCATGTTTAATCTAGCCCCTTAACCACTGTATTGTACACGGCACTCAAATCTTGCATGAAGGATTCAGGAAAGAAAGAATAATGTTTTCAAAACTCCCCAGACTCAAGATATTACTAAAAATCAGTGTCTGAATCTCAAACCTGCGATGCACATAAAGGAGACCTAAGAATATTTCTGAGCCGCAAGAGTTTTGAAGCGGGGTGCAGGGTGGAAACGTTGGGAACTGCCATTTCTCCTAAATCTGATATTGCAAAGTACTTACTTGAAGAGTATCCAAAGTTCTGCACCTTTTTTTATTGTTTTTCCTATTTTTAATCTGAAAACAGCCACACCTAAATAGTAATGTATATACATTTGCAGAAAGAGGTAGTGTCATTTTATATCATGTAAAGCAATGTTTCTCAACCTTGACAACTTTAAGCTGTGTGGACTTCAAGTCCCAGAATTCTCCAGCCAGCTATGCAGTATGCTGGGGAATTCTGGGAGTTGAGCTCCATACCAGCTTAAAGTTGCCAAGGCTGAGAAACCCTAATGTGAAGTCTGTGTCAGTTTCTCTTCATTTAGGACAGTGTTTCCCAAACTTGGTCACTTCAAGTTGTGTGGACCGACTCCCAGAACATGCAATGTCAAGTGATTAAGATTGGGAAACAATGACTTGGGGGTTCATTGACATATACAATTTGACAAAATGCCTAAACTTTGGCATGCAACTCTACTTATGGACCTCTTTCTCTTTTGAAAGTAAAGTAAAAATAAATATTAGGACAGAAGAGACATTGGAGGATTTGGGGACTGGAGATTTTCAGCAGGGCTCCAAAGAAAGGAGCTTCTTTAAATTTCACTGTTCTTTTACAATTTAATGTGCCCGTACACAAAAGTACTAATTTCAGAAGAGACTAATCAAAATTATGTTTTTATTGCTATGACTGCAATATCCAAACTCCTGCTCTTGAGATGTCACGGGATGACTCGAACAATTCAGAAGTATTTAAATACCACCTCATAAAACAGCTTATCCATTAACAATTATGAAAATGTTGGTCTGTCAGCACTTACAATGCAGTTCTGTAACCCTCCACTCTGGGAAAAATAGACTCAGGCCAAAGCCTCTGCGGGTCGATACCAAGCTCTTGAATGTGTCAAGAAAGCACTTGGTAGCCAGTGCCAATTTTTCAATGCAGGTATTATTTATCTCTCTTCCTTGCACTGATCAGCAGCTTTCCAACTATCCCACCATTTCTCTAATAACATCAGAGAACAGTTGCAAAATAGCAAAGCAAAGGATGCAGTCCAATTCTCCCCCAGTGTTGGTAGATAAGGTCAAATAGGGTCAGTACCCTAAGGGATTCGCTTTATTTTGTTTTAATTTTTTTTATTTTCTTATCTGGCAAACATTCAATATGTATAATTTTCCAAGATAGTAGGGTAATAATGAGAACAAGTTTCTCTTCTTACATTCTAGCTTGTCATACTGCTATTAAAAGCCAATGAATCCTGCCAAAGAAGTAGTGTCCTTGTTTATCCACACTGTAGTTTTCCGAATTATTTGCTACAGCTGTTGACGGATGGGGTTTAGATTTCTCTTGGTTCCTATAAACTGTAGCCAGGTTTCACTTATGAACTAATATGATTCGTAAGGGTAACGTTCCTTCTTTCAGGCACTTTATACAATAACTCCTATGGTATAGATTGGCCAAATTCTGAACCTCACAATTTGGAGAAGGGGCAGATGCTAATAAATAATTTAAAGTTTGTATACGAGATAAAATTAATATTCCATTTCTTCATATTATTTATAGAAGTGGCATTGAGCAAAGGTCATTGTAATCTACTATATGTGGTAGGACTTGAAAATTAAGTCATTTTAAAAACAGATCATACAATTAAACTTGTAGTACCGGTAGTCCCCAACTTACAACAATTCGTTTAGTGACCATTTGAACTTAGAATGGCACTGAAAAAGGAGACTTATGACCAGTCCTCACACTTACGACCATTGCAGCATTCCAATGATCATGGGATCCAAATTCAGCCACTTGGCCACCAGGATGTATTTACGATGGATACAGCGACCTGGGATCACATCATCCCCATTTGTGACCTTCCCAACTGGCTTCCAACATGCAAAATCAAGAGGGGCAGCCAGGTTCACTTAATGACTGCATGAATCACTTAACAACTGCAGTGATTCATTTAGCCACTGTAGCAAAGAAAAGGTCATAAAATTGAGACGATTCATTTAACAACCTGCTTCCTTAGCAACAGAAATTCTGGTCCCAATTGTCATAAGTTGAGGACCACTTGTATATCAGCAACTGAAAGCCTTATGTACGAAACTAGTGTAACCCAGAAGTCCCAGCCTGGCTTCTCAACTCAAATACATGAAAAGATGTTTTTAGCTGGAATTCTCTAGATTTTGTTTTTGGTAGACATTTCACATTGTGTTCTAAGTCTAAGAAGTCCATAAGAAAACAATAGAATAACAGAGATGGAAGGGACGTTGGAGGATGAAAGGGTGGCTGGTCAAAGGCAAAGAATCAGGACCACTCATTAAGTTCTGGTTCAGAAGATTTATTGCTCTAGTCAACTAATGGTCAACACTAAATTTGTGCTAGAACAAAGTCAATAGAATTCCAGGGTGGCTGGACTTGGAGCATTTGTAGACACTTAATGATTCTAGGCTGAGTCTCTCTTGACTCTGCCCCCAGGCCCTCCTCTTTTCCTACATCTGGACATCTATAACTGCTTTGGGATATGTGTGTGTATGATGAAAATATAATTATAGTAACCATGATGATGATGCGAATTGACATTCAGCAGTGACTGGAATACGACTGGCTTATTATAAAATGTAGGAAATTTGCCTTCCAACGCCCTAATGTAAATTTACTTCCTGATCAACAGTCTGATACTGTATTGTTTTGATAAGAGTTGGATCAGACTTCTTTCCCATGAATATCTTCTCTTAAAATTTTATGCCTTGAATCAAATACGTATCCATATAAACTTCAAGGATGCTTTTTTGTGATTAATTTCACATTTTTAATTGACTTTCTGCAAAGTTGCAAAATGAGACAAAGTTCACCTGGCGTTGATGGGTTTGCAGGATCACACTGGTCATGCAAACAGAAAAAAAAATAATTTAGAAATCTGGGAAATCAGCAGCGCAAAAAGAAAATGGGACTCTTGAGACTTGCCAAGAGGATGGAATGAGCTTCCTAAGGTTGCCCAGAGGGCTATTTGAGGAACTTCAGTTATTTGAAATCTTATTATTTTGAAGAGCATTTTATGATTAGTATGTTGTTACCATCCTTAATAGTATTGTCAGATTATGCTGTGACTGATGTAATATTTTATGTACTTATTTGTTAAATTTATTTGCCGCCTCTCTCACAGGGCTATTATAGGTGGCTTACAATAATAAAAAGAAAAACGAAAGTGTAAACAGAAGTAAAATAATAGAACAATAACATAAGCAAAGACAGAAGAACACAATAAGAATAATTTATCAATATCTTTGTGTTCCTTTGAGGTTTACTTTATTTTTATTTGTAACACTTTATAGCTAATTAGCTAGGTTTGCTACAGGTATTTTTATCTTTTTATCCTACATTTTTTACAATGAACATTTGATTGTATATGGTGCGTGCTTTATTGGTCACTGTTCTTGTGAACAGCCCCAGGTGTATAGTTGATTTGGCAGTATACACAAAGAATAAACAAATAAAACATTTAATGTATGAAAAAGGTACATATATTGGAAGAGATAATAATGCAGAGGATTTCTTGAGACTGTGTTTATGATAAAAAGAATCACTAGCCAGCTGTTCAGTGGAGATGGCAATATTTAACTCCTGTTTTGGTCTAATAAAAAAAAACACGTGTATGTCCAACCAGGAAACTGTGAAAAACTGGATGAGAGGTCATTGAAACTTTTTATTTATTGTTTTAGTTTAAACATCTACCGTCTTGTGAATTGCTTTCTGGAGTTGGGGAGGAACCAGTTGACAGTCAGGTGAAACACTTTGAGAAAACCCTGATAGTGCCCCACAACTAGAACAGGTCCAATCTCTTATCTCCCAAAAGTGAGAAAAGGAAGATCCAAAAACACTACAAATGAGTCTCTCTGACATCAATTCCCCTGGGAAGACTGCAAGGCAGAGCATAAAGAAATCCATCTTTAACCATCCTGAAAATCATGGAGTAATAACCAGAAGTCAGTAGAGATTTCTTATGAAAAAAAACTTTATTAACCTTATCTCAATTTTGATCACGTAACTTCCTTAATAAATTGTAAGAGTAATTTTGACTTAATCAAAGCATCTGACAAAGTACCCCCATGACATGTTAATTAGCAATCTAATGACATGACAGTGAAGTGGATATATATCTGACTCAAAATTTGTAATCAAAGAAATTCCTCTTCAAGCTGGAGAAAAGTGTGAAGTGGGGTGCCACAGAATGATTAGTCCTGTGCCCTTCCCTTGTCAATATTTTTATTATTGACTTGAAGAAGCAGAGAGTGTGCTTACTGAATGTACTCCTAATAGTAAAAGCAGTTTGAATTTTCCTTTGTTTAATGTGCCAAAGTATGTCTGGAATGTTTTAATTTAATTTAATTTAATTTAATTTAATTTAATTAAGCTGACTTTGTAATAATGCCACTTGGGGGTGTGTGAAAGCCCTAATAAGCAGGCATATACATAGAATGAAGGCTACTGCTAAGCTCGTAAGCCGCCCTGAGTCTTCGGAGAAGGGCGTGATATAAATGGAATTAAAATTAAAAAATATATAAAAAATTTGGATTTATGTATCAAGCAGAGGTTATTCTATGATTTTATACTTCTTCAAGGTCCCTTCCAACTCTTATGATTCTATGACCACAGAATGTAGGCATTGGAATAAACTATGAAGATCATTCAGCCCAATTTCTGCCCAGTGCAGGAAACTGTAACAGCATCCTTGACAGAGGCCCATCCATCCCGTGTCCAAGAACTTTTAATAAAAGAGGATTCAGCACCTTCTGAGATAATATGTTCCATCACTGAATAGTTGCTACTGGCTGGGAAATGTGTCCTAATGTCCAACCTGGAACAATTCTGCATTGTGTATTATAATTCTTCTGATGTTGCAAGACAATTATCAGACCTCTCCACAATTTTCTCTTACCCAGGATATTATGTCCAATATTTTCACCTGTTTCGCATGTGTTTTCTTACTAGGTGTCCCATTTTGGTTGCTCTTCTCTGGAAATTTTCCACTGTATTAACACCTTTTTTAAAGTGGAGTTATGAGAACCAGATGAAATATTCTGTCTGACCAACACAGGAATGTAGGGAGGAACAGTAACTTCTATAATATATAGTGGTACGTAAAAATTTAGGAACCTTGGTCAAAATCTAATTTCATTGAATCACTAAGTGAGCAACAATAAACCTCTACATGATACAAAATTAAGTACAACTGTCTAAAATTTGAATGCATGGTTCACATAAATAGTGCAGTTGTTTGGATTCAGAATGACAGAGCAGATAAATTTGACCACCTTTCTAGTGTATAATTTACAACGCCTCCATTGGGAGAAATTATATCTTCCTTATAGAGATTAAGAGATTTTCTCTTCCTGCTTTTGGATTTTCCCCCACACATGCTGGCAGAACTCTTCCAGTTCAGAAGTGTTAAGCTTTTTTGCAATCATGGCATATTCCAGATCTATATATTTGCAATATTCAATTCTGGGAACTAAGGAGGCCCTCTTAATATCATTATCCTTCTTTCTAGTAAGTACTTTATAGTTGATTTGGAGATACATTTCAGATGCATTAAAGCTGAAAAGAGATTGGGTAATTCAGCAAGACAGTGAAGGACTTTTAGTTGGCTACAATAAAGTTTGGAAGTTGCTTTTATTCCCTAAGATGATGTTACACACTAATTGAAAGGGTGCCCAAGCTTCTGTAACTGCTATGTCCACTGTTTTCTTATTTTGAATCTGTAAAACAACTACACTAAATAGTAATGATTCATTCAAATTTGTAGAAATATGCAGAGTTTAACTCTGCTTCATGCAGAAGTCATGAAAAGTTCTGTTCTAAGGATTTGTGGGAACATCCACTTTGACCAGGGGTGCCTGAACTTTTGCATACAGAGGCATGGCATAACATGTATCAAAATGAATTTGGGCTTCTAAAATTCTTATCATATAATTAATGCAGAAAACATTTCAAGGTAAATCTAAAAATTTACCATGAAATATCCTGGTGCTAAAAATATCCCTGGGATGCTGTTGGTTGGAGGAAATACTTTGTGGAATTTTGACACAATGCATTTTGCACTATATAAGAAGCCAGGAAACGCAGTGGGAAAAGCATGGCTCCCTTCTAATCTAGAAACAGCTGCTGGCCTATTAAGTGTTTAGTGCTGGTCACTCTGATGCTTTTTGGAATCCCTGTAGCATCTGATCTGAAAGTGGATTTAAAAATGGCAAGCTATAAGAGTGATATGGAAAAAGACATTACACTGGATATACAAATAAAATTGGCTGATGTGTTAATAATTAAAAGTTGAATACAAACGGTAAACCAAAACAGCAATTTGGATAACTTTCTTGTACTGAAAACCTGTTTTGTGCAAAGGGACAAAGAAAAAAAATTGCAGGAAATTATTTGAAGGGATTCAAGATTAAGATTGTTAAAAGTAAAAGGAAGGTATATAAAGTAGGTTTATTTGATCAGCGTTAAAGTAAGACTTGTTATTTATGATAACCCTTAAAGAACCTTTCCTGATCAGGACTGAACCGCACGTTTTTAAGGATCTGTTCATAAATCAGAGATGAGATATGAAACATAGAGATAGTTATATTCTAAGAAGTGGTGATAAGTTAAACTTGCTTTTACTTATTGTGATGGGGGGGAAGTCACTTCTTTATATATATATAGTCCTTGAGTTACAATAATGGAGCCTGCCCATTACGCTCGTAAGTCATGATGGTCATAAAGGGGTTGATCACATGACTGACCTGATTTCATGATCTTTTTTGAGGTGGTGGTGAAGCGAATGCAGTAGTTAAACAAACCAATGGCTTGCTATGGGGGGTGGTTGGGCCAAACATCAGAAGTAGCTACCAGTTTTCAGCAAAACCATTGTAAAATGCAGTGATAGGAGGATACTGCAAATAGTTGCAAATGCAGCCTAGTTGCCAAGCATCTGAAATGCGGTCACATAGCTGCAGGGAGGTGCACAACTGTCGGAACTTCAAATCCAAGTCATAAATAGCCACCAGATAGTTCCATCCAAAGGATTATCTGTGTATTTCTTTACTTTTTGTTTGCTACATTGTTTTTTTTTTCTTTTTCCTTCACTATTATTTTCTTTCTATTCTTTTATTTTTCTGGTTTGTGTTACTTACAAAAACAGATAAATTTCTGCAGTATCAACTGTTAACTGGTTCCTTCTGTGAAGATCAGCAAAGCTACTTGGATTCAGCTTAATCTTCATTTATATATTGCTTGCTACCCTGGGCAGAATTGTAATAGGTATGTATTTGAAACCAGGGCATATGAGAAAGAGTCCAGTATGTTACTGGCAGATAACACTGCATTTTGGATAATCGTCTTTGCCCCTTAACACAAATATCTAAAGATGTAGGGGTTTCTTTTGTCCACTGCTATGCATTTTCTATTCATAAATCCTGCTTGTTGACATTTTTGCTGGTGAAGAGCAGTTCTCTAATCCTCAGAGCTTTCTTCCTGAAAAGATTAACTTGCCATAGATTGAGAAATTACAACTGTGCCCAACACATACTCTTTAACCATAATCATGCTTTCTAGCTACATCATGAAGATGTGAAAAGATTGAGTTCAATGACATGTTAAAGACTATGCTGACATGGTTCTTATTATTCATTCTTAAAGCGTAATAATAATTTTAGCCTTTTAGAACAAGATAGTCAGTAATTAATGATGTACTTGCATGATATTTTAAAATCCCTTTTTCATCTGTATGTTGCCTTTTTATCCTTTTTTCCTGTCTTGTTTTTATGTCTGTTTATATATATCTTCTTTAATGTCTAATACAAACAAGTCAAGGAGCTTAAAAGGTATGAGAATTGCATTTTACAGGATGACTCAATCACTCCAAGCCAAAAAGTCTAGGAAATGTTTTATTTTTTTTTAAATTTAAAATACTTACAGCCTTCCCTTCTGGCAGATATGCAGGCTGGCTAAGATAACTCTGTAACTTGGCATAATTTACAATATATTACAACCGCAATATAACAAAACCAATTATAGTCAACAAAGATTAAACATACATGATATAAATTAAAACATAGCAAAAAAGAAAACATAAGTTAAATCACTAATTACAGCTTTTCAGATTTTTTTTTGGAAAAACCACCTTTATGGATGTTAGGAAGGAAGAGCAAACCTTATTAAGGAATTTTTAACAGAAAGGGAATTGAAGACCCCAAAAGGTTTTGTTCTGTCTAATCTGCCTTCCCTTTGAACCTTTAGTTCTCATTTTATTATTATATATTTAAGAAGATCAGATCAGAGGCTCCACAGTGCAAGATATACCTTAAAATCAGAACCCAGAAGAACTTAATTAATCTACATCACAGGTTTATTTAAAATGAAGATAATCTTTGGGCCCTGAGAGCATGCAGGTGTCATGTTAGAATATTAGTGGCACACCTGTCAGCTCCTGGAAGTGCACAAGTTTCTTTCCTTTCCTGTCTCACAAATCAGTCGATACATTGTTTAATTTTCACACACATCTTTTTCTCACAGCTCCTTAAAAACCCCCCACAATTTATACTGTAATTAGCAGGAAAAATAAATCTAACATTTTTAAATTCTTTCCCCAAGGGGAAAAGGAAGTTCACAGCCTGCAGGCTGCTAGCAAAGACATTAAAGAATTTAGTTATTGCTGCTAAAGGCAAGAATAAATAACTGAGCAATTTTGCAAGTCTCTCCTGTTACTAAATCATTTTACGTCCAGAATGTGGCCTGGGATTGCACAACAGGCTAGACCAGGGGTCGGCAACTTGAAACACTGAAAGAGCCACTTGGACCCGTTTCCCTCACAAAAGAAAAAACTGGGAGCCGCAAAATGCGTGCACACATGCGCCTAAGGCAAGACATGCACCGGCCCTGCCCCCATCCAGCTCTGGTATGGACGGCTCTGCCGTCCTGGCTTCTCCTCCCCTCGGAAAAGACTGCTCTCCTGCCGCCCCGCGCTCTCCCTCTCTGGGACTTTCTTCTTTCCGCCTTTTGGTGCGAAGGTTCCGGGGGAGCGGAGGAGGAGGCCGATGGGGAGAAGGAGCTGGTGCGGCAAATCTTCTGAGGCAGCAGCAGACAGCCGCTTGGGCTCACCTATCTCAGCCTGCTGCGGGAGGCCGGAGTTGAGGCTTCTGGCTTGCTCTGGGAGGGATGCTCCATTCCTCCTCTTGGCTGACGGATGGAGGAAAACCCGGATCCACAGACCCAGAACCGGCGGCGGGAAAGAGGGAAGATGGAGAGGATTTTGCAATCTCAACCGACTGGTTTCTGGAAGGGGTGCTCGGAAAAGAGAGGATGAGAAGCGGAAAGTGGGAGAAAGGACGGAAGGGCGAGGAAGCAGCAGTTCTGCTCCGCGGGAGGTGGGAGCAGGCGGCCTCTCCTTCAAGCTTCACCAAGGGACTCTGGGAGCGAAGCGAGGTCCGAGTCCCCAGAATGTCAACTTTGCGAAAGAGGGAGGCGGTGGTGGGATTAAAATAAAACGGGGGAGGGGAGGTTGAGGAAACCCAGCAGACACCTACATCAGAGAGCGAGCAAGAAAGGCAAGATCGGAGAGAGGAAGAAAGCTTTTGGGGCTTGCCCAGCAGGCAGCTGCTCCCCACTCTCAGAAATCGCCGCGACGGGAGTGGAAAGGAACAGCTGAAAGGCGGGGGCCGAGAGGGGAAGTTTCCAACACCCCCGGCAACCCCCCCGGGCTAGCAGAGGTGGCGGTGGAGCAGGGTGAGGGGAGACCCGCTGGGCAGGGAAGAGGTGGGCCCGGGGCACCCCGAGACTGGCTGCCCCCACCCGTGGCTCCTTACCCAGGTTCTTAAGCTAAAATGCTTTTTAAAAAGCATTAAATACTAGCATGTAAACGAAATCCCCCCTTCATGGATTACTGCCTTGTCGTGGCGAAGGGGCTTGCGTAATTCAATGAAGCTATGAGCTATGCCGTGCAGGGCCACCCAAGACGGAAAGGTCATAGCAGAGAGTTCTGACAAAACGTGATCCACTGGAGAAGGAAATGGCAAACCACTCCAGTATCTTTGCCATGAAAACCCTATGGACAGTACCAAAAGGCAAAACGATATGACGCTGGAAGATGAGCCCCTCAGGTCGGAAGGCGTCCAATATGCTACTGGGGAAGAGCAGAGGGCTAGTACTAGTAGCGCCAGAAAGAATGAAGCGACTGGGCCAAAGCCAAAAGGACGCTCAGCTGTGGATATGTCTGGTCCGATGCTGTAAAGATTTTTTCTCCATAGGAACCTAGAATGTAAGATCCATGTATCAAGGAAAGCTGGACGTGGTCAAACAAGAGATGACAAGACTAAACATCGACATCTTAGATATCAGCGAACTAAAATGAACAGGAATGGGTGAATTTAATTCAGATGACCATTAGGTATACTACTGCGGGCAAGAATCCCTCAGAAGAAATGGAGTAGCCTTCATAGTCAATAAAAAAGTAGGAAAAGCAATACTGGGATACAATCCTCAAAATGACAGAATGATCTCAGTTCGAATCCAAGGCAAACCATTCAATATCACAGTAGTCCAAGTCTATGCCCCAACCACCAGTGCTGAAGAGGATGAAATTGACCGGTTCTATGAAGCCCTACAGCACCTTATAGAACTAACGCCCAAAAATGATGTCCTTATCATCATGGGGGATTGGAATGCCTAAGTAGGAAGCCAAAAGATAACTGGAATAACAGGCAAGTTTGGCCTTGGAGTACAAAATGAAGCAGGGCACAGGCTGATAGAATTTTGTCAAGAGAATACGATGGTCATAGCAAACACTCTTTTCCAACAACCCAAGAGACGGCTTTACACATGGACATCACCAGACGGTCAACACAGAAATCAGATTGACTATATGCTCTGCAGCCAAAGATGGAGAAGCTCTATACAGTCAGTAAAAACAAGACCAGGAGCTGACTGTGGCTCAGACCATGAGCTTCTTGTTGCAAAGTTTAGGCTTAAATTAAAGAAAGTAGGGAAAAGCGCTAGGCCAGTCAGGTATGAATTAAATCATATCCCTGTTCAATATACAGTAGAGGTGACAAATAGATTTAAGGAATTAGATCTGATAGACAGAGTGCCTGAAGAACTATGGACAGAGGTTCGCAACATTGTACAACAGGTAGCAACTAAAACCATCCCAAAGAAAAAGAAATGCAAGAAAGCAAAATGGCTGTCTGAGGAAGCTTTGCAAATAGCTGAGGAAAGGAAGGAAGCGAAAGGCAAGGGAGAAAAAGAAAGATATGCCCAATTAAATGCAGAATTCCAAAGAATAGCTAGAAGAGATAAGAATGCCTTCTTAAATGAACAATGCATAGAAGAAAACAATAGAATAGGGAGGACCAGAGATCTTTTCAAGAAAATTGGAGAGATGAAAGGAACGTTTCATGCAAAAATGGGCATGATAAAGGACCAAAATGGCAGGGACCTAACAGAGGCAGAAGAGATTAAGAAGAGGTGGCAAAATTACACAGAAGAACTATACAAGAATGAGCTTAACGTCCCTGATAATCACAAGGAGGTGGTCACTGATCTCGAGCCAGACATCCTAGAATGTGAAGTGAAGTGGGCCTTAGAAAAGCTGAGCAACAACAAAGCTAGTGGAGGTGACAGTATTCCAGCTGAGCTATTCAAAATCTTAAAAGACGATGCAGTAAAAGTGCTACACTCAATTTGCCAGCAAATTTGGAAAACTCAACAGTGGCCACAGGATTGGAAAAGATCAGTTTACATTCCAATTCCAAAGAAAGGCAGTGCCAAAGAATGTTCAAACTATCGCACCATTGCACTCATTTCTCATGCTAGTAAAGTTATGCTTAAAATTCTACAAGCTAGACTCCAGCAGTATGTGGATCGAGAACTACCAAAAGTACAGGCAGGATTTCGAAGAGGCAGAGGAACTAGAGATCAAATTGCTAACATACGCTGGATCATGGAGAAAGCTAGAGAGTTCCAGAAAAACATCTACTTCTGCTTCATTGACTATGCTAAAGCGTTTGATTGTGTGGATCATAACAAACTGTGGCAAGTCCTTAAAGAGATGGGCATACCAGACCATCTTATTTGTCTCTTGAGAAACCTATATGCGGGCCAAGAAGCAACAGTGAGAACTGGACACGGAACCACTGATTGGTTCAAAATTGGGAAAGGAGTCCGGCAAGGCTGTATACTGTCGCCTTGCCTATTTAACTTATATGCAGAGCACATCATGAGAAAGGCAGGGCTAGATGAATCAAAAGTTGGAATTAAGATTGCCGGAAGAAACATCAACAACCTAAGATATGCAGATGATACCACTCTAATGGCAGAAAGTGAAGAAGAACTAAAGAGCCTCTTGTTGCGGGTGAAGAAGGAGAGTGCAAAACTTGGGTTGAAACTAAACATTAAGAAAACCAAGATCATGGCATCCGGCCCTCTCAATTCCTGGCAAATACAGTAGATGGGGAAGAAATGGAGGTAGTGACAGATTTTATTTTCCTGGGCTCCAAGATCACTGCAGATGGGGACTGTAGTCAAGAAATTAAAAGACGCTTGCTCCTCGGGAGGAAAGCCATGGCAAATCTAGACAGCACACTAAAAACCAGAGACATCACCCTGTCAACAAAAGTGCGTTTAGTCAAGGCTATGGTCTTCCCAGTTGCAATGTATGGCAGTGAAAGCTGGACCATAAGAAAGGCTGAGCGCCAAAGAATTGAAGCCTTTGAACTATGGTGCTGGAGAAGACTCCTGCGAGTCCCTTGGACTGCAAGGCGATCAAATCGGTCAGTCCTAGAGGAGATCAACCCTGACTGGTCTTTAGAAGGCCAGATCCTGAAGCTAAAACTCAAATACTTTGGCCACCTCATGAGAAGGAAGGACTCACTGGAGAAGAGCCTCATGCTGGGAAAGACTGAGGGCAAGAGAAGAAGGGGACGACAGAGAATGAGGTGGCTGGATGGAGTCACTGAAGCAGTAGGTGTGAGCTTAAATGGACTCCAGAAGATGGTAGAGGACAGGAAGGCCTGGAGGAACATTGTCCATAGGGTCGCGATGGGTCGGACACAACTTCGCAACTAACAACAACAACAACAAAAGAAATCCCGCTTAGGTCATCATCTGCTGGGGCAGACAAGACCGCCCATCAATCCAGCTGAAGAGGGAAAGAGGAAGCGACCAAGAGGTTGTGCCAGCTGCGCACACAGGTGGCTGAGAGCAGCTCTGAGACCGCTTCCCCTTGGCCACTTGGGAAGGGGTAAACGGTGCCACCCTCCAACAGGGCGAGCCCGCTCGCATGTAGACTGGAGGGCAAGGTGACTGCAGGGCACAGCGAGAGGAACCGCTGCCTCTGCTGCCGCCGAGCCCCGGGCAGGCGGATCCCCATGCTGCGGTGGGGACGCCTCCGGGTCCCTGCAGAAACGGCAACTGGGGGGGCACCAATGACTTGGACTAGTGGCTACAGCAGCTGGGAAGAATCGGAGTGCAAGGAATTTTTCTTCACAGCTCACATCTCCTTCGTCAGGAAATCCTTCGGCAAGTCAAGCCTGCAAGTAAGCGATTGTCGGCCTCCCTCGAGGCTGCTCCCGGGGTGCCAGCTGGGTGGGAATCTTCGGGCTGAGTCCCACACCCTACCCTGGCCTGACCCGTTGCAGGCTGCACCTACATCTGCAGTCCCACGTGCTCTTTCCAGCTCCAGAGCTAACACTTATCTCACCCAAAGCTCCCACGTTTCCTTTCCTCCATATATAAATTCTACGAAGGATCCATGTGAACCAGGACTCTTGGAAGACCCAAGTGCAGAAAAGGTAGTGAGATAGCTAGAGGGTTTTTTGGGCCCCGCAGAGCTGGCGGGGAGAAAGAGAAAGAGCGGGCCGGGCAGGCTCCACGGGGAAATCTCTTAGAAGAGGCCCCCAGGTGACCCCCCGCAGGCTAGCAGAGGCGGCAACAGAGCAGGACGAGGGGAGACTCGCCAGGCAGGGAAGAGGCAGGCCTGGGGCACCCGAAGACTGGCCGTCCCCACCTGCACAGCAGGTAGAAAATGGGCCCACTCACCTTTCCAGTCCTCCCGTCTCTTCCTCCGCTGCCGCCACGTGCAGTCCAAAGAAGCAGAGGTTTGTGGGCAGTCCCATAAACCAAAGAAGTTCAACCCAATTCAAACTTTGCAAGTTTTTTTCCCATGAGAAATTTCAATTGATTGAACTTTTTTAGTCCCACTTTTTTTTTAGGAAGAGAGAGAGAGAGAGAGAGAGAGAGAGAGAGAGAGAGAGAGAGAGAGAGAGAGAGAGAGAGAGAGAGAGAGATTACAGACAGAAGAGAGAAAGATGAGAGAAAGAAAATAGATAGATGATATGATGGGTGGGTGGGTGGGTGGATGGACCGACAGAAAGACAGACAGGAGAGAGAAAGATGAAAAAGAGAAAAAAGATAGACAGGAGAGAGAAAGGGTTACCTACCTCTTGCCAGGGGCGCTCAAAGGTTGCCCCAACTTTACTCTGGAATTTGGGGGTTTGTAGGCATTAGCTGCACCTGCTGGAAAGACTCCCGGTCCCTCCCCGCGGTTTGTGACCCCGACAGCCAAAAGGGTGAGCCAGGCCGGGCTAAGCCCCGCTTGCCCCTTCTCTGCTCCTCGGGGCTGGGCTGCAAGCAGCGCCGGATCCGGGCAGGGAAACGCCGCTCCCGGACCGACAGGGAGGCGCCTCCCCAGGCAGGAAAGAGCGCGGCGGCCGCCTCTCCCGGCCCGTCACGCAGGCGCAGCCTCAGCCGCTCCGCCCGCGAAACGCGGCGCTTCAGCGGGCCCTCGGGGAGGCGGCGGCGGCGGCGGTTCTTTGGATGCTTGGCCTCGGAGATCTCGCGGTGCTGGCGGCCGGCCCCGGCTGGCTTCAGACGCCTCCTCCTTTTTGTGTCGGGGTCGGGACTGTGCGCAGTGGAGCGGGCGGGGAGGCGCGCCGGCGGCGGCAGCAACAGCAGCAGAAGAGGAGGAGGAGGAGGAGGAGGAGGAAGAGCCGGAGCCGCAGCGGCCGGAGGCGGGAAGGAGGAGCGCGCTGGTCTGCCTTCGCCAGCGCCGCCGGAGCCTCGCCCAGTCCGATGTGCCTCCTGCGGCGGCGGCGGCGCTGCTGCTGAGCCAGCCGACGTGCCGGCCGAGCCTTTCCGCTTCCCGCAGTCCGAACATGGCCACCCCGGCGACGTGCACCCGCTTCACCGACGAATACCAGCTCTACGAGGAGCTCGGCAAGTACGTCCCCAGCCCGGCCGCCCCATCCTTCCCGCCTGCGCGGCGCAGAACCTGGGCACCGCCACGCCGCGCCTTCCGGGGGCCCTGGAGCCGTCGCCTCGGCCTCCCCGATCGCTTGCTTCCCAGGCTTGACAGCGCCTGCCGCTCAGCCCCCGGACACTGCGGTCTTTCCCCGAGCCTCCCCGGGCAGCCTCCTCGGCCGCCGCTGCCCGCTCGGCTTGCGCAGGAGCGGCGCCGCCCGCCCCTCCGTAGTTGCTCAAGCGAGCTGCAACTTCTGCGGCCGACGGGGGCGGAAGGGGCTGCGCAGCGCCGGGGCAGCCGGAGGGGCCCCCGCGGAACCCGGGACGGGGAGCTGCGGCACCGGCGCCCGCTCTGGGGAGCCGATCTCGGCGCTCCCGCTGGGAAAGCCGGCCTCGCCTGTCTTGCTTCGGCTCTAACTTCGAGATTTCCACCCCTCCATTCCCCACCCCCCCGCGCTCCCTTCTGCATTACAGCAAGGGCCGTTGCTACATTTCTCACACGTCGAGATCAGCTCTCTGTATGGCTCCCCTCGCCCCCATCCTCAACCTGCGCCGCTTCTGCCTTTCCGCTTGTATTTTTCTCATAGGTGCCCAATATAGGTGAAGGCGTAGTGTCTGGGGAGAGAGGGAGTTGGGAATATCCCGGGTGCAATCTTCTTTTTGCACCAGTCTCTACGCATCCCTCCCGCTTGGTCTTGGACCCTGGGGTGGTTCTTTTTAATTTCTGGGCAGGAATGGAAGCGGGTGGATACCGCTAGGAAAAAATGTCTCTTTATCAGGGCTGAAATTGGCAAGGTAGGAGCAGCTGGGTCCCAATCTAGAAGGAGTCCCTTAGATAGATGTATCTCACTACCCGTGGCTCCCAAGCAAACAGCCAAGTCTAGAGCAGAGATGAAGTAGCTTGGAATCCTTTGCCTTGCAATGGGCAAGTCCATTGTTGATTTTAAAACTTCCTGTCTGCAATAATAACTCCAACCCATTCTAACTTTGCCATATAGTGTCTGAGCTTCTCTCCACTTCCCATCCCCCCACCCCTGCTCAGAATTGGAGGCAGATGATGTCTTCTGCCATCCACACACCCAATTGCAAAATGACTCCCCCAAGGGGAAAGTGGCGGTTGAGGGTGGGGTACTTTTCCTCGCTTTCTTGGGTGGCCCCTATTTCAGGATGCTGTCCTTGCTTTCTGGGCACCAGACAAGATGGGGATCCGGTTTCTCCTCTCAGAGAACCGGAGGCTTCCAAACTGATATTGCTTTTGAGTAGGCTGCTTTGTGGTGGCTTGTGCTTGTCTGTCTTAGGACTGGGGCTTCCCTTGCTAAATTTGGATTGCCCGTGTTATAAAAGGCCACTATGAGGTACATATCAAGGCTCTTCCCATTAGAGTAACAGTATTTCAGTTCTGCAGACAGGGAGGGGTGCTAGAAAACTGGAATAGGAGTGGCCGTTTGAGATGTTCCCGTCTGAGATTTTCCCCGTCCATTTACTCTGCTGCTTTGGAAGGTTTGGTGCTGAGTTATCCCAACGTGTTGGGGGGGGGGAGGGCGTGTTTTGGGGGGGCCTCCGTTGAAGAAAAGGAGTAATGGATACAGTGAGCTCTTGTGGGGCTGTGTTCATGGTTAATTAAATTAGCAATAGTCACAGAACACACTGAACCATAGAAATAACCGCATTATTTTAGTTTGTATAATACATTGAGCCACACATTTCAGCTGCAATCCCAGTTTCTCTGTCCAAAGTGATAGTGGGAGACCAGGCTGGAATCAAAGAGTAAATTAAGTAAACAAATCTCAAAACTCCCCCCCCCTTTTTTTTTTAACCCATGCTGGCTGTTTTCCAGACCATCTGATTTCTTGGAAGTTCCTTCTCCTATACCAGGGGTAGGCAACCTCGGCTCTTTTATGACTCATGGACTTCAATTCCCAGAATTCCTGAGCCAGCTGGCTCAGGAATTCTGGGAGTTGAAGTCCATGAGTCATAAAAGAGCCGAGGTTGCCTACCCCTGTCCTATACTAATAATTTTTCTGTTTTTAGTTCTATAACCAGTTGAGCAAATGGGTTCTTTTAAACACCTTGACAGATTTAATCCTTCGTTCTTGATTCAGTTTCACGGGATCAGCCTTTCTGTATTTCTTCTAGGGGTGCTTTCTCAGTGGTACGGAGATGTGTGAAAAAACCCTCATCTCAAGAATTTGCTGCAAAGATCATCAATACCAAGAAGCTGTCAGCAAGAGGTAAATATCCAAGCACTGGTTTTAATCAAATTCCTATACAGGATAATGTTGGAGAATTGATTGCAAGACTCTAGATTGATACAGTGCGGCAAATGTCCTCACTGATCTTCTTGGAATCCGTGTTTCTTTTAGCTTTGATTTTGGAGTATGCTGCCTTCAAGCTCATAGTTAGAATGGATTCATTTCTTACTAGATACTAAAGTGTGGAACATCATGTACTGATGCTTAATACCTATCTAATAAGTCACTCAACCTATTAGGGGGTTGGGGTTATACTTTCAGAAGTATAAAATGCCTTATGACTCTATTTGGACCAATTCCTTTTTAAACTCACAGGGGGTTAGTTCTAAATAAGTTTGCTTAGAGCTGCAGTGAAATTGGCCCAAAAGATTATAGCAAGCCTCTCCAGGTGTATGTTTTATTTCATATTTTGAAGTCTAGAAGAATGTTGGAATCAGAAAGAGAAGGGATTGTTAGAGGAATTATCTAGGACTCAGGGGTAGGCAACCTTGGCTCTTTTATGACTCGTGGACTTCAACTCCCAGAATTCCTGAGCCAGCATGGCTCAGCTTGGAAACTCCCTTTCCCTTCAGCATGGCTGGCTCAGGAATTCTGGGAGTTGAAGTCCACGAGTCATAAAAGAGCCAAGGTTGCCTACCCCTGGTCTAGGTCCTAGGACCCTGGTCCTTAAGCTTGGTATTACAAGTAATAATGTTTTTGTTTTTAGTGTTGTGATTTGGGGCTTGATTTTGTTACTATTATTTAGTATAATGATGCATTTTTCTGGCCTGGGGATTTGGCATGTGAGAAATCTGGAATTTATGAAGAACAAAAAGAATCAATAATAAAGTAACGTTTTCTTTTAAGGGATGTTATGCTTTGCATGCACTTAGCTATAGATTACTAACATACAACATCAACTCCACATTACTTAAATACATGTGTGAAATGGTACTCATATGATGCTTAAAATGATGTATTCCATGATGTTTGTCCACTCATCCAAGACCTCTGTTTATACTTGAAGAAGAAGCCCATAACAGCATGCCACCATGCTTTTATACTGTTTTGAGTAGCATAAAATGTGTAATAATCCAATTTAAGTACAAGCATTTACTTACTCAGTGGTTCTGTTAGCAAATGTTTATCTATTCTGCATAATTAACCAGTATGTATAATGATATTTTCAGTAAAGCCAGGTTGTTGATTTAATCCTAATCAGTGTGTTATTTCTTTACTCATTTCCCAATTATCTTACCTGTTTTCTGGTTTCAGTGCATCTAGCTGATGGCATGCAGTTACTTGAACTAAAGAGTTGTCTTTTTTGCAATATTAATGTTATTGTTTCTTCTTGTAATTCCTCCATGACTTCTATAATTGCATCTTCAGTTCAGTGTCTTCTTGATTTCCTCCCTCCCTCCTTTTTAGCAACTTCAGCAGTAACAGTCGCCTTCCTTTGCTCTGACTTAATTGCTCCCAACCAGGAAATTCCTTGTTCATAACATACATTGATCATGAGTTTGAGGAAGGGGTGTCTGCTTCTCAACATAGGGAGAGTAAGGATCTACGAATGAATTTTCAACCATTGTAGATGGCAGAAAATCAAAGACCTAAACAGCTGCAGAATTGGTAGAGAAAACTCAAAGCTTGTTCTCTTTCAGAACTCTCCCTTTCCTACTACAAAATATAGATTGCGATTATTTTCATTTACCACAATTGTGTCTTTGTCCCTGCGGTCCCTGTTTTCTTTTCATGGCAATTCTATTAAATAAGAAAGACATCAGTTGTCCTAACAATTATCATAATGTCTCAGTGGAAATTTGAATTTCCCAGTATCACTTGTAACTGTTGCACTGGTCTGGTCTTTGTTTTTTCAATGCATTTTGGAAGAACTATAAAGCCATAATTAGGGCAGGTAATCCTATGCTGAAGTTTAGGTTTCTCTGACATACCTGACTCAAAGAGGTTTATCAAGTGGTAAAAACGATAATGGGTGCACCAAACTTCATTAAAAAGAGTACATAGTTTTATTCAGATTCCTGAAAAATTCATGCAGCTTTAGGTGTATAATTCCAAAGGAAAAAAAATTGATATATTTGGTCATAGGTTAGGTCGTAAGAGAAATGAGGTGTAAATTTATTTATTTATGAAATTAATAGCAAAAGTAAAACCATTGAACTAATGGGTCCATGTCTGTGAAGAACGGAGAGTTATTATTGACTTATTGTAAGATGGAACAGACAGATAACATGTTCTGAGCTTCTACAGATTGGTAGTAGCATTCAGTATTGAATGGGGGGCAGCTATGTTCTGGCAGCTAACAGAGTGAGCGCCTGTTACTCGTCCCAGCTTCTGCCAACCTAGCAGTTCGAAAGCACGTAAAAATGCAAGTAGAAAAATAGGGACCACTACGGTGGGAAGGTAACAGCGTTCCGTGCGCCTTTGGCGTCTAGTCATGCCGGCCACATGACCACGGAGACGTCCTCGGACAAGCGCTGGCTCTTCGGCTTTGAAATGGAGATGAGCACCGGCCCCTAGAGTTGGAAACGACTAGCACGCATGTGTGGGGGAACCTTTACCTTTACCTATGTTCTGGCAAAGTCAATACAAATATTAGTGGTGCCAAGAATCATGGAGAATTGTTTTTTAGTGATGATAGGAGATACTGTCTTATTGCTTTTGCAATAAGTTGTAATACATGATATCTCAAAGCTATCCAGAGCTTAGGAGCAATTGTAAGGCAGAAAATATAAAAGAGTGATTAGTCTAAAATGACAATAACATCTAAGATGGTTCCTGATTACAAGTATACCGTAAGAGATGGAAGGAGAAAAACACTATGTCTCTTCCAGGAACACCATGGGGCAGGTCTTACTACTGCACATCTGTGAGGAAAACTATATTCAGCATGAATTCCTATTGCTGCTAGTTCTGCTTTCATCTTCCTCCTGTTGGACTCAAATTATTGGTTGCTCTGATGTGTGGGGAAAATGTGTCTGAAGTTGGGCTTTGCTTTGACCATATGTTGTGTGCAACAAGATTGCCATACAAATCTGTTCCTTGTGAATCACCACTATGTGGAGATGGCAAAATAAACCACAGTACGCATACGCAGTGTGTGCAGATTTTGATAAGGGTGTGAAAATTACAAGGAAAAAAAATCTGTCAAGTGTCATGATATTTAAATCATGGAATAAGAATTTAAGGACCCAGATGACTATTGAGCTGCAATAAAATATAAGCCATTATCACGAGCCAAGAAAGCAATAGGCAGTTAGTTATTCTCGCTGATTTCAGGCTTGATGGTCTAAACAACATCAGTGATAAATGATCATGCTTGTGCTAAAGGTGGGAGACTAATTCATTTCAGCCTTTTTGAGAACCATGAAGGGTGGAGTTCTCAGTATTACATATTGAATAGAAGGGCAAAGTAGGAAAATATATAAAATCAGGAAATACCAAGAGAAACCCCTTTAGGTCTCTGTATATAAAGAACCTCTGCTGGAAAAAGCAATCTGGCAGAGTCTGTTAGGATCAGATATAGCTCTGGGTGACCTAAGAGGTGTTTAGTTTCTCTGGTGCTTCAGAGCAGCAATGTGAGTCAAGACTATGACTGAACATTCGGCTTAGAAAGTATTGGAGCCACAGTAACACCAGCTGCAAAGTGGCAGTGAGATCTCACCACCCCATCTCTTTCTTTACAAATTCAGGCTGCTTGTAAGAAAAGCTGTGGTGCAGTGTTTCCTCTAGCAAGTGTGAGTTGGCCTTGATCATTACGGCTTCCTTTAAATACCAGGGTTTTTTTTACTATTTCAGTAGTCTCTTGAGTCACGTGTTTTAGTATATGCTTAGTGCTTTCCTTTAACATGTGTTGGCCCTCTTATCTGTGAAATAAAACTGGTTTAGAATGGGGCAGCTTACATTTCTTAGTACATACTTGTGTGGGAGCCAAGATTCTTGATGCTGACAGAGACACTGAAAACAGAAGTGAATTGTGGCAATTATAATCTTCCTTTGTTCTGTGATCTGGCTACCTTGAGGTTAGTAGAAGCAAGATTGAAGAACTGCAATCTGCTGCTGTTCTAGTAAGGAAGGCAGTGGATTAGTGGAAAGCTTGTCTTCTGCACAGTGCTTGCTCTGCATTCTTCTTTCCTTCCTTCCTCTTCTCTTGAATCTCTCTTTCTATAGACCATAACACAAGAGATAGATTCTTGACTTGGATGGAGATAACACCTTGCATTGCAAAACATCTCACACTGTTAAACCTTGACGTGGATTTAGAATAGTAGTTGTTATGGCTGTGACTTTAGTCCAGAATTGATTCCATAACTGGAAAAGAGGTGTTGAATTTGTTTCTGGCATCACTTTAGGAGAAAAGGGAAGGCTATTAAACTGTTTCAGAAATGCTTGCTGTTGTAGCTTTTCACTTCATGATATCTGTGCTGAAGTCATGTGAGTTTCCGTTGCTCTCTCTGAGAGTCAGTTTTCTATAAAAAAAAGTTATTAATAGAATATTTTCAGAATAGATAAAATAAAATATGCTGATTCTTTTTTTATCAAGCTTGTTTGCCTAGTAAGGAACAGAGGCAATCTGTGGGCCACAGGCCACCCCTGACATCCCATCTGTCATGCCAAGATAATATTCTGCTAAAATTGGTGAGAAATAAATGAACTTCATGGGTATTATATTTTTTCCCCTCCAAAATAATGCTAGGAGGCCTTCGGGAGGGAAGACGCCCTTCCATCCATCCCCATTCCCAAATTTGGCTGAAACCAAGCTGCTGAAATTTCTGAACAGTGATGCAGTTTCTGCCCATTTTGGGAGTGGGGAATAAGTGTGGCCTGCTCTCATCTCTCCAGCCAAACCTCTGCTCCCTTTCCCATATTTAGGCCAGCAAAATAGGCAAAAAAATATATTTGCCTCCTCCATTTTTGTTTTTAACACTGATGATCTCTGGTGTCCAGCAGCAGGTCAAAGTGCCTGGAAGAGAGCAAATAGGAAAAGAGTAGACCAGAACAGTAGACTGAGAGGAACCCTTTGAATCCCTGTAGGTAAAGAACCTCTGCTGGTTAAGAAAAAAGTGAAATCTGGCACAGTATGTAAGATCAGATGTTGCTGTGGGTTTTTGCAGGGCTCTGGAGTAGCAATGTGAGTCAAGACTCTGGCTAAGTACAGGTAGTCCTCGACTTACAACTGTTGGTTTAGTGACTGAAGTTACAACGGAAGTGAAAAAAGTGATTTATGATTGTTTTTTCACACTTACAACTGTTGCAGCATCCCCATGGTCAGGTGATCAAAATTCGGACACTTGGCAACTGACTCATACTTATGACTTTTGCAACCTTTTGACAAGCAAAGTCAATGGGGAAGTTAGATTCATTTAACAACTGCAGTGATTCACTCAACAGCTGTGGCAAGAATGGTTGTACAATGGAGCAAAACTCACTTAACAACTGTGTCAATTAGCAACATAAATTTTGGGCTCAAATGTGGTTGTAGGTCAAGGACTGCCTGTCCTGGCTGAGCGGTTGAGCATCCCTAGTCCAGCAGAGATGCCATTGGAAGCCACAAGATGCTATTCCAATTGAGGTAATGGCACCGGCCACTGCTTCTGCTGACTGCTGGCTCTCTGCAGTTTGGCAGTTCGATTCTCACTGGCTCAAGGTTGACTGACACTTCCATCCTTCTGAGGTCAGTAAAATGAGGACCCAGATTATTGACTCTGTAAACTGCTTAGAGAGGCTATAAAGCACCGTGAAGCGGTATATAAGTCTAAGTGCTATTGCTATCTTAGCCAATGATTACTTTCATTATTTTACTGGATGTTCAGGCTGTTCCATTTTTCTTCTTTCTTTTTGCCTGGAAGAGAACCACTTTTAATAGTGATTGCCAGCCTTAAGCCCAGAAGCATAACTTCCTTGCTTGGTCATGTTGCAATTAAGCACCCTGTTCTTCATGTAATTAAATATGGGCCATTGAGGAACTAATTTGCATTAAGGTTGTGACTTGCTGTAATGTTTATGTCTCACTAAACAGTCAAAAAAGTCTTTTCTCCCCTTTTCACTTTCTCTGCTGCCAGTTGCATTGAATAAGGGAGCCCCTGGAGAAAATTGTGGAATGATGTGAATGACCCCATATCACCCAACCAAATAAATCTTATTTATAGCATTTTATTCCTGCCCTTCAAACAAAAGCTCCCCAAGTCTCTTACATATAATCAATGAAAAATGTGTTGCGTGTTGTAGCCTTACAAACAAAATAGATAATCCAGAAAGGAAAAAGTATATGGAGAAAGGTGGGATAATGACCTCTTTCCCCTCCCTCATTCTTGGGCTTAAGCAAGAGCTACTGTAGGTCCAGAGGGATGCGGTGGCTCAGTGGGTTAGGACGCTGAGCCTGTCGATCAGAAGGTCAGCAGTTTGGCGGGTCGAATCCCGAGTGCCGCGTAACAGAGTGAGCGCCTGTTACTCGTCCCAGCTTCTGCCAACCTAGCACTTCGAAAGCACGTAAAAAATGCAAGTAGAAAAATAGGGACCACTACAGTGGGAAGGTAACAGCATTCCGTGTGCCTTTGGCGTCTAGTCATGCCGGCCACATGACCACGGAGATGTCCTCGGACAAGCGCTGGCTCTTCGGCTTTGAAACGGAGATGAGCATCAGCCCCTAGAGTCGGAAACGACTATCACGCATGTGGGGGGGGAAACTTTACCTTTACTGTAGGTCCAGGAATGGAGCTGATGCAGTTGGATCTTTTAGCAACAGATCCTTACTTCCTCATTAGGCTCTAATTTGGCTTGATAAAATGGCAGGTGTTGCTGTTCTTTCAGTTTACAGGACTGGGGAGCATTTGTGGGGTTGGAACTACCAATCATCCTTCTGAAGGAGATGCTGGAGCTCATCTGTTGTCAGTGTGGCAACACTAGAAGGCACATGGTAGGACCCAAAGATGCTTTTGGACCCAAAAGTGCCAAAGGGAACTGTGCTTTCTTGGGGTTTTTTCTTTGAAAATGTTTTGCTTCTCATCCAAGAAGCTTCAGAAGAGAAGCAAAACATTTTCAAAGAAAAAAAGAAAGTCTAGTTGCCTTTTAGAAAAGCACCTTTGGAAGAACCATGACGTTGATGATTGAAAATCTCCACAGATGACATGTTAGGAGTACTCTGGTAGTTTTTAAAGCTTAGTTTTAGAAGAGGATATGGATGAGAGTTGGGAAGCAAAATGCTTGTATCAGGTCTTCACCCTGAAAAGCCACATCAAAACACCAGTATCAATATTGGCATCACGTTGCCCAATTTCAGCCAATCTTGGAATGTGGTGAGTGTAATGTGGGTTAACCAGTCTTGCTTTGAAAACTATTTTTAGGTGAGGTATGGTGCTATCTAATCAAATTGCTTCCTCCCATTCTCCCTAAGACAGGGGTAGGCAACCTCGGCTCTTTTATGATTCATGGACTTCAACTCCCAGAATTCCTGAGTCTGCTGACTCAGGAATTCTGGCAGTTGAAGTCCATGAGTCATAAAAGAGCCGAGGTTGCCTACCCCTGCCCTAAGAGTACATGCGCTATGAAGCTTTAGATTCCAGGCACAGTTACAAGACAATGTAGCCAGGGATGAAAATTAGAGTTAAGATGTCGATTTGAAATTGGCTAAAAATCCCAAGTTTATGAAAGTGAGCAAAATGATTAAATACAGTAAGACCAAATAGTATCTGAGTGCAGATGGGGAAAAGAGCTTGAGGGGAATGGGTAACTGAGTAGAAGGAATCAAATTTAACTTGGAAAGTTAGCAGATGGTCTTTGAATCTCTGAGTGGATTGTTTTATTTAATATACAAATTAGCTGTAGTGCTAACCATCACAAGTCTTTGGGCTGAAAATAATTTGTGATTATCTTCAAGTGTTTGAAATTGACACAGATATTTTATTTATTTATTTATTTATTTTATTGAATTTGTATACCGCCCTATTCCCGTAGGACTCAGGGCGGTTTACAGGGCAGTTAAAACCATGAATACAAAAAATTAAAAACAATTAAAACAATTAAATTAAATTCAAGCCCCAAGAGTAAATCTAAAACCCAGTTAAATTAACAACCCCACAGTCTGGACCAAACAGATCGAAGAGCCAGGTTTTCAGGTCCCGGCGAAATGAGCGAAGGTCGGGGGCAGTCCTAAGTTCTGTGGGTAGTTGGTTCCATAGGGCAGGCGCACCCACAGAGAACGCCCTTCCCCTGGGAATAACCCGCCGGCATTCATTAATCGGCGGTACCCTGAGAAGGCCCTCCCTGTGGGGGCGCACAGGACGATGGAAAGATGCTGCCGGCAGCAGGTGTTCCCTTAGATAGTCCGGACCCAAGCCATTTAGGGCTTTATAGGCCATTACCAACACCTTGAATCTCACCCAGAGGGCAACCAGAAGCCAATGCAGCTCACGGAGAAGAGGTGTTACACGGGAGTATCGGGAAGCTCCCATCAAAACTCGCACGGCTGAATTCTGCACCAGTTGAAGCCTTTGGGTGGTCCTCAAGGGCAGCCCCATGTAGAGGGCATTGCAGTAGTCTAACCGGGAGGTCACGAGCGCATGAGTGACTGTACGTAGAGCATCTCGGTCCAGATAGGGACGCAACTGGCGCACCAGGCGAATCTGGGCAAAAGCCCCCCTGGTCACGGCTCCTGTATGATCTTCCAAACTGAGCCGTGAATCCAGGAGGACTCCCAAGTTGCGAGCCCTATCAACGGGGGGTAATACCTCATCCCCTATTGTTAATGATGGAGAAGGCTGGTCAGCCCGAGATGCCGGTATGAACAGCCACTCAGTCTTGTCAGGATTGAGACGAAGCCTGTTTCTCCCCATCCAAACCCGGACCGCCTCCAGGCAACGGGACATCACAGTGAGGGCATCACTGGGTTGGGTCGGGGTGGAAAGAAAAAGTTGGGTATCATCAGCGTACTGGTGATACCCCACCCCGAAACCACGAATGAGCTCACCCAGCGGCTTCATGTAGATGTTGAACAGGAGGGGAGAGAGGACCGACCCCTGAGGGACTCCACAAACGAGAGATCTCGGGGTGGACCTCTGTCCTCCCGTCAACACCGACTGCGAGCGGCCCAGGAGGTAGGAGGAGAACCACTGTAAAACGGTGCCTCCCACTCCCAGCCCCCTGAGACGCCGCAGTAGGATACCATGGTCGATGGTATCAAAAGCCGCTGAAAGGTCTAATAGGACTAGGACAGAGGAACAACCCCTGTCCCGAGCCCACCAGAGATCATTCACCAGCGCGACCAATGCCGTCTCTGTGCTATGCCCAGGTCTGAAACCCAATTGGTACGGGTCGAGATAATGTTATAATGTTAGAGTTTAAAAGGGCAGGATTGACAAGTACTAACTAGTCTGTTAAAAACTTTATTGAAGAACAAAACAAATATAGAACTAGCTGAGCAACAATATTCAAGTAGTAATATTTGGTAATATGCTTTGTTAGACAGGGCTTTCTTTTTCCCTTTCACTCGTGTCCAATTTTTAGAGGCTTCCTGGACAAGTCCCTGCAGTTTTCTTGGCAAGTTTCTTCAGAAGTGGTTTGCCATTGCCTCCTTCCTAGGGCTGAGAAAAAGGGACTGGCTCAAGATCACCCAGTTGGTTTTCTGCTTAAAGTGGGGCTAGAGCTCATAGTCTCCCAATTTCCTGTGCTCTAACCACTACACCAAAGTGGCTCTCAAATTTCAGTTTGGGAATATCATGTTTTAAACTTTTTATGCTGAAGAATCTGTTAGTTTCCCAGATTTCCAGAACTCCCAGTCAAGAAGCAAAACTCTAGTAAATCCCCAAAATGCAATTTTTTTAAAAAAACAACCCCCAATTCATTTATCTGATAACTGAAATGGGGTTCAAATGTCTTCCTTTGTGAAGAAATCTGATCTAGATATATCTGCAACATTAGCACTCTTTCCTGGAGGAATATGTGGTGCATTTCTGGAGTAGCAACCATTAGAAGCTAGGTAGCTTTAATACCTAGTTAAACTTTTCCAGAAAATGAGAATTTGTCCTGGAAACATGGAGAAAAAGGCATGAGATGCAGACTGATTGTAGGAAGCACAAAACATTGATATAATAGGGACTTGTCTTGCCAATTAGAAGATGGCTGCCAGTGTTTGATAAAGTGAAAGAAAAATGCACAGTGACAAAGGCCATAATTTGAGTATAGACACTTGTAGTTCAAACCTTGTCTCATTTATAAATTCACTGATGCAGTTCAAATATGCATTAGAATTATGCAGCTAGTATCTTTTTCTATAGGGAAAATAGCTTTCATTTCTGGAGATGAATTGCCTCATAATATTAGTAACATAATGGATGCGTACAACCTCTACTATATTAAATGGTTTTAAAATGCCATTGTTTTTAGAAATTAATTTCAAATACATATATTATGTAAATGGAGATAAATTTAAACACAAAAATACACAATATTCCCGAGAAATGGAAAAAATAAAGAATGTTGAACATTGTGGTGATTTCCCATTGTTAAGTGTAGCAGCAAATTTGTTATCTCATTTCAGAAAAACCATATCATTGGTGTTCTTATTCATACTAATGTGGCTGTAGACCGTGTTTTCAGGAAATGTCTTGGATTGAGTTAACTTTATGGCTAAATACATGAGGATTCACTCTAGCACAGAAGAGTCTCTTTCCTTTGTTGTGTAAACTCTAATGCCGTAATTGCTGCATTATATAAGGAATCTGAAATCTTGGATGGATGCCTACCAGTGAACTGATGTACTTTGCAAAAATGGCTGATATTGAAGCCAGAAAATCAGTCTCTTTGATGTGTGCTTGGATTAAACAGTCTTACTTAGCACAAATCTGATACACAGTGTGGATTTAAGGCCATGGGATCTGTATGGTGGGCTGGCATGACCAGAAGTTCTGCAAGTTAACTTCCACATTTCTGGTGGGCTTTTTGGTGGATGAGGACTGACCTGATGCCTTTCATATGGGTAACAGTGCCCCTGCTAGTCACAAATTTAAATTTAATTTAAATTCAACACTGTTCTTAAGTTATGCCCTGTCCAATTGGGTAGCAATTTTTCCCGCTAACACATTTTATTCAAGGACTGAAGTTTTCATGAGCTTTATCACTTTATCTGATGAAGCTGCCGTTCGCTCTGTGCATCCAGCGAACTGAGCTGCAGCTCACAAAAACTTATGTCTTTTAATAACACGTTATTCAGAAAAGGTACTACCAGACTTCTGGAACAAATAGATTATCCTACTAAGAGATGTCTATTATTCCGACATCAGTACAGGGAGTGCAGAATTATTAGGCAAATGAGTATTTTGACCACATCATCCTCTTTATGCATGTTGTCTTACTCCAAGCTGTATAGGCTCGAAAGCCTACTACCAATTAAGCATATTAGGTGATGTGCATCTCTGTAATGAGAAGGGGTGTGGTCTAATGACATCAACACCCTGTATCAGGTGTGCATAATTATTAGGCAACTTCCTTTCCTTTGGCAAAATGGGTCAAAAGAAGGACTTGACAGGCTCAGAAAAGTCAAAAATAGTGAGATATCTTGCAGAGGGATGCAGCACTCTTAAAATTGCAAAGCTTCTGAAGCGTGATCATCGAACAATCAAGCGTTTCATTCAAAATAGTCAACAGGGTCGCAAGAAGCGTGTGGAGAAACCAAGGCGCAAAATAACTGCCCATGAACTGAGAAAAGTCAAGCGTGCAGCTGCCAAGATGCCACTTGCCACCAGTTTGGCCATATTTCAGAGCTGCAACATCACTGGAGTGCCCAAAAGCACAAGGTGTGCAATACTCAGAGACATGGCCAAGGTAAGAAAGGCTGAAAGACGACCACCACTGAACAAGACACACAAGCTGAAACGTCAAGACTGGGCCAAGAAATATCTCAAGACTGATTTTTCTAAGGTTTTATGGACTGATGAAATGAGAGTGAGTCTTGATGGGCCAGATGGATGGGCCCGTGGCTGGATTGGTAAAGGGCAGAGAGCTCCAGTCCGACTCAGACGCCAGCAAGGTGGAGGTGGAGTACTGGTTTGGGCTGGTATCATCAAAGATGAGCTTGTGGGGCCTTTTCGGGTTGAGGATGGAGTCAAGCTCAACTCCCAGTCCTACTGCCAGTTTCTGGAAGACACCTTCTTCAAGCAGTGGTACAGGAAGAAGTCTGCATCCTTCAAGAAAAACATGATTTTCATGCAGGACAATGTTCCATCACACGCGTCCAAGTACTCCACAGCGTGGCTGGCAAGAAAGGGTATAAAAGAAGGAAATCTAATGACATGGCCTCCTTGTTCACCTGATCTGAACCCCATTGAGAACCTGTGGTCCATCATCAAATGTGAGATTTACAAGGAGGGAAAACAGTACACCTCTCTGAACAGTGTCTGGGAGACTGTGGTTGCTGCTGCACGCAATGTTGATGGTGAACAGATCAAAACACTGACAGAATCCATGGATGGCAGGCTTTTGAGTGTCCTTGCAAAGAAAGGTGGCTATATTGGTCACTGATTTGTTTTTGTTATGTTTTTGAATGTCAGAAATGTATATTTGTGAATGTTGAGATGTTATATTGGTTTCACTGGTAAAAATAAATAATTGAAATGGGTATATATTTGTTTTTTGTTAAGTTGCCTAATAATTATGCACAGTAATAGTCACCTGCACACACAGATATCCCCCTAAAATAGCTATAACTAAAAACAAACTAAAAACTACTTCCAAAAATATTCAGCTTTGATATTAATGAGTTTTTTGGGTTCATTGAGAACATGGTTGTTGTTCAATAATAAAATTAATCCTCAAAAATACAACTTGCCTAATAATTCTGCACTCCCTGTATACTCAGCAGTTGGTATGCAATAGCTTCATAGAGTGAATGTTCAGGTCTTGCTCTTCTAAGTCTTTTTGTTGTGGTGGTTTTTGAGCTGCAGCTAAGCTTGGACTGATCTGGTCTTTTTCCCCCAACTCTCATCAATGAACTTAATGCAAGTAATTGTTTGCTTCTGTGGTATTTAATGGGAAGACAATCCCAGGTGTTGAGGATTATGGGCATTTTTGTACCTATAGTCACTTTCCTTGGTACTTCCAAGCTGACATGTTTAGATTCTTTCAGTAAAAACTGACAAGCCTTTAGATCATCTTTATTTCTGAATTATCTCTGCCCTCCCTTCAGGCATTCTTAGGAAATAAAAATAGAGGGGAGCTATGCCTCAGTGCTTTGTTTGGAAGTGTGCCATTCCATTTTGTGTGTGTGTATGTGTGTGTGTGTGTGTGTGAGAGAGAGAGAGAGACAGAGAGACAGAGAGACAGAGACAGACTCTGGCCATGCCAGTTACGGCAGACATTTTCTGGCTAGGCTAATCTCCCATGGCAGCCATGTTGTGAAGTGGCCACACAACTGCCTCTGAAAGATGTTAAGTTCTTTGAGCCACACACAGAAGTTGCAGATTGCCTTGGGGTGAGAAAGAGACTGAGTGTGTGGAGAATGTAACTACATTTTTTGTGCTACAGAGTCTTATTTTGGTTTGTAGTACATAATGAAAACTTCCAGAAAATATTTCAGGACTTCAAGGTGACAAACTCCAGGCCCTTCTCTAATTGCCGCATCGTATTTAGCATCCAAGTACTTTCTTCAGTAAATGAAAGCAATGACCGAATTGGTACTGGTCTTAGAGGTCATCTAGTCCAGCCTCTTGCTGGGAGCAGTATTGGTTAAAGCATCTCTGACAGATAATTGTCTAGCCTCTGTCTGAAAATCTTTAACAAAGGAGAATCTAACACTTTATGTGGTAGCCTGTTCCACTGGTTGACAGATTAAATTATATTTATTTACTTGATTTATATAGCCGCTCATCTTACTTTTATGTAGCTCTAAACGCCTTACAGTAAAGCAAATAACACAAAATAAATGATACAAAACAAGAATAGCAGCAAGGGACAATCTAAACCAGGGGTCTTCAAACTTGGCCCTTTTATGACTTGTGGACTTCAACTCCCAGAATTCCTCAGCCAGTGTGCCTGGGTGAGGAATTCTGGAAGTTGAAGTCTACAAGTCATAAAAGGGCCAAGTTTGAAGACCCCTGATCTAAACTATCCTCCATACAGCAGGAAATGGGCTCTAATCCATGCCTGGGAACTCAGACTTGAGCACAAAGCCAGGTTTTTAAGGCCTTATGAAAAGCCAGCAGGGCCAGGGCCAGTCTAATCTCAGGGGAAATGATGCTCTAAAGGGCATGTGCCAAGGTAGAAACGGTTCTCCTTCTGAGCCCCATCAGCCAATGCTCTTTAGCTCCTGATTGGATGGGATGAGTAGAAACAATTGGGAAGGGATGGTCTTGTAAGTAACCTAATCCTAAATCATGAAGGTGACAACCAGCATCTTGAATTGCAGCTGGAAGCACACCAGAAGTCAGTGTAGCTCACAAAACAGTGATGTCATAAGTGCTGAGTAATTGGCACCAGTAATTGCCTGTGCTGTTGCATTTTGCATCAGCTGAAACTTGCAAATACTCTTCAAGTACAGCACCACAGAAAGTGTACTACAGAAGTCCTGCTGGAGGTCACAAGGACATGAGTGACTGATGCACATCCCTAAACTGTGGAAAAGCCCTCCTAGCCGTGGCTGCCAGCTGTTCTTTGATCAGGACCTGTGAATCCAGGAGGGCCATTCCATCCAGAACCAAAGATGGAAGATTCCTGGAACCAGGAGGTCCAAAAACCCAAAGCCCTCCGGTCTTTCTTGAGTTGAGCAGAAGCCTGTTGTGCCCCATCCAGGCCGCCACAGCTTCCAGGCACTTAGATGAAACCTCCCTGGCATCATTCAGATAGCCTGGCATGGCGATACAAAGCTGGGTATCATCACTTAATGAAGATGCTTCACCCTAAACTGTTGGATGATCTCATCCAGTGGCTTCATATAGATGTTAAATAGGTGGGGCAAGACTACCAAGCCCTGAGGAACTCCACAAAGAAGTGGTCACTATCTGGATCTCTCCCCTCTCTCAGCACTGATTGGAACCAATTCTGGAGGAAGGAGGAGAACCAGCACAACATCATGCTGCCAACTCCCAACTCCTGAAGCAGGTCCAGAAGGGCACCACAATTGATGATACTGAAAACTATTGAGAGATCAACAAGAGAAGTGCCAGAGATAATCCAAGAGTATAATCAATGCTGTCTTAGTCCCTGGACTCTGGCTAAAAGGAGTCCAGATAATCCCTTTTTCCAAAATCCTCTGAAGTTGCAATGTAACCTAGGAAGGAAAAGTTAGGAAATGGTAAAAAAATTGTTTAGAATGATGTGTCCAGTCTGTTGAGGAGGAGGCAAAACCACTGCTTGGTTAAGAGGCAGCAGAAGTACCTCTTCCATTGAAGAGGAATTAACCACTGCCAGAGCCTAACCACACATCCCTTCTCAGGAGGCCTTAATCAGCAAGGACAATTAAAGTCAGGAGGTTCCTCATATCTAACCTGGATCTTCTTGTAATTTGAAGCCACAGATCCTGATCTTGTGCCCTGGGACAGTACAGAGTAAACTCGTTCCTTTCGTGTTCCTTCTGATACTTGAGGACTGCCATGGTATCTTTTCTGTAGGCTAAACATACCTAGGTCCTTTAACTATAGGACTTATTTCTTTGAGGACCTACCACCAGGTATGGTTGGCAGGGTTCATGCCAAATGCAAGATTGATTGATTACAAGTGATTTTATGCTGTTTCGATTACTTGATTTTAAGTGGATTTATAAGCAATATAGCATCAGAATAGAAAAAACATACAATCAAATTATATACCAAAACAAATTTATAGTATTTACCAATTCACCGTCATTTATCCCAGGACCATCCCACTATTCACTACTTAGCTAGGTCTGCAGAAACCTTATAAATAACCAAGAATAAAGGTGTAGATCTTGTTCCTGGTAGAAAGACACTCTAGAGGGGGAGTTCTCCTGCTGAGGAGGCTCTCTTCCAGTTCCCCTCTTGCTCTGTGCAGGGCCTATTGAGTAGATTCTTTTTTGAGTAAGCAGTCTTGCAGATAACGGGTCTGAATTGATGTAGACCGTATAACTAGCACTATGAATTGCATCTGGAAACTGCAAACAGAGTGCGTTTCACAGTATTGAACCTTTGTGGCAAGTATCCTACTGCTTTTGTTACTGCTCGGATTGTTCCAGATGATGTTCAAGAACAGTGCAGAGTGAATTACAGAACTCCAGAAAGTGTTGAGAGCATGAATAACCATTGCCAGCACCTCCTGGCCTAGCCATACCTGCCATACCTCTGGGCTACAGTTTTCTTACTACTATTCCAGCAAGAGATGAGAGTCCAGGAGGACCTCTAAGCTGCTCACCATCTCCTTTTGGGGTAGCAGAGCCCCACTGAGAGTTAAAGTTGATGTTCTCTTGGTGTTAGCTGAATTTTTAATTAGGTTCTGTTTGGCCTCAGCTATTTCAGTTCTCCTCAACCAGACCCTTGCGTCCTCCAGACACAAAGGATTTCACTGCATTTCCTGTTTGGGTGGAAATGTATAATTGAGTACCATCTGTATACTGAGGATAATTGGACCCCAAATGGTCATAATTTTCCCCCACAGCTTCATGCAAATGTCAAATAAAGTAGAGAAGAGAATTGAGCCCTCTGGTACTTCATACTAAAGTGCCAAAGGGCTTACCTTTCTCCACACAGACTGCCTGAGTCCATCTACTCAGGAAGTGTAGAAGCACTGCAAAATGCTTTTCCCACCTTCCAACCCCCATAAGCAGTCCAGGAGGCAAAAAGGAACATGGTGGCTCACTCTGGGTTGAGACCCGAGTGCTGCCACGAGACGAGGTGAGCTCCCATTTTTTGCTCCAGCTCCTGCTAAACCTAGCAATTCAAAAGTGTGCATTAGCAAATAGATAGATAAATACCACTTTGGTGGGTGCATTAATGGGGATATGAAAGGACCCCCAAACTGGGTGTTTCTGGGGCAGCAGTGATGTCACTGGCTAATCCTTTCAACCCGGAAGCAACTTGATGCTTCCGATATGAATGGGATGCGATGCAAGTCCAGGAGAATGTCAGTGGTATCAGAAGCCACCAAATGCTCCAGGACGATTCTTCCTATTCAAATTTCATCATAGATAATCAACAACAGTTATCAGTATATTTGTATGTGTGCATTTCAGATAGGCTGGGTTTAAATGATGTGCTGAACGGTTAACAAAAATGTCAGCTTTAAATCAGGACTCGGAATTGGACAGGTTTGGAATCTTTTCGAAATGATTGAAACACATCCCAGAGGTTTTAATCAGTTCATTTTGCATTTGAAACCATTTTGAGCTCAAGATATTTCAAATTTAAGGTGCTTGTAGTGGTTATTGCTCACCTACTTTGAGGAAAGGTATTTTAACATTGCCATTTTCTGCCACCCTTGCTGTAGAAGCAAAAATGAGAGGGCTCAAAAGTCTTAAAACATCCAGCCAAAAAGCTCAGAACTCTGCATTTAGTGGCTCTGTTAGAAAACTTGGTATACAGACAGAATTATGTCAGCTTGATTTCCCTGTGTGTCCTTTTGCCTTGTCTGATGCCAAAAGAGGACAATTAAGAGGGCTTGGATATACTATTGACATCAGCTGCTGCTTAATTTGGATTTTCTCCTTAAGCTATTTGTGCATCCTGTCTGTGTAATGCGAACTAAAATACATTTATATTTTTAAATATGTTCAAAGCACCCACCATCTGTGAATCTTGTTTATAACAATCCTATAATCCAGGTTATATAAATTAAAAGGGAAGATTGAAACTTAGAGAATGTCTTACTTTAGGCCACTTAGTGGATTAAGGGCAGAGAGAAAATTATGAATGAAGGATTCTCTACATTTTTGTTGTTGTCAGACTGAAAACTTCTTTCATTGAGGGGCACAGTCCATTTCTACACATTGCACAGATTATAAATAACTGAATTAGTTCATTTACATCAGTGTTTTTCAAACTTGGCAACTTTACGTTGCATGGACTTCAACTCCCAGAATAACCCAACCAGCAAGTTGACTGGGAATTCTGGGATTGGAGTCCACATATCTTAAATTTGCCATGTTTGAAGAACGCTGATTTACACTAACAAGTTACTTATTGATTTCAAGAGTCGGTAAGAAGGTTGATTATGTTTTTCTGAACTGAAAATGTTATGTCTGTCCTCTTTCTTCCACAGTGCTTGCCTACTAATAGGTTAAGAGCTAGTGCATTTGGATGAAATTTGTATAGGTCAGAGGTAGGCAACCTTGGCTCTTTTATGACTCGTGGACTTCAACTCCCAGAATTCCTCAGCCACCATGGCTGGCTGGCTGGCTCAGGAATTCTGGGAGTTGAAGTCCAAGAGTCATAAAAGAGCCAAGGTTGCCTACCCCTGGTATAGGTGTACTAAGGTTCTTTTTCTAGTGGCTTTGGCTGAGGCAGGAGGTGATGGTAGTTCTCCTGGGAACTCACAAATGCTTTGCTGATAAAAGTAACATAGTTGATTAAATACCAAAGCAGAGGGGTACTGGAAAACATTCCATGATCCATCTCATCCTGCTATGTTTGGGAGGAGGAGGAGGCTGCCACCGCTGTACTATATGTGCTCCAACATCCAGTACAGCTGGTTTGGAAAAACCTCAGCCTTGCCATGGCACCAGTCCCATATAAGGAGCACCTAAAGACAGTAGGCATTTTGCCACTGGCCAGTGGTGCATCTACAGCATTATGAATGAACAAACGAATGAACAAATGAATGAATGAACCTTTATTGTCAAAGTACAACATGTGTACAGTGAGAATGGCTGAGCCTTCCTTCATGCCCCCCACTGCCACAACTCACAGTGACAACAAACCCACCATCTTGTTACACCATGTGAGCTAATTGCACAACATGCCGGCCCCGCAAGTCTTATCATACATAGAGTTATTTCCCATTCAGGGGCCTGACAGCCCATGGATAGAAGCTGTTCTTCAGCCTGTTGGTGCAGCTGGCTATCCTTCTGTATCTCCTACCCCATTGGTAGGAGAGTAAAGAGGTACCGACCAAGGTGTGAGTCGTCCCTGAGAATTTTCCTCACTCTTCCAAGGCAGTGAGCCCTGGCGATGTCATCCAGTAGTGTTTTGGTTCTAGCCCACAATGTTTTGGTTCTGGTCTACAAGGGTCCTGTTTGAAGCACAGTCCCACTTCCCTCATTTCTCTCAGGGTATTGAGAAGAGGCACATATGAATGTAAACACAAAGAAATATTTTATTTCTTTGTATCCTGCCTTTATTATTTTACAAATAACTCAAGTTGGAGAATTTACACAAAACATCTCCATCCTCCTATTTTTCCCACAACAATAACACAGTGGACTGGACCGACTTTCATGTCTAAGGTGGAACTTGAACTCACGGTCTCCTGCTTTCTATAGCCTGGTGCTTTAACCATTAGACCAAACTGGCTCTCCCTAAGAGCAAACTGCTCAATAGGTTAAACTGATAGTTAACAACATTAATAGTTAATTTACTGCATGAAGAATCGTTGGTTTTATCTTGCTTTCCTCTGATTCTCAAGAGAAAATTCATTCCTTTTATGCAGAAATCAAAGTAATTCAACTTTACATTGTTTAACTTCTTAGTTATGTTGTGCATATTTTATTATGCAGTAGAATTGTCTCAATTCTCAGCTCAACTAAATGTAATATGAAGCATTGCAAGGCAGAAATGACAATGTTCTGCTTGTTCACAAAACCAGTTTAAACCAGCTGGGCATGCATTCCAATGAGGGAGGTTTTTTGGTTTTTTTTTTAGCAGTGGTGCATTTATAAGTCCTTGCAAAAAGTTTTATTGTGAGTACATATGAGAACATCTATCTTACGAGACGAAGATCAACTTCTTTTGAACCATAGGAGGAACGATCTTGAAGAAGAATTTTATCTTTGCTGTTAGGAAAGGTTGTGGTTTGGCGTTCCCAGCAGGGCGTTTCTAGCATTTGAAGTCAACTTGGAAAAGTAAAACAGATGAGCAAATAAAGTAGTGAGGTCTTTGACAGCTGCACACCAGTCTCCTACTGAAAAATCCAAATATGCATTCACACTTGAATGTTGACTTATTATAATATACAACATCTGGCAATTGTAGGCTCTTTATATTAACAATAACTTGGCACTCCCCTAGATACAATATGTTACAGCTAGAACACGCATCTAATCTCTGCCAACATAGCTGCTTGTCAAACAGATTGGGGTTCATGAAACGGCCAGCAGGTTTCAAGCTTCAGGAACCAGAGATGGTAGACCCATTTGGGGGAAATCAGCACAAGATTGAATTGGAATTGTATGTCACAAATTCTTCCTTTTTTATGTGGCTTAGTGTTTACCACAACAAATTGGTTTGTGGTAATTCTTTAAGTCTTATTAGATCATAATTCCTTTTGTATTTTGCTGTTGTCAGGAACATTTGTAAAAGTAAGCAGCCTTCTCACAGTTACAAATCTTTCTTGTCTCTGAGGAAGTTTTGCTAAAGTGATATTTTCTGATCTTGGAATAGTTATTTATTAAACATCTTTCTATACTTTAGCAATCATAAGATTCTTGGCTTACATAGAAAAAAATACAGATAAAAACATTGATTGGGCAAGATTAAAAAGAAAACCATCGCAACAATATAACAGTAAAACCATAAAAATAGAAATAAAGACAAACATTGAATAAGGGAAATCTCTCCAAAACTGTCTGGTGTTCAGATTCGGTCTTCAGAAGAGCGGGTTGACTAATTATGTCTGGATTGTTATGCTGTGGAACTGTCCTAGTTTCTCAGCTCAGCTAAATAGGAGATGAAACAGTACAAAGCAGTGTATATTACTTCCCAGATACACTTCCCAATATACCGTATATTGCTTTTCAGAGTCAAAGGCACAGTAATATAGCTTAACTGTTTACGTCATATAGGACAAAAGGTTTTCTGATTTCCCACAGGATCCGTCCAGGGAAAACCGATCAGTGGGGGTTTTGGGGGAGGGGAAAAGACCTGCTTTTATGAGACTTTTTGTATTTTCACAAGATAGGATAGATGCAGATTTTTTTTAATTAAGATTTTATTGTTCCATAAATTACCTGGGTATTTTATTCTAAATAAATGAATACAGAGTAAAATTTAATCAGCCAGCAGGTAAACAGATTGCTTTTTGCATTTTTTTTTTACTGATGAAGATGATTCAAGGAGCAGCAAACTGGACTGAGTCTTGAAGATGTTCTCTGAACTGGATTGTTTTCTAGCAGACATTAGGTAACATCTGAAGATAACTGGGTAATGAAATGTCTGCAGCAAATCAACCAAGTTCAGAGAGGACCAATGGCCACAAATAGAGCACTTTAGAGCCTCAAATATTCTCTGCTATTGGGGCTGTGTTGATGTGGTTGGCTCAAATAGTTCTATTTTGGTGACCTCTTAGGGATCTTCTTCAACCTTTAAGGCAGGGCTTTTCAACCTTTTCACTCATTGTACCACTTTTAGGATATGGCAACATCCGAGTACCACCAGTCGCCTAGCAAGGTGTCAAAAACTTGATCACCAAAAAAAAAAGAAAAGGAAAAAAGTGATGAAGTACAGGTAGTCCTCAACTTACAACAGTTCGCTTAGTGACTGTTCGAAGTTACAATGGCACTGAAAAAAGTGCCCCCCAAGCCACAGCCGAGCAAGATGCCTGCCTGCCCAGTGGTGCTCTTCCTCCTGTCCGAGGTTTTCATTGTGAGCATTTCTGTTGAGGATTGGCAGCAGGGGTGGGGTGGGGAGTGTTTGGTTTTTATTCCCCCCATTTGCTGGGTTGTTTCAGCAGGTTTTGGTCACTTCACATGACCCTGGGACACTGTGACCATCATAAATATGAATCAGTTGCCAAGCATCTGAATGTAAATCACAAGACGCTGGAGATGCTGCAACATTCCAGCTGATCAGTGCTTCTGGGCTCAGCAGAAGTGCCAGGATCAGTGCTGCTTTCCAGCTGATTGGTGCTTCTTCTGGGCTCAGCAGAAGTGCCAGGATCAGCGCCGAGCTCCAGCTGGAGCCTGGCGCTGATCCTGGTGCTTCCACTGAGCCCTGACAGCCCTGAAGCTCCAGCCATCTCTCGCTCAGGCTTGTGCGATGCTGCCACCGGTTTGGCTTATTCCCCTCCCCCGCTACCACTTTTCTAGGATGGTCACGTACCACCTGCCAGGTGCCAATGTACCACAGGTGGTACCCATACCACTGGTTGAAAAGCCCTGCTTTAAGGCATCTCCAGCCGTGACTTAAGAGCTAATAGCTTATTGATATTCAGAGCTACTAAATGCAAGAACAGGAGGCCGTTACAGTGTGGGGTACACATAAGAAATATCTGTGTATTTCTTTTTTCTGTAATCACCTAGTTATGTGGTATAGTATATACTGGGAAACCTTCACTCTCCTGTACCTTATGAAGGGAGGCAGTATGATAAAAAGGTCGCTGCCCCTTTTGTGTATACACACACACACACAAACACACACACACACACCATTTAGAATTGTTCAGACTTTAACACAACCTTGTATATAAAACAATGGTTGCTTGGAGTTTTAATGTAGTATTGTGCATTCCTTGTTCTTATTCAAAATCTATTTCTTATTTACAAGATTGTGCTTCTTCATTTCAATTACTATTTGCTTTGTTTCTAATTTAGAGTATGTCTGTTTATAACCTGTAAATCAGAAATGGACTTAATTTATGCTTTTATGAGCTATATTTGAAAATACGAGGTGAATATTTGAAATATTTCAATGAAAATGAAAGAGACAGTAATATAGGGAGATATTAAAGTTCTTATTTTAGAGGTCATTCTGCATAAAGAGACAGCATAGCTGAAATGGCAAGTTGTGTTCATGTATCTCTGTGATGGTGGAGTAAATGAGAGCAGAACTGCTCCATTGGTTTCTAACCAGCTGCCCTGTTAGATCAGGTCTATCTCTGTTGTCTACTGACTGGCTTCATGATGTCTATGCCCACTTTAAGATGGCTCATCTGCAATGCAGCTGTTAGCTGAGGAATTCTGTAAATCAAGACAGAGCCAGCCCAAGACCTGTCCTTGCTTGCATCGTGGCAGGGTTGCTGTTGCAGCAGGAGAGAAGGGAAGGAAAGGAGGGGGGGGGGGGAACCTGCATAAAAGAGAAAGTATTCTCATTGGAAGTGGCTAGCTCAGAGACTCCTTAGCCAAAGCCATTGACTTTATGCCCACATCTGCACCAGCTGTTCTGGCTGGAAGATACTGGGCAGTAGTGGCCAGAAACCATAAAAAGCCACTCCTAATAACCTGCCTCCCATCTGATCTTGTCTTTTGCTTCTGTTTCTGGGGCATCTGTCTTCATGTACAGGTAGCCTCAGTTAATGATGGCAATTAGGATTGGAATTGCTCTTGCTAAACGACTGTCAGGAGCAAGAAGGATAGAGTTCAAAAGTACTAAAAGTTTATTTCATACTACCTATACCACAGGTGTCAAACTCGCCATGTCACGTGACGTGTTGAGACATATTGTGACTTTTTTTGCATTGCCGGAGCTGGTGTGGGCCCAGCCTCTGTATGATGCAATTGGCCCGTGGGCCGGCAGTTTGACACCCCTGACCTATACACAAGAATTGGAATTACGTCCAGTCAAGAAAACAGGGGGGCTGGACCTAGGTCTTTTATGGGGGCGTAGGATTCCAAACTGATGATGGGTTTGACCCCGCACTCAGGCTCAGCTTGCTCATCTCCTACAGGGACACAATCCTAAATCATGATTCATGTGATCTTGCTACTTAGCAATGGCAATTCCAGCACCCCTTGTTTGTTGCCCAGAGGTGCCTCTCGGGGCTTGTAATGTCAACAGGTTGCTGTTGTTAAGTGAATCACTATAGTTGTTAAGCAAGGATGTCACGTGGTTGCCATTTGCAATACCCTGCCAAGTTCCCCATTTACAGTATTTTGCCGGTAGGGAGCTGGCAAAGAAGTCACAATGGTGATTGTGTGGCTGTGGGAAACTGACTGTGGGAATTCCGAAAACCACTCACAAGTACCTCTTGTTCAATTTACTGAATGAGTGGTTCAAGGCCAACCTGCATTGCTAGATTTTGGGGAAAGACCATTTAATGTTCCAGGTTGTGTTCATAAGTGAAGTGTTGTTTGAGAGCCCCTTTCATTCTACTTTAGGCAAAAGGGCTTCAAGGCCTTTTCTTGAAAATATAGTCAGAAAAACATAATGCACAGTGCAAGTATGAGAACTTATAACAGCAACCTTCACAGTTATAAGAGAATCATGAAGATGTCTTTACAATCAACTGATTGTAGAAGAGGAAATGTAAACTTCATTTCCTGTTTTTTCTCTAGCTGGTCAGTACTCTAAAAGAATTTATGTGGGAAAGATGTTGGAAGACACTTCTGACTTGAACATTTTTTTGATTCAGAATTTGTATCTGTGTGATAACACAGTTGTATAAAAATGCAAAGTTCAGCATCTCTTTAAAGTTGGTATCTACTTTCAGCCAAGAGTAATGTTGAGAGCTGCCCTGTGACGTGGTTGAGCCACAGGCCTTCACAACCATACCACCATTATACGAGGTTGTAATGGTAACATGGAAGTGGAAAAGAATGCTAAACTGGTGTTTGATTTTGGCAGTAGACAAACAAGAATGCCCAAGTTGAAAGAATCACAAAGGAAGCTAGTTAAGGAATAGGATGTACTGGATGAGGATAATCTGCTTTTGAAGGGGCAAATTCCCAGCAGGGTTTACATTCTTTTTTTTGTTTTAAATTTGACTGCCTGGGTTTGTCAGTGGCCAGAACCATGGAGCCAAAGCCAAAAGTATAAAATTCTGCTTTGTAATGATGTGTCATCCTGGGTTTCTCCATATGGTAAGTTTCTAAGAATACAAAAAGGGTAAAGAGGTTCTGGTTCTGGTGAGGAGCTAAGCTGTTCTAAACTGGCCTGGGCCATGTGTCCCAGCATCCGCTTGCTTTTGCTGTAAGAGGCTACTTTTAGGATGTGCTCCCAGGGATATACAGGTAATCCTTGACTTACAACCACAACTGAATCAAAATATTTTGTTGCTAATAAAGACAGTTGTTAAGTGAGTTTTGCCCCATTTATGAGCATATTTGAGCAACCCTGGTACACAGTGGTTAGAATGAAATATTGCAGCCAAACTCTGCCCACAGCTTGGAGTTCGATTCCGATGGGGCTCGAGGTTGACTCAGCCTTCCATCCTTCCAAAGTCAGTAAAATGACCCAGTTTGTTGGGGGCAACAGATTGACATTTTAAACTGCAAGAGTGTAAAAGCACTATGAAGCAGTGTATAAGTGTTATTGCTATTGCTAAGTGCTGTTGTTATTGTAAGTAAATCTGGCTTCCCCATTAACTTTGCTTATCAGAAGGTCGCAAAAGGTGATCATATGACCCAGAACTCTGCAACCATTCATAAATATGAGGCAGTTGCCAAGTGTCCAAATTTTGATCATGTGACCATAGGGATGCTGCAAAAGTCGTAAGTGTGAAAAATGGTCATAAGTCAGTTTTTTTCAGTGCCATTGTAACTTTGAAGTGCACTAAATTAATAGTTGTAAATTGAGGATTACCTGTATTGTTCGTAGCTCACTATCATCAGGAGAATGTCATTGACACAATGCAAAAGCCCCTAAATCATTGCTAATTCTTTAAAAGTATGCCTTTGGAATGGTTGCACTGGAGGGATTCAGCTGCCAAGCTTCTCAGAGGTATATTTCAAAAGAGTTAAATATTTTACAGTTAATGAGATCAAATTTGGTATTAGATCAAAATGATTCTAATTGCTAGAAACAATGAAGATGGAGAAAAGCAGTCTATTTGATATAACTTTCCAGTATAGGCTAAATATCATGCAATGTTACTTAAGAGCCTTAACTTGAGCTCCTGGATGTTGAAAAAGACTGTAAGAATCAGTTTCAGTCAGATTGTGACCCTGCATCAATTTTCTTTTTAGATGTATTATTTGCTTGCTTTGGAGGAAGCAAGTCATTCTCCCCCACACTCTCCCAAATAATCCATTTTGTATCTCTGGGAATGAAAACCCAAAGACTGTGGATATGGTGAAGATAGAAGAAAAACTGTTTATGCTTACAGTGAGATCTGTGTGTTTGAATATGTGTTTGAAGTGTTGATCTGATTTGATTTCTTGTTTGATTTTAATCCCTGTAATGCAACAAAGTCCTTGTGAGGGGGATGCAGGTATGAGACTGTTCCCAATGAGTTGAAATACCATTTTTAATGTGTTAAATGCTTGTAGAGGAAGGACCACTGTCCTGCTTTGGATCAAGTTGCCATGGAGGCACTGTGGCCAGTTGTTGGGAATATGAGGAGTTGGTAATCCAGGGTTAGAAGTTCATCATACCTCTTCAAAATGGTCATGCGTCATATCATTTATGGTCAACTCTCCTAAAGCTCTCTAAAGTGGTTTTGTTGATGGAGCAGGAATGAATATATTTCAGGTATTCAAAGCCTGTCACAAAACTTAGCAATGTTCCTTATACAGTCTGCGGTTTATAGTTCTTGGCAAAATCCTGATTGGCTTTCTAAATGCGATTTATCTTTCCCAGTCAATCATCCTTGTCCGAATAGGCATGCATGACTGATTGGTATCAGTCCCATGCTAATATTTATAGGGAAGTTCTAACCTCTGGGAAATTTGTTCTGTATTTAGAAAAGTCTTTGCTTAATTTAAAGCAACCTTAAAATTGTGCCAGTGAAGTCTCGGTGGAAGGGGACGTTATTTTACAGTTAAAGTCTATCAGTCCCCAAAGACTTTTCTGTCCACGTGCTTGCTATTCTTTTATGTTCTAGTACTTTTGATTATTTCTTTGAAAGGATGGCTGAGGAATACCTGTGCATTCTGCTGAGGGAGGAAAGGTTGTGTTACCAATGGTGTGTTTTATTTTTAGAACATAAGAAGCCTCCTTGGTATACTTTATGCAAGCAAACTATTTCTCTCTTCTATCAAATGAGCCATACTCTGTACCTTTTTGGACTTTGTATGTTGGAGACTGGATACAATTTTCTCTTTCTTTTCTGTTTGACCCGATGTATTTTAGCTAAGATAAATGTGAAGCTTTCTGGAAAGATAATCCCTTCTGTCACTGAGGGTGTGTCTGAGTAGCTTTGCAAGCTACTGCCACAAATATATTGTGGTAGAATTATCTAGAACAGAACAGCCAGCTGACGACCCATTGGCCAGATCCAGCTCACAAAATCAGTTGCTGCTGCTCAGTGACATTATCAAATTTTAATTACAGAATAATTGAATGTTTACTCAGATAATGTAAGGAATAGTACTAAGTCTGTCTATATAATGTACATGGCTGCATTTATGTAGAATTCAAATAGCCTCAGCACCAGCCTGAATGGGCGATTAATTTTTCCAAATAGCCATGTGAGAAACTGGGACACTTGTGGGCCAAACCAGTAGGGCTGTGTGGGTATGGACCTATTCACATAAGTAAATTGAAAAGAAAATAGCAGTTGCTTTCAAAATAAAAGCAATGCATTTGATTTCTAATTTCCGATTGATCTTGTGCGGGCCAAACCAGGACAGTCAAAGGGCTGGGTGTGGTGTGGGGGGCTGCAAAATGCCCAAGTCTGGTCTAGTCAGACCTAGTATCTTGATCCAAAGTAAAATCTGGGAAAGTATGGTTCTTTGCTTCCATATTTTTAAATGGAAAAAAAAACCCACCAGTGTAATGTTTTTGTTTTGCAGCAGAAAGGAATGATCAATACAAAGCATTATGGAAAGATAGCATGCCAAATTTCATAGAAATAAGTGCAGGGGAGATACAGCTAAAGATAATCTTCAACATATGATCCTCATTTAATGACTGTTCAAAGTTATGAGGGCATTAAAAAGTGTGTTATGAACAGTCCTCACATTTAGGCCATTGCAATCACATGTTCAGAATTTGGGCACTTGGCAACCAGTGTGTATTTACAGTTGTAGCATCCCTAGGTCACAAGATTGGCCTTTGTGACCTTCCTGGGGTCTTCTGACAAGCAAAGTCAATGTGAGAAACTGGATTTGCTTAGCAACCATGGCAAAAACACTTAACGCACTTACCCAGCCCATGTCGTTTAGTGATGAATGTTCCGGTCCCAAATTGTAGTCATAAATCAAGGACTATCTGTATATTTCTTTAAAATTATACGGATAAAAAGTGGCTGCAACTTCATTGTTCTTAGACCTACTGCCATGAAGTATCGAAGATTCCCCTTGTGAGGAATACCAAGCTAGATTTCATAGAAAAAGGCTGAGAGAGTTTTTTTGTGTGTAAGGGAAGCTGAATTCATTGGGAAGGCTGCATCTTCCTGAAAGTGAGAGAGGGCTTCCCCTTTCATGAGAAAGCATTAATTCCCCTGTTTCCATAGTGTCCAGTTGTCATTAAACCATGTCTGCTCGCTAATTCAAAAAAATGCTCAGAATGAGAGAGTGGTGACCTTGACAGAGAGCCACATAAGGGAGTGATAAACTAAGAATATTTCATAACATTTCTGGATCCAGTCTAGGTCTGTTACCAGGATCAGAGCAATAGCAATAGCACTTAGACTTATATACTGCTTCACAGTGCTTTACAGCCCTCTCTAAGCAGTTTACAGAGTCAGCATATTTGACCACAAGAATCTGGGTCCTCATTTTATTGACCTCGGAAGGGTGGAAGGCTGAGTCAACTTTGAGACACTCAAAATCAAACTCCTGGAGTGAGCAGTACTACATTCTAGCCACTGTGCCATCATGGCTTTTGGACTCTCTAGAGAGAAATTCCCTGAAGATGGGCTCATGGATGAGCCCGAAAGCTCGGAAGATAAAACCTCTGGTCCCAGTGATCGACCCATATTGGATCCGGCAGCGTTATCCTGGGACATGCCTTCAAGCATTGTAGATTTAGGTTACCAGTGATGGCCTGATCACATTAGAAGTACTCTATTAAGCTTCCGTTGCTACCTTTTATATCTTCTTGGAGTGCAGCAAAACTGATTAAGTCTAGACCAGGGGTAGGCAACCTTGGCTCTTTTATGACTTGTGGACTTCAACTCCCAGAATTCCTGAGCCAGGAATTCTGGGAGTTGAAGTCCACAAGTCATAAAAGAGCCAAGGTTGCCTACCCCTGGTCTAGACCATACTTGAAGCCAAGGAAGGAATGGGTAGTTTTCCTTGGGAAAATATCAGAAAATAGAAGTCCGTTCTGTATTGACTTGTTCAGGTAACCTGGTTGGACTAGACCAGTATTTCTCAACCTTGGCAACTTTAAGACAACAAGGTTGGCTGGGGAATTCTGAAGGTTGAAGTCTACTCGTCTAAAAGCTGACTAAGTGCATAGTTGGACATAGTTTTCGTTTACACATTTTGGATAGCTATGAAGACCTTTAACCAGATTATGTCAATTTTACTCCAAAAACAGTGGTAATATTTTATGTTATTATAAAACTTGACTGTTGCTGAGTGGTTTCTATTGCTAGCATCTGGAGAACAGATGAAGAATGTACACAGTTCTGCCTAGTTTGAAATCAAATTGTCCATTACCTCTTCCACAGGGCTGATATATATCCTTGGAGCCAAATTATAATAAAACTTGGTAAGAGCCCTCCAATTTATTTCTACCATTTTGAATTTTTCTCACTCTCTTTTGATTTTGTGAAATTACTCATCTTAATTCAGATGTTCAATATTTAAAATAGCTATTGACATTGCCTGTGAAACTTCCTGTGGAAACATCCACCCAGCCTTTCTGACAACCGCAGAACTACTTGCTGAGAAGAAAATAAGAGGGATTCTGTAGTTTCCTGTCTTTTGTTGGTGACTATAATGGAAACCTGTCTACATTTTGGCTCACTGATGTGAGAGAGAATATGTATAAGGAGGCTAGATCTTTCCCATACTAGAAATCTGGCTCTCAGCATCATAGTGTAAACATGGAAACAGCCCTCCTTGAGGCATACAGCACCTTGTATGTGAATCCTAAGCTTTTAAGGGTGCATTTGATGCTTGTAGGGGGGAAATTTTAGCTAAAAATACCTCACTGGCTGGAAAAGAAAGGATATTTAGCTAATGGATCTTCTCATGAAGAGGAAAATTAATACTTCTGTTGATACAATTCTTTGTTCTTCCACTTTATGCCTTTTTGTGCTCTTACATTCTTTGTTTATTCACATATCTTCTCCAATTCATAGTAGAAAAATAAAAACCAAGCATTTTTAGTAGTGCAAAAGCTGTTCTTTAGCCTGTAATTTCTTCTCAGAGTATCTAGAACAGAGGTCTCCAACCTTTGGGTCACCAGGGACCGGTTCCGTGGAGAGAGGTTTTTGCTTTGCTTGTTTGTTCGGACAGTTGCTTGCATGCCGTGGCCCAGTACTGGTCCACAGACTGGGGGTTGGGGACCACTGGTGTAGAAGTATGGATGGCTTTGGTGCCGCACTGGTTAAGAAAGCTGGGCTAAAAACTGGGAGACTGTGAGTTCTAGTCCCACCTTAGACACAAAGCCAGCTGGGTGACCTTGGGCCAGTCTCATCCCATCATGTATGGGAAGCAGGCGGTGGAAAATCACTTCAGAAATCTTGCCAAGAAAACTGCAGTGATTAGTCCAGGCAGCCACCAGGATTGACTCAAACACACACGCAAAATTATACAGAACTGTAACCCAGGATCTTGTACTACTTTCCCATCAGGAATGGAAAGAATGGTGTGCTCAGAGCATTTGTTTGACATCCATTTGTTAAAGGTCTAGAATACTCTAGAGCATGGGTGTCAAACTGCCTGTGTCACATGACACATGTCGTGACATATTGTGACTTTTTTCACATTGCCTGACCTGGGGTGGGGGCAGCCTCCACATGATACAACCGGCCTGTGGGCCGGCAGTTTGACACCCTTGCTCTAGAGCAGGGGTGTCCAACCTTAGCAACTTTAAGACTTGTAGACTTCTGGCTAAGGAATTCTGGGAACTGAAGTCCACAAGTCTCAAAGTTGCCAAGGTTGAACACCCTTGCTCAGGAAATATTCTTTGCTTTCCTTGCAGTTTTCAATATAACTACAGGAGAAGGAGAGCTCAGGATAGGAAAGCACCTTGTAATTTTATGTTAGCTTGTTAGATAACTGTATATCTAATGGCACAATAGAGGTTAAGTTGCCACAAAGTTGGCTGAATGTGCTACAGCATGACTATGTCTTTTGGGAGGCACTGCAGTAAAAGAAAAAGGATGATTTATTGCCGTCACTCAGTATTTTCATAGTTGGGGCATTATTATCTGCCCTAAATATAGTGTCTAATTTCTACATATTAGCTTACTCTTACATTTTGAACGTTTTGAGGAGAAAATTGCTAAACACAAAATAACGTGTACACTTGGGTAGGGTATGGTGTGCTTTTGGTCCCAAACTATAGAGAAAGTCTGGGTTAAAGCAGACTATAGACTTGGTGTTTTTAAAGCTGCTTCTTTTAGCTTTCATAATCATATTAATTATAATAAGTGAGAGAAGGAGCAAAGTGAGCCGGGTGTATCAAATGTTGGATTCTACAACACTGCATGATGAAACTGAGTCTGCATCAAGGAGATTCAGATAGTAATTCCCCAAAAGCTACTTCTCTGAAAACAGCTGTGGTACTAGAGTCTTGCAAGGCTGAATGTGCTTCCCTTCCTTCTTCCCTTCATATGAATTGGGGGGTGGGTGGAGGGTGGGAGGGCTGTCTGAGGTGTTTACATAAACCACTTTCTTGCTCTTGATAAGAGAGAGATGCTGCTGCGAGCAATGTGTAATAATGAATCCCTCTGATAGAACTGAACTGAACTCCTAGTCAGTGACTACATGGGCAAGCCTGTGTTGTTTCCTTGGCAACAATTGGAATTGTTTGGCTATTGCTTTCTTCCAGGGCTTGCCTTTATTTATTTGTTTGTCATTTCTTTTTACTACCCCTGTTTTCCCAAAAATAAAACAAGGTCTTAGATTTTATTTTTTTGAACCAAAAGACCCATTAGGTCTTATTTTAGGGGGATGTCTTATTGTACAGCAGGCGGCGAGTATTCGGGTACGGGGCGGGATGACATTCGATACAAACAGCAGAGCGTGGCCAGTACATGGGGTGGAGATGCGGAGCTTCGAAGCTTGCCCCAGGGATGCTGGTGGGCCATCTTCCTGGCCTGGCCTGCCGGAGAAGTGAACAGGGAGGCGCAGCCCAGGGCCAAAGTGTTGGCGGAGCCCTGGAGGGTCAGGGAGGGTGCTGAAGTGAGCAGGCGTCCTGCCTGCAGCGCCCATGCTGGTTGCTCCTTCCCTGCCAGAGCCAGAATGCTGCCGTGTTGCAGTAGATGCCGGCCTTGCCCTCCAGAGAGCTGCTGGAGAGAGACGGGCCCATTTCAGCACCTGCAGCCCTTGGGGGGGGGGTGGCCTTGCCACCTTCTTTCGAGCTCCTTCGTGTTTCTCTGCCACTGCAGAGCTTGGAGCGTCACCGCCCAACTTGCCTCCCTTCTCCAAAGCATTCATTTGCTAACCTGATTTCAAGCTCTGCCGCGTTTCTCCACCGCCGCATGCAGGGAAACAAAAGAAGTTTGTGGGATTAAAAAAAAAGTTCAATCAGACCTTCCAACTTCGCGAGATCTTTTTTTTTTTGTGAGAAGTTGGAAGGTCTGGTTGAACTTCTTTTTTTTTAGATCTACAGAGTGCACCCCCCTGCCGCTGGCCTGCTGCCACCAGAGGTGAGGCAGGGTAGGTGGTGGGGGGATGGAGCTGCCTCCCTCCGCCTGCCAGACCCCCGCCGAAGTTGCACAGCACAGAGGGAGGCGTGCTGCCTGGCCTCTGGGATGTATGGGGCAGCTCCAACGGGAGATAGTAGACGCTGCTGGGTAGCATCCAGAGCTTGACGGGCCGGCGGAAGGTGAGGTGGTGGCAAAGCAGCCGCAGGTGAGGTAGAGACTGAAGGCAGCCAGGAGTAGACCCATGCTCGCCTCACACAGCAAGCATGAGAGCTCCACCGGTGGCTGCTGGCGAAGAGGCCTTAGCAGGCCAGTGGTGGCGGGGCGCTCTGGAGGTCATGCTGTAGATCTGGGCCAACTCGCCCCATGCCAGTTAGAAGCATCCAGAGTGGGTGGGGGGGTCTCCTGCCAAGAGGGAAACTACAAGGACAAGGGCCCACTTCCCCCAGAGCACAGAAGGAAAGAGGGGGGAAGCATGCGGCATGTTTCCAGGCCATACAGTAATCAGGACAGGCAGGCCCGGGGGGCAGCGCTGCTGCGACTGAAGGCGGAGTGCAAACCATGGTCGCTGCCTGTTCCAGATTCACAAGGTGAGCTGCAGAAGAGAGGGACCCTTGGCGGCAATGTTGTCTGCTGCCACAGGCATGGCAGGGGCTGGCAAGAATGCACCTCCAGGTGCCTGGAGAGATGGAACGAGAGAATTTTGAGACAGAGCTTGGGATGGTGCTTTACTCACATTGCCAGTCCTGCCGCTATGCTGAGTCCCGCCGTGCACCCCCTCCTGGGCACAGGTGGTGCTTGGCACCAAGGCCTATTGGGCTGCAGTCATGTTGGCGGTGAGGGAAGGGGCCAAGCCTCCAAGAGGAGACCAGGGAAGGGAAGGAGCTGCCATGCTAAGCGTTGCCTCAGGGATCACTGCCCGTGTTTGTGAGGGACATGTGGTTGGGCAGATGGTTGTTGGCTGTTCTCCTCTAGCTTCATCACCCACTCCTCAGCCAGAGGGAGATTACAGCTTCGACTCAGGCCTTCAATTTATGTGAACTTCTGAATCGGTATACCCAGAAGCGAGGTAGAACTCCCTCCTCTTTAGTTACTTATTATTTTTTTCACTGTTTTATTTCTGCTCTTGGCTCTAACTGTGATTGGGTGATTTCTGTTGTGCCTGCCCACTCCGTCTCACAGCTCCCACGCACTCGCCACCTCCTGTGCTGGCCACGCCCATTCCCCCATTAAGATCCTCACTAGGGCTTATTTGGGGGGTAGGTCTTATTTTCGGGGAAAGACAGTATTTTTTTTACTATTCCAAGTCCACAGATTTCTGGAAATCTTCCATCCAAGTATTAACCCAATGCAACACTACAAGATTAGCTAGGTGACTGCTCTTTAGAAGGCCAGATCTTGAAGCTAAAACTCAAATACTTTGGCCACCTAATGAGAAGGAAGGACTCACTGGAGAAGAGCCTAATGCTGGGAAAGATTGAGGGCAATAGAAGAAGGGGACGACAGAGAATGAGGTGGCTGGATGGAGTTACTGAAGCAGTAGGCGTGAGCTTAAATGGACTCCAGAAGATGGTAGAGGACAGGAAGGCCTGGAGGAACGTTGTCCATAGGGTCGCGATGGGTCGGACACGACTTCGCAACTAACAACAACAACAACCACCCATGTAACTCAGAATGCATAACAGTAAATGCAAATTCACAGATTTATTTTATAGGAAGAGGTCCAGGAAAGTACAGACCAAATGAATTGTCATTGGTCATCCAGTAGAGTTATGTAACCAGTAAAGTGGCTGTGAGAATGAGATGAGAATGGATGGGATGGGATGGGATGGTATGGGATGGGATGGAAGAGAATAGAATACTTTATTGGCCAAGGGGGATTGGAATTTGTCTCTGCTGCATAAGTTCTCAGTGTACATGCAAGCAGCAAGTGATAAATCATGATCAATTATAAAATACCATCATCATAAATCATAAAATACAATCATAAATCATAGCCAGATTGAAAGTTATTTCACCAGTTTGTAGAATATCAGATTGTCATTGAGTTATAGCCATTTATTCAGTGACTGTTGAAAGTTATAATGACAGTGAATGAACGGTACTTATTCATGATCCCTGAAGTTATGACCATTACAGTATCCCTGTGGTGACGTGATCAGAATTTGTGTGCTTGGAAACTTGCCTGCTTGTATGACAACAAGGGTCTATCTCTGTCTTCCCCCATTTCTACCTTTTGGCCCCTGTGCTCCCCTGCCCACGATGTCCCGCTGAGGCACGCCTCGTCTGCAGCAGAAGCAAGAAGACTGTGAGGGTGATCTGGGGCTGCGGAGTACAGGCAAGGGAAGCGTTGGAGTGCAGGGCGGCTGGGGCTTTTGTGTTGCACTGCTGCTCTGGGGGCAGCTGCAGCTTTGCAGCATGGTGCTGGGCTGTAGTGGATGGGGCTTCCACAGGCAACTGTGGGTTTTTGCAGCTCTGCAACTCAAGGCCTTCTCGCAGTTCTGCAAAACAGGGTGCAGGGTGGCCAAAAGAGCCGGTGGACAGTCAGTGGTTGGAAGAAGTTGAAGGCAAGTCATCCTTTATCTTGGAAGAACCGTTGCTCAGGTCTGGGAGGGCGCAAAGGGAAAATAGCTTGGATTGGAATGGGTGGGATGATGACTAATGGGATTTGGTTAAAGATGGCAATGGAGATTGCCGAGATTACTGTTACTAAACAATACAGTCATGTGATGTTACATTTTACGACTGCATTGCTTAGCAACCGAAATTCTACTCCCTGTTGCCACTGTAACCTGAGAACTAGAAGAAGCAGGAGTGATGTGAGGAGAGACATTGGTGAGAATTGAGATGAAAGAGTAGTAGTAGCAAAGCAATTTGGCATATCCAGGCACATACACACAAGTACCCCCACCGCCAAAAACCAGAGAGCTAGGAAATAATTGCTGAAAGCATGAGGCCAATGAGAAGTTGTGAGTCAGGCAACTTAGATCAAAACAAAATGGGTTAGGAGACAGTATTTTTTAGGCAGATGGTAATATGGCACTCTTCTTGAGAAGATCTGGTGAACCACAGTCCTCCATGAAACTTATTTTTCTTGGTTGCTAAATGAAGTAGAAGTAGAAGGCAGATAAAATAAACAATTTGATATGGGGACTAAGTTGGAAATCCTATAGAGAATTAGGAAGGAAAAGAGTAGGGATTGTTTCAGATCAACCAGCTCAACTTGATATTTTCTTGTGCTGAAATAGTTTTGTAACAGAGACCACCGGAATTTATTTATAGTTATAATTCAATTTTGATTCAAGTAAAGTGATTTTTATTGATGTATTTGAAAAGCTATATTTCCCTGAGGAAAATGGTGACAGCAACAAGTACAAAACAACAGCAACAATAATGGTGATAATAATAATAAAGGTGTGGTAGTGGTGGAAGACGAGACCGAGACAACAACCAAATAATCTCATTATTAAAGGACATGCTGTAGCTGACTTGCTCTTAGGCAAACCCTGAGTTCTGATTGTTAAGAATGATGGGTTTCAGTGTTGGATTGTGGATAGTCTTCCGTTTATATTTGTCTGGTTGCTGAAGCCATTAATAGAGGTAATCATGGTTGTGTTATGTGCTGAAGGCTTTCTATATTGTGGTAGCCACAGTCTGAAGCATTGTTTCTCAGAAATAAAATATGCTGACTCTGTTGCAATTTAAGTAAAATGTTTTCCCTGTCATTTGAGAATGTATGATTGCCCTGTTGCATTAATTCTTGGTCCCCAATTAGGTTATAAATTTGTGTTTTATATTTTAAGCAATAGGTGACATCTAGAAATTTAAAATAAATGCTACGTATCCTCTTATAGAGCGAAAAACAGTTAAGAGGCCTTTTTAACAAACTTCTCTTGTCTTTGGCTGTGTCCACAGATTAGCTCTAGTATTTCTGTTCTTTAATTTCAGAACAGTCTTGCAGCTTTTGCAGCATCTGATTAAAGGCTGTCGTGCTCAGTCTGCTATGATGTGAAAAGCCTCTTTGTTCCCAATGTTCCTAGCCTGCCAAACTCATAGTAGACAGGCTCAGACCCAGCCAGTACACGTCTTCTCTTAGGCATGGGCTCCTCCATGTAATAAAAGACAAATGACCTCCAACCTATCCAGAAGGAGGAAGCATTGTTCTTTTGGGAGACTGCAGTGAGATTAATTTATTCCCAAGAGGGTTATTCCTTGGACTCTGTATGGCCTAGAGCAGAGGTAGGCAACCTCGGCTCTTTTATGACTCATGGACTTCAACTCCCAGAATTCCTGAGTCAGCTGACTCAGGAATTTTGGGAGTTGAAGTCCATGAGTCATAAAAGAGCCGAGGTTGCCTACCCCTGGCCTAGAGCATTCCTTAGAAGGTAGTGAGAACTAACAAAGTTTCTGCTCCAGAGATCAGGACTGGGGCCAAGGTGTTAAGAGGAGTCAACTTCTGGGGAAAGGAGTTAGAGGTCTTCAGCCCACCGTTCTATGGCTGGCTACAGCTGTATATTTGAAATCTCATTGGCAGCCCTGCCTCACAACGGGAAGGAAACATAGCATTGTTTGCAGTATACAGAATTCAGATGGGTGAGGGTCAGCTCATTACATGTGAATAAAATTCCTACACATGAAACATATCAGGATAAATTAACTTATCTGGGCAATGTTCATTCTTTACTATTCTTTTAACCACTGTGATCTATTACTATAGGTAGACCTTGACTTACCACCACAATTGAGCCCCAAATTTCTCTTGCTAAGCAAAACATTCGTTCAGTGAGTTTTGCCCCATTTTATGACCTTTCTTGCCACAGTTGTTTAGTGAATTGCTGCACTTGTTAACATTAGGCACACGGCTACAAAGTGAATCTGGCTTCCCCCTTGACTTTGCTTGTCAGAAGGTCATAAAAGTTAATCACATGATCCCACAACACTGCAACCATTATAAATATGAGTCAGTTGCCCTTGTGTCTGAATTCCGATCACATGGCCATGGGGATGCTGCAACAGTCGTAAGTGTGAAAAACGGTCATAAGTCACTTTTTCGAGTTGTAACTCTGAACAGTCACTAAGCAAACTGCTGTAAGTTGACGGCTATATGTACTACTAACTATACCTTACATTTTCTTGGTTTTGAACCGCTGAGTATGCTTCAAAATCAAAAGCTGAGTGGCAGCCTGTCCTGTCCTTATCTGACGAAGACTCACCAGGAGAAAAAGTCAGGGCAGGCGATCTCTCTGACCAGATGAATGAAATCTTTGGACAGGGCTAGGGCAGAAATCTGTCTCCATTAGCCCCAAACCCTCTGCCAGAACTGCAAAAGAAGTCACTGCTGGCTTGAAAAGCATAGAAGTATTTGTGTAGAAAATGAACTGCTGTAGCGTCGTCACTACACCTGCCTGGCTTTGCAGCCAGATCCCAGAGTTTGAAGGAGTGCTTCTGCTACAGCCAGTAGTGTAAAGATATAGCAGGAAGTTTGTGGTGCTGCCTATCTTTGCATCTTTCTTAGCAGATCTTTGTGTTATACCAACTCTTTGGTGCATGGGCTTGGTTTTTATACGATCTGAAGAGAAACCAGACTTGTCTGAAACTCGGTTATGCTTTGATTTCTTCACTGAATTTATGACCACTTTTCTGATATCAAACCTTAGATTGTATAATCATGCTTTTGTTGCTTCTAATCCCTAAAGCCTATCACAGGACAGAATACTCGTCACTTTTATATTTTAAAAATGCCTCTAGGGCTCAGAAGAAGCATAGTGCAGTCTTTTGGAATCAAAGTGGCAGAGTGCATGACATCATTTTGCAGTATGACAGTCTGCAAATGTTTTGATCTTAAAATATTTATTTGTTAAAAAAGAGCAAGAGTTCTTAGCTGCTAGGAAGGACAGAAACCCAAGTTTTGGAATTATTGAAGTTGGGAACAAGGAATAATACTGACCAGTGACTTTATGACAAGATCTTGGTAGCATTAAGCACTGAGCAGCTGTTGTTACTTCGTTGATGATGGAAAACTCCTATTGATGGAACAGATAAAATCTGCTACCTGGCTTCATTTAATGAAGCCTTCTGGATCTTGGAAAATTAACTTGGCTAACATAATGTGTAATCTGGAAACGTAGTTTTAAAATTCAGTGATGAAATCATGCTGTACACTGCAGTTAAGAGCAACTTTTTATATTCTTAGTTTCAACTTATTTCATTGCTTTTTGTAGGGCTAACCAATAACAATTTATCCAAATTAAAGTGGCTGTAAAAAAAGTTGGCCTCGGGGAACTGTGTTCAGAATAAAGATTTCCCTGAAATAATTGTGTATATATTATATGCTCATTTCTAATTATTGTATTCTGCAACTGTCACTGTGTAATTGCTTGCCTCTTTACAATGTTAACAAGTGTGTGCTAACCTAAACTCTACTTTGCAATCATGTAAAACTTATTTCATACTTGAGATCATGATCTCTACTTGATTCTGGCAGATTCAAGGAATTCAATGCTTTTCTTAATTTGTCCTTAAATCATTTATTTAAAAGAATCTGCAACTTTTCCATATGGATTTTCAGATAGTAGGATGATAATCTCCAAAACTGTTTCATAAAAAGAACAATACAGTATTTGAATGACAAGAATGCAATGGAGACAGATTAAATGACATTTCGCTTAATATTTTTGCAGAAAAAGAAGCGTTTTTGAGGGATAGCAAATTAATTAGCACCTCAACTTCATGTGCTCCAGGAAAGAAAGTAAATGTGAAAATCTCATGAAACTCCCATATTTTGTGAGATTTTGTTGTTACTATCTGAAAGATTTTGCCAAATTTTTAATATCAAAATTTTGCACAATTAGGTGATCTTGAAATAGTTTGACCAATTTAAAAGGGGACTTTTTCTCATGCTTGTTGGACATTTAAAAAGCCAAAACATTTTGGATTCAAATACATACAATTGAAGCCAGAGATCTTTCTTTTGGAACTGACTGGCAACAATTTGAAAACAACAACAACAAACTCATGGGGCTTTGTTATGGTAACAGTGGCAAGAATAGTAAACAATGCACAATGGTGGACAGATTTGACATTACCGACAATGGAAGTGGAAGGTGAAGATGATGGAAGTGGCTGAGGTGGCCAAATTGATAGTTTTGATGTGAAAAAATACAGTGATTAATTTTAATAGGAATCCCTTTGGAACCTTCTGCGTGAAACAGAAAAAAATGTAATTATGATATAGGCTTGATAATTAGAAAAAATAGTAGATAGAAAAAAATGAAAATTATGTTGTAACCTTAGAGTAAGAGGTCAAAAAAATGAAAATTATGTTGTAACCTTAGAGTAAGAGGTCAATTTAAATTTATACTTTTAAGTAGTGTAAAAGAAAATCAGACATCATATTTCCCTATTTCTTTCTTTCTTCACTTTTAGATTTGTTCTTTTGCTTTTTCTATACTTTTTTCTTTTTCCTATCTTATGAGTGTCTATTAGTTATTAGCTTTCTACTTTAAAAAATTAAAGTTTTCTTAAAAACAAAATTTTGATCATTTAAAGAACATAATTTAAGAGCCAATACCACTTTGAAAGTCATTAATTAAAGTCTTGCAAGCATTTGAGAAATTTTTTTTGCAACAGTAAGATATTGTGGAATTTTAAACAAGGCTGTGCTTCTAATCATGAATACAATGCTTTTTTATTCTTTACAATGAGATCTGATTTTCAAAGACTACCTGGACAAATCTCTACAGTTTTAATTTTCTTAGCATTTCAAAAATTAGTTGCTATTTCCTAGAGCCAACATCACCCAGCTGGCTTTTGTGTCCAGAGTGGGACTAGAACTCATGATCTCCTAGACTCTAACCTGATACCTTAAGCACTACACCAAGTGTGCTGTCAATGCTTTAATAATCATCGATAATAGTTCACCTCGCTTTTGAAGATATAAAATACTGGATTTTTTTCTATATTTGGAGCATTTATAATACACTCTATGGTTAACTAGTAAGTTTGTCTTATGAAATAACTCTTTGGGTTAAATATTCATTAACTTCAGTTTTTGTAAATTATCTCTGTTCCTTTCTAAAATAGGCAATAGGATCCCTCGCCCCTGGAAGAAATACTGTTTGATTATATTAAATTATCAGTGCTACTCTTTAGTATAAATATTCTTAGGGCAGTCACGTATTGTATTTGTGAAGCTTTGTACAGGCTTTCTTAAAGCATTGGGCTATTAGCTTATTTTTATTTATTTATTTGTTTATATTTATATACCGCCCTTTTCCCGAGGGACTCAGGGCGGTTTACAGGGCAAATTAAAACAGTGCAATGTACAAATTAAAATAAAATTAAATTAATAGCCCCCAAAGAGTTTAAAATTTAAAATTTAAAACCTTAAAATCCCTCAGTCCAGGCCGGCTAACTCAAATAGCCAGGTTTTTAGGTCCCAGCGAAACAAGCGAAGGTCGGGGGCGATCCGGAGTTCCACAGGCAGTTGATTCCATAGGGCAGGTGCGCTAACCGAGAACACTCTCCCCCTGGGGATCGCCCGCTGGCACTCCCTGACCGGTGGGACCCTGAGGAGGCCCTCCCTGTGGGAGCACACAGGACGATGGGAAGTTGATGCTGGCAGCAGGTGCTCCCTAAGATAATCCGGACCCATGCCATTTAGGGCTTTGTAGGTCATCACTATTAGCTGCCGACATGTTCCAGATGTGTAAGTCCAAGTCTGTGCCCTGTGCCTGTTTCTTCCAGGTTTGTGGGCAGAACAGAACACTGACACAGAGAATGTTCTCATTGATGCTTCTCTGCTTGAGATGGGATGAAGGATGACATCACCCTACATGTTTAAATTTTAGGGACAACAAGAATTTAGCCTTGCTGCAGGCCAGCAACACAGAGCTGTATCTATAGTTAATTAATGCATAAATATGATTACTACTAGTTAACTGAAACCTGCCCTTTTTGTGATCTGTGTATCTCCAGAATGCAGTAAATTATTTTTTCAGCAGCATTTTAGCTTTTCTTACCTTTATACTGTTAGAAGAATTCCTCTTTATTACTCTATATCAGAAAAGTCTTGGAAGATTCTGAGACTATTTGTTAGTTTCTAGAGTCAAAAATCCTGCATTTCAAAGAGTTTAAAGTTGTACTTAGTGATACCTTCACTAAGCTTTCATACTCAGAAAGTAAATATTCTTTTGAATAGTTCTGCGAGTAGAGATCTTGAAGACTGTGGCCATGCTTACAGTTGAAAAGAGATGGCAAAAGAGAGAAAATCAGGAGATATTTAATTATTTAATTAAATTATATAAATTATATAATTATATTTAATTTTTTAAATCATATATTTGTGTGCGTTTGTGTATATGATTTTAAAAAGCTTTGATTTTCAGAATGATATGAAAAATAATAATGTTATAAAAATAAATCTCCTAGAGAAACAGAAATAGTTGGCTTACCTCAGATTTAGAAAATGAGATTGATTAGAGGATAGCTTATTAGCAAAACTATTCTGAGACTTTTGTTAGGATGTTTTTTTCCAGAAAATTAATATTTTCTTTATTTGTTTAGTACAGTAGAGGACAAAGTCCAGAAAATATTTTTGCTGCAATGTTGATGCTTCCACTGTTTTTATTATTATTATTATTTTTGGCTGCCTACTTGTCCTAAAAAGGCAAAAAACAAGAGACGCTACATTCCTCAAGGTTGAGCAGCAATAGACCCCAACACTAAACAGACGTGTGAATAAACCAATCGATGCATTGGTTTTATAAAGTGTTGTGCTATCTCTACTGGGAACTATTACATATTTTTATGTATTTTTTAAAATGGATACGCCTTTCATGAAAATGAGTGAATAAAAATTGTAAGCTGGCCTTTGGGTGGGGGCCGGTATGTTTGATCACTTCCACTTTCCTTCCTCTACTGAACATAGATCTTTTGGCTAAAGAAGCAACCTAATTTAAGGAAAGGCTTACTGATGATGGTTTGATCCTTTTTAAAAAAACAACAACAACAACAACCCCTAGAACAGATCGCTCATTTTTATCTGTGGTTGCAGATTATTAGAGTGGTTGGAGCGAACGTTTTGGCCTCGGGCATTTTCTTTCAGCTTTCAGTGCTTGGAAGTATTCATTTGCAAATTGTTCTAAAAGTTACACCAAAGGATATGAATGCTTATTCAGCTTTCCTTAAAATATCCATTTTTGTCCAGGTTTTAATCAGGGAATTTAGAACTTTTAGCAAAATTCTGAGAAAGCTTTAGAAGGAAAGATAGGTGTATTCTAATTCACATATTAAGCTTGATATGTGTGAATTAGGTCTGATTCTGCTTCAGTACTTGTGGAACATCTTTCTTAAATCAATCATTTCAAAGAAGAAATGGATGTTTCCAGTCAAGAAGGTGGGAAGTGCTCCAAACAAAGTTTTTGTCTTTTATATCAATTCATTCCCCCTTACATAGCAATAAGAAATGATGGGAAATTCTATGAACGCAATGCATGCATGCAGTTATCCGTTTGCAAGCATATAAGTGCATGCTCTCATAGCTACGGTAATTTAGAATAAAAGCAAGTGTAGATGAGATTAATCTCCTTTCTGCACTTCTACCTGGCCTTTGACTTACACCAGTCATTTCTTTTTGTTTTCAAAGCTGTAACTTTCAGTTCTCCAGAAGCTGTTGAATTACATCTCCCAGCCTGTAAGCTATGATTCAGATGTGATTCAGAATGATAATCTATGATGGAACTTGGAGGGAGGGACCACAAGCATCATTTTCCACCTAGATTTATTTGTGGACTTCAACATTGACAAGCCTAGTAGCCTTCTGGACTGCATGTAAAGTTTGGGAACTGTTGGAACTTTTGATAAGAAAAGCTTCATCCTCTTTCATCAACCATAGTATGGCCATTCACTGTTCAGATTTTTCTTTAAGCATCAAGAAGCTAGACTATTTGCAGGAAGAGGTCAACTTATTCTGCAAACATTGCAGACCACTTTTGTTTTCTTAAGGCACAGAACATTGGAGGTTAATATACAATTTGGGTTTCATAAGCACCACCACCAGATAGATTTGTAACTAGCTGGCAAACCACATTCAATGAGTAGGTCTTTAATGGAACTACAAGGTTCTGTTTTAGGCCCAGTACTCTTCAATATCTTCATAAATAATTCAGATGAGGGGATAGAAGGGGAACTCATCAAATTTGAAGATGACACTAAACTGGCAGGAATAGACAGTAGCCCAGAAGATAAGTTCAAGATCTAGATGGATCTCGACAGACTCGAATACTGGGAAATTCAGTGGAGAGAAAAGTAAGGTTCTACACTTAGGCAAGAAAAACCGAATGTACGGGTAAAAAATAGATGGAACTTGTGTGAGAGGAAGAGGGATCTTGGAGTGCTAGTGCTAGTGGACAATCACTTAAATATGAGCTAGCAGTCCTAGGCTGCATTAACCGAGGCATAGAATCAAGATCACATGAAGCATTAGTACCACTTGATAAAGCCTTAGTAAGACCACGCTTGGAATACTGCATCCAGTTTTGGTCACCACAATGTAAAAAAGATGTTGAGACTCTGGAAAGAGAACAGAGAAGAGCAACAAAGATGATTAGGGGACTGGAGGCTAAAACATATAAGGAATGGCTGCTAGAACTGGGTATGTCTAGTTTAATGAAGAGAAGGACTAGGGGTGACATGATAGCAGTGTTCCAATATCTCAGGGGCTGCCACAAAAAAGAGGGACTCAAGCTATTCTCCAAAGTACCTGAAGGCAGGACAAGAAGCAACGGATGGAAACTAGTCAAGGAGAGAAGCAACCTAGAACTAAGGAGAAACTTCCTGACTGTTAGAACAATTAACCAGTGGAACAACTTGCCTCCAGAAGCTGTGAATGCTCCTACACTGGAAGTTTTTAAGAAGAGACTGGACAGCCATTTGTCTGAAATGGTATAGGGTTTCCTGCCTGAGCAGGGGCTTGGACTAGATGACCTCAAAGGTCCCTTCCAACTTTACTATTATGATTATGATTACATATGAAGAATGGGTGCAGCAATTGGGTGCGTCTAGTGAAAAGAAGAACTAGGGGTGACGATAGCAGTGTTCCAATATTTGAACAGCTGCCACAAAGAAGGGGGTGTGTCAACCTATTTTCCAAAGCACCAGAAGGCAACACAAGAAGCAATGGATGTAAACTAATCAAGGGAAGAAGCAACCTAGAACTAAGGAGAAATTTCCTGACAGTGAAAACAATGAACCAGTGGAACAGCCTGCCTTCAGAAGTTGTGGGTGCTCCATCACTGGAGGTTTTTAAGAAGTGATTGGACAGCCATTTGTCCAGAATGGTATAGGGCAAGGGTAGGCAACGTCGGCTCTTTTATGACGCGTGGACTTCAACTACCAGAATTCCCGAGTCAGCTATGCTGACTCGGGAATTCTGGGAGTTGAAGTCCACGCGTCATAAAAGAGCCGAGGTTGCCTACCCCTGGTATAGGGTCTCCTACTTGTGCAGGGGGTTGGACTAGAAGACCTCCATTTTGCAATATTTAGCTTTTGTAGCAGGAAATTTCTATGTAATATAGACTATGTGTGGAATCCTGAAAAATTTGAGGAAGCTTGGGATAACAAAAATGAGAGAGATTTTCCCTGGAATCAGGGTTGAAAGACAGCTGCTGTTATACAGGACAGTTTTTATAATATTTAATTACTGTGGCAAGCTGGCTTGATACAGGACTGCTACTGTAATGTTCACCACCGATAAAGTAAAGAAAGAACTTGTATATTATGCAAATTGCATCTGTGTACATTGCACCAGCTTGCTTTAGAACTGGGAGTTTGGGGAAAGAAACAGCACAGTTAATTAAAGACCTTGTTGATAATGTAAGAAATATTGTTTAAAACATGTCTCATTTTTCTTCAGCACAGCGTGCAGCTGAATGCTACGTGGGAAGGAATGGAAACCACATAATTGCTGTCCCCCAAACAGTATAATCTTAATTGGACACCTTGCTAGACAGCAAGAGTCTTTTACACAAGCTTCTGTGCAGAATTTCCAGGGACACACACCCATAATCATATCATAGACTTCCCTCTTGTTCTGGCATTCAGGTTTTGTTCTCCTGTTTATTGCATGCTGGTGCAACTATTAGGAGGTTGAACTGACAGCTTTTATAGCCCTCTGTTACCAACTGAGATGTATGTCTGTTTTATTTTTAATCACTCAGGGTATTGCTCCATAAGCAATGCAGTAGTCAGTTTCCAAAATATATTTGTCTACTTGTTTAGTGATGTTGGCCCACAGGCATTGAATCTCTTTACATCTTTACATTCTTTACTCGAGCAAGCAATAATGAGAATAATTGTGTGTGTGCACCCTTTTTGTAACAGATGGATGTGAGTGTTCTTTTATTTGAGCTCATAGAAAAGCATCCTAAGACCGTCATGATTTTCTCATTTTAATGAATGTATATTTTCACTTTTACCCTGTGATTGTTGCAATTTTGTTATAAAAATAACCAAGAGTTCTGGATGTCTTTAAGACTAACACATTTATTATTGCATAAGTTTTATAATGGGTAAGGGGTCACTTCATCAGATGCCTAGAAAATAGACCTATGGTATATGTCTGCACAATCATTGGAGTGGTGAGAAATGGCTAACCTATAGATCGTTTCTTATTAGCAAAGCAGTAATTAGGCATAGTGCAAATTAATTTAATTTTATCTTACTAAGTATTCTTAGTTTCTGAACCATTTAGCATATGTAGAGTGATAACTAATTTGGATTTCTGTTTATTAATGAATCTAAAACCTTTAAATTTCCTGATGAATTTTCAGAAGAATTTGGATGTATATATTTTTGCATATATATTCCATTTGCTGGAATATATATGCAAAAATCTATGCATCCAAATTCTTCTGAAAACTGTGAAATTGTTATGTTGCATTATACCCTTATCTGTTTCTTTCAGAATGTCACAATAGGCAATATTGTTAATAAATAATATAGAAGAAAGCTACACAGTGTGACCTTAGAGAGGTCAATCTAACTAAAGCAATATGATACTAAGAGTTTTTCTATTTTATTGAATGAAAAGCTGATGGATTTCAATGTAAAACCAACATTTCTCTGTGTTTCTCAATGGATATTCCTTTCCTTGTGAAATACATCTTAGGTGACAAGGGATACAGTGATATTTATCAACAAATTATCTTAGAAATTGTGTGGGGGGAAAATTAGTTACTTTATTACAGTATTGTACATTTGATTCCCCTTTGAGACAAGAAAAGGATTATGCGGAATAGGAATTACCTACAAACAAAAAGGGGGAGTGAGTAAGGGAAGTGTAGTATATTTTGACTGTGGATGATAAAGGTAGTCCTTGATTTACAGCCAGGGCTTTTTTTCTCATAGAACGCTCAGAACTGCGTTGTGGCACCTTTTTTTTGGCAAAAAAAAAGCTCCCTCTGTTGGCTTTTCTAAACCTATTGCAGGGCTAGCAATCTTGGCTCTTTTTTATGACTCGTGGACTTCAACTCCCAGAAATCCTGAGCCAGCCATGCTGAAGGGAAAGGGAGAAGTTTCCAAGCTGAGCTATGCTGGCTCAGGAATTTTGGGAGTTGAAGTCCTTGAGTCATAAAAGAGCCAAGGTTGCCTACCCTGCACTAGAGGAGGACATTAAAATTATTTACAAGGTCACTTCTTTAGGAACTAAACTTTAGGAATCTAAAACAGCTAATTCAAAAAAGCCAACAGGAAAGAACCTCACATTTTTCATCTGCTTCTGTCTTTTGGAAGGTAAAATTAGATAACAAAATAATCTATTTCCTATGTTAACATCTCTGCAGTGAAATCAATAAAGAAATGGGAAAAAATGAGAAACATTTTTCTCAATGAAATATGTGTAATTTAGCTGATGCTAGGAAAAAAATCTTTTGTACATACTCTTGAAAACTATTTTGAATCTAACCATCTATTACAACTAAACCACTTTAAATTAAACAATTCTTAAGAATGAAATATTCTTAATTTGGACTTTACTTTTACTGTTTGGACTGTTGTGTGTTTTGAAAAATAGATTATTTAGAATCTAGTTATTTATTTTATTTATTTATTTATTATTGGGACTTATATACCGCCCTATCTCCCGAAGGACTCAGGGCAGCTAACAACAATAAAATACAATAATACAGAAGTTAAAAGAAAAATAAATTAATGGCCCCTGTAGAATAAATTAAAATTAAAATTAAAATAAGTTAAAAATTAAAGTTAAAAATTAAAAACATAATTAAAATCCCTGTCAGTCCAGGTCAGCCTGATGGAAAAGGAGTGTTTTGAGGCTGCGATGAAAGGACCGGAGATCTGGGGCCATCCGAAGCTCAGGGGGGAACTGGTTCCATAGGGCTGGCGCTCCAACAGAGAAGGCCCTCCCCCTGGGGGTCGCCAGCCGACATTGTCTAGCCGACGGTACCCTGAGGAGGCCCTCTCTGTGTGAGCGCACTGGGCGATGGGAATTCGTTCCCGGCAGCAGATGGTCCTGCAAGTATCCCGGGCCTAAGCCATGTAGGGTTTAAAGGTAAGTGCCAGCACCTTAAATCTCACCCGGAGGACAACCGGTAACCAATGCAGCTCATGCAGGAGGGGTGTAATATGGGAGTATCGGGGTGCTTCCATCACTACCCGCGCGGCCGCATTCTGCACCAGCTGAAGCCTCTGGGTGGTCTTCAAGGGCAGCCCCATGTAGAGAGCATTGCAGTAATCTATACGGGAGGTAACGAGTGCGTGGGTGACTGTACGTAGGGCATCTCGGTCCAGAAAGGGGCGCAACTGGCGTACCAGGCGAACCTGGACAAATGCCCCCCTAGCCACGACTCCAATATGATCTTCAAAACTGAGTCGTGAATCCAGGAGGACGCCTAGATTGCGTGCCCTATCAACGGGAGGTAACATCTCTCCTCCCATAACCAAAGATGGAACCTCTTGGACTAAACAAGATGCTGGTACGTAAAGCCACTCAGTCTTGGCCGGGTTGAGCCGGAGCCTGTTCTTCCCCATCCAAATCTGTACTGCTTTCAGGCAGCGGGACATCACATCGAGGGCATCACTGGGTTGGTTCGGGGTGGAGATGAAAAGCTGGGTATCATCAGCATATTGATGATACCTCACCCCGAAGCCACGGATGATCTCACCCAGTGGCTTCATATAGATGTTGAACAGGAGAGGCAAGAGTACCGACCTCTGAGGCACCCCACAACTAAGGGGCCTAGGGGTTGACCTCTGCCCCCCTGCCAACACCGTCTGTGAATGGCCCGAGAGGTAGGAGAACCACCGTAAAACGGTGCCCCCCACTCCTAACCCCTCAAGACGTCGCAGCAAGATACCATGGTCGATGGTATCAAAAGCCGCTGAGAGATCTAATAGGACCAGGACAGAGGAATAACCCCTATCTCGGGCCCGCCAGAGATCATTCACCAGCGCGACCAATGCCGTCTCCGTGTTATACCCGGGCCTGAATGTTGCACTTCAGTCTTTAAATAATTAACCTAGTATATACATAACAATATATGTTTTCCATGGTGAGCTTAATATCAATAACAACATTTATTAAAAAGGCTAAAATAATTTCTGGTGGTATTATCTGTACATTAAAATTTTGGACAAGCAGTGATCATGTATCCTAGCAAAAGATGTTACATATGTGCTTAAGCGTAGTCAGTAGCATATGCCTTTTTAAAAATATCAAACATGCAAAGAAACAAAATTAAATCCAAAATATCTGTATTACATCCAGAAATGCCAACTTTGCAACCAATATTTTTCACCCATAACTATGGCACCCTAAGGATACCTGCATACATGCAAATGCTTCTCTGGGATCAGTAATGCAGCAGGGATTGCTTTTTCCTTCCAGTAACATATACCTAAAACCAGTTGGCAATTGTACTAAAAAAAAATCTCATTGTCAACCAATATAATTCATTTAATTTGAAATCAAGTAAAAAATTGATTTAAATTGTTTTATTAAAACAAATTAATGGCAATTCTTTTATAAGAAGTTGCCTCAAACAAAATGAGTTTGACATGCCTGCTCTAGATAGTTGAATGCTCCAAAATAAATTCTAGACCAGGCCTGTACATGCAGCCTACCAAGCACCCTTGGACAGAGCACAGACTTTAAAAAAAAAGTAATAAAATCACCACCACTGCCCTGAAAGTCATGTTGCGTAGTGCCTCCATGGCTTACCATGACCACAAGCTCCAACACTGTAGATGCTCCTCTAGTCACCAAATCATTGATTAGCCCACCAGCATTCCTTTGCAGACCACAAAGATTTTTAATTTATCAGTGTGGGCTTTTCCCTTCTACAAGTTGCACAGATCTCTTCTAGATTTTCCTCTTGCCTTTCCAAGTTAACTCCTTGGTCTGTCATTGAGCAAGAATTGACTTTGTAGGGAAGCATATTATCATTTGATGTATATTTAACATATGTTCTACCTTTATTTACTGATTATATAATATTGGTATGCAATCCACATGGCAATGTTTGGGGCAACTTACAATATTTTTAAAATCATAAGATTAAAACATAAAAGCAGGGCTTCTTTTCTCATACAATGCTCAGAATGGCGTTACGGCACGTTTTTTTGCACACACAAACAAAAAGCTTTTGCACAAGCTATGCTACTCCCTCTATTGGCTTTCGAAAGCCTATTGGCTTTCGAAAGCCAATAGGAATTGCTGCTGAGCGTGCCAAAAGACCTGGCCGGCAAACATTGCACTGGCAAGTTGTCTGCAGCGAAGGTGAGTAGGCAGAAACTTTGCATCCCTCCCTCCTGCCCAACTACACCATCTCAACTAGGTAAGTAAGAGGACAAGGAGTGGGAGGTGGGTTCTGCGGAGTCCATGTGCACTCCTTCCTTGTGCACTCTGCCCTGCACGCCTAAGTGGCCACCCTGCATTGCCTGGCCACACCGCCTCTGCCGCCCGCCCCGCACAGCCCTGCCATATAGAGCGGGCCCTGCTGCTCCCACAGCACCAGCCGCGCTGGCTCTGGCTCCTGGGGGCAGCCCACCGCCGATACCCCTCGCACCCATGACTGCAGCAGCGCCGGCCCCCCACCCCCCCACCTCCTGCGCCCACCAAGATGAGAGTTCCGAAACCCTTTTTTGGGGGGAAAAAGCACTGTTTACAGCCATTCATTTAGTGATTTTTTTTTATAAAAGTTACAATAGCACTGAAAAAAGTACTGTTTTTCACACTTATGACCGTTGTAGCATCCCCATGGTCAGATGATCCAAATTCCAGCTCTTGGCAACTGGCATGTATTTATGACAGTTGCAGGGTGTCAGGATCATGGAAAGGGGTTGTGACCTTCTGACAAGCAAAGTCAATGGGAAAGCTAGATTCACTTAACAACTGTCTTAAGTAACTTAACTGTAATGATTCACTTAACAACTGTGGCAAGAAAGGCCATAAAATGGGCCTCTGGTGTAAACAGTGACTTGCAGCTTCTCTAACTTGGAACTGTAGAAAGGATGGAGGTTTCCCACCCACTTGAGTTAAGTTTAAATTCAGAAAGAAGTTTTTATCTCTCTTTCAACTTTGTAAGCTGGATATGGGCTGTAATTATTAGGTAGATAACACAACTGTTTCTATATTACCTTGCATAGAAAAGTTAAAAACGATAAGAGGCACCCTTAATATCCTGCTGTCTGAAGAAGACTGACTATAATAGCAATCTTCCAGTATTTGAAGGGCTGTCACAGAGAGGAGGGGGTCAAACTGTTTTCCAAAGCACCTGAGGGCAGGACAAGAAATAATAGATGGAAGCTTATTGAATAGAGATCCAATCTAGAATTAAGGACAAATTTCCTGATAATGAGAACAATTTAATTAGGAGAATAGCTTACCTTCAGAAGTTCTGGATGCTCCATCACTGGAGGCTTTCAAGAAGAGATTGGACAGCCATTTGTCTAGAATGGTATAGGATCCTCTGCTTGAGGGATCCCTCCAAGATCCCTTCCACCTCTGTTATTTTGTAATTCTGCACAATGCAGTTTTGAAAAAATATGCACTGGCTTAGTGCAACCTTCCTTTTTTACAAGTTGTGTAATGATTGATTTGTTTCTCTGAAGTCATTGCACTTTATTGCATAATGAGAGTCATAGTAAAGTTGCACTCTGAATTCCTTACCACGGTAACTGTGATTGCGGAAGCTATGGAGTCTGTACCCTCCCACCTCTGAAAAGGAGCACAAGTGTGAAATGATCTGTTTTGATTTTTCTTCCCACCCTACAGAGATGTTTTCCTATGTGTCTTGCACATAGCTTCTGGTAGGGAACATGTTTGTGTTTGATCTCTGATAGTGTCACCACCCACACAGTGAGTCACTGGCAATGTCTTAGGTCTTATTTTTAGCCTGGTTGCTGCCATCATTCTGTATCCATTAGCCAGTAAGAGACTTATGCCCTGAGATAAACCTGTTAATCTGTGTGACTGCCTTCTCGCTTAGTTGCCTTATCTCCAGATGCGGTTCTCCAGGGCTTTAATCACTGGCTGATTAAAATGATTCAGTCTTCTCAGGAAAGGTGCTGGAGTATTTGGTTTGATTGTAACACAGCAGATCACTTTTCTACAGTCCGATTTTGAATTTACTTACGACAAATGACATATTTAAAAACAAAGTAGAGCTTGCTGCTGAGAACAGCAACTCGTTTAAATTTTCATGGGATTCTAATCTATATATCTATATCTATCTATCTATCTATCTATATCTATATCTATGTCTATATCTATGTATTAAATAAATTTAATACAAACAATTGTTGCAGTTGCGAATGCTGCCTGTGGATGGCCCTAGTTTGGGCTGATACAGACAAAAGATTTTGCCCATATTTGGGTCGACGAGGTGCTCAAAACACTCAAGACATATATCTATAGCTCTCTCTCTCTCTCTCTCTTGAAATGATACATGTCTGAATTGGCTATTTTTCTTGTTACTTTGCAATTGTTGACAATCATGGATATGGAAGAAAGTCTAGAATTTTGCATTATGATCTGTACAGGTAGCGCTCGACAACCATTCATTTAGTGACTGCTTGAGGTTTCAATGGCATTGAAAAAAGCACCTTCCACTGATCCTTGCACTTATAACTCTTGCAGCATTCCCATGGTCATGTGATCAGAATTTGGGTGCGTGGGGAGCAGCATGTCCTTGCAGTGGCTGCAACGTCCCAGGGTCACAAGATCACCATTTGCTACTTTCCCAGCCAGTTGCTGACTAGCAAGTCAAGGGGTGAAGCCGGATTCGGCTACTTCAGACAGCATAATTCACTTAACAACTGCAGTAATTTGCTTAACCATGGCAAAAAAAGTTGTAAAATTTGGCACGATTCTCTTAACAAACACCTGGCTTAACAGTGGAAATTCTGGTTCCAATTGTGGTCATAAGTTGAGGACTACCTCTAACTAGGTCCTGTTCTTTTGAGGATTCTTACATGCAGTTATTGAGCATTTATTTATTTATTTATTTATTTATTTATTTATTTATTTATTTATTTATTTATTTAAATTCCATTTATATCCCACCCTTCTCCGAAGACTCAGGGCGGCTTACAAGCTTAGCAGTAATGGAGTCCTTTCCACTCCCTTTGAAGAAGGTATGTTAGTGAGTCGTCCCTATCCCAACCATGAATAGCTTTCATGCAGGGGGGTTAGACTGAAACTGCCTCTTACTTATGGAGCTGGGCCATGTGGCTATTTTAGTCACATTATGTACAGTATAGAGAAATAAACTAGTGGTTGAAGCGTGGAAATGCTTGAAGAGGACTATCTGGTTATTAAAGCAAAGAATTGCCCAATTTTTAGTGCCTTTGCTCAATATGAACTCCATTCAGGTGTTATGAAGTGCTCAGAGTAAATCTCTGCCTCCTTTCAAAACTGTTCTAATGATAGCTTCCTGATAGGCATTTGTGCATTTGCTACATTTGTCCGTAGGAACTTGCAGTCTGAGATTATCCCTGAAAAGTTTAACAGTTACTATGGGTATAAAACACAACAGCCTGTACAGACAATGCTGGATTCCAGCTGTTCAGAATTTAAGATGTTGGTCTTGACCTTTGTAAGCCTAAACAGCTCAGGGCCTATCTAAGGGACAATCTCTCCCACTACAAACCTGTCCAGTTACAGGTAATCCCCTAGGTCAGGGGTGTCAAACTGCTGGCCCGCGGGCTGGACACAGCATCCGGAAGCTGCGCCCACCCCATTCCCGGCAATGGCAAAACTCTCCCGATACTTTGCACGATGTCATGTGTCGTTGCGAGTTTGACATGTCTGCCCTAGTAAAAATGTTTGTTTAGCAAATTTTCACAAAAATGAATTAACTCAGAAAGGGTACTTACGTTAGAAATTCAAAACTGTGAGTAAAAAGAGGCCTGTGTATCCATGTGACTTGAATTCAGTCCCTGCTACAGCCGTGGCCATTTTCAACTCTGTGACTTGCCTGGGCCGTTTGCTTAGAAGCAGACAGGGCTTCTTCTTTTTTTTCCCCCCTTGGTCACATGGTCAAACAAGAGCCGAGCCGGTGCAGAGTTTTTTTTGTTGGTGCTGGTGCAGAATCTGCTGCTGATTGGGCTTCAGGACTAGAACTGCTTCTCGAAGTATTTTTATTTTATTTTTTGTTACTCTAGAATGCTTGCAAACTGTTTGCAAACACTTTGGAAACTGCTCTTCTTTTTAAGTACTTACTTACTATTGTGTTTCTAAGTACAGTACTTGTAGAAATTCTAGCCAGCTTCCTCACAAAGCATGCTGTAAGTTGTGTTTCCTTGCTTTTATTTTTGAGATTAGCATATATTACTATAGTCTGTAGGTTTAAATTTTAAATTGCCTCCAGAAGTTGATGCTGTGTTCGCCTCCTTGAGTATCACCAGAACAGGCAATAGCAATAGCATTTAGACTTATATATCGGTTCACAGTGCTTTACAACCCACTCTAAGCAGTTTACAGAGTCAGCATATTTCCCCCAACAATTTTACCAACCTTGGAAGGATGGAAGGCTGAGTCAAATCTTGAGGAAGTGAGAATTGAACTGCCAAACTGCAGTGAGCCAGCAGTCAGCAGAGGTAGCCTGCAGTTGTTGTTGTTAGCTGCGAAGTCGTGTCCGACCCATCGCGACCCTATGGACAACATTCCTCCAGGCCTTCCTGTCCTCTACCATCTTCTGGAGTCCATTTAAGCTCACGCCTACTACTTCAGTGACTCCATCCAGCCACCTCATTCTCTGTCGTCCCCTTCTTCTATTGCCCTCGATCTTTCCCAGCATTAGGCTCTTCTCCAGTGAGTCCTTCCTTCTCATTAGGTGGCCAAAGTACTTGAGTTTTAGCTTCAGGATCTGGCCTTCTAAAGAGCAGTCAGGATTGATCTCCTCTAGGACTGACCGGTTTGATCGCCTTGCGGTCCAAGGGACTCGCAGGAGTCTTCTCCAGCACCACAGTTCAAAGGCCTCAATTCTTTGGCGCTCAGCCTTTCTTATGGTCCAACTTTCACTGCCATACGTTGCAACTGGGAAGACCATAGCCTTGACTATACGCACTTTTGTTGACAGGGTGATGTCTCTGCTTTTTAGTGTGCTGTCTAGATTTGCCATGGCTTTCCTCCCCAGGAGCAAGCGTCTTTTAATTTCTTGGCTACAGTCCCCATCTGCAGTGATCTTGGAGCCCAGGAAAATAAAATCTGTCACTACCTCCATTTCTTCCCCATCTATTTGCCAGGAATTGAGAGGGCCAGATGCCATGATCTTGGTTTTCTTAATGTTAAGTTTCAACCCAAGTTTTGCACTCTCCTTCTTCACCTGCAACAAGAGGCTCTTTAGTTCTTCTTCACTTTCTGCCATTAGAGTGGTATCATCTGCGTATCTTAGGTTGTTGATATTTCTTCCGGCAATCTTAATTCCAACTTTTGATTCATCTAGCCCTGCCTTTCTCATGATGTGCTCTGCATATAAGTTAAATAGGCAGGGCGACAGTATACAGCCTTGCCGGACTCCTTTCCCAATTTTGAACCAATCAGTGGTTCCGTGTCCAGTTCTCACTGTTGCTTCTTGACCCGCATATAGGTTTCTCAAGAGACAAATAAGATGGTCTGGTACTCCCATCTCTTTAAGAACTTGCCACAGTTTGTTATGATCCACACAATCAAAGGCTTTAGCATAGTCAATGAAGCAGAAGTAGATGTTTTTCTGGAACTCCCTAGCTTTCTCCATGATCCAGCGTATGTTGGCAATTTGATCTCTAGTTCCTCTGCCTCTTCGAAATCCTGCCTGCACTTCTGGTAGTTCTCGATCCACATACTGCTGAAGTCTAGCTTGTAGGATTTTAAGCATGACTTTACTAGCATGAGAAATGAGTGCAATGGTGCGATAGTTTGAACATTCTTTGGCACTGCCTTTCTTTGGAATTGGAATGTAAACTGATCTTTTCCAATCCTGTGGCCATTGTTGAGTTTTCCAAATTTGCTGGCAAATTGAGTGTAGCACTTTTACTGCATTGTCTTTTAAGATTTTGAATAGCTCAGCTGGAATACTGTCACTTCCACTAGCTTTGTTGTTGCTCAGCTTTTCTAAGGCCCACTTCACTTCACATTCTAGGATGTCTGGCTCGAGGTCAGTGACCACCTCATTGTGATTATCAGGGACGTTAAGCTCATTCTTGTATAGTTCTTCTGTGTAATTTTGCCACCTCTTCTTAATCTCTTCTGCCTCTGTTAGGTCCCTGCCATTTTGGTCCTTTATCATGCCCATTTTTGCATTAAACGTTCCCTTCATTTCTCCAATTTTCTTGAAAAGATCTCTGGTCCTCCCTATTCTATTATTTTCTTCTATTTCTTTGCACTGTTCATTTAAGAAGGCATTCTTATCTCTTCTAGCTATTCTCTGGAATTCTGCATTCAATTGGGTGTATCTTTCTTTTTCTCCCTTGCCTTTCGCTTCCCTCCTTTCCTCAGCTATTTGCAAAGCTTCCTCAGACAGCCATTTTGCTTTCTTGCATTTCTTTTTCTTTGGGATGGTTTTGGTTGCTACCTGTTGTACAATGTCGCGAACCTCTGTCCATAGTTCTTCAGGCACTCTGTCTATCAGATCTAATTCCTTAAATCTATTTGTCACCTCTACTGTATATTCAACAGGGATATGATTTAATTCATACCTGAGTGGCCTAGTGCTTTTCCCTACTTTCTTCAGTTTAAGCCTAAACTTTGCAAGGAGAAGCTCATGGTCTGAGCCACAGTCAGCTCCTGGTCTTGTTTTTACTGACTGTATAGAGCTTCTCCATCTTTGGCTGCAGAGCATATAGTCAATCTGATTTCTGTGTTGACCATCTGGTGATGTCCATGTGTAGAGCCGTCTCTTGGGTTGTTGGAAAAGAGTGTTTGCTATGACCATTGTATTCTCTTGACAGAATTCTATCAGCCTGTGCCCTGCTTCATTTTGCACTCCAAGGCCAAACTTGCCTGTTATTCCAGTTATCTTTTGGCTTCCTACTTTAGCATTCCAATCCCCCATGATGATAAGAACATCATTTTTTGGTGTTAGTTCTATAAGGTGCTGTAGTGCTTCATAGAACTGGTCAATTTCATCCTCTTCAGCACTGGTGGTTGGGGCATAGACCTGGACTACTGTGATATTGAATGGTTTGCCTTGGATTCGAACTGAGATCATTCTGTCATTTTGAGGATTGTATCCCAGTATTGCTTTTCCTACTCTTTTATTGACTATGAAGGCTACTCCATTTCTTCTGAAGGATTCTTGCCCACAGTAGTATACCTGATGGTCATCTGAATTAAATTCACCCATTCCTGTCCATTTTAGTTCGCTGATACCTAAGATGTCAATGTTCAGTCTTGTCATCTCTTGTTTGACCACGTCCAGTTTTCCTTGATTCATGGATCTTACATTCCAGGTTCCTATGGAGAAAAAATCTTTACAGCATCGGACTTTCCTTTCACCACCAGACATATCCACAGCTGAGCGTCCTTTCGGCTTTGGCCCAGTCGCTTCATTCTTTCTGGCGCTACTAGTACTAGCCCTCTGCTCTTCCCCAGTAGCATATTGGACACCTTCCGACCTGAGGGGCTCATCTTCCAGCGTCATATCGTTTTGCCTTTTGGTACTGTCCATAGGGTTTTCATGGCAAAGATACTGGAGTGGTTTGCCATTTCCTTCTCCAGTGGATCACGTTTTGTCAGAACTCTCTGCTATGACCTGTCCGTCTTGGGTGGCCCTGCACGGCATAGCTCATAGCTTCATTGAATTACGCAAGCCCCTTCGCCACGACAAGGCAGTAATCCACTGCACCACCATGGCTCAAAGCAGCGATTAGGTGAAATAATAAATAAGCTGCATTGAATGGCACAGCCAAACACAGAGGTTAATGCAAGTAATAGAGATAGTCCTGGATGCCAGCAGGTGATGTGCCATTTCGATTGTCCACTCCACCACTGGAAACATTTTTGAGAGTTCCAGTTTTTTCAGACAACTCAGAAGGTTTATAATCCTTCACTAGATACATCCGGAATAATATCAAGAAGAGTATACTTTCCCAGAGTTTATGCACATATAGAAACAAAAAAACAAAGAAAATACCTTATCTTATCAGATCCAGGAAGATAGCAGGTGATGCAAATTAAAGTTTGCCCCCTGGGACTTCTGGTTTTGCATCGTAGCGTACGGCCGGGGATAGTGAAGCTCCACTCCCTGTGGCCAGTTTCGTCCTGCCAGGGGGGACCCTAAATGGGTCTGAAGTTGCCTCGAAGAGGTGACCGTGAAGGAGGGGCGCTCCGTTGATCATGAAACAATGGAGGTCATTTCGTTCAATCCAGGGAAAGCCCTCTGACCCGACAGGAGAAAGGCTAGTGTGTCAGCGTCTAGCCCAAGCTATCTGCAGCCGAAGTCCCAAGAGCACAAATGAGAACATCGGTGAACACAGTGCTTGGAACTGGTGAGAGTATCAATATTCTCTCTTCTATCTACTAACTGAATCCTTGGGAAAGACCCCCAAAGAAAGAAAACCTCTGAAAGTGAAGGGAGGGGATTATATCCCCGTTCCCTCATAAATGGAAGCAGCGAATTAATACTAAGGGGGAAAGAAATAGACTGAAATAAAACTTAAAATACTACAGTCTGGACAAATCTAGAAACCCCCCCCCCCCCCAAAAAAAAATGTTAAGAATACACCTAAAAGGGTTTTAATGAAATTATAAAAAATAGATAATAATTTTTGTCTGGGAAAACTGGAAAATGAACAACTATTGACACCTAGTGGAGAATCAGAGCACAGAACATCAACAATAATGACTCAGAAACTGGCAGGATCCCCAGAAACAAAAGAATAATCTGTTCCCTTAAATTTTAAATAACCTTGAACACAGCTGGGAACAAAGAAGAACTAGCCCAGCCATAAGATTAAAAAGTGTCTCAGTTCCGGTTTTGATGTCGCAGCAAAATAGACACAGAAAAACGGGGCTCCATCTTTCACATTCGATTTTGCCCTGCTGGGGGACCCTGGAAAGGGTCGAAAGTCGCCCTGTAGATGCAACAGGTTCATTACCTGTTACAACTTTAATGGTTTTTCTGGGCTTGAATTCAGGTACATTCTATGAAGAAAGACTGTTGGTTTAGATCAGGGGTCTTCAAACTCAGGCACGCTGGCTGAGGAATTCTGGGAGTTGAAGTCCATGAGTAAAAGGGCCAAGTTTGAAAACCCCTGGTTTAGATGTAGATATTTGAGCTTCCTCTAAAATTGTGTGAAAAGTAACATGCAGATCCTGTTGGGTCTGATACCCAGCATATTGATCAAATATCTTCTCTTGCTCCTAACTCTGTTATTTATAGAGACGGTATGTCTAAAAGCTGCTTGTAAAAAGATTGACATTCTGTGAAGTTTCTGTGCTTTTCTGCCTTCCTCTGTCCTCTTGCTGGTAATTCTGTTTTATCTTTTTGCTTGCTTTCTTTTAGCTGATTTTAACCCTGATGCTTGAAATTTATTTTTATAACGTGAAGCCAAGTTAGAGGAAGTCTTGTATTCTTCAACAGGAGTGTTTCAGATCTCTTCATTATTCCATTGCTCCATCTTGACCAAAGAAATGGTCGATATTTAACCAAGATTATAAAAGACATTTGCTTAGATTGCTATTAATTGATATATTTTTTGTTTAAAGACAGGACTGGACTCTGGGCAGAATGAGGCACAAAACTATCTTGTAGTATAGAAATCAAATTCCAAATAGTTGCCCTGTATATAGAAATACAGAATTTGTAAACAGAATTGTGTCCTGCATTGTCTGATCACAGGTTACCCCTTCGCTAAAAATATGCTTCACTCTATGAATTCTGTGTTCCCCGAAGAATCTCAGGCTTTCATCTCCCCCACCACCACCACCCTCAGAGATATTTTTCTTCCCCAAGAATATCTGGTCTGGCTTGTTAAATGCTGAGATGGTACATGAGTTTCACCTGGAGTGCATGATGATAACAATATGAATGGATTCAGTTCACCTACCCTTTGGCAACCAATGTTAAAGAGTTGTGATCACAGAGACAGTGATGTGTGTCCTACAGTCCTGAAACAGATGCTGTGGAGATTAAGCTGCATCAGGATTGAAGAACTCAAATTATCTGGCAGGGAAACATCCATTCTGTCCTATGCTGCTAATGGACCAGTTTGTCCCTAGCTGCCATCTGGCTGTTTCATCTTGCTCTTATTAGCAGCAAAGACAAATGTAACATTCAGAGTTTGACCTGGGTAGCACAGAAGCCAAGTGGCTTTTTTCCAGTATCTAGCCTTGATTCTGAATATCCAGTGCACAAGGCTGCCTGGCTTTAAAAATCAACAACTTTCATGTCCTCAAACAGCCCGTATAATAGTTAATAATAGCCTGACTGAATTATGTAATATTGAAAAAGGTACAAGGCAGGGGTGCCCGTTGTCACCTCTATTATTTGTTTTAACATTGGAAATATTACTGATTAAAATACGTGATTCGGATAAAATTAAGGGAATCCAAATAAGAGATCAGGATTATAGACTGAGGGCGTTTGCAGATGATCTGGTTGTTACAGTAACTCAGCCCGATTATTCAGTTGTAGAATTGATGGAGATAATAACGCAATATGGGAAAGTTTCTGGATTTAAGATCAATATACAAAAAACTAAAATATTGTCTAAAAATATGACAGTATCACAAAAGGCTGTTTTAGAAGAGCTAACGGGATTTGAAATAGTTAAAAGGGTTAAATACTTGGGGATATATTTGTGAGCCTCAAATGTGAAGTTATATAAAAATAATTATGAAAAGTTATGGGGAAAAGTACAAAAAGAATTAGATAGTTGGAAAAAATTACAATTATCTTTACTGGGAAGAATCGCAGCAGTGAAAATGAATGTTTTGCCAAAATTTTTATTTTTATTTCAAATGATACCTATACTTAAAAAGGATTTAAATTTGGAGGAATGGCAAAAAGGAGTTAATAAATTTGTTTGGGCAGGGAAAAAGCCACGAGTTAAATTTAAGATAATGCAAGATACGCGTGAAAGAGGTGGTCTTAAAATGCCTAATTTCAAATTATATTATGAGGCTGCTGCTTTGTCAGCGATAAGTGACTGGTTTAATTTAACACAAACGAGATTATTAAATCTTGAGGGTCATGACTTGTTATTTGGATGGCATGCATATTTATTGTATGATAAGAAGGTGGATAATGTGTTTAAGATACATATTTTAAGGTATGCTCTGTTGCGAGTCTGGAAAAAGTATAGACACAAGTTAAATTATAAGATACCTATTTGGGCAATACCTAAACACGCAATAGAAAATATAAATGTTGGATTCAAACATGATGTGACTACATATAAGGAAATTTTAAGTTTTGAGAGGAATGTATGGCAATTAAAGTCATATAATATTTTAAAAGAAGAAAAGATTGTACAAACCTGGTTTCAGTATGGGCAATTACAGGCTAGGTGGAAAGAGGACCAGAAAACTGGTTTTTCAATGATTGATGAAAATTTGGTAAAGCAAATTAGAGATCAAGGTCAAGCACATATAAAAAGGATATATCTTGCATTGATAGAAATTGATTCAGAGACGGAACTTGTTAAAGATTGTATGATAAAGTGGGCTCAGAATTTTCAAGAAGTTATTACAATGGATACTTGGGAAAAGATCTGGGTGAGAAATGTAAAATTTACACAGTCCCAAAATTTAAGAGAGAACTTTTACAAAATGTTTTATAGGTGGCACTTAGATCCTAAAAAATTAGCAAGTATGTATCCGAACTACCAGCCCAAATGTTGGAGGTGTGGTTGTGAGGATGCAACGTATTTTCATATATGGTGGACTTGTGAAAGGGTTAAAGCTTTTTGGATTAAAATTTGGTGGAATTTGCAAAAAATATTCAAGAAAAGGATAAAGTTTTGTCCGCAACTGTTTTTATTGGGTATTATCACAGATACTACCGTTGTGGACACTAAGTTGATGTTGAATTTAATTACGGCAGCGAGACTTTTAGTAGCGCAATATTGGAAGAAGGAAGAACTGCCGACTATAGAAGAATGGACTTTAAAAGTTTCCAACTTGGCGGAAATGACAAAGATCTCAGCGTATTTGAAAGACCAATCGCAACAGAGATACATTGTGGAGTGGAGAAGATGGATTGATTATATCCAGAATAAATATGGGACTAAAAAGTTTCATTTAGCATTTGAATAAGTAGCGGATATAATGTATAACTAGCTTGTAGTCATTTTATTAAGAGTTAAAGTGCGATAGAATTTAATATTTTATAGTTGTTTGCATATTTTAGATTATGTTTGTTTGTATTTTTATACCCTGTATTTTGCTCTGGGAAGTCGGGGAGGGGGGTGGGGAGGGGAGGGTTGGGGGGATTGGCCAGAGGGGAGGGGGAGGGGGGGTTGTATTTAAAAATGTATTGTAAAACTTTTCAATTAAAAAAAACAACTTTCATGTCCTGGTGACTACAGAGATAGCAAGATGTAACTGAGGAAAATATTTAGCTCCCCACTGCAGATTGCTCTGATAGTTGCTTACAGTATGCCAGCATCTTAAAAATGAAGGGCGTTCCTTGCAGAAGCAACTTGCTATCAGCAATTCTGCAAGGAGCTATTTACAATAGCTCTCCATAACTTTCTGTCCTTCCAAATACCATATGTTATTTCATACATTGCCTTTTCTTTAAACTTTTACATATTCATGGATTTTGTCACCTGCATCCAACCTCTGCCATCACCTTCCTCTCAACTTGTTTGCTCATTCTTCATTTGTTTTATTATTTTGCTATTTCATTATCTCTGTGTGACAAACTGCACTAACATAGTTTATATTCAGTCTACAGTCATCGTACGTTCTTAACCAACTCTTCTTGTATTATTGCACACACTTTCAATGTATCCCATTCCCATTGCATTCACCTTACCTTTGTGCTACTCCGGAAATACTCAGCTCTCATGTCTGTGACACAAAGTCAGCAGAGCATGCTCTTATCTACAACCAATTTCAATAATAATAATAATAATAATAATAATAATAATAATAATAATAAGAAGAAGAAGAAGAAGAAGAAGAAGAAGAAGAAGAAGAAGAAGAAGAAGAAGAAGTTGTTGGAAGGGACCTTGGAGGTCATCTAGCCCAACCCCCTGCTCAGGCAGGAAACCCTATACCATTTGCAAAGATCATCTACAGTACTATCCATTGCCTTTCTACCAACATTTCCTTGTCTTCAACTTTTTCCCCATCTTTAGTAAACATTCTACCAAGTACCGTATATACTTGAGTATAAGCCGACTCGAGTATAAGCCGAGACCCCCAATTTCACCCCCAAAAACTGGAAAAAGTTGGTGACTTGAGTATAAGCCGATCCGCCGTTCTGCAAGCCTCCGCCGCCGGCTGCTTCGTTCCGCAGCGGAAAGAAGCAGGCAGGCTGCTTCGTTCCGCAGTGGAAAGAAGCAGCCTGCTTCGTTCAGGCTGCTTCGTTCCACAGCGGAAAGAAGCAGGCAGGCAGGGGGCGGAGGAACGGAGACCCGGCGACGTTTGGGGAGGTTTGGGCGCCTCTCCAAATATCCCCAAACGTCGCCGGGTCTCCGTTCCTCTGTGCCCTGCCTGCCTGCTTCTTTCCACAGCGGAAAGAAGCAGGCAGGCAGGGGGCGGAGGAACGGAGACCCGGCGACGTTTGGGGATATTTGGAGAGGCGCCCAAACCTCCCCAAACGTCGCCGGGTCTCCGTTCCTCCGCCCCCTGCCTGCCTGCTTCTTTCCGCTGTGGAAAGAAGCAGGCAGGCAGGGCACAGAGGAACGGAGACCCGGCGACGTTTGGGGATATTTGGAGAGGCGCCCAAACCTCCCCAAACGTCGCCGGGTCTCCGTTCCTCCGCCCCCTGTCTGCCTGCTTCTTTCCGCTGTGGAAAGAAGCAGGCAGGCAGGGCACAGAGGAACGGAGACCCGGCGACGTTTGGGGATATTTGGAGAGGCGCCCAAACCTCCCCAAACGTCGCCGGGTCTCCGTTCCTCCGCCCCCTGCCTGCCTGCTTCTTTCCGCTGTGGAAAGAAGCAGGCAGGCAGGGCACAGAGGAACGGAGACCCGGCGACGTTTGGGGAGGTTTGGGCGCCTCTCCAAATATCCCCAAACGTCGCCGGGTCTCCGTTCCTCTGTGCCCTGCCTGCCTGCTTCTTTCCGCTGTGGAAAGAAGCAGGCAGGCAGGGCACAGAGGAACGGAGACCCGGCGACGTTTGGGGATATTTGGAGAGGCGCCCAAACCTCCCCAAACGTCGCCGGGTCTCCGTTCCTCCGCCCCCTGCCTGCCTGCTTCTTTCCGCTGTGGAAAGAAGCAGGCAGGCAGGGCACAGAGGAACGGAGACCCGGCGACGTTTGGGGATATTTGGAGAGGCGCCCAAACCTCCCCAAACGTCGCCGGGTCTCCGTTCCTCCGCCCCCTGCCTGCCTGCTTCTTTCCGCTGTGGAAAGAAGCAGGCAGGCAGGGCACAGAGGAACGGAGACCCGGCGACGTTTGGGGATATTTGGAGAGGCGCCCAAACCTCCCCAAACGTCGCCGGGTCTCCGTTCCTCCGCCCCCTGTCTGCCTGCTTCTTTCCGCTGTGGAAAGAAGCAGGCAGGCAGGGCACAGAGGAACGGAGACCCGGCGACGTTTGGGGATATTTGGAGAGGCGCCCAAACCTCCCCAAACGTCGCCGGGTCTCCGTTCCTCCGCCCCCTGCCTGCCTGCTTCTTTCCGCTGTGGAAAGAAGCAGGCAGGCAGGGCACAGAGGAACGGAGACCCGGCGACGTTTGGGGATATTTGGAGAGGCGCCCAAACCTCCCCAAACGTCGCCGGGTCTCCGTTCCTCCGCCCCCTGCCTGCCTGCTTCTTTCCGCTGTGGAAAGAAGCAGGCAGGCAGGGCACAGAGGAACGGAGACCCGGCGACGTTTGGGGATATTTGGAGAGGCGCCCAAACCTCCCCAAACGTCGCCGGGTCTCCGTTCCTCCGCCCCCTGCCTGCCTGCTTCTTTCCGCTGTGGAAAGAAGCAGGCAGGCAGGGCACAGAGGAACGGAGACCCGGCGACGTTTGGGGATATTTGGAGAGGCGCCCAAACCTCCCCAAACGTCGCCGGGTCTCCGTTCCTCCGCCCCCTGCCTGCCTGCTTCTTTCTGCTGTGGAAAGAAGCAGGCAGGCAGGGCGCAGAGGAACGGAGACCCGGCTTCGTTTGGGGAGGTTTGGGGAGGCGCCCAAACCTCCCCAAACGTCGCCGGGTCTCCGTTCCTCCGCCCCCTGCCTGCCTGCTTCTTTCCGCTGTGGAAAGAAGCAGGCAGGCAGGGCACAGAGGAACGGAGACCCGGCGACGTTTGGGGATATTTGGAGAGGCGCCCAAACCTCCCCAAACGTCGCCGGGTCTCCGTTCCTCCGCCCCCTGCCTGCCTGCTTCTTTCTGCTGTGGAAAGAAGCAGGCAGGCAGGGCGCAGAGGAACGGAGACCCGGCTTCGTTTGGGGAGGTTTGGGGAGGTGCGCGCGCACCTCCCCAAACCTCCCCAAACTTCGGCAGGTCTCCGGACGGCGGTGGCTTGGGAGAGGTGAGCGCGATCCCGGAAGCTCCAAAGCCTCGGCCGCGCACAAGTCCTCGGTAAGTTTTTTTGTTGACTGGAGTATAAGCCGAAGTGGAATTTTTCAGCCCAAAAAGTGGGCTGAAAAATTCGGCTTATACTCAAGTATATACGGTAATACAAAATTGTTTATTTGTACTATTTTGCCATTTATGTATAAACTGCAATCATCACCTTTTCTCAGTCCAATGTTACCTTACTCTTTGATATAGTTCTGTACAGATTACATGAGACAAGCTAGTTGATACTTTTGCCTAACATTTGGCTTATTGGCAAACCAGTATGGTATTATCAGCATACAGAAACACACATATATTCACATCCTCAACCAATACACCTCCAGTATAATCAAAGATACATTCAACTGTATAAATTTTTTAAAAAAGAACAAATATCGCCCTTCCTTTTGTTGACTCAATGTTAACTCTTTCACAAAGCATCCCATTCTCATGAATTACTCCAATTGGTATTCAGCAACCAACATTCATATTTGCACTGATCATTTCATAAATCAACATTTTAACATATACTTGATCTAAATTAAGAGTGTCCAACCTTGGCAACTTTAAGACTTGCGGACTTCAACTCCCAAGATTCCCCAGCCAGCATTAGGAGTTGAAATCCACGGGTCTTAAAGTTGCCAAGGTTGGACACCCCTGCTCTAAATTAACATTAATATAAAATAATGTTACATAAATTTTCTTCTTCATGTTCATTTTTCTCACAATGTATTGAGAGCAAAAATGCAATCTGAAGCTGCACTGCAGTTATGATTTATTTTTATAGTCATAACCAATATTATATGGATCAGAATTTTGCTAGACACCTTTTCAGAACTTTAGCAGACAAATTCCATTTTAATTTTTGCATTCAGTTTTTTTTATTTCCATCCAATAATTCAACCATGCTGAGACTCATAGAACATTAACAAATCAATTTAAAACTATGTCAGATGTCTCAATGAACCATTAGAATATTATTATCCATAAACCTAAGCCTATGCAATAGTTAAAAGAGGCAGCTTCAAAAGAAATTAACTGTTCTTTGTCCGGTGTTAGACAAAAATTAACTCCTTGATGGTCTGATGAGTTGCTAGCATTAAATGTTTATCACTAAATACCTAAATAAACAAAAAACCCAGCAATGAGAAGATTACAGTGGTAGTCCATGCTGTGATTGAGCTCAGGTTAAAGCATTGATTTCAGCTATTCTGTAGTGGTAATGGCAGCAAGAAAAGAAAATTGTTTGGCATCAATACCAGCTAACAGAGTTGTTCTAAGTTGCAAGAACACAAGCGAATGGTCAGACAAGGAGACCCAAATTCATTGGTAGCCTCACACTGTAGTGAACAAGGATACATATTCAACTTTGCAGCTATTAAGATTATTAGACAAGCAGGCACAAAAACAGCCAGGGAAGTGATTGAAGCCTGCGAAACAGGTCCCTTGTCAGTCAATAGGAGTGCTAATTTACCACCAACCCATCAAATACTTAGGATGTGAGAGCTGGGCAGCACAAGCAAATGACAATCAACGATTTAAAAGCTTAAAAACTTCCTGCTTCAGACAGGAAGGCAGTACAGAGAGTGGTGAGGATGGCCGAAAAGATCATTGGCAGTTCCCTTCCTCCCATCCAGGACATAGCACATAGCGTTGCTTGAGCAGGGCCTGTAAGATTATCTGGGACACTACATATCCTCTTCACGACCTGTTTTCCTTGTTCCCTTCTGGGAGGAGGGGGCTTCGTGGTATCCGTAGCAGAACATCCAGATTCAGCCATAGTTTCATTCCATATAGCATTAACCTTGTGAACTCTCAGGCTTCCTCTTTCCGTTATGTATTCAAGATGGACAGTGTTTAATATTTTATTGTTATGCATATGTAGTGGTGTGGGTCTATACGTATGTTGTATATAGTATGTTATGGGTCTGTGTCATGTATGTGTTTCACTTTGAGAGCGGGCAACTAAATTTCATTTTTGATGTGTGCCATTGTGCCCACAGTAAAAAAAAAAAAGACAATAAAGGTTATCTTATCTTATCTTATCTTATCTAAAAAGCCACATGCAACAGGCACCATATAAATACCACACACAGAATAGCAACACACTCTGCAGGAGAAAAGTTCCCTGAAGATGGGCTCCAGCACAAGTCCGAAAGCTCGGAGAACAAAACCTCTGGTGCCGGTGACTGACCCAGATTGGATCTTGCATCATTATCCTGGGACACGTATATTCACTTTCATTTGTAAATTGAATTCAGTTCAATCTGAGCAAACTGAGGATGTTAAAAGGATTCTTGAAAAGTGGATGTGGATTTGACCCTTTTTTAAAATCCCATTTATATCCCGCCCTTCTCCGAAGACTCAGGGCGGCTTACAATCTAAAGCACAAATCAATGTGCTTAGCAATAGCCTTCATTCTATGTATATGCCTGCTTATTAGGGCTTTCGCCCCCCCCAATCTGGGTCCTCATTTTACCTACCTTGGAAGGATGGAAGGCTGAGTCAACCTTGAGTCAACCATTTTGTCTAATAAACACACCCAGAGATGCACTGGTTGAGTGGTTGCTGGGTATAAAAAGTGAGTCGATACAGGAGGGATACTTTATGTGTGGGGGAAAAAATATATGATGAACACTTTAAGAAATCATTTTCAAGCCAAATCTGATAGAAATATTTCAGCTTATACCATTTTGAAGCAAGGTTTTCAGGTGTGTAGTAGTTTCTTAACTCTAGCTTTTTCTGAATGAAATGAGTGTGTAGATCTATTTCATGCTGACTTTAGGGATCAGGAACTCCTTCATTACATCAGTTAGAGGCCATCAGGATTTGGACAGAGAACATGTTTGTTTGCTGGATGTTTCTCTGGAATCAGCCTGTGTTTTGGCTAGGCTTGCCTGACTGGGATTTAGAGACAGTTTTTACAATGTCTTTAGTTCCCCCTGAAGAGCTGATCATGGGAGGTTAGGGTTTGATTTTTCTGGCCAGTGGTCTTTGGAATTCTCCAGAGGTCAGTTCTGTCCCCATGCTAAAATTAGAATTTTAATCATCAATTTTTAAAAAATAATTTGTTTTTTTATGAAAATGTAAGCAAATTTAATCAATTTACAAACTGGAAGGCATATCAGATGCATTCTTTTAATGTGATTATAGTTACCCACTGTATATGCGTAAGTAACAAGATGGATTTGACAAATTAGACAGAAAGAAGATGTTTGTGAACTCTTTAAATCTTTCTAGTATGCCAATTCATGTTGAGAAAAATTTGGTTGAAAAGTAGTGATGAAAACTGGTGAGCATCCTAAAACCATCAAAGAAAAACCAAATGGGTTCCCTCTGTGTGTATGTTACAATGTGGGGATTGGTGTGTACAGAACTAAGTTTCCAGTAATGAACTTGACCCCCAAAATATCTTCCATTCTTTCAGGTTCCAGTGCTTGGGCATTTTTCATTTTAACTCTTTAAGTATGACTTGGTTTCGTATAGCTAATCCTCTGTGAAATAGGATAGTTCTTGCTATCCTTTGCCTCAGCTGTATTTGTGCTTCATAAGATAGCTGATTAGGCACACTGACTTTTTTCATCATATCTCTGTATGTTACATAAACATGCCCAGCTGACAGTTCTGAGGTTTGCTGGAGTTTGCAGATATCTGTTGCTTTGTTTGTTTGAACGTATTCTGCCCAAGGGTTTCTCTCCCTTCTCCCCCGTTTTAATGTGCTAAGAAAAATCAGTGTGATTTTTGTAGACAGGATGAAAGCTACATCATTCTAGGCAAACCCTCTATGCTATTTATATTTCCAATGAAAATTCTAATTTATATAGATTTAATTTGGTGTTTAGAGACATGTATGAGCTTGAAGAGCATTCTTGAGACGTGCTATACCAGCAACATTGTTGAATAAAATGCACTTGGAGTTAGAGACGTAAACATGTGGAAAAACAGAAAAAAAGATCAGAGGAAGAGTTATTTCCATTTCTTAGTTACTAATCTTTGATTCAGCATTATCACATGTATGTAGCCTCCGTGAGTTTTCAGCTGTGAAGGTTTCTCTTTCCATTTTTGAAGAACCCCTCCTGAAGCCTGCAGTTCATCTTAGTTCATCTGAACTCTGTGTAATAAAGCAAGCAATCTTCACAAATTGTATTTGGCTATTATAAATGGTAGTGGGTGCTTTGCTAGGAATTTGTTTTTCTGTTTCTATAAGGCAAAAAACACATTTTTACACATTGGGGTCAACAATGAAGTGGGTTGTTAAGCAGTGGTTTTTTTTTCTTAAGCATTACTACCACATCAATTAATAGGCAATCCTTCTTGATTTGGACTAATTTTGAGGTTTGATTAAGCAACTACTTAAAAGCTGGTTGAAATATTTATGGTTGCAAAATTTGTTTTCAAAATCATCGCCCTCAAATGTTCTGGGATGTTATTGTTTTCTACCTTTCAGAATTTTGGTGTGTTTTTTTTACCTTTGACTTGCAAGCTCCTGCTTTATAGTCTTACCTTTCCATATTGGTATCTTTTCCTGAGCCATTTTCAAAACAGAGTATCTGTGACATGGGTTATGTTGTTTGTACATGCTTGGGCATTTCAGCAGCTTTCATGGGAGGAAACTTGGAAGCACATTGCCTGAATATGTTTCAGAGTCTTTAATTACAAGGTACTCTGATGGTCATAAGAATTTCTGGAATAAGCATTTCAGCTGATGATCTGTCTGCATTCCAAGTGAGTCAACGGTGGGGGATCCCAAATCCATTTTTACCTGACCTTTTATTGTTACTAGTGGTTAATGCCATAGAGACCTGAGAGGAGAGCCACGCCACTGGAGCGAGCTTAGTTTTTCTGCTTTGTGCTTGTCTGCCTGTTTTGTTGCTCTGGAGACGGAAGAGCATGGAATTCTTTCCCCCATCCAGAAATAGTTCCATTACCTTGTGACCGGAGTGTTTTCCTCCTTGGTTAGAGGCCAACGCTCTCTGTGTATGTGCACACTCGGATGAGACTGAGTTCTGGGAACAGAGAGGTCATCATTTCTTGCCCCAAGCTCCTCACATAGTATCATGACTGCCCTATATCTTCTACCCCTGATGCCTCAGATGGGGGTAACCTTTGCAGGAGCAATGGATCTTGAGTGACATCTCCTTTGGCACTTCACTGATTATGTCATATTTGCCCTAGGCTATAAGCTGATCAGCTGTCCCTCTTGGCCGCTTGGCTGGACAGCACATGTAAGCATGTGAAAGCTCCTACCTTTTCCATTTCTGTTGTGGCTACTTGGCTGTTTGCTTTCTTGAATTATTGCGGACTTCCCATAGGCTACTGGAAACTGGATCTTCGCAGTTGGAAGACCGGGATCTTAAACCGCCTCCCCCGGTGTGGAAATTTTCCATTAAAAGAGAGGGTTATAATTATAACCTTGTTCAGCTCTTAATTTGTAAAATTCCTCAATTTTCTGAAGCCCGACGGGCGAATTCTAAAAAGATTGGGTGACTTTTTTATGTATGTTATAGGAAGATTATTATCATGAATTTCTTCATTAAATATTGGGCATCTTTTTTGAGTATAGGTTTTAGCAGGGCTGGTCAAGGACCTCCAAACTTCCTTTGAGATTGGACTTTTAGTTGGAAATCAGTCCACCCTGACTTCTGTTGATCCAGTGCAGCTTCTCCAAGCTCAGAATTAAGTGTTATTCTGGAAATACGGAACTGTAAAATTAGGGTTCTGACTAAATGATGGCCCTATAAATGTTTTTTTTTGAACGCTTGACAGGATAGTTTCTGAAGTAAGCACAAGGTTTTACTTTTGGGGAGGATTTACTTTTTGCCAGTACTGGTACCAGCAGGCTGCGAGCGTGTGGGGTGGGGGCAGGGCCTGTGCATGGGGTGGAAAAGCAAAGCGGCAGCGAGAGCGTAGTGGCGGACCAGGTATGGTACTGGTGCGGCCGTGGTGGGCAGCAGCGGAAAGAGCGCCAAGTCTGGCACGAGGCAAGTCAGCCCAGATCTGGAGTGCCGCCCTGCTGCTGGCCTGCCAGGACCCTTCACCAGCGGCCACTGGTGGAACTGCACTGGCCACACCTCCGCCTTTGGGCTGCTTGAGCACCAGCCTGCACGCCTACTTGGTGCTGCAGGCACTGGGCTAAGGGCTGAACCGGGTGCTCTTCGGGCCCTGGTGGGCGCTGCAGCTCTCATGTCGGCTGGGTGCTTTTGGCCTCTACCGGCTGCTCCAGTGGATCGCTTTCCACCCGGCTGGCTGCTGCTGCCGCTGCCATGAACTAAACAGGCAAGGCAGGTGGTGGGGGGATGGAGTTGCTTCCCTCTGCCTGCCAGACACCTGCTGAAGCCATGCAGGGTAAGGTTGCCATGCCCACCCCCGCCCAGATGCCCTCACCTCCCCCAAGCAGTTTTTTACCATACTAACCTGCCTTTCAGCTGCATTGCGCTTTTCCGTTTGCTTCTCAGCCTTCGCCACGTGTCTGTGGGACAAAAAAAAAGTTCTATCAGACTTTCTAACTTCTTGAGATCTTGCAAGAAGTTAGAATGTCTGATTGAACTTTTTTTTTTGTCCCGCTGGCGAAGGGCCCTGGCAGTCTGGCGATGGGGCCGCACTCTGGATTTGGGCTGACTTGCGCTGCGCCAGGCAGGGCAGCCCAGAGCCGCATGGCCAGGAGGGCAAAGAGCCCCCAACGCAACCGAGAAATGTCTCAGCAGCAGTCTCAGGAGCAGCCCCGGCCAGCAGGCAGGGTGGGCGGAGGCTGGGGCTCGCTGAGAGCTTGGTTTGTTGTGACCACAGGCAAGCAGATGGTGGGATGGAGAAGGCCGGCCCACTGGAAGCAGGTTCCACCAGCAGCTGCTGGCAAAGGGCCCTGGCAGGCCAGTGGGGGGGCACAGAAGATCTGGGGCGACTCGCCCCTCCCCACATTAGGCCTTACTTTCGAGGTAGGGCTTATATTAGGCCCACCCCCCAAAAAAAATCATCTGGGGCTTACTTTTGGAAAAGGGGAAAACATGAGGTATCTCATATGATAGCCCAAGAACCTGCTGAAGTAGCATGGAATCGTGAGATTTTACTAATCTTGCCAGAGATCTTATGGGAGAAATTGCTGAAACCTTACAAGGTTTGTATCCTTTTATAAATCGGGGATGCGTGAAGTATTTCAAATTAGAAAAAGTGAAACAGCCTCTTTCAGGGGCAAAACACCAACCTCAAGGAAATACTGTACAGTAAGTATTCTGGAAGTGTGTGAAACTTGAAACCGTTCAAATCACTTCCAAAATGCAGGTAGTCCTCAACTTTTAGCCACAACTGAGCCCAACATTTCCGTTGCTAAGCAAGGCACTTGTCAGTTTTGTACCCTATTTTATGAGCTTTTCTACCACAGCTGTTCAGCGATTCACCGTAGTTGTCCGGCTTTCCTCATTGACTTTGCTTGTCAGAAGGTCGCAAAAGATGTTCATGTGACCCTGGGACACTGCCACTGTCATAAATACATTCTGGTTGCCAAGTGCCCAAATTTTGATCATGTGGCTATGGGGATGCTGCCATAGTCGTAAGTGTGAAAACTGAAAATAAGTCTTATTTTTTTCCAATGCTATTGCAATTATGAATGGTCACTAAGTGAATGGTTGTAAGTCAAGGACAGCTTGTAATCGAAACAGAACCATTTTGTGCTTGAATTGGAGTGTTTCACACTCAAAACTCTTCAAATTCAAAACATCTCGCCCACTCCAAATTTCTGCTGAGGTTTGCTGGCTCTTAAGCAGAGGCAAACATTACTTCTCCCCATTTCAGGGTGTAGGGTTGAGGTTCTAGGCTAAGAAGCTGGGTAGCCTTGAGTCTCAGCTAAAGACCTGCTTCTCAAGATCTCTTTTTCTCTCAGTGCTAATCATTATCAGGATCCACAACTAGCCAGCTGAAAAGCAAAACCCTTCATCTCCTTATGCGCTGATAGCTTTAATATAGCTGCACCATGGTACTAGGTCACAGGTGTCGAACTCGTGACGTCACGTGACGTGTCGCGACGTATCGTGAGTTTTTTCCCATTACCGGCAATGGGGTGGGCGCAGTTTTGGCATGAGGCATCCGGCCCATGGGCCGGCAGTTTGACACTCCTGTACTAGGTGAACTCAGTTCAAAAACAAGTGGCCTCTGCAAGTGACTGGGACAAGCTCTAAGAATTGTTGCTCTTCCCCGAACTTAATTTCTACTTTCCTGATTATTTTTGTTGTTTTTTTCCCTAGGCCTGTTCTTATTTCTGTGAATTCTCGTGCAGTGCCCAGAACTGAATGCAATACCAACCCAGTTATTTATTTATTTTTTTTAAAATTCTTTGCTTGTGATCCATCAGCTAAGGGTTTGCTATGCTTTGCAACTTGGCTGCTATTTTTGTGAAGTAAAGTTAGATTGGCCTTGAACTGAGCTTGGTTCTTGATGACTCCAACTGCCCTGGCAAGGTTTTCTTGGCAAGAACCTGGAAACGGTTTACCATTGCCTTCTTCCAGGTTGTGTTTTGGCTTCCCAATCTTGCTTACTACACTGAGATTCCTTGCTAGTACTAAACAGACCTGCTAAGTCTTAGTTTCCAAGCCTAGCAAGGCTGAGCAAAGGGTGACTCCATTATCTGTCCTTATTTGAGGTTTTTTCCTCTATTCTTCTTTGGCACAATGAGTAGCAAATAAGATGTTGAAGGCTGAATTTCACCTTGGAGAATTTATGTGTTTATGAAATGATGTTTTATGCTGCAGCCCCATTGCCTCCCCTTCAGCCCAGTGAAAAATCCATTGGTCATCACATTATTATTGTAGGACAGGAAGAGATAGGGGCAAAAGATAAAACATTTATACTGTAGTAGTATATAAAACAGTTCTTCTCCTGGAATATGTTTCTTCTGAGAAAAGGTAAAGGAATTCTGGTCTGAGTGGAAACAAAGAACTTTAAAAGAAATTCTAGCTTATGCAGTCCATAAATCGGCAGCAGCTTTAATAGTGGTGCTATAAATTATGGTTAAAAAAAAGACAGATATGCAAATATACTTGGTGTTAATACTCTGTTTGCCATTGTTGATGCATTGTGACCAAAGTTAACCTCACCCAGGATGATTTTCCTTTGCTGGGTTCAGAATTTGCTCTCCTCTCTACTCCCCCCCTCCGCCCCTCCCCTCCCCTCCCCTCCCCTCCTTCCTATTTCCTATTTCCTTTATTTTTATTTTTTGGTGCTGCTGCTTTAGAAAGAAACTTGATCAGTATCTTTGTAAATCCTTTCTCTGTCTGATCTCAGTGATCAAGAAGGCCACACTGGCATTTTCTCCCACCCCTTTTTTGCCTACTTCTGAGTTGTAGCCTCACCTGGTGGTGTTCTTTTTTCCCCCTCCTAGCCCATGACAACCCGGTCTAAGTGACGTTACTTTTTTATTGCAATGCATGTGTCAACGCTGCTGACATCGAACGTTCTTGCTTGACAAGAGATGAAGAAGTCGCCATTTCATATGTTAAACTTGTGTATTGCTTTAAGAGATTGGATTAAGGTTGGGAGGGGGGAAGAGGAGGATTGCTCCTCAAGGCCATCTGAAATTAAAGAAGAGAAGACCTTGGAGGGTTTTCTAATGGAAGGGAAACTGATTCTTTAAATTATTTGGAGAATATGATTAATGACAAAATTAGAAAGGTGGAGAATTGTGTTTTAATATATTGTACAAGGGGCGGAGATTTCAGATTCCAGCTTCCTTCAAGCAAGCATTTGCCGATGTATTAGGCTAAATAAAGGACTTTTAAGGTAAACAATGCCTCAGAGTCACTTGAAAAGCCCATAGTCAGAAACTTGACAGCATGATGTTTTATCATTTAGACAGCCAGAAATCTCCTCTCCCTCCCCCCCACCCCAAAATCCTATTCTCCCCCATCAAATTCAGTTCTTGCTATGCCTCAAGGAAATATATTTCTCCACTGAAAGCAAAATATGCAAACAGTAAAATATACATCTAACTACCTGTTCTAGGTTCAGTGCTTGAGCTTGGATTTTTTTTAAAAAAAAATGGCATGTGGGATTACTATAAAACGTGAACAGATTTATTGAGCCAACAGAAAGTTTACAGGCTGAATGTTTGTGAGGTTATGCGTGCCTTCTTCCAAGAAATATTTTGATATTACTAGATCCATGTAATATGCTGTTCGGTTGCAATAATGATTATAAAAATTGTTCCCCTTTAAGAAGACAGTATAGGTAAAGGTAAAGGTAAAGGTTCCCCCGCACATGCGTGCTAGTCGTTTCCGACTCTAGGGGCCGGTGCTCATCTCCGTTTCAAAGCCGAAGAGCCAGCGCTTGTCCGAGGACGTCTCCGTGGTCATGTGGCCGGCATGACTAGACGCCAAAGGCGCACGGAACGCTGTTACCTTCCCACTGGAGTGGTCCCTATTTTTCTACTTGCATTTTTACGTGCTTTCGAACTGCTAGGTTGGCAGAAGCTGGGACGAGTAACAGGCGCTCACTCTGTTACGCGGCACTCGGGATTCGACCCGCCAAACTGCCGACCTTCCGATCGACAAGCTCAGCGTCCTAACCCACTGAGCCACCACGTCCCTTTTAAGAAGACAGTATACAATGGTTCAAAACCAGAAAATTGGAATGATAGACATTTTGTCATCTCTGCCAGAGATTTTTGCTCTAGCTGTTACATTATGATGGCATTTCAGGCCAAGTTCAATGGATTCCAATTTGCCTTAGTTTTTCAGGCACCTTGTTCACCAGATTCTGCTTCTCTAACTGCCAGGTTAGATGCCTAACGTCAATTATAGCTGAACTGTCGATAAAGGAAGCGCTTGCCCCAAATGCCACTAATTGTAGCAAGTTGGACCGTTGGAGTTTCAGCAGGTCTGCAATGCATTTACAGTCCATTCTTACAGATATGAGAGAGATTTCCATCTAAGTCGTAGTAACTTTAGAAATGTCATTGTGTAAACCATTTCTATTGTTATAAAAATGTAGTTTGGGAGATTCATAATTGATTCCATCAGTCTTTTACCTGCTGATACCCCTGCTCACTAGTACCCTGACCCATACAGTGAAAGCAGGACTGGGAAAGAAGTAAAAGACATTTACTTCTGGAGGGGAAAAATTATGGATGAACTAATATGCTCACAGGTTTTTAAAATGGCATTTTGTGCCCAAAGCACGAACAGTTTCTGCCAAATAAAGACACCATCCCTCGAATGTAACCATTCACAAGGAAGCCTGCATAGATTTTTAAATCTGTTTGTATACTGTCCTTAATATAAATAATTTCAGCCAAGAATAGCTACGGCAGCATCAATATGGGCAAATATGGGCACAAAAGCATGCATGCACCAAAGAGTGTAGGTGAATCTCCCTAAAATGGAGTGAAAAGTGAAGGGTAACTTTTGCTGGCAATCTGGGAATATTGGAGGTCAACATTGCTTTGGGCTGTTTTGATTCTGATTATGCAGGATTCTAAAAATAACAATACTAGACTCAAACTAGAAAGAACCACAGATGGTGAAGGGACATGAGATGCGTCCATCGCTCTTGGCTCTGAATAGTAATGTTGGAGATGGGGCTGTCAGTAGAAGAGAGTTGAACTCTGTGGGGAGGTAGCAGGCACCCTAACCTTAACCCTAGCCCCCACCTATTAACAGCGAATCTGCTCTTTTGAATTGGTTTTGCTTTGGACTGCCTCCAGTGGGTTCACCTCTTCCTGGCTCAAATCCACCTACCCAGAGCCTTTAAAAGGATTATTAAGCTTCAGTTGACTGGCTCATGCACAATCCATTATTTCTGTTGCTTTGCCTGTTTTGAATTGCACGAGGGTATACTAATTGGAGGAGCAGTATTTGTTTCTTTGTTTGCTTAATTTTTGGCAATGTATAAACCATTCCTAAATGACTCTGGGCAAATTACAAAAATATGAACGTTAAAAAATGCACTGTGAACAGGACAAAGTCCACAATAGATACTTAAAATATACTTGACAAACCTTCTGAAAAGTGAACACCCCAAGTAAATATACTCACCGCATATGTGGAAGCATCATGAGCAATCTAATCTAACATATTAGACCAACACATGTCTGAAAAGCAGATGTTACTAGGCCCTAATACTATTACTAGATGTATAAACAGTTAGGAAATCATTTATAATATTAAACATTATTATTGTTAGGTATAACGTTTGGTAGGAAATGGGAGGAATATACTTATCAACCCAGTTTAAATTCACATTTCATTAAAAAGATCAGAGAATTATTTGTCTGGGATGATGGTCTCCTGCCGTAGGCAGGGGGTTGAATTAGAACAGTGGTCCCCAACCTTTCCACCTTGGTGGCCCGGCGCAGAGCATAGCATGTAAACGGCGGGTGCATGCAAACGCCCATAGCTCCATTGGTGCGAGTGGTGGGTGGGCACACCCTCCGCCCATGTGAATGGAGCTTCACATGTGAGCACAAGCGCCCTCTGCTCAAGTAAGTGGAGCTTTCTGCATCAGCGCAAAGACCCAGTGCTTGTGCGAGTGGAGCTTCACGTGCGCAGATGCACTTGGCCATCACTTGCGCAGCCTGGTTTCAAAGAGGCCTCAGCCCAGTGGTGGGCCATGGTCCAGGAGTTGGGGACCCCTGGATTAGAAGACTTCCAAGGTCCCTTCCAGCCCTACGAAGGTATAATGGAGAGTGACAACTTTGAAGGGAGTCTAGAGTTCTACTGTAGTTTGTATCCCTGGAAACCTTGGTACAAACAACACAAAAAGATAATTTAACTACTGGTTGCATTGTGTGTTATAATCTGTGTTTTGTTTCAAGTATTAGTGAGCTTAGCTTGAGGAAAACTGGAAGCATCACTTGAATATATGTCTCTTCCATCTTTTACATGTTAATATCTCTGATTCTAACAAACTCAGCTTTAATTTAGACTGTTGCTTTTGCAGTTCCATTTGGAAGGTAGGGTGGGATTTTATTTATTAAACAGGTTTCTGTCACTGCCCATTTAACCAGTCAAACTCTTGAGCGGCAATGCAAAAGACAAAAATGGGTATTATGACATTTCATACCAAAATTCTGGATATTGTCCCCTTTGGAAAAGAAGAAAAATGCCATTTAGATACTCATGGGTTTGGAACACATTGAGAAAGCTAATCAGAAGTCCGTAGGCAACACCTTTTGGAGCTCTCCAGTGCCACTAACTCACAGTGTCGCTGGTATCAAAATCCAGGTCTGAAACAGGATTGAAATGGCTGGAGATAATACAAAGTGCTTGGCATTAAATGTTGCCTTAAAGCAGTTCAGACTAATATTATCAGGCACAGGAAAAGCAGCTTTCTATCAGATGCAGAGTAAGGCAGGGTGGGGGGCTGAGGTTTTTCACATCATCTGCTGTCTGGTCTTCTGAAGTAATGTAGTCCAAATACAAGCTTATCTTCTCAGTGAGAAGTAGATTATAGCTTTAGGAGTCATTGGGATTATCCTGATAAGTATTTGTACTGTATATCTGACTGGAGAAAGGGTGGAAGCTTCCCCCCTCCCTCTGTGAAATGTTTTTCAGAAGTCAGTATATTTTCCCTTTGAGGACAAAGGGATGCCTGTTTTGTTTAAGAGACTGAGGTACAGCACGTTGCTTATCTCTTCCAAACTTGTCAGAGCTTTTTTTAAGAAAGGGTTACTCAGTAAAACATTCACCTTTTAAATCTTTCTTCTGTCATTTGTCCCTTCCCACTCTACTGCAGCAGGGATTGGAGGACGAGATTAGATGCTGCCCAGTAGAGATGCCTTCATAGAAACTTTTTAACATCTGTTGCAAGTACCCACTCCTGATACTCAAGGCAGTTTTCAACCAACTCAAGATGCCTCTTTGCCCCTACATTTGACACAAACAGAACCAGCACAGTCCCCAACAAGTACACAGTCAAAATCAGAGGCACCTTCACATGCTCTTTCTAATGTTATCTGTTCCATCCTCTGCCAGCAATGCCCCATATCCATACACACAGATGCATATATGCACACATTTTTAAACAAGAAGATAACAACTAATAAAAACTAAGATAAAGCAAGGAAGAAAAAGAAAGCAAAGAGTAAAATGTGCAAGAAAAAAAACCTGAGGCAAAATAGAAAAGAAAAAAGATATAAAGAAATGGCTTTATATTCATCGCAGCAGTTATAAGTACAACTATATTTTAACCACGCTATCTAAAGTTACATTTTAATTTATTTCTGTAATCTATCTAATCATCAATGCCATAAATCACATTTTTTATTTTTACCCAAAATATCCGTAAAACATTTCCAGTCACCAATAAATGTAGATGGTATCTTTTCTCCACCGAAATACGTTAATTTAGCCATCTCAGCAATTTTACCAACCATTCTTCCATAGTGGGTCTGCCAAAACATCTCTCTGTTCATATAATAATCTTGTTGCAGTACTCATATATTGAAATAATCTTCTATTTTTCCCCCTAACTGTTTATTCATTAGTCTTAAAAAGAAAAGTTCTGACTTCAGTTGAATCTTTAAAAATCCTCTGTATGAAAGTATTTATTTGAATACTTTTTAAAGCTTTTTTATAAAGTCTACCAAACACGATAAAATATCTCTTCATGTTGTTCACATTTCCAACATACATTTGAAGTACCTTTATACATTCTAGATATTTTTTCTGGCATATAAACCAACGATACATCATTTTAAAAAAATCTCTTTTTAAGATTTTAACACAGTGTAAATTTCAACCCTTTTAATCACATATTTTCCCATTGGTCCATCTGTATATTACAGTCAAACTTCTTAGTCAACACTCTTTAACTTGTTTTTCCTCTGCTTCAGATTTCAGCAAAGGTTTACTTGTTTATTTATTTCCCACCTTTATTATTTTGATAAAAATTCAAAATGCTAATGTACCTAATACACCTTTCTCTTCCTATTTTCCTCACAACAACCCTGTGAGGTGAGTTGGACTGAGAGAGAGGGACTGACCCAAAGTCACCCAGCCATGCTGAAGCTAGGACTAAAACTCACAGTCTCCTGGTTTCTAGGTCTGCACCTTAACCATTAGACCAAACAGGCTTTACACTTTTATCTACATCTCTTTATACATTTTAGTAATTACATGTTTATCATCACTGCGCACATGTACTTTAAATTCTGTCTTACTTTGCTCTGCACCATAAATCTTTTCATCCATTTTAATCTTTCTGATAAATGTAATTGGGAAAGCCATTGACAGTTATATTCTTCTCCTATTAATTGCTCTCTTGATTTAGTTTTAAATTCTCCTTGATGGCTTTCCAATAATTTCTGATATGTCAACCATTTGTCCTTGTCTGCTGTTTCTCTTCTATAAGATGCTTCTTGAGCTATTCCATATTCCCAATGTGGCATGTCAAATAAAGTGATTTTAAAATCCAAATTAATTGTATTGAACCATAAGTATCCATGACATCTAAAACTCAGGCGGTGACTTTCTAACTCCAAAAGTTTCTTGTTTCTCAGCAACATCCATTATTTCATCCGTATCAAATAACAAGCAGCAAAATGTAATTTCAAATATGATAAATCCAATTCTCTTTCCTTTATATGTTATAACACTTAATATTTGACTCATGATTTCCCCCCCCCTTGCTATATGAATGTAGATATATAATTTTGCCATTGTTTAAATGATGAAACAGATGTCAAAACAGATATTATCTGAAACAGAAGCATCATTCTTGGCCAAACATTCCTTTTTATCATAAGCATTCTCCTCAACAGTTTTAATTTCTCCCACGTTAACATGTCCTTCTTAATTTCATTCTATGTCTTAATATAATTATTTTCAAGCAGCACCACAACTTATATTTGTCATAATAATACCAAGGTGCTTTACTTTTTTCTCAATCTTAAAATCAATTTTTTCTCTCAGTTTATTTGGTCTTATAATTTCATATTTTTGTTAACATCTGTGTCTTCTGGTTATTACAGGTAGTCTTTGACCTACAACCATTTATTTAGTGATCATTTGAAGTAATAACAGCACTGAAAAAAGTGACCTATAATCATTTTCACACTTAGAACAGTTGCAGCATTCCTAGGGTCATGTGATCAAGATTTGGAGGCTTGGCAACTGGCATGTATTTGTGTCGGTTGCAGTATTGTGGGGTCATAACAACTTTTGCAACCTGGCAAGCAAAGTCAATGGGGAAGCCAAATTTAGTTAACAACCATGTTACTAACCTAACTGTGGTAATAAAGATTATAAAAGGGGGCAAAACTTACCTATCAAGTATCTTGCTTTACAATAGAATTTTGGGCTCAATTGTGGTCACAAGTTGAAGACTACCTGCAATCTGAAAACCTGCTAACATACCAAAATTCTCTAATTTCCACATTAAAGTTTCTATTTCTCCTAACAGATCTTCTAAAACATAGGTCCCCATCCTCTTGGCCACCGGGCTGCATGAGTAGCTGGGCAGTGCATGTGTGTGTGTGTGTGTGCGTGCTAACCCCTCTCGTGCCACCATTGCTGCAAGTGTTCTGCAGGCAGTGGCAGCACCACTAGTATCGCACAGGTGGCAGTGTTGCCAAGAACTTTGTGCGGGCGGTGGTAGCGCTGTACGCAGCAGGCAGGCTGCAGCGCGAGTCTCACGCAGGGGCAGCAGCATGATCCTCATGCCAGTGCCGGCATCGCTGCGGGTCATGGCACGAGCCTCACACAGGGCGGGGGCATGATCCTTGCGCATATTGCATCACTGTGAGCCTAGCGGCAGCACCACAATCCTCAAACAAACACCAGCATCACTGAGACCCTCGGGCACATGCTCGCAGACTCATTTGTATGGTGCGCATGCTCGTGTTCTGTATGTATGCACATGTGGCCACATTCACATTTGCACATGCATGCGTAAGGCACCTGCCCCTCCCTCTTCCACCAGGCTGCCAACCCAGAAAGGTTGGAGACCCCTGTTCTAAAATCTGTACTAGCATTTCATCCTCCTTGGCCATTCTGTGGCTGACCCTCAAATTATCTGTTTTAGAAAAATATGACTTTAACTGTGCCATAAAGCAAAGCATTGTTGAAGTCATAGACATAAAGTTTTCAGGCAACTTAAAGGGTCTCAGCTAACACAATCGGTTTTCAACACACTATACTTGTTAATTCAGGAATCCCCAACCCCCCGGTCCGTGGACCGGCACTGGGCCATGGCATGCCAGCAACCGGTCCGCACAAACAAGCGAAGCCCCATCTGTGGGATGCAGGCAGCATACAAAACCACGCACCTTCTGGTCTGTTGAAAAAACTCTCTCCATGAAACCGGTCCCTGGTTGCCAAAAGGTTGGGGACCTCTGTGTTAATTGATGAAGATGACTCTGTCTCACATGTAACCTGCACCTGCATAACCAACCTGTGTTCCCTTTCCTCATTCCCCATTTAAAGATTTCATCTGTCCAGCCACTTTATGCAGCCGATGAGGTGAGCTCAAACTCATGAAGGCAGAAAAGGTGTTGTTAGACTCCTCCTGTGTTGTTTTCTCAGGCTGATCAAAGTTTTCCAAAACCTGTTTCAGGCCTCATAGTAAGAAACCAGTAACTGGATCGATTTGGGAGTGATCCTAACTTTTTCTATGAGTATCTTCAACAAGGTGCATCTAGATTCCAGGGCTAGCTCGACCAGTAAAATTTACTAAGTCTCAGACGTGCCTGCTCTCAGAGTTGCCAAAGGGATTATTGAGAGCACGTTTTAAAAACCACAAGTGCTTTATGCATGTTGTCATGATAGGTTCTTACTTATTTTCATCTGGATACTGCAGATTCTGCATAAAGCTGAAAACGGTGAGTTGGCATAAAGCTAAATTTGAATAAAAAATAAGCTATGTTTTTTCTTATTACATAGTAGCAAGTTTAGGGTTAACTGCTGCAGAAGGCAATAGCTGTTTCCATAAGTGAGTTGGACTACTTTTGTAGGTAGGTCATTTGCTTTTGGAGTAAAAAGCATAACATTTAGATGAGTGACTACAGAATAAAATGACCAGCATATATACTAAATCTAAAACTAAAACAGAAGTCAAACCTTTACCAAAAGTCGAACTTTTACATTGGGTTGTGAAGGCATAATAACTATACTGAAGAAGAACACCCTAGAAGTATATTTTGCCTCCAGTGGGAAGCTCTGCAATCTGCCCATCATTTGCCACACAAAGGACATGAAACGGAGATAGGTGAACCCTGTGGAGTATTTTAGCACTGGGGCATGGGAAAGGTAAATGGTGGGAGAAAGGCAAGCGCCTACTAATCTGCCTACAGATGACTCTCATCCCTTTACAGAGTTAAGTCCCAGCTATTTGATTTTTTTTTCTTAGCATTTTCAATTCCCAGCAAATTAATAAACCCAGGGTAGAAACCTTAGAAGTGAAGTCACCCCACCCACCCCCGTTTCTTTTCCACCTGAATTTAAATCTCTTCTACAATAGCAAGCAGGAAATATTGTCTAAAGCAAAGGTCCCCAACCTTTTGGGCACCAGGGACTGGTTCCGTGGAGAGAGGTTTTTCCTTGGACTGGAGGCTGCGTGGTTTTGTGTTCTGCCTGCATCCCGTGGATGGGGCTTTGCTTGTTTGTGCGTCCCGATTGCTGGCATGCCATGGACCAGTACTGGTCCACGGACCGGGGGTTGGGGATCCCTGTTCTAAAGACTGAAAAAGAAACTAGAACATATTTAAATCAAAAAGATCATATAAATCATTTGCTTTTTGGAATATTTCGCCTACAGAGTATTCTATAGAAAGATTGCCCCTTTTTTTTAGGATGGTTGGGGGTTCTGGGAGAAGCTGTCGTGCATCTGCTACTTTTTGTTATTGGCAGTTGGTGTCTGATTTTCGTTTTAACTCTGAACATGGGCAGAAAGCGGAAGTCATTAATACATTTTCCTCTTTTCTTTTTTCCAGATCATCAGAAACTGGAGCGGGAAGCTCGAATCTGTCGATTATTAAAGCACCCAAATATTGGTAAGTGCCGTTGCAAAACAGGCTTTCAAAGGAAATGAAACTTGCCAAAGGCTTCTCTCGTGAGAGTGGTGAGCTAGAACTATGCTAGAACTATGGCAACCTTTTTGGTTAGACGGGGGGGGGGGTGCTTAGTGCTGAAGGGGCTCCTTAGAAAACCTGCTTCTGGGTATGAAGCATTTCTGTCTGTCATCTGGCTAGACAGAAATTTCACCCAAGAAAATGAACTGCACCATTGTTCCTTCCTGAATCTCAGTTCAGCTTGTCCTATGGTGGGTGGGGGGAGGTGGGGGGGGGAAGACATGTTGCCAGAATATTCTGTCCTAACCCTGAAAGGGCCCTTTCCAATCTCAGAACAGGCTATTACAAGTCTTCTGGAACAGGTCCAACTTTAAAATGGGTCCATTTTTGAGGTCAAACCACTTCAGAATGGTCCTCTTTCAGTGTTGGGTCACTTCTCATAATTGCTTAACATTCTGTGCACCTTGCTGGCTTGTCCCTGACTTCGTTCGCATGTTCTTGTTCTTCCATTAGAATGAAAGCTATATTAGATATAGAATAGATGCTTTGCTGTATCAAACGAAACATTTCTCCAGTTCATTCTTCTCTTCCGTAGAACAAACAACGTTTTTTATGGAAGCTCACTAGAGAAATTAGGTTGTTGTATGACTTTTGTATTTCAGTGTCTGATCTTTAAAGGAACATTACTGTCTGGGTGGTGATTTGACTCTGTTGTTGTGCTTGAGAGCTGTTGATAGACCCACAGCCACTGTGCTGGAATCTGTTCTGCATTTCAAAAACTAAGTATCTAAAGGCTGCCATTATTCCAGGATGGTATTTTAATTATTTTCCCACTGGTTTTCCAATTCTCTTTCACTGCAAGAATTTGTTTGCAATTTCCAAGCTCAGAGAATCAGTATTTGGTGTATTTGCTCTCCTTTCCCACCTAATTTAGTAATAGTTTCCTTCTACATTCTTTTGAAATAAGATTTCAAAAATGTTGCACAGGGCACATTGGGATCTAGTTCAGAAATAAATCTTGAAATATCCAAAAGAATTTTCCACATACTTAGACATTTTTTTAATTTTAATTCCATTTATGTCCCGCCCTTCTCCGAAGACTCAGGGCGGCTTACAAGCTTAGCAGTAGCCTTCATTCCATGTATATGCTTGCTTATTAGGGCTTTCACACACACCCCAAGCGGCATTATTACAAAGTCAGCTTAATTGCCCCCAACAATCTGGGTCCTCATTTTGCCTACCTCGGAAGGATGGAAGGCTGAGTCAACCTTGAGCCTGGTGGGATGCGAACCTGCGCTAATTGCAGGCAGCTGGTGTTACTTAAGGAGGCATTAGCCCACTGCTCCACCAAGACATGGGGCAGAATCGCCATAAACTTAAGATTGGTGTGTTTATAAAAGGACATAGCTGCTTACCATCCAGATTGCAGCTAAACAGGTCAGCTTGAACAGAAAATACCGGGGACTTTCTATGATTCTTCCTTTTATGTTCTTAACTTGGTTTTGTGTCTTACTATTTTCAGCTACATCAGATTAGAGCAAACAAAGGTCACACAGTCAGTTGCCTGGGACAGTATGAGGATTCCTGCTCTGAGTAGGAGGTTGGACTAGAAGATCTTGAATGCCCCTTTCAACTCTGTGATACTTTGCCTCCCTGTCCTTCTGTGGTCTCTAGCACACAGGGCAGGTAGTTGCCAGAGTTCTGAGAAATGTAACATACAAATGTACTTACCAATGTTTGACCCGCCAGTAGGATTGAGGACATTTTCCCAGCTTACCTGTTTATCAGAAGGCAGAGGCTGCGAAAGAAAAAAAATCTTAAAATGGAACATTCTGATGCTGGAATAAGCTGATTTTGCTCAGAATGGCCAGTGTTGGTGTCAGCACATTCTGACTAGGAATGTTTTGTGTTGTCCCAGTAGACAACTGTTTTTCTGACAGCAGCCATGGTCTGTTACACTAAGGAGTTGGTAGCTGTTCAGTACATGGAGCTGAAGCAAAGTGTGGTAATATAAACCGTTGTCTTCACCCATTTTTGTCCTCACTTCAACAAATAGCAGACCATAGAAAATGCTTATTAGAAATTAGAACTTACTTTTTACCAAAGAATTTTGGAATTAGACTGAGGACTACAAATTGCCTACTCCAATCTTAACTGCATTATTTTATAAGTCACCTCAAATTCCTTTCAAAATAAAATGCACAGTTGCGCAAGAACATGCAAGGCTAGAAAAGAATTCCCTATTATCTGTAATTTTGCAAATATGTTGCTGACATAAACAGCTTTGCAAGCTGGACAGTCTGTTTGTCAGAATTGTTATGTCTGTTAAATGTTATTCCTATCCAAGGATCTACATTGTAAAAGACTTACTTTAGTGAACCAACTTTGGGGCTCAGAACTATGGATATTTAGTGCAATTCTTTTTAACAGACACTTGCTGTTTGATATGACTTGCTTTCCCAGAACTCTTAGATTATTCTTTGTTTCCATTTTCCAGTTCTTGTCCCTGAAAAATTAAAGACTGCATTCAGATCAAAATGCTTTTAAGCAAGCATCCAAGTTACCAGCTTCCTAATTCTTGGACCAATAGCTTCTGAATCAGAAGAACTGGTAAAATGTATTTATTGAGATTCCTTTGTCAGAATACATTTCCAACTAGTTCTCTATGTTCATGTTTTTCATCCTGCGCAACAGACTTATTCTCCTTTAGAGCAGACATGTCAAACATAAGGCCCGGGGGCCAGATCCGGCCCGCAAAGTGGTTTCATGCGGCCCGCGAAGCCATCCTGGAAACAGTGAGGGAACGGCCCCCACTGCCTTGGCCCTGGCCCAGAGACCCTCCTTCCGCCAGAGACCCTCAGATCTGTCCCACTCCTGCCCAGGCCCCCATAGGTACCCTTGATGCGAACGATGTAGAGCTGGCCACGCCCACCCAGTAGGCCATATGCACTCTAGCCACACCCACCCATTAGGCCACATCCACCCTGGCCACACCCACCAGGCCCCCTGAGGGCAACCACAATGCTGATGCGGCCCTCAATGAAATTGAGTTTGACACCCCTGCTTTAGAGGAACAGGGAACCTGATAATAACCTGTTGGAAGGCTATAACAAAGTACTAATGAAAACATGTAGTGAAATTATAGTGACGGTTTCCATTTTAACCAAGGAAGAGGAAGAATACGTTTGTCCCAGTGAAATCATTAACTTTGGCAAACAGCAGGAGAACTGTTATTTATTCTTGAAAAGCTATGGAATCCCCCATTCACTCTCACATCCTTCTCATTATAGTTGATATTCCTAATTTGTAGTTTGAACAGAAAAACAGAGCAGTCACTAAAGCGATAGCTTTGTTCTGCTCCTGGATCTTTACTCTTCTTCAAAACATCATCTGTATTATATGTAAGATTGTTAACGTTAATAGTTAAATAGTTGTATTGTTGTGAGGTAAACACCATGACAGCCGAACACGCGGGAGTTTTGACAGCTGTCAAAACCTCCCCAGCGAAGGCACAGGCGCAGCCAGATGACAGCTCTCCGCTGTCAACACAAGCACAGAACCACGCACGCGCCCAGCCACGCGGACGAAGGAGCTGTCAAACACAGCCAACAGCGGATTGGCTCCGAAATACCGGCGGGAGAAGAATGGCCGCTGATTGGACTAGCCGGCCGGTTGCCAGCTATAAAAGTACGAACCCCTAACACCTGTTTGTCCGATGCTAAATAAACCAGTTGATGTTAAGCCTGCTGTCTCTGAGTGGTCTGTCAGCCACTTCATCATCTATTTTCCCAGTGTTCAAATACGTTGCACTGTGTTCTCTTGCCAACGGGAGCTGGCCATGGAAAGCAGGTGTAGAAAAAGGCAGTGACTACTTATATGTTTCCCACCCACCCCAAAGTATCAGAAATTACTTAGAACTCAGAAGTGGAATTCCAGCAACCTGGGCAGCATTTTGCAAGGTAATATTTCTGAGCTCTTGGAGTCTCACCAAAAGTTCAAGTGCAGCTGACTGGAAAACTGCTCTTACTCATCAAGAGGGCCTTCGGTGGCAAGTAGATAATTATGCATGAGGGCCCTTGGTTTCACATATGAACCCTTCTGCATTAGACAGCTGATTTTGCCTATTCCCAGCAGCTGGACAGAGAGTTGTCTGGACCAGAAGGCTCTTTCTTCATATTCTGAGGAGAAGGCCAGTCTAGAAATGTTTCTCTTGAGGAACTGTGCAATTGTTTGAGAATCTCCTGCTTCTTGGGGTTCCAGAATCTCTTCCAAAGAGGTGCTGGGAACATGGGATCTGTTTAATAAGTATTTTTTTTACTTCTGGTGCAGCTGGTGAGTTGACAATGCCCTGGAGGCGTACAACAATAAGGGTGCCTTGAGCAGGCTGGGCTGTGTGTCTAAAATATATACATTAAAGTATGTTACCGTGCTTCAGTCTTGCCCTTAGTAAACAATGATTTGGCTTGGCTTGCCTGGTTTCTCCCTAGTTTTGACATGGAGAATTGCTGGAGATTATTTTATTTGCTTGGCCCATTTAAAGCAACATAGGATGAAAATACAACATTATCAAGTGTAGATAGGTCATGACTAACTTATCTCATTGACTTCAGTGGGAGTGCAGTATGACTATACTCTTGGATAGATACAACCTGTAATTAAAACAAATAAAATTTGCTAAAAATAACCACAATAAAGGCTGTTTGGTATGAATTACACAAGGGTATGTGGCAAAATAAATTAGAAGCATTAACTCCCTGCTTGTTAGCATTTGCTAACAGAAAAGGCAGCTCATTATCAGTCATGAAATAAAAGCAGAGATTCTGATTAGTAATCTTTGCACAGAAGACTATTTCAAACTTATTCTACTCTTTTCTTTTTCCCTCCTCACCCTCTTCATTAGATGAATATTGTAGCATGGATCCAGGGCTCTACATATTGAAGTAAGTAGGGAAATCAGTAAAGGAGAATATTTGTAGCTCAGGGTTGAAAGAGGGTCTTTAGTGTTCTCTGACCTTGGTTGTTTTCTTGTAAATGTTTTATTACCCAAAATAGGCAACATCATCAATGCAACGTTGACATTGCCAAGATTGGGTAGTGAGACATCTGCAAGAAAACAAGCTCAGAGAACGCGAAGGATCACCTCAAGTAGGGAAATCAGCTTGGATGCAAAACAGCGGTTGTTTTCATTTCTTCATGGGCTGAAAAGCATATATGTAGAGTTGGATTTTTCTTATTAAGGGTTGACTTAAGCAACATTTGCCCTTTTTTAGGCTGATTCTTGCGTAAGTTTAACTGACCTCTAATCCCCCCCCCAGTTTTCCTCAAATTCTTCCTACTTGGATTGGTGGTTGGCCATCTGGAAATAAAGGCACTGCTCAGTCAGGAGGGACAGTTATACAACTTGGCAAATGTGTTGCAGGCTCCAGGTTGAAGACGATTTTCAAGTCATTCTCTTTCAGCCTAACCCATTTCAACAGAGTTATTCCTGTTGTGGGGAAAATAAAGGAGGGAGCATTATGTACAACACCTTGAGTGGTACAAAATAAAGGCAGAATATAATCAAATAACTTGATACCATCCGAAAATCTTTGCCCCTCTACAGTGCTATTCCATTTGGAAACAGTTGTATTCCTTTTTATGCCATCTAAACTTCACGTGTCTTTCTTTCTTTCTTTCTTTCTTTCTTTCTTTCTTTCTTTCTTTCTTTCTTTCTTTCTTTCTTTCTTTCCTTCCTTCCTTCCTTCCTTCCTTCCTTCCTTCCTTCTCTTTCTTTCTTTCTTTCTTTCTTTCTTTCTTTCTTTCTTTCTTTCTTTCTTTCTTCCTTTCTTTCTTTCTTTCTTTCTTTCTTTCTTTCTTTGCATGTTTATTTATTCACACATAAAAGACAATTCCTTGGCTTCTCCTACGAGAGTGGCAGTGTCACACCCAATTCCTTTGATTTTGACACAAAGGAAAGTTCAGCTTAGGTTGCACTGATGGATCAATTATATATGGCTTTTTATCTATGTATACAAATGTATACAAATTCCTGAGTATACAAATAACATTTAGTAATGGAGTTTGTTACACCCCATCTTGGAATGCCTTCTTACATTAACTCTTGTCAAATTGTGAAATTTATTCTTTTTTAATTGTGGACTTGGAATTACAGCCAGTTTGATACATATTTTCATATGTGATGGTCATGTTCATCCATTAAAAAAGTTTTGGATCTAAATCTTTATGATGTAGGAATATTCAAAAAGGGAGAAACTATTTCCCATATTAATTTTCTATTAGTACCTAAAGCTTAACAGAGAGCAGGGGTAGGCAACCTCGGCTCTTTTATAACTCATGGACTTCAACTCCCAGAATTCCTGCTGACTCAGGAATTCTGGGAGTTGAAGTCCATGAGTCATAAAAGAGCCGAGGTTGCCTAACCCTGACATAGAGCAACTTTTTTTCTAATAATTGCCTTCAAGTCGTAGCTCATTTACTGCAGAATGTAGCAGAGCATTGACTCAACTGTTAATGCAGCATAGCATGGAAGAGTTAGCTGAACTTCTCCAGGGGAAGTTGAACAGAAGTATGGGTATAATTTTTATTGAATATTTAATTTTATTGGTTTAAAAAATGAAGATGAGAATATTCAGTGCCTTAGGATGTTTTAGGGATTGATTCTTTAGCACAGGGGTGTCAAACTCAATTTCATTGAGGGCCGCATCAGCATTGTGGTTGCCCTCAAGGGGCCGGGTGGGTATGGCCAGGGTGGGCGTGGCCTACTGGGTGGGTGTGGCTAGAGTGGGTGTGGCCTACTGGGTGGGCATGGCCAGCTCTACATCGTTCACATCAAGGGTGCCTATGGGGGCCTGGGCAGGAGTGGGACAGATCTGAGGGTCTCTGGCAGAAGGAGGGTCTCTGGGCCAGGGCCAAGGCAGTGGGGGCCGTTCCCTCACTGTTTCCAGGATGGCTTCGCGGGCCACATGAAACCACTTTGCGGGCTGGATCCGGCCCCCGGGCCTTGTGTTTGACATGTCTGCTTTAGCATCATAGTGCAAAAGGGGCATATTGTTAGCAAACTACACAATATTTGTGTATTTGCAGGGTTGATAATAATGGTTAATTTGTAGTTTTACTCCATTTTTCTGGCTTTAGTGCTTGTATATGACATGTGTTTTTGTTTTTTTTTAAATGAAATATTGTAGGCCCACAAAAAGGTGGTCACAAATTCTAAGATATCAAAATCAGTGCCATCCGATTTTGAGTTTGGATGAAAAGACAATGTGTTTCTATCCAGATTCGATCGTCCTCATACAAGTCTGCCTGTAGGCTTATAGCTGTAGGCTGAATAGTGTAAACAGCTGTTTTATACTGGCAGAGGCTCTCCAGGGGTTTCGCTGTTGTTGTACGAAGGATAAAAGGTACTAAGGACTAAAACTAGGGCCTTTTTATAAGTAAAGCATGTGTTTTACCATGGAACTTTGTCATTTTTCAAATTTGGTAGAGTTGATTGAAGAGCATTGTTTAGAGTGGATCAGAAGCAACTGGCTTTGTGACTTATAGTTCTTGCATCGAGTATTGTACCTGCTTTCAATGAACAAGTGGGCCACGCAGCCAAATTGTAACTCTGGTTCAGAATATACATTAGAAGAGAAATTCACAAAGCAAAATGCATTTCCTAATCTTGAAATTTGCAGAGAATAATTTTTAAGTTGCATTTAAAGGGAAGCCAGGAACGGATTACTTTACGACTAACTTGAAAAATATAATTCTAATAATTCTTTAGTCATCTCTCTTCAGCTTCTCCATCACACAGCTTGCGCAGGCTCTCTGCTAAGCCAGCCTCTTTGCATCCTGCCTTCTCCAGGCGGCAGTCCAGTTTTTCCTGTGTGAACCAGCAATCTCACGGAAGGCTTAAGACCATCTATTTAACTTCTCTTTGTAACAAAACACTGCTTGATGCTTTCCCAGTTCCTGCCTTGGAATAGCAGTGCCCTTGAAGGGTCCCACAACTGCTGAAGAGAAGGTTGGGTTGTCATGGTTCCAGGCATTTGTAGGGTAAAATAGTCTGTTCCCTTCATGGTGATTACCAAGGCCTGCTCTGCAAAACTTTTTCAAAGCAGCTGATTGCACTGCAGAATGAATGGTTAGAGAGACCAAAAGTTGCTTGGGATACGTTTGCCATTTCCCTTTTTTAAGAAATTACATAACTTTTAGTGCCAAGTATCTCTCAGGTATGTTTTTAAGTAAGTAGATTCTGCCAGGCTGTAGTGAGAGAGAGCTCAGATGAATAGCATTAGCATGTACTTTTTGGAGTCGGATGAATTTTTATTTCTTTTCCTTGCTTTATCTCCACTGTGAGGCCGATGGCAGGTGGTGAAATGTTGCTCCTTCTTTTCCCTTCTTATTCTTCCCTTTTAATGCTGGATAGCACCTACTCGGAGACTGAGATTGCCATGGGAGGCACAGTGTGATCATTTCTGTTCCTTGCTGATAACTGCTCCTTGAAAGTTTTACATTTCTGTAAACAACACATCTGTGGTGTTTAGCTTTTTTAGTATCCTTCAAATCATCTGTGTCTGTTTCAGCATTGCCAAAGAAGAGTGTGTGTGCGTGTGTGCGCACACACACACGCAGGGGAACAAAGAAATAATTTTCCATTAATTTAAGCTACAATAAAAGATAAAGCAAACATTACATATTGTACTGGTTTCTCCTTGCTAGGCATTTCCTGATGTAATTTGCTAGAAGGAAAAGAGTGCAGTTAACCTCATGGCTGGCCACATACTCCGTATTTCATTTAATCTTTTCAGGAGAGGTATTAAAACCCCACATTTCTAAAGAAAATTAAATAACCTGTGATCGATTGGGTCATCCTTCTTTCCACATATAATATAAACTGGGCCATTTCCCCTCCCCTCGTGACTCAGTGAAGCCTTAGCGAAGCCTTCTCTTCCTCAGCAAATCTGCGGGACTGCCTGACACTTTACTCACGTTAGGGGGAATAAAGGGAACATAAGGAAAGCTGCACCCATGTGAGAGGAAGAGGACTCACCTTTTGAGTGCCATGCTCCCCAATCAGCCCTATCTGGCATCCACGTCTCCCTTACTGCCCATTGCTCTTAAGAGATTTCAGATTTTGGCCTTGTTTCAAAGCAGCCAATTGTGGCCTTGCCATTAGCCAATTGGACACAGAGGGAGGCAATAAAGATGGCATGGATATGCCCCTCCACCTTTCCTTGTGCCATGCAGTCTGTGGGTTTCTGGGAAATGAAGTGTGATACTTAAGCAGCTACAGCTTTGCCAAATTTTAATCCCACAAAGATATTGGGGCCTGGATTTTGGACACATTCTGTAAATTAACCCATTTAAGATATCTTGCTGCCCTAATTATTGCCCAACTATTGCCCAACTATTTGCCCAATTGAATGTTACAAACAGATAAAGGAATTTTAATGTTATATAGGTTCTTTCTTCCATGTAGTTGAGGCATTTATTTATAGACTTTCCAAGGACTAGTTGGTGGTGAATATTTGGAGAAGGAAGAACAATATCCTAATACTTTAAAGAATTGATATTATAATACCCACAAGCTTTAATCAACTAGAATTAAAGGTAAACAGTGGGATAGAGGACTAGGCTTCAGTTGGCATAGGGTACATGTATAAATGGATACAAAAGAAAAAATCTCTGCCTTGTCCTCGATTCATGAAATGTGAAAATAATGGTGGTAATAGTTCTGGATTATGTGAATGCAGGATGAAATTTCTTTTCAGTTTTGTTTGAGATAATTTGTGTAATTAAACAGATCAGCACTTTTAACCTCTGTTAAAGCAAATACCATACTCAGATTGCTTTATTTTCTAGGTATCACAAGTTTTAATGTTCAAAAAAGTATAAAATTTAATTGCACAATTATGCAGTTAAGTTGGGTTAAATGTGCATCATTAAGCATTTAACCAATTTAGTGTATGTGTGAAGATCAAGATCTGTCTTCCCAGTTTAATCTCTCCTTAAGGCAGCTTACTATACTCTCAATATGTATATGTGCTAATACTGAATGGTAATTAAAAATTAAGAGCATATGCTATGGTACATTTTTCCTAAAATTATGTGGGATTGGGATTTTGAGTAAGAATTTATTCTATTTACCGTCAATGTGTGGTATAAATATAAATTAATAAATATAAAATAATACAATAAAACAAAACAAAGCACACCCAGCTTCATTAAATCAGTTCATCAGTTAGAAGCTTAGATGAAACTATCCACATGTTTTGAATGTTAGCAAAGAGGAAATTCTTCTAGCTGCAATAAGCTTCTCTCAGTAGACTAGGTTCTGGATTGGAATCTTGTGAAAAGCATGTTAATTACTGCATGATAACGTAGTTAAGTCAACTTTATTCTTGGAATAGGCAACTTTATGATCTCTAGTGGGTTTGGATTTCAAAACCAAACCATACCCACTTATTAATATTACTAGTTTAGATTTGTGGTCAGATGACTGGACAACTCTAAGGTCCTTCATTCTGCTTCCTGAGTAGCCTCTGATCTGCATTGCAGAAGATTAAGTAGGCAGCCTGACTATTGTTCACAGATTCTCCAACTAAAAGCTTAGTGTGGTTGCTAAAGCTGCCAAGGCCAGAATCAAAGAGCCTGAGATTAGGCAAAACCATGTTATATTCTCTCCACCAAAACCTAATAATGAGTAGCGAGAGGCCCATTACTTCTGAGAATATTTTGACTTTCTTCATGGCACATGTCGCATCAGCTATGAACATCTCAGAATGATGGGTTGTAGCAGTTCAGAAACTGCTACAGCTCTGCAGTTACCTCTTCCCCAAATTAATATAGGCTTGGAGAGGGTACAGTACAAGCAATGGTATTGCTTTCCTTCTAATCTCATTCCTCCAAGTAAAGAAATGAACCAGACCATATATGGGAAACCTTCAGACTAACTTTGATGATCGCTGCTGCTTTAGCTATACAAATAAGGCAGTCCCTGATTTAAGTGGTTACTTTCAATTGGAAATAATGGGAATTAACAGATAAATAGAAAATTACTATTTACCTCACCAAAAATAGCTTTGTATCAGAACAAAAACAAATGCAACACTTTTCTTCCTCCATAGTTGTCCAGAACATTCCATTAAACCAGAAGTATGTAAAAACCATATTTGGCGAATCATCATAGTCAATCAATCAGAATAGAGCTGGAAGGGACCTTGGAGGTCTTCTAGTCCAACCCCCTCCTCAAGCAGGATACCCTATACCAGGGGTAGGCAACCTCAGTTCTTTTATGATTCATGGACTTCAACTCCCAGAATTCCTGAGCCAGCTTGGCTGGCTCAGGAATTCTGGGAGTTGAATTCCATGAGTCATAAAAGAGCCGAGGTTGCCTACCCCTGCCTTATACTATTTTAGACAAGTGGCTGTCCAGCCTCTTCTTAAAAACCTCCAGTGATGAAGCACCCACAATTTCTGAAGGCAAGCTGTTCCACTGGTTAATTGGTTTCACTGTTAGGAAGTTTCTCCTTAATTCCTGGTTACTTCTTTTCTTGATTAGTTTCCATCCATTGTTTTTTGTACTGCCGTCTGATGCTTTTTTGTTTTTTACTTATCTCTTCTTTGTGGTGACCCCTCAAATACTGGAATACTGCTATCAGGTCACCCCAGTTCTTCTTTTCTCTAGACTAGCCATCCCAATTCCTGCAACCGTTTTTCATATGTTTTTGTATCCAGGCCTTTAATCATTTTAGTTGCTGCTCTTTGTACTTTTTCCAACATCTCAATATCTTTTTTGTAATGTAGTGACCAAAACTGGGTGCAGTATTCCAGTGTGGTCTTCCTAGGGTTTTTATAAAGCGGTACTAATACTTCGCGTGATCTGGATTCTATGGCTCTGTTTATACAACCCAGGATTGTATTGGCTTTTTTGGCTGCTGTTGCACATTGCTGGCTCATAGTCAAGTGATCGTCCACTAGGACTTCAAGGTCCCTCTTACAGTTACTGTTTAAAAGCCAGGTCTTGCCCAATCTGTACTTGTACCTTTGTCTTTCTATCTTGTCTTGTGATGCCAAGCATGTATCTTTCCATGGCTCTTTGCACACTTTGTAGCTTTTTATTAATTGTGAGGTTAGTGTCCATGTTTCAGTGGCCTATGTTAAAACAGGTAAAACACACTGATCGAAAACTTTTCAGGCATAGGGGAAAGGTTGTTCTTGAAAATTATGCATAGCTTGCTGAATGCCTGCCAACCACATTTTGCAAATATTGTCAATTAATTTTCCTTAGCTAAAAACTTCCAATAATTCTTTGGAGCTTTCAGAAATTGATGCATGACATATTTGCTTTTCTTAAGTAGATCTTTACCTTGTAAAGCAGACCCTGCCTTTTGCCTTTTGTCTTGATCTGAAATTTGATCTGAAATTCAACAACATGGATATCCCCTAGATCAGAGGCCCCCAACCTTTTGGGCACCAGGGACTGGTTCTGTGGAAAGAGGTTTTTCTGCGGACCGAAGGGTGCAGGGTTTTGTGTGCTGCTTGCATCTCGTGGATGGGGCTTTGCTTGTTTGTGCGGACCGGTTGCTGGCATGCCGCAGCCTGGTACTGGTCCAAGGATTGGGGTTTGGGGATATCTGCCCTAAATGCCAGCAAAGAGTTACTGTTTTCTGTAGCTCTCTGCTGCCATTTAATCATTGTCTACATTTGTGTTGCTTTACAAGAAGCTCTAAACCTTATATCACTCATATTCCCTGGCTACAATGCAGAGATTAAGAATTTTTAATGTGCTTGTTAATTTACCGTCTATATGTCACTAGGGTAATCTAGATAACCCATAGCTAGCTAGCTCTTTCTGAAGCATTATTTGTATTACACCTTATGCTTTTTAAGATAAATGTTTAATTAAAAACTCAGTCTTTCTTGAATTTCTGGAACTAGAAGCTAGAGAAAAATCTGGCCCTCTTAATATAATCATAAAAGCTAGGGGTGGGAAGCTGCACTGTCCTTGACAGATTTTATTTAAGAGCATATTTTTACTGGCAGCTATGCTGCAGCCCTGCTGGCAATGCTTGGTTGCTCAGCGTCTGGTTGATGATGTGGGCTGCTCCCAGCCTTTTCCATCTGTGTTTTGGCTGTGCTAGTATGAGTGGATTGTGGCCCTCAGATGCAATTGATCTATCAGTTATATTGCTTGCTTTGCCATTTCAGACCGTATGTATCTTATATTTTTAGCTTCAGCATATCCTGACACTGAAGGTAACATTTTGAGTAGCATGGAGGATTTTTTCTTTCTTTTTCCCATTCAATCACGTCCATTCCTCAGGCACTGCCTAGACACAAGCCCCTGCAGTTTTCTTGCTAAGGTTTTTACAGAAGTAATTTGCCATTGCTTCCTTTCTAGGGCTGAGAGAAAACGACGGGCCCAAAGTCACTCAGCTAGCTTTGTGCCCAGCATGGGACTAGAACTTACAGTCTCCCAGTTTCTAACCTGATGTCTTAACCACTATACTGATCTAACTCTCAATTCATGTAATACATTTAAATTCCATTTCTCCCGTGGCAGTCAGTTTTCTGCAGTCCCCCAATTCCCTGTTTATCACAGTGAATTGTGAGAGAGCCATCACAGCTCCTCCTAGAGATGAAAAGACTTGCTAATGGCTGTTTGGCAAATATTTAGGGCAGTGGTTCTCAACCTGTGGTCCCCGGACTCCTGAGGGGCTGCAACATCATCACAGAGGATCTGCAAAGGCTTGAAGAAATATTGTGATTTAAATCTTAAGATAGGTTTTGGGGTCCGTGGCCATGATCTTAGCCAAAGAAGGTATTTAAAGTGGGTCCATGGTGAAGAAAAGCCCGAGAACCACTGATCTTGGCAATATGATACAAGGGACTTTGATTACATGGCTATTACCATCACTCATTGAGAAAGACTTCCAAAATATTTTGCAGGTTATTGTTGCTTGGCATTCCTCTATAAAGAATTAAGATCTCTGTTTCAGCAGCCCTTCAGGGGTGTCCATCATTTGCAGTCCTAGAGCAATTCCGGTACTATAAAATCCACCCGTGTCTTGAGTGGGCAACAGATTCCCCTTACTCTCAGAGGTTGGTGATAGTGGTGAGAGTTGCCCTGCACCAATGCTACGGCAAAAGGGATGTCAGTGACTTTCATGAATGGAAGTTTAAGGTAAAGGTAAAGGTTCCCCCGCACATGCGTGCTAGTCGTTTCCAACTCTAGGGGCCGGTGCTCATCTCCGTTTCAAAGCCAAAGAGCCAGCGCTTGTCCGAGGACGTCTCTGTGGTCATGTGGCCGGCATGACTAGACGCCAAAGGCGCACGGAACGCTGTTACCTTCCCACCGTAGTGGTCCCTATTTTTCTACTTGCATTTTTACGTGCTTTCGAACTGCTAGGTTGGCAGAAGCTGGGACGAGTAACAGGCGCTCACTCTGTTACGCGGCACTCGGGATTCGACCCGCCAAACTGCCGACCTTCTGATCGACAAGCTCAGCGTCCTAACTCACTGAGCCACCGCGTCCCCTTACAAATACTAGTATAACCCAATTAATACTGGAATTAGTAGAACTGAGATTTTAGCCCTAAATAGCCATGGTGGTCTGGGGTTATCTAAAGCTTCCCCAGCCATTCTAATAGGAGTGAAAGGGCAAGTCTTCTCTTCCTACTATTGGACACAGAGAAGAAATTGCTGCTCCTGCTTTTTACAACTTCACCACAGCACCGCTTGCTTGTGAGACTGGGAAGAAAGGGGGTAAGAATGAGGAAGCCCCTTTATCTCAGCCAACCTGGCAACTAATTCCTGCTGGACCTCCTGTTTTTTGTTTTTTAACTTTTTCTTTAAAAAATGTTCTTTAAAGGGTAAGCAGTGCACTCAGCCATCTTTGCAAGGACTGGTACAATATCAGAAATTTCTGGCTCTTGTTTGACCTGGGCATTGTGACTTATGTGCTGTTGATTTACCAGATAGATAACGGGTACTTACTCAGCTCAATTGAGTTTTTGACACAGCTATTGATTGGCATCATTTATCTGCTGCTGTGCTTACACGTATTTAAAAAAATCAGTAAAACACTATGTAAATTCCATTTGCGTGTTGCTTTTGATTGCAAAGATAATGGAAACAGTATAGACACCCTAGTTATCTGAGACTTGTTGTGTAGTAAGTAGTCTGTGGTATTAAGTGATTCAAAAAGATTTGTTCATGGACAGAACCAATTTTGAAATTGATTTGATAAAGATGTTTCATGATGTGTAATAAGGTATATCTTTTTCCTTCTTTGCATTTTTTCCTGTGTCTTCATTTGAACACAGTGTAGGTAATTGGAAACTGCATTGCTTGGGAGTGCATATCCTCTGCTCTTCCCAGTCTCAGTTGGCCTTGTTTGTTTTTAGCAATCTTGCCAACAAGCTAAATTGGCCGTATAATGCCATGGTGACACCCTATTCATTATGTGATCTCCATCTGGATCAATTACATTACCAAATAAGGAAGAAATGAATCCATTTTATGTTTGTTCTAAGTTAAACATTATGCAGATACACTTCCAAATATTAAAAAATATATTTAACAAACATACATTTGTATGTTAGGTTGAATAATGTTCATATAATAAACTGGAAAGAATATCTAAATAGTGCACAAGAGTCTGGAAATATTCCTATAAAATTAATTACATTTAGCTTCATAATGCTAATGTAAAGAGCCATGGGTAATGAAGATGCAATTCATTTTTACATAATTTTTGCTTATTTTGCTTCTGAAAACTTTCACATTTTCATAGCTCAAGGTTGAATAGAATGGAATGGAATGGAATGGAATGGAATGGAATGGAATGGAATGGAATGGAATGGAATGGAATAGAATAGAATAGAATAGAATAGAATAGAATAGAATAGAATAGAATAGAATAGAATAGAATAGAATAGAATAGACCTTGGAGGTGTTCTAGTCCAGCCCACTGCTCAAACAGGAGAACCTATACCATTTCAGACAAGTGACTGTGTAGTATCTCTTCTTAAAAATCTCCAGTGATGAGCGCCCACAATTTCTGAAGGCAAGCTTCTTCCACTCGTTAATTGTCCTCACTGTTAGGAAATTTCTCCTTAATTCCAAGTTGCTTCTCTCTCTGATCAGTTCCCAACCATTGTTTCTTGTCCTGCCTTCTGGTGCTTTGGAGAATAATTTGACCCCTTCCTCCTTGTGGCAGCCCCTCAAATACTGGAATATGTTGTTGTTGTTGTTAGCTGCGAAGTCGTGTCCGACCCATCGCGACCCTATGGACAACATTCCTCCAGGCCTTCCTGTCCTCTACCATCTTCTGGAGTCCATTTAAGCTCACGCCTACTGCTTCAGTGACTCCATCCAGCCACCTCATTCTCTGTCGTCCCCTTCTTCTCTTGCCCTCGATCTTTCCCAGCATTAGGCTCTTCTCCAGTGAGTCCTTCCTTCTCATTAGGTGGCCAAAGTATTTGAGTTTTAGCTTCAGGATCTGGCCTTCTAAAGAGCAGTCAGGATTGATCTCCTCTAGGACTGACCGGTTTGATCGCCTTGCAGTCCAAGGGACTCGCAGGAGTCTTCTCCAGCACCATAGTTCAAAGGCCTCAATTCTTTGGCGCTCAGCCTTTCTTATGGTCCAACTTTCACTGCCATACATTGCAACTGGGAAGACCATAGCCTTGACTATACGCACTTTTGTTGACAGGGTGATGTCTCTGCTTTTTAGTGTGCTGTCTAGATTTGCCATGGCTTTCCTCCCCAGGAGCAAGCGTCTTTTAATTTCTTGGCTACAGTCCCCATCTGCAGTGATCTTGGAGCCCAGGAAAATAAAATCTGTCACTACCTCCATTTTTCCCCCATCTATTTGCCAGGAATTGAGAGGGCCGGATGCCATGATCTTGGTTTTCTTAATGTTAAGTTTCAACCCAAGTTTTGCACTCTCCTTCTTCACCCGCAACAAGAGGCTCTTTAGTTCTTCTTCACTTTCTGCCATTAGAGTGGTATCATCTGCGTATCTTAGGTTGTTGATATTTCTTCCGGCAATCTTAATTCCAACTTTTGATTCATCTAGCCCTGCCTTTCTCATGATGTGCTCTGCGTATAAGTTAAATAGGCAGGGCGACAGTATACAGCCTTGCCGGACTCCTTTCCCAATTTTGAACCAATCAGTGGTTCCGTGTCCAGTTCTCACTGTTGCTTCTTGACCCGCATATAGGTTTCTCAAGAGACAAATAAGATGGTCTGGTACTCCCATCTCTTTAAGAACTTGCCACAGTTATGATCCACACAATCAAAGGCTTTAGCATAGTCAATGAAGCAGAAGTAGATGTTTTTCTGGAACTCCCTAGCTTTCTCCATGATCCACCGTATGTTGGCAATTTGATCTCGAGTTCCTCTGTTTCTTCTTTTCTTTAGACTAGCCAAACCCAATTCCTGCAGCCATTCTTCATATGTTTTAGTCTCCAGGCCTTTGATCATCTTAGTTGCTCTTCTCTGAATTTTTTCCCAAGTTTCAAAATCTCTTTTGTATTATAGTGACCAAAACTGTTGCAGTATTTCAGGTGTGGTCTTACTAGAGTTTTATAAAGCGGTACTAATATTTTGTGTGATCTTGATTCTATGCCTCTGTTTATACAACACAGGATTGTATTAACTTTTTTGGCTGCTGTTGCACATTGCTGACTCCTATTCAAGTGATCGTCTACTAGGACTCCAAGTTCCCTCTCACAGTTGCTGTTTTTGAGCCAAGTGTTGCCTAATCTGTATTTCTACCTTTGATTTTTCCTGCCTAAATGTAAAACTTTGCTTTTCTCCACATTAAAACTCATTTTGTTGGAAACGGTCCATTGTTCAAGTTGGTCAAGATCTTTTTGGATCCTGAGCTTGTCTTCTGGGGTGTTTGTTGGCTATTCCTGCCAGTTTAGTGTCATCTGCAAATTTGAGTTCCCCTTCTATTCCCTCATCTACTGTAGACTCACTGCTGTTGTCATTTATTCCCTCACCTAAGTCAGTGATGTTCTTGGGATTGTCAGTGTGTACGACTGTTACTTTCCATTATTAGCCTCCGGGATTGGGCTGAAGGATCCACACACTGCCCCTTCTAGTTTTTCTAGGTCTGGACAGAATGGAGAACTCATGTGAAACAAGCTAAGAAGGTCCCCAGCAGCCAGTCTAGAGGAGGTTCAGCCTGATCATTGGTGCCCTATGTCTGGGGTCACCTGTGGATTGGCACAAACAAGCAAAGCCCCATCCGTGGGATGCAGGCAGTACATGAAACCACGTCCCCTCTGATCTGCAAAAAAACCTCTCTCCACAGAACCGTCCTTGGTGCCCAAAAGGTTGGGGACCTCCAACCTTTTGTTGGAGAAGCACAGGAAGACGGTCTGCCAGGAAGGATTTTTATTTATATATTTAGAAAATTTATGCAGCTGCACAACTCACAGTGACTCCGGGAAGTTTACAGAAATGAAACTCCAATACAAAATCCAATACTTAGCCCCCTCCCAACAATAGTCACACCAACTATTTGATGGACACCATTTTAAAAAAAGAAATGCTGCAGAAGTTATCAAAAAGGAAATAATATGTATCAAATTGGAAGCTTTAGGAATAAGTGAATTTAAATGGATCAGAATTGACCACTTAAATTATATGATTACATGATACACTTATTAACAACATGAGTGCATATGAAGGCACAGAGTGGCAATGATACTGAGAAAGGATATTGCTAAGTATGCGATTGGCCATAGTCCAATAAATGATAGGCTCCTGTCTACGAGAATTAGTGGCTATCCAGCAAACATCAACTTTGTGTGCATGTATACAGTATATCTGTACTACGGATTCAGCATGAAAATCATTGGGGAATTTACTGGCAAATTCAAAGCATGCCAAATGTTCCATTTAAAAAGGATATATTACTAATGGCTGATTGGAATGCAGAAGTTGAACTAATGGAGGAACCTGAAATTACAGGAAGATGTGAACTTGGTAAATAATGCACAGGATAGGTTAGTAGAGTGTTGCAAAGATAATTGTTTATTCATTGCTGATACTTGCTTCAAAAACATAAATGCAGACTCTATTGTATGGATGACACCAGAATCCAAGCAACTACATACTAAGAAAGTAAAGATTTGTTGTTGTTGTTAGTTGTGAAGTCATGTCCGACCCATCGCAACCCCATGGACAACGTTCCTCCAGGCCTTCCTGTCCTCTACCATCTTCTGGAGTCAAGCTCACGCCTACTGCTTCAGTGACTCCATCCAGCCACCTCATTCTCTGTCGTCCCCTTCTTCTCTTGCCCTCAACCTTTCCCAGCATTAGGCTCTTCTCCAGCGAGTCCTTCCTTCTCATTAGGTGGCCAAAGTATTTGAGTTTCAACGTCAGGATCTGGCCTTCTAAAGAGCAGTAAGGGTTGATCTCCTCTAGGACTGACCAGTTTGATTGCCTTGCAGGCCAAGGGACTCGCAGGAGTCTTCTCCAGAACCATAGTTCAAAGGCCTCAATTCTTTCGCTCAGCCTTTCTTATTTCATTTCATTTCATTTATTTGATTTCTATACCGCCCTTCTCCCTAGGGACTCAGGGCGGTTCACAGGGCATATATAAATAGCTATACAAAAATTAAAAGAGAATTAAACCATGCCCAATTAAAATACAACAATAATAGAATAATAAAAACCAATTAAAAACCCATATTCCCCATCAGGCCAGACCAGCTAATTCAAACAAGTGGGTCTTCAACCCGCGACGGAAGGATCGGAGGTCCGATGCCATCCGGAGCTCAACCGGCAATTGGTTCCATAATGCCGGAGCACCCACAGAGAAGGCCCTCCCCCTGGGGGCCACCAGTCGACATTCCCTGACCGGAGGCACCCTGAGGAGGCCCTCTCTGTGGGCACGCACAGGGCGGAGGGGAGTTGACGCCGGCAGCAGGTGGTCCTCGAGGTATCCCGGACCCATGCCATGTAAGGACTTAAAGATCATAACCAAGACCTTGAACCTCACCCGGAAGACAACTGGTAACCAATGCAGCTCGCGGAGCAAAGGTGTAACATGGGAGTACCGGGAAACTCCCAAGACAACTCTCGCGGCCGCATTCTGTACCAGTTGGAGCCTCCGAGTAGTCTTCAAGGGAAGCCCCATGTAGAGAGCATTACAATAGTCTAGGCGAGAGGTCACGAGCGCATGAGTGACCGTACACAGGGCATCCCGGTCCAGATAGGGCCGCAACTGGCGCACCAGGCGAACCTGGGCGAAAGCCCCCCTAGTCACGGCCACTATATGATCTTCCAGGGTAAGTCGTGAATCTAGGAGGACTCCCAAGTTGCGAGCCCTATCTACGGGGGGTAAGAGCTCACCCCCCATAGAAAGCGATGGAACATTTTGAATGTCCCGGGATGCCGGAATGTACAGCCACTCAGTCTTGTCAGGGTTGAGTTGAAGTCTGTTCCTCCCCATCCAGACCCGAACCGCCTCCAGGCAACGGGACATCACAGCGAGGGCATCACTGGGGTGGTTTGGGGTCGAAATGAAAAGTTGGGTATCATCGGCGTATTGATGATACCCAACTCCAAAACCACGAATGATCTCACCCAGCGGTTTCATGTAGATGTTGAACAGGAGAGGCGAGAGAACCGACCCCTGAGGAACTCCACAAACGAGAGACCTAGGGGCCAATCTCTGCCCCCCTGCCAACACCGACTGCGAGCGTCCCAGGAGATAGGAGGAGAACCACTGAAGAACTGTGCCTCCCACTCCCAATCCCCTGAGACGCCGCAGCAAGATACATTGGTCGATGGTATCGAAAGCCGCCGAGAGGTCTAATAGGACTAGGACAGAGGAATATCCCCTATCCCGAGCCCTCCAGAGATCATTCACCAGAGCGACCAATGCCGTCTCCGTGCTGTACCCGGGCCTGAAACCCGATTGGTAAGGGTCCAAATAATCCGCTTCATCCAGGACCAGAGGGAGCTGATGCGCCACCACACTCTCAACAACCTTCGCAAGAAAGCGAAGGTTGGAGACTGGATGAAAGTTGTTCAATACAGCTGGGTCCAAGGTCTTATGGTCCAACTTTCACAGCCATACATTGCAACTGGGAAGACCATAGCCTTGACTATATGCACTTTTGTTGGCAGGGTGATGTCTCTGCTTTTTAGTATGCTGTCTAGATTTGCCATGGCTTTCCTACCCAGGAGCAAACTTCTTTTAATTTCTGGGCTGCAGTCCCCATCTGCAGTGATCTCGGAGCCCAGGAAAATAAAATCTGTCACTCCTTCCATTTCTTCCCCATCTATTTGCCAGGAATTGAGAGGGCGAGATGCCATGATCTTGGTTTTCTTAATGTTAAGTTTCAAGCCAACTTTTGCACTCTCCTTCTTCACCTGCAACAAGAGGCTCTTTAGTTCCTCTTCACTTTCTGCCATTAGAGTGGTATCATCTGCATATCTTAGGTTGTTGATATTTCTCCCGGCAATCTTAATTCCAACTTTTGATTCATCTAGCCCTGCCTTTCTCATGATGTGCTCTGCATATAAGTTAAATAGGCAGGACAACAGTATACAGCCTTGCCGGACTCCTTTCCCAATTTTGAACCAATCAGTGGTTCTGTGTCCAGTTCTCACTGTTGCTTCTTGACCCGCATATAGTTTTCTCAAGAGACAAATAAGATGATCTGGTACTCCCATCTCTGCCACAGTTTGTTGTGATCCACACAATCAAAGGCTTTAGCATAGTCAATGACGCAGAAGCAGAAGTTTTTCTGGAACTCCCTAGCTTTCTCCATGATCCAGCATATGTTGGCAATTTGATCTCTAGTTCCTCTGCCTCTTCAAAATCCTCCCTGTACTTCTGGTAGTTTTTGATCCACATACTGCTGGAGTCTAGCTTGTAGGATTTTAAGCATAACTTTACTAGCATGTGAAATGAGTGCAATGGTGCGATAGTTTGAACTGCTAAGCTTGTAAGCCGCTCTGAGTCTTCGGAGAAGGGCGGGATATAAATGGAATTAAAATAAATAAAAATAAAATAAAATTCTTTGGCACTGCCTTTGTATGGAATTGGAATGTAAACTGATCTTTTCCAATCCTGTGGCCACTGTTGAGTTTTCCAAATTTGCTGGCAAATTGAGTGTAGCACTTTTACTGCATCGTCTTTTAAAATTTTGAATAGCTCAGCTGGAATACTGTCACCTCCACTAGATTTGTTGTTGCTCAGATTTCCTAAGGCCCACTTTACTTCACATTCTAGGATGTCTGGCTCAAGGTCAGTGACCACCTCATCGTGGTTATCAGGGATGTTAAGCTCATTCTTGTATAGTTCTTCTGTGTAATTTTGCCACTTCTTAATTTCTTCTGCCTCTGTTAGGTTTCTGCCATTTTGGTCCTTTATCATGCCCATTTTTGCATGAAAAGTTCCCTTCACCTCTCCAATTTTCTTGAAGAGATCTCTGGTCCTCCCTATTCTATTGTTTTCTTCTATTTCTTTGCACTGTTCATTTAAGAAGGCATTCTTATCTCTTCTAGCTATTCTCTGGAATTCTGCATTCAATTGGGTGTATCTTTCTTTTTCTCCCTTGCCTTTCGCTTCCCTCCTTTCCTCAGCTATTTGCAAAGCTTCCTGAGACAGCCATTTTGCTTTCTTGCATTTCTTTTTCTTTGGGATGGTTTTAGTTGCTACCTCTTGTACAATGTTGCGATCCTCCATCCATAGTTCTTCAGGCACTCTGTCTATCAGATCTAATTCCTTAAATCTATTTGTCACCTCTACTGTATATTCGTCAGGGATATGATTTAGTTCATACCTGAGTGGCCTAGTGCTTTTCCCTACTTTCTTCAGTTTAAGCCTAAATTTTGCAATGAGAAGCTCATGGTCTGAGCCATAGTAAGCTCCTGGTCTTGTTTTTACTGACTATATAGAGCTTCTCCATCTTTGACTGCAGAGCACATAGTCAATCTGTTTTCTTGTGTTGACCGTCTGGTGATGTCCATGTGTAGAGCCGTCTCTTGGGTTGTTGGAAAAGAGTGTTTGCTATGACCATCGTATTCTCTTGACAAAATTCTATCAGCCTGTGCCCTGCTTCATTTTGTACTCCAAGGCCAAACTTACCTGTTATTCCGGTTATCTTTTGGCTTCCTACTTTAGCATTCCATCCCCCATGATGATAAGGACATCATTTTTTGGTGTTAGTTCTATAAGGTGATGTAGGGCTTCATAAAACCAGTCAATTTCATCCTCTTCAGCACCGGTGGTTGGGGCATAGACTTGGACTACTGTGATATTGAATGGTTTGCCTTGGATTCGAACTGAGATCATTCTGTCATTTTGGGGATTGTATCCCAGTATTGCTTTTCCTACTCTTTTATTGACTATGAAGGCTACTCCATTTCTGAGGGATTCTTGCCCGGAGTAGTATACCTGATGGTCATCTGAATTAAATTCACCCATTCCTGTCCATTTTAGTTTGCTAATTCCTAAGATGTCAATGTTCAGTCTTGTCATCTCTTGTTTGACCACGTCCAGCTTTCCTTGATTCATGGATCTTACATTCCAGGTTCCTACGGAGAAAAAATCTTTACAGCCTCGTACTTTCCTTTCATCACCAGATACATCCACAGCTGAGCGTCCTTTCGGCTTTGGCCCAGTCGCTTCATTCTTTCTGGCACTACTAGTACTACCCCAGTAGCATATTGGTTGCCTTCCAACCTGAGGGGCTCATCTTCCAGCGTCATATCGTTTTGCCTTTTGGTACTGTCCATGGGGTTTTCATGGCAAAGATACTGGAGTAGGTTGCCATTTCCTTCTCCAGTGGATCACGTTTTGTCAGAACTCTCTGCTATGACCTGTCCGTCTTGGGTGGCCCTGCATGGCATAGCTCATAGCTTCATTGAATTATGCAAGCCTCTTCGCCACGACAAGGCAGTAATCCATGAAGGGGAAAGTAAAGATGGAGAGCTGCAATCCAGTTAACCAGGATACTTCTAGTTGTACTTTGTAGGATAGAAAATAATGAATTATTGGTGTCAAAATATATCATATTGCCAGAACATAGGATCTGTTTATACAATAGAAGTGAAGGAGAAGCTGAGGAATATAGCAAGAGATGAAATCATTGTGAAACATTAAGGGGGGAAAAATCCCCAAATTCCAGAGAGGAAAAGATCCAAGTGACTTTCAAAATACTATATATTGTGATAATCAAAGAAAGGCAGAAGGTAAACCTTGAGGTCTTTAATAACAACAACAACAACAACAACAACAACAACAACAACAAATTCAACATGTTAGTAACAACAGCAAATGTCGCTATGCAATGAGAGATGCACAGTGTTTATTCTCTTGGAATAAAATTTTATCTTACAGAGGAAGAGTTGATTCGTACTTGACACTGAACTGCAGGCCCTTATAGAAACAACTTTTTAAAAGTCTCCTTGTAGTTCAGTTCTTATGATTTAAAAATGAATTAACTCATCATAAAATATTGTTTTGTATGATTCCTCAGAAAATGTTTTGAAAAAGATGGTGACTAGTTTATGTAGGTGTTACAAAAAAGTTTTTTAACTCATGTGATCTGGTTCCCCTATAATAATTGTAAAGTTTTTTATTCTAAAAACAATTAAGAACTTCACACAATATATAATGTGAAGTGATTTTATTTCATTGGTACTTAAAGTATATGGATCTCACTGACTAGTCACAGTCTGTTTATTTTGATGGTACTTTAGCTTTTTGTATTTTACCATTTAAAAAGAAAATAAAAAGCATGAAGGATCTGTGTGTCTGTGTATTTCTGTGTCCATGGCTAATTAAGAGCTATAGTATTGAGGAGTGGAATTGAAGTTCTTTTAAATTTACTTTTTCCTGATCTATATTGCCCCTAGCAATGCTGTTTATAATATGGAGGTGGGATTGGGTGAAATAGCAGCTTTGACTTTTGGAAAATGGCAGCAAGGAAAAAAGACACTGTCAAGTGTCCAGCTAGTGAATCCAAGAAAGGAACTCCTGGAACATTGTTCTTCCTGAAAGTAACACTTTTATTGAATACACTACATTGGCACAAAAGAAGCAAAACCAGCTCTGCATTTCCTGCTCAAAATCCACATAGTTAAACTTGAATTCCCCTTTGGCTGTTCCCCTCAGTCCATTGCATTGTCCAATCGAATACACTCCTTTTGTTATGGGAACTGCCTGGACCATTTGAACACCTGCCCAGCATGGCCTTGAAGGGAGAATCAGGGTCTCACGGTCTGCAGACGGAGTCTTGGCAATCTATCCCCACCCCAGACATTACAACTACACCCCTCCCGAGAGCGAAGAAGAACTCTTGACACCAGTTCTCATCCTATTCTCCATGATTTACCTTCTTATTCTTAATTCCAATTTACTTGCCCCCTACATCTGAATGAGGATGCCCCAATTAATTTCAATCATGTATTAATCCATGAACTCTCTGAGTTATCTTAGGCCAGGGCTTTTCAACCTTTTCACCCATTGCACCACTTTTAGGATATGGCAACATCCGAGTACCACCAGTCGCCTAGCAAGGTGTCAAAAACTTGATGAGCAAAAAAAAAAAAAGGAAAAAAGTGATGAAGTACAAGTAGTCCTCGACTTACAACAGTGCACTTAGTGACTGTTTGAAGTTACAATAGCACTAAAAAAGTGCCCCCCAAGCCACAGCCGAGCAAGACACCTGCCTGCCTGCCTGGTGGCGCTCTTCCTCCTGTCCGAGGTTGTCATTATTATGAACATTTCTGTTGAGGATTAGCAGCAGGGGTGGGTTGGGGGGTGTTTTGTTTTTATTCCCCCCCATCTGCTGGGTGGTTGCAGCAGGGTTTGGTCACTTCACATGACCCTGGGACACTGTGACCAACATAAATATGAATCAGTTGCCAAGCATCTGAATGTAAATCACAAGGCCCTGGAGTTGCTGCAACGTTCTAGCTGATCGGTGCTTCTTCTGGGCTCAGCAGAAGCGCCACGATCAGCGCCGAGCTCCAGCTGGAGCCTGGTGCTGATCCTGGCGCTTCCGCTGAGCCCTGACAGCCCTGCAGCTCCAGCCATCTCTCGCTCAGGCTTGTGTGGTGCTGCCACCAGTTCAGTTCATTCTCCTCCCCCACTACCACTTTTCTAGGATGGTCGCGTACCACGTACTAGGTGCCAATGTACCAGAGGTGGTACCCGTACCACTGGTTGAAAAGCCCTGGTCTTAGGTCAACCATCTTGTCTCAGGCTCATTCTCCACCTGCAAGGTGATTTTGCTCCATTGCCTCAGGAATCACCAAGGGCTTTTATGCATAACAGGTTTGCTATTTCGTCGCTACAAATATTTTAATAGTATTTCAGTTACAATGTTAAGCATGGGAATTTTGAAAAGTAATTAGTTCGAAGGAAGGGAAAATGTTAGTTGAAGGTGCTGCAAGCTTTTTTCCTGTTAAAGTTGAGGTACTTTTGAAAAATGTATGCATTGTCTCTTTCCTGATAGTCTTTGTCTTTCTTTGCAGTGCGGCTCCATGAGAGTATTTCAGAAGAAGGTTTCCATTACCTTGTATTTGATCTGTAAGTCTGCTTTATTTGATTTTCATCTTTGCTCTCTCTCTTTCCTCTCTCTTTCTCTCCCCCTCTCCCTCCCCCTCCCCCTCTCTCCCTCCCTCTCTTTCTCTCCCCTCCTTAGTAGCCATACCTGCATGTAATTCAGCTTAAGCAAACAAAAATAATTATGGCCCTAAATCCTGTGCAAGAAAATGTCTTTTTGTCAGGAGTTGTTAGTTAACTCCTGCCAGAGTTAAGACCAACTTGTAAATAATGAAGTTATTTCAGACTACTTTCTTGTGTGCAGATATTGGGTATTAGCTGATAGAGGAGCAAGAAGTCTTGGGATCCCCAAAATAGAGAAGAGACTTCCTCCTGTTCAGTCAGTAGAAATCCTTCTACTGAGGCAGGATTTCTATTGGTTTCTTTCCAGTAAATTTGTAATCCTTGGGCTAAATTAGTAGTAGTACAACTCTGTGATTATTTGTAGTCTAGGCTGTGGGCCATAGCTTTCTTTTATTGCCCTTATTTCATTCTGCAACTCCACAATTCAGATCCTTGGCCTTGCTACAGATGTAGGAAAAAGCTTAGGGATTGGGTTCAGCTATTGGGTGCTGAACATATATGATTGAGGATTATTAGTCTTTAATTATCTCTTGTTTTGGAATTAAAGCTTTTAAAGTTTATTTACGAAGCTGAGGGGGGGGGGGAGTTTCTCTTTTCATTTGCTATTGAGTGTTAGTTTTTGACATCTGCTTCATCAAAGTGTGACTTCTTAATTTCATGGATTATGTTTGATTCCAGGGTGACTGGGGGGGAGCTATTTGAAGACATTGTTGCCAGGGAATACTACAGTGAAGCTGATGCTAGGTAAGTTCTTACTTTTATTTTGTTTTAATTTATTTATGGTCCATGTCCCAACGTCAATCCTCCCTCAACTTGGTCAGCATATCATGGCAATTCTGACACCTGCAAAATATCATTTCTTGACAAAATTTTACTGTAGCTGTTCATACATTTTAGGCATAATACTTGTACAGTTTATAGCCTTTTTAGATAGTTGCCGCAATAAATTATTTATATAAATATAGGGAGAGCATTTAACATAATATAAAATCTGTTTAACAGGGTAGCATTTAACAAATGAAAATGTGTCCAGGTGGTCTTTACTTATCTTGACTACAGTTCAAGTACTTTAAGGTGTAGTATAATAAAATTGCCCTTAAATTGCACATGCGTCTAAATTCTTGTTTTTTAAAAAAAGCTGTTTATCTATTTATTTCCCTGTTGCAAAGCAGGGTGGTCTGAACCATCTTACCGAACAGAACAGTAAATCACTGTAACTTGCATTTAAATGCATTGTTGTCGATATTGATAGGGAACACTATGGATAGGTTTTTGGTTTTTTTTAAATTCCATTTATATCCCGCCCTTCTCCGAAGACTCAGGGCGGCTTACAAGCTTAGCAGTAGCCTTCATTCTCTGTATATGCTTGCTTATTATTAGGGCTTTCACACCCCTCCCAAGCGGCATTATTACAAAGTCAGCTTAATTGCCCCCAACAATCTGGGTTTTGTCGGAGATTCATCACATTTATGCTCTGCTTCTCCTCTGGGACCTTAAAACAGCTTATTGGATACACCCCTGATAGCTGAGGGATGGTAGTAGTGGAACAAAATTAAACCCTGGTTCTCTTTACATCCTGTAGATAGCACCTTGGTTTCACAGATACACTCTCTATCTATCCTTTCCCTTTTAAAAGATAGCATTACCAGATCTTTATTACTACTGTTTCATTAGGAGCAGCCCAACAGTAAAGACAACTTTATTTTTAATCTTTTAATCTTTTGTCATGAGTACAATCCATTCATGACGTGTGTGTTTTTTACCATGCCTTGTATGGTGTTTTGTAAGATTTTTTTCCATAATATAATCTTCCTCTCCACCATCCTTTATTAACTGGTAAATGCAAAGTAAGTTTAGGTCATATCCATTGCAGTCATTGTATGTAAGTAATTCTTTTTTCTGTGTAAATAATGGCTGCGTAGATATATAATAATTCCTCTTATTATATTATGCATCTGATATAGATTTAATCTACAAATATTCAGAAGGCAACATCCAGTTATAAACTGTTTAGACTTTCAGGTGTCACAAGGCTCTTGTATTGGTTTCTGCAGAGTAAAATGGCTAGAAATTGCTGTCTGGTTTAGGTTTGGGAGAACCTGTGGTACTAGAAGATCACGTCCGCAGCTAAAACTTGACTTTGCTACTTTTCCCTTGTTATTATTTTGCTTGCTCCTTGCTGTAGAGAGCTATTTGCAATGAAGTGAGAGTGAAGTCCACTCACTTCTGCCATTTTTGGCCTGAAAAGCCTTGCTAAATGCTTGGCTCTGTTCTAGTTATACAGTGTGTGTCTGATTCTTGCTCTCCACCCAGCTTCCCATTCTGGGATTGGCACATAGTTGCACAACCTTCCAGAATAGTTCACCCTGCCAGCAGCCCTGGCATGTACCTGCTGGGGATATGTTGAGATGCCTTGCTGTTTCCCAGAGCAAGCATCTATCCCTCCACTTAATGCAGTTAGTTTTTATTGTGCAAGTTACCTCTAATGGTACTTCTGAGGAATGCTCAGTTAGCTTCTCCATCGTTGTATTTATTGAGTTATATCATTTGTTATAAAATTTGGACAGATTGTGCACAGCTCCCTTTCAAAAGCACTTAACTGTATATGGTGATGGGCATGACTTCAAAATACTTTAAGAGTGAAGATTACTATGACAGTCACCCCGTGGCAAGGCGAGTGTTGCCATGGAATGGCATAAACCAGGTAATTGTCCTGGTTTATGCTCAGAGTGAGTGCCTGTTACTCGTCCCAGCTTCTGCCAACCTAGCAGTTCGAAAGCACGTAAAAATGCAAGTAGAAAAATAGGAACCACTACGGTGGGAAGGTAACAGCGTTCCGTGCGCCTTTGGCATCTAGTCATGCCGACCACATGACCACGGAGACATCCTCGGACAAGCGCTGGCTCTTTGGCTTTGAAACGGAGATGAGCACCGGCCCCTAGAGTCGGAAACGACTAGCACGCATGTGCGGGGGAACCTTTACCTTTACCTTTTTATGCTATGAGAACTGTTACGGTGCAAAATTAGCTACTTCCTTCCTTGCAATAAATTGCTTATGCCAGCTGTTAACTTAGTTTCATTATAAGTGCCTGGAAATGAGTTTAATGAACATTTGCAGGTTTTGTGTGTGGTGTTTCGTGCATGCGCTCTATGGGTGTAATGTTGAACTAATACAATAGGTGTTGATGACACATTACACCATTCATTGCAAAGGGAGAGGGACAGCGAGAATTTTTTGTTTTGCTGGAGCCTGAAGGCTGAAACAAGGGAAGTAAAAATACAAGTTAAGTAGCCTCTGTACTTTCAAAGACTCCAACCCCTTTGTGCAAATATGCTTGCAATGTTCTTGTGTTTATTGCTGGTTAAACTTTCCACTGGAAGTTTCCCAAATATGAAGACAGTGAGGGAATCTTCAGTTTCAGCCAGGCTAGCAAAGAGGTTATAGTAAATACTGGCTCATGGAATTGGATCTTGTCCGGCACATTTTAGGAATTCCTGAAAAATCTCTTTCAAGACAACCCTGACCAGGGGAAGAGGTTTCTGGGTTGGACTAGGATTCAGACTTCCAAGCACTTCTCAGTGCCCAGAGCCGAACTGCAGAAGGTGCTGTGAAGTACATTTTCTTCATAGAACAACGCGGATAGTGGGCATTATCAGTAATAGCTCCTATTTTTGCTTGTGGCATTTTATGTATTGTTAAAACTTTAATCTGCAGTTCCTGATTAAAAGCATATTTGCTGATTTGCATAATAATTTTGGCTTAGGAGTTTGTCTAGCAAAATGATTACGTATATATTGGAGAAATATATTAATAAATCATGTTTCTTTTCTGCTTTGTTTGTTCTGCAGCCACTGCATTCATCAGATTTTGGAAAGCGTCAATCATATTCATCAACATGATATTGTACATAGGGATTTAAAGGTAATACTTGGCTCCAGTGAAAATTAGACTTGCCTGGAAGCTAAAGTTAAATGAAATCAAGATAGTTGCACAGATGGGTCTAGGGCAGTATAAAATTGGTTTGCTTCTCCACTACAGTCTTTGGCTTAATAATCTTTCATTTAATTTAATGCCCTGGTCTCTTCAAATGCTGCACAATTCACATAAACTTTAGTATCACTAATTGATATTGTATTGTAGTTGAGGGATATGAAACATAAGTGTTCTTCTTTAGGCAGATCATAACTACCATTTAGAGCAGACATGTCAAACTCGTGATGTCACGTGACATCACGCAACGTATCGGAGCTTTTTCACCATTGCCGGCAATGAGGTGGCCGCAGTTTCTTCATGACACGTCCGGCCCGTGGGCCGGCAGTTTGACACCCCTGATTTAGAGAAATTACATGACCTGCAAGAAAGTATATGGGTGGATCTTTTTCTTGACTCCTGTTTTCCCAGTCAGTTACAATTCTAATTTTTAAAGAAATAATGTTAGAGCACATTTTTCTTGCATTCATTATGCATGTAAGATGTTATACAGTGGGTCTAACTATTCGTGTAGCTTAATAATTCAAAAGATTTTTAGAAAGTTCTAGTATAGTAAAGATAAAGCTGGACGAGATCTGGGAGGAAAGCCCAATTGCCTTAAAGTGGACACCAGTTGGAGGGAAAATGGATCCAAACATGCTGCAGAATCAGGTAAAATACTGTCCAGACTTATTGCAACATCATGGTAGCTCCGTGGTGCAGGAAGGTTTCCTAAAACGATTCGTTAAGATATTTTTGTGTTTTGATGAGGAAACTAATACCTATAGAGGTACCAGTGGCTCTTGTTAACAGCAATTTCACCTTGGCATGTTTGATCATTTAGAGACCTGGCTTCAAAATATTCATAAGTTCTTTATCTGCAGTTTTCAATTTTTTATTACTTTACCTATGACAACATGACAGAAGGGCTTTTGTGCATTTATAATTTCTTTAAGAATGAGGTCATCTGCATAATTTCGATTTGTATTGTATTTGATAACTGTATCATCCTCCTCACTAGATGAGCCCATTCATGAGGCACCATATGGTGTCCTTGCAGTACCTGGTCACCTTTTTGGAGCAACTTCCTGAGTTGTGCCATATGATGCACACTGGCTTCTCTGGTCCTTGCAGCTCTTTTGTGATCAGGTAGAGAGACTTCTTGACCGTGTCACTGGTTGCTGGTGCTACCCACAAATTGCTTACAGTTTACTATTGGGCAGCAGTGGTGTCCATGAGTACAGTTGAAATATCCCTCCACCAAGAAGCCAGTGTGAGCTATGTAACCCAAGCAGGTTGTCTCCCTCAATCACTTGCTAAGCAACGTTACTTGAAGAAGGTCAGGTGCTATAAGGAAGCCATGTGAAACTTTGAACTGGGCTGATGATGGTAATTTCTGCCTCAACCAAGTGAAAAGAAGGAGAAACAAATACAGATGCATTACATATAGAACAACCTGCCTCCAAAAGCGGTGAATGCTCCAAATATGGAAGTTTTTAAGAAGAGACTGGACAGCCATTTGTCTGATGTGGTATAGGGTTTCCTGCCTATTATTATTATTGTTGTTGTTATTGATACATTATGGGGGAAAGAGGATGCTTGGTATTATTAGTTAATAATATTTATTATCCATGGTTTTACATTAGAATGGAAATCCCATAAATCAGAAGGGTCACCACTAACTCTGTTGGTCCCTGCCATTCAAAACAATTGATTTAATGCTGCTACTATGAAAAGGCACTTATAGTTGCTTTAGAAGAAATGCAGTGCCGTGTTCAGAATAAGTCATAATTCCTTTCCATTTGGTGTTGGTGTTGGGCAAACCATACCATGAGCATTGCACCAACATATTGACAGATTGTAGGTAGTCAAGGGAAAATAACTAAGGGATGTAGATAAGTGGTTAAAGGCAGGGCTTTTCAACCTTTTCACCCATTGTACCACTTTTAGGATATGGCAATATCCGAGTACCTAGTCGCCTAGCAAGGTGTCAAAAACTTGATGACCCCCCCAAAAAGGAAAAAACTGATAAAGTACAGGTAATCCTCGACTTACAACAGTACACTTAGTGACTGTTCGAAGTTACAGTGGCACTGAAAAAAGTGCCCCCCCCAAGCCACAGCCAAGCAAGACGCCTGCCTGCCTGCCTGGCGGCGCTCTTCCTCCTGTCCGAGGTTTTCATTGTTCTGAGCATTTCTGTTGAGGATTGGCAGTGGGGTTGGGGTGTGTTTGGTTTTTATTCCCCCCCATCTGCTGGGTGGTTGCAGCAGTTTTTGGTCACTTCACATGACCCTGGAACACTGTGACCGTCATAAATATGAATCAGTTGCCAAGCATCTGAATGTAAATCACAAGACCCTGGAGATGCTGCAACATTCCAGCTGATCGGTGCTTCTTCTGGGCTCAGCAGAAGCACCAGGATCAGTGCTGCTTTCCAGCTGATTGGTGCTTCTTCAGGGCTCAGCGGAAGCACCAGGATCAGTGGCAAGCTTCAGCTTGAGCCTGGCGCTGATCCTGACGCTTCCACTGAACCCTGACAGTCCCAAAGAAGCACCGATCAGGTGGAAAGTGGCACTGATCCTGGCACCTCCGCTGTGCCCTGACAGCCCTGCAGCTCCAGCCACCTCTCGCTCAGGCTTGTGCGGTGCTGCCACCTGTTCAGCTCATTCCCCTCCCCCGCTACCACTTTTCTAGGATGGTTGCGTACCACCTGCCAGGTGCCAATGTACCACAGGTGGCAACTGTACCACTGGTTGAAAAGCCCTGGTTTAAGGCATGGGCATTTTTAGTCTGCAGGGAGACACTGTAGCTCTGTTCAAGTATCTGAAGGGTGAAGATACAGTAGAACACAATTGTTCAGAGTTGTTCTAGAGCACAGATCAAGAAATCACAGATTGTCATCAAGGAAAAAATCCTAATTGACTATTCAACAGCCTCAGAGCCAGTAAAGCTTTTTTTTTTTTGCTGGAGATATTTCAGTAGAAATTAGATGGCCATTTGTCAAGCATGCTATAGTCATGGATGTCTGTGCTGAGTAAGGGATTGGATTATTAGATAATTCACCCATCAAACCTTTTCATTCCATGATTCAAAGGATTCCTTTAGCAGAGATGAACTCTATATGGTAGTAAAAAAGATTGAGAACTTATGAGATTGCCTTTTTCCAGGACTGGGCTTTGTTTTTTCCTATTGTTGACATACAACCTTGGAATTCCTTCATTGTCTTGCATCAAAATACTGACTCAGAGGGAGCTGGCTAGGTACAGCCCCTTGCAAGGACTATGTACAGAAAAGTTGTTTGTTTGATCCTGTGATAAATGAGTCAGCCAGTGTAATAGATTCCAGCCAGAAGTGTTTTCAGGAATGATCCTTCCTTTGGTGAACACTGCCTTAGCTGGAATTGCAGAAGGATGACTTTTTTTTCTAGTTTTGTTTCATTGGGCTCTCCATGCCAATGATGAGAGAGCTGCTCTATTAGGAACAGCACTTTGCGGTGCCATCTATTCTGGGCTTCAGGACATAACCACACTTATTCTTAAAAATGCTCCTGCCCTTTTGTTGAATCAATTCTAGCTGGCTTCAGATAATCTTGCCTGGACTCAGTTCAGTTTATAAACGGCCACATCCTAGGCCTTACTGACAAACTGGACATCAACAAATCATTTTGCCTGATGGCATCTACCCCTCCAGGTATTATTGTAAGGAATTTAAAGCTGACATTGTGGACTTTCTAACTAAAATATGCAGCCTGTCTCTGTATTCAGCCTTTGCAGTTGAAGACTGGAAGGTATCTTAATTCCAATTTTTAAGAAGGGTTCACAGGGAGATCCAGGAAATTAAAGACCTGTCAGCTTAACATCTGTTCCAGGAAAACAGTGGAAACCAGAGGACAGAACAAAAACCTAAAGGAGAACTAAAGTATCATCATCCTCCCAACAGACAAATCGGATGTTCTTGCTTTGACACAAACCATAGTTATTATGGACAGATGACAACGTATGCAAAAAAGCAAAGAATTACTGGCCGACAGAGAAACCTACACCCTAATAACACCAACCCAAGACAGCCTGATCAAGAGTATTCTTAATCATCTAGCCAAGGGAGGTCAATTCACAAAAGAAGAATAGTGGCAGATGAAAAGCAGTAGACCTACTCTCCCATACATTTATGGATGTACCAAAATACACAAGCCCAACATATCTCTTTGTCCAATTGTATCATTACCAGGGGCCCCAACACACAACCTAGTTAAAGAACTTACAAAAGAGCTTGAACTGCTTACAAAGGGAAGTTAATATTCTTTCAATTCTCACTATATTGCATCCAGAACATCAAAGACCTGATAATAAAAGAAGATGAGATTATGGTTTAATTCAATGTTACAGCACTCTACGCCTGTAGAACCAGAATTAGCAACAGAATCCATAGCAACTGGACAACACAACACCGCCTAATTGTTTTTATTTAAGCATTTATTAAACAAATTTATGTAGCCACCCGACTCCAATATAGGTAATTGGGATCACCACTCTCAGGATTCTTAGAAACTGTAATGCAATGCAGCATCTAGAAAACATGGCATTTCCATACAGGCAACCAAAACTGTGGACCTGTTATGTAGACCACACCTTTGTCATAATAAAAAAGGAACAACTAGACAGATGAAATCAGCAACATATTTAAAGGAATAAAATTCACAAGGGAAGAGGCAATTAACGCACTACTTCAGTAAGGGAAGGTCCATTTTTTAAAAAAATAGCTATTAGTGTTTTTGAGAGTGTTAATAAACACATGGATAAAGGTGAGCCACTAGACATCTACTTAGATTTTCAAAAATCTAAGGGTTCTGTCCTAGGACCAGGGATTTTTAAATAATCTAGCATTGGACACGATTAATGGAATAGTCAAGTTCATATTTTTTACAATGGTTAAAAACAATAAGGAACTGTGAAGGAATCTCTGCACACATTGGCATAAAAATGGCAGAGGTCTTTCAGTGTAAACAAGTGTAGAGTGATGCATATCATATGAGTGAGTGGGATCAGAGCTAACAAGGACCAATGAAGAAAAAGATTGCAGAATAATAACATGAAATATATGAAGACACGGGTATTCTGAATGTACGCATTTGATCCTGTTGCAGGTAGCTGACATTTACAGAAACATAAAGGCAAAAAAGTCAGATGCGTATGAGGATTATGATCCACTTTTAGACCCAAGACCACGGGGATAAATATCCAGTGTCACCTATTCTATACTGCCTACACTCAGATGATCTAAATAACTTTTTAGTTGTAGAAGTGCTGGTTTGTGTGGTGCAAATAAGGGGCTGGATACAATGCCTTGTGGATGATTGACATCTTCACCTTCTTGTTCTCAACATGCATTTACACTACAAAATTCCATACTTTAGAAATAAAATTCTCTGTGGCGGTAGGTTTTTTTAGACTGCTGCTTCCAATTTTTCTGATACCTACAGGGTTATTCTGGGGGCAGAAGGGGGAGATTCTTGGAAGAGAAGAATGAGCAGAGAGCAAAATCACCACAATGAAAGCTATCAAAAGAACTAACATGGAATCAATAGAATTTAAAAACTGCAGTTAGTTGCGTTGTTTTTCAGCTGGGTCTCCCTGTTCAGCGGCCAGCATTAGAACTGCTTGTGTGTGACAGCATAAAACAAGGGTTTTATATTGAGCATAGACTACAAATATAATAAATGTATGAAAGATAATTTCCTGGGCCTTAATGCTGTGCCAGGTAGACGTAGGAGGCTTTGAGAAGATGAATTTGGTTGTTCCACCACACAATTAGCAGGATGCATTATTCCAGTGCACAATTGGAATAATTTTAGTTTTTGCTGAAGCGTAATTGGGATTTCTGTGCCGCAATCATAACTGAAGTTTTGTGCAGTTAAATGAATGTATATATGTAGCCTGGGAACTTCACGCAAAGTTTGCCTTGCTGCATCTTGTTCTGCTGCCTTCAGAATTACCTACAGTAGTGACTATGTCACAAGGAAACCTGAAGGCCATGCAGAATTAGTGCCACCTACTGTTTGCGTGGTGCCTAAGAAATGCTTGTCTGAAGAGTTTGACAAGTTGCAGTGCATGGTTGTGAAGATGAATTTTAGTCCACCCCTTCCATTGCCACGACCTAAAGTTTGTTAATGATCCAGGTAAGAATCTGGATTTTTAAAAGAAGGATAGAATGCGATGCTGTGAGCTTTAAAAAGATGGCGGTGGTTTTAAGATACAAATATTCACTTCAGGTCTTTCTCTTGTTTTGCCTCTCTGGGTTCTCTTAGCCTGAGAACTTGCTCCTTGCCAGTAAGTGCAAGGGCGCTGCTGTCAAACTGGCTGACTTCGGACTTGCAATTGAAGTACAAGGAGAACAGCAGGCGTGGTTTGGTAAGTGTTGCAGAAGTGTTGGTGTTTTATCAAGTTAAATTTCTTTTTTATTTAAAATGAGGGTTTCAACTTGTCACTTAAAGAAAGGCCCCAATTCACCTCCAAAATGGGGATGGTTTTTGCGTGGATGATGTACCCCGAGCTCCATTTTGTGTGCTCACTTACCTATTGCAGCCCTTGCTTCATTCCGCTCAATTCTGTAGCAGGGACGTTTGTTCACCCTTGGTTTAAAATGCCAAACTCTGGGACATGAGATTCCTCAGCTTTCATTCTATTAGTTTACTTCACCGAGACAAGCCTGAAATAAAAGAATAAAAGGAAACAAGCCTGAAATAAAAACAATATTAGAAAGTGAGATGGGCAGACTTGCAGGGCCTGAGACCTGTGGCTGTTGCTGTTGGGCATATTTGTGGGAGCTGAAGCCATTTGCCAAGTGCTGAGGAGCACTTCATATTGCAGCTCCTCACTTTGCTGCTTTGGACAGTGTCTGGCCCAGAAGAAGATCTTTGGCAGTGGCTACCAGGTAAAGATTTTTTGCTGCATCTGGACACGTTTTCTGGGGGTGCCATAGGCTCAGTCGTTTAGTTTAGTTTAGTTTAGTTTAGTTTTATTGAATTTTTATACCGCCCTTCTCCCGAAGGACTCAGGGCGGTGAACAGGGCATATAAATAGAAATACAAAAGTTAAAAAAGGATTAAATTATTGCCCGATTAAAACAAAGTATAAAAAACATTAAAACCCTAACATTCCCCCCATCAGGCCAGGCCAGCTTGTTCGAATAGATGGGTCTTTAACCCGCGCCAGAAGGAGCGAAGATCCGGTGCCATCCGGAGCTCAACCGGCAGTTGGTTCCATAAAGCCGGGGTGCCCACAGAGAAGGCCCTCCCCCTGGGGGCCACCAGTCGGCATTCTCTGACCGGAGGCACCCTGAGGAGGCCCTCTCTGTGGGAACGCACAGGGCGGAGGGGGGTCGACGCCGGCAGCAGGTGGTCCCCGAGGTATTCCGGACCCATGCCATGTAAGGACTTAAAAACCATCACCAAGACCTTGAACCTCACCCGGAAGACAACTGGTAACCAATGCAGCTCGCGGAGCAAAGGTGTAACATGGGAGTACCGGGAAACTCCCAAGACAACTCTCGCGGCCGCATTCTGTACCAGTTGGAGCCTCCGAGTGGTCTTCAAGGGAAGCCCCATGTAAAGAGCATTGCAGTAGTCCAGACGAGAGGTCACGAGCGCATGAGTGACCGTACACAGGGCATCCCGGTCCAGATAGGGCCGCAACTGATGCACCAGGCGAACCTGTGCGAAAGCCCCCCTAGTCACGGCTACTATGTGATCTTCTAGAGTAAGCCGTGAATCTAGGAGGACTCCCAAGTTGCGAGCCCTATCCACGGGGGGTAAAAACTCACCCCCCATAGAAAGAGATGGAACATTTTGAATGTCCCGGGATGCCGGAATGCACAGCCACTCAGTCTTGTCAGGGTTGAGCTGAAGTCTGTTCCTCCCCATCCAGACCCGAACCGCCTCCAGGCAACGGGACATCACAGCGAGGGCATCACTGGGGTGGTTTGGGGTCGAAATGAAAAGTTGGGTATCATCGGCGTATTGATGATACCCAACTCCAAAACCACGAATGATCTCACCCAGCGGTTTCATGTAGATGTTGAACAGGAGAGGCGAGAGGACCGACCCCTGAGGAACTCCACAAACGAGAGACCTAGGGGTCGACCTCTGCCCTCCTGCCAACACCGACTGCGAGCGTCCCAGGAGATAGGAGGAGAATCACCGAAGAACTGTGCCTCCCACTCCCAATCCCCTGAGACGCCGCAGCAGGATACCATGGTCGATGGTATCGAAAGCCGCCGAGAGGTCTAATAGGACTAGGACAGAGGAATATCCCCTGTCCCGGGCCCTCCAGAGATCATTCACCAGAACGACCAATGCCGTCTCCGTGCTGTACCCGGGCCTGAAACCCGATTGGTGCGGGTCTAGATAATCCGCTTCATCCAGAACCAGAGGGAGCTGATGCGCCACCACACTCTCAACAACCTTCGCAAGAAAGCGAAGGTTGGAGACTGGACGAAAGTTGTTTAACACAGCTGGGTCCAAGGCAGGCTTCTTGAGGAGAGGTCTCACCACCGCCTCCTTCAAGACGGTGGGGAAATTACCCTCACTCAAAGAAGCAGATATAACTGCCTGGAACCAGCCTCGTGTCCTCTCCCTAGCTGCATAAGCCAGCCAAGAAGGGCACGGGTCCAATAAACATGTGGTGGAGCTCAACCTCCCCATAATCCTGTCCACTTCCTCAGGGGTCACAGAATCAAACTCCTCCCAGATAACATTGACAAGACCGCCCGTGTCCTGATCGTCAGACTCTGCCCAGTTGGAGTCCAGACCGGTCCGAATCCGAGCGATTTTATCCGACAGATGTTGACCAAACTCCTCGGCGCGACCCTGCAAGGGATCCTCCCTCACCTCCTGATTAAGGAGGGAGCGAGTCACCCTAAACAGGGCAGCAGGGCGATTATCTGCGGACGCGATGAGGGCAGAGAAGTAATTACACCTCGCCGCCCTCATCGCTGCGAGATAAGACCTAATATAGGTTCTTAGTCGCAACCGGTCGGATTCGGAGCCTGTTGAGAAGCACACTCCCATGCAGCTTCCTTCTTCCATCAATGCTAGTCTGCACCCAGGGGAGATCTAACCATGCCCTCCTCCAAGAACTCCACCTTGAGAGCTTTGCGTTGGAGAACTGAATTGGATACTCCAAGATGTAATGAAACTGGTGCAATTTGAGGAGGAAGAAAGATTTTCGGAAGGGTGGGGAGGGAATGAGTTGAATTCATTCTGATAGATCCTGGTGAGAGTAGGGCTGGATGGGAGTTGATGTGAGGTTTTAGAACCATGGGCCCTTGATTGGTGAGATGATGGATGAAACTAGATTCAGATGGTGGGTGCAGAATTAGCATTGATTTTGTCAAGTGCAGCCTGTGGAGGAGTGTGAGTGATGTGCTGTCTTCAAAAGAACATTCAGATGCTGCAACTGTTCTAGAACATAGTAGCTGTGGGTGCACCATGTGAAAGCCATGCAATACATCTATTCTGACAACCAGACTGGCTGCTAGTTGACTTCTGGATGCAATTCAAGGTGCTGGTTGTCACCTTGAAAGACTTAGATGTTTCAAAACCTATGTATCTGCAAGACTGCCTTCTCCCAGTAACATCTGCCTGCCTAATAAAATTTAGTAGGATTGGATCTTTACATATCCTGCTGATCAGACTGGCAAGAGACTTCAAGGACCATGAAGGTTTAACTTCTCAGTCATCATCCCATTTCACCACTATCACACCTTCAATTTTTGAACTGATCCCTCCTCCCTGGCCTTCAGAAAACTAGTGAAAGCCTGGTTGCTCCACTAAGCCTTAAGCTTGATTTGCATTACTTTTGATTTCAAATATGCATTGGGCAGGCGTATATTGCTCAAAGTTGGCTGATTGGAGTGGGCTATAAGTCCTGTAAATATATAAATGAAAAGCAAATAAAATAAAGGAGTCCCCTGGATAAAGGAAACACGGGATATAAATACAATGTAAAAGTAAGATTAAAATATTAATTAACATTTGGCCATAGCATTAGATTTCATCTGCTAATTGACGCTGAATCAGTCATGGCAATCTTATGATTATCTTCCCAGCAACTGATGTGGGAGTGAATTGGTTTGACTGACACCCTGTGGTAGACTTGGTCCAAGTTTGCGTAGTCTGGGAAGGGTTTTCATGAAGTATTCATGGTGTAGCTCTCTTAACACCTCCCCCACACTTCACGTCAGAAGGCTTATTTTCTAGTAATTGTGAAATTAATAGCTTTATTCTGAAGTGCTGCACTGTACTTTGACAGGGTTTGCAGGTACTCCAGGTTACCTCTCTCCTGAGGTCTTAAGAAAAGATCCTTATGGAAAGCCAGTGGATATATGGGCGTGTGGTAAGATCCTCTAACTTTTAATCATAGTTCTTTAGGTTGTGGGGTCTATTTGCTTTAAGGTGGGACCAAGCTGCATAAGGGTATCTGACAATTTGCAGAGATTGAGAATAGTCTATGAACCTGTGACTGTAATGTTCCTCAATTGAATTGAAAAGGCAGCTCTATACTTTTAATCCAACTGCTGTATGTTCTGTAGAAACCACGGTTGCCTCAGTGCTACCAGCTACATAGGGTGCTCATCATTATTTGGAAGATTATTAGTTTCCTGAACCTTGATGGACATAGACAGATTCCACTTTGTCCTATGTGATGGAAATGTAGAATCTGGACTGACAGAACGTACCGTGAAAGGAGCCAGGATGTAGGGATTGTGAAATGAGCATGTTCTGTCTTGCAAAGATTCGACACATCAATTTCTTTTAACCAACATTTGGCTGCAAAACTCTCAGAGTAATCCAGCTTTTCTTTCGATCGCAATATATTTTGCAAAGCTCTTTTTATTTTAGTATTTAGATTATTAATTAGGCTTCTCAATTCTCAGACATTTTTATCTGTTTGTCTTCCTTTAATAGAAAATTGTCCCATGAAAATTCCCAGGGAACTAATGGGACAGCACTTTCGTAACTTAAGACTTTTTCTTTATGCAGCCTGCAATTAACTGCTGTTCCATTAAGCTGTAAGAGTATTTAGACCTTTAACTCTCTTCATCAGAAGTTTGAAAGGAAAACTTGTATTAGTTGGGGTGAAAAAACACTGGTTTCTTGTCCATTTTTGCACCAAACTGATTTAGAATGGAAATGGTCCTGATTGATCTGTTCATTGATCTGTTCATTCATGTCTGAGATGAATGGTGCTTTTAAACTTCTCATTGGGACACTCTCTTCATTGTAAAAAAATCTAGAACATTTACTGCATGAATGTAACATTGTTCTCTGCTTGCTAGAGTAATAAACCTGGTTTCAATTTAATAATGCACTTCTGGTGCTTTGTTATGACCTGTAACTGGTACAGACTTCTACTTATGAAAACATGTACACTTAATTTGTATAAAGTATGCTGACTGGAGCAAATGAGCAAGCAATTAAAAAATGTCCTTAGTCATCCATTATCTTCAAGGAACAGATCAGGAAAAGTCTAACCTTGCTACATTTCTTTTGCTTACATTTCATTTTGTTCACAATAAAATGTTTCATCAGCTTGCTAGGAGTGGTCATTTGCACATATGGGCAGGACTTATCAATTTTTAAAAATAATTGTCGATCAGAAGGTCGGCAGTTTGGTGGGTCGAATCCCGAGTGCCGCGTAACAGAGTGAGCGCCTGTTACTCGTCCCAGCTTCTGCCAACCTAGCAGTTCGAAAGCACGTAAAAATGCAAGTGGAAAAATAGGGACCACTACGGTGGGAAGGTAACAGCGTCCCGTGCGCCTTTGGCGTCTAGTCATGCCGGCCACATGACCACGGAGACGTCCTCGGACAAGCGCTGGCTCTTCGGCTTTGAAACGGAGATGAGCACCAGCCCCTAGAGTCGGAAATGACTAGCACGCATGTGCGGGGGAAACGTTACCTTTTTTTTATAATAAATTTGTTTCTGCAAATTTATTATAAAAAAAAGGTAACGTTTTTTTATAATAAACTAAAAGATGTGGAGGAAAAGACCAGAATGTATGGTGGGAGCTGCTGTTAGTTGATCAACTACCTCCAGCGTGATAACCAACACCCCCCACTGGGGTCCCAAGCCATCTGGCAGAGTCAGGTCTTGAAGAAGGGTCAGGAGAGTGGGAGTCAAATCTTGCCTCAAGGGAGTAAGATGTTTCAGAGTAGAAGAAAAAATAGAAGTTCAGGAGGTACAGAAAAAAAAGACAAAAAAGTAGAAGAGAAAAGGAAAAAGGCAACGAAGGTGGCCTTCAATCTTCATAACACCAAGCATAATCTAATAATACTAACTTTTCACCCTCTTTTGAAGTTACAAATTTAAAAAAAACCCTTTTCTTCCCACAACTTAACTTTTATTTATACACAGTCCAGAAATCACCATCTTTTCAATCCCAGTCAGCAAAAACTGAATTCTCCATTAAGAGTTACCAGAAGTATCCAACAAATAATGTATCCCTGGTCAAATAGTCCTCTTTTTTGCTCTGTAAATCTTAACCTTCAAATCATTCTTATGGCATTGCAGGATTTGATCTTTCACCACCCTTTGGCATTTAAAATGAGTCTTCAAAGCTTTTACCAGCCTATTTTGTAAATCCCATAAAGACGCTTTGTTCAGGATGTTTCGTTGCAGCTGTTCCATCTTGGTAATCTCAATTTTGTTGCCTCCCATTTCATCAAATTCTATAATGTCTGTCAGATAAAAGGTTTTTTAAATATTCTTTCTCATCATATTGTAATAGTTTGTCCATTGAAATCTTTATTCTTTTCAATACATTTGTTATTAATATTTCAGTCCATATTTTTTTAAAAAAAATTAAAATAAGAAACAGTTATAGCCATTTTAACTCTTTTCTGCCTGATCCTTTAGTGTCCATTTACAACCTTCATTAAACCTCAGTTCCTAATAGGGGTTTGTTCTGATTCAATCATTTCCCACAAGTATATCATTTAATTATACACTTGTGTTTTTAAAAAATCTTACAGCAAATATAACCAATATTCCAAATCTGTCTGGTCTCCAAATTCATTTAAACTTTCCTAAATCAAGAATTTTTTTTTTGCTTTTTGCCAATCGTATATTAAATATATAGTAAAATTTCTTAAATCTAAGGAGGAAGGTAATACTCACCAGGTGTTGAATTAAGTTTGCTGTTTTGAAGGTCTCTGATATTGATAAAGTGTTTAAATGGAAGATTTCCAAATGTGATTAAAAAGTGAGTTTGGCTGGCTTAGTGTCTTATGAAAGACTCTGCCATTTTTCAGACTCTGCCATTTTTCAGAGTTTATCTCCCTCAGGTCCTGGCACTCAGACCCATGGAAGATCTCAAATATGCTGGTATGACAGAGAGGGAAAGGTATAGTCCTCCACAGAAGTTGGAATGATAGATAGGTGTGATAGATAGATTGCCTTGTGACAATGGGCAGCAGCTTAAAAGGTGATAGTCCCTGTGGATTGACTCAAGGGTATATTTGCCTTTTAGGGTAACTATTCTTTTTAATTTTCTCCCAGGAGTTATTCTTTATATATTACTTGTTGGATATCCTCCATTTTGGGATGAAGATCAGCATAAACTGTATCAGCAGATCAAGGCAGGGGCCTATGACGTAAGATAATTCCTTATATGTTGTTTTCTTTAGTTAATTGTCTGGTTTTGATGCATCATGCTGAAAAATACATTGTTGGGCTTACGGGATAAGAAAGAGGGATAAGAAAGAGGGATAGTGTCAAGTTGCTCATTCATAAAAATTATAGAGGGGATTAATACTCGTTCAGTAATTTAAAATCTTTTAGTGGTTGAACGTTCTTTTAAAGAAAACCATTTTCTCTTGTTAGCTGGATGAAATAACAGGAACCAACTAATGTTCCCATTTATCTGTCCCCTAAATTCAGCAATCTAACACTCCAATAATTTGTAGTCTACAGTTCACATCCATATTGGAAATGTGTCACATATATTTTTCTGCTTTGATTCATAATGTGAGTCCCCGAAAGGCCACTAACTCATAGTGATTCAGCATGGAATAAGAGCAAAAGCAACTACAGAAGTACATATTACGTAAACTGGTAAAAAGTGCCTCTGTTATCTCTCGGCTTAGTTTCCTTCTCCAGAATGGGATACTGTGACCCCAGAAGCAAAGAATTTAATCAACCAGATGCTGACAATAAACCCTGCAAAGCGCATCACAGCAGATCAGGCACTTAAGCACCCATGGGTCTGTGTAAGTATCTACAGCTTCCCTTCTCAGAATAACTTTAGAAACTTGGAAATGGGTCCTAACCACCTTAAAGCTGAAATGGAAGAACTACAAGGACGCCATGTAGAGGGGGAGAGAGTGAGATTGAGAGCCACGGGTTAGGTGGTTGGACTCAGATTGATGGGACATAAGTTCAAGCCTCTCTTCATTGATGGCCAGTTACATGCAGTGGAATAACATGAAGAGAGATTGCCATGTAAGCTACCTTGAATGCTTAGAGCAGGGGTCCCCAACCTCCAGTCCGTGGACCGACACTGGTCCGCAGCATGCCAGCAACTGGTCCGCACAAACAAGCAAAGCCCCATCCGCAGGATGCAGGCAGTACGCAAAACCACACCCCCTCTGGTCTGCAGAAAAACTTTTCTCCACGGCACCGGTCCCTGGTGCCCAAAAGGTTGGGGACCTCTGGCTTAGAGGAATGGCAGAATAAAAATCTAGTAATTAAATAGATTGAGATAGTGATCTAAATGCCCGTTTCTGTTTGCTTTTTTCCAGCAACGATCAACTGTAGCTTCTATGATGCACAGACAGGAGACTGTGGAATGCTTGAGAAAGTTCAATGCCAGAAGAAAGCTGAAGGTATATTCTTATAAAAGGGACAGTGACTTATGATTCCACATTGTGTGATTATAGAAGTTGGCAATATACATTGCAAAGAGCATTCCCCTCCATCACTTTACCCTTCCTTCAAAATATTGTGAATTCAATCCTCATTCATTTTCTCTACAGCACCCATCCACTTCTACATATTTCTTTCCCCTTTTTACTCACAGAGTTTTGTATTCAGCACCCATTCATTCTCTTCTTGTTTCGTCACCTGCATTCTTGAAGTCCTCATTCCACTAATGGCTCAGCTTTTTGTTTCTTCTAATGTTCATTTCTCATATAGCAAAGTGAGCAGAAGTATGCTTTATAGACTTCATACTTCTTTCTCAATTAACATTCCTTCCTTCCAACAAACCACATATTACTCACTACCTTTCTATTATCTTTTGCACCTATCAGCAAGATACAGAATTTCACCTCTATTCTCTAGTTTTTCATCATGTATTTAAAAGTTGTAATTGTTTGCTCTGTTTTCGCTGCTAAAGTGGAAAAGCAATATCTTGGTCTGCAATATTAATTTTTGGATCCTTATTCCATGTTGCATCATACATTTAATATTACCTTTAATATTTACTAATTTATTTACTAGTTGGTAAACAAAAAGAGCCTTGGTGGAGCAGTGGGCTAATGCCTCCTTAAGTAACACCAGCTGCCTGCAATTATTGCAGGTTCGCATCCCACCAGGCTCAAGGTTGACTCAGCCTTCCATCCTTCCGAGGTAGGTAAAATGAGGACCCAGATTGTTGGGGGCAATTAAGCTGACTTTGTAGTAATGCCGCTTGGGGTGTGTGTGAAAGCCCTAATAAGCAGGCATATACATAGAATGAAGGCTACTGCTAAGCTTGTAAAGCCGCCCTGAGTCTTTGGAGAAGGGCGGGATATAAATGGAATTTTTAAAAAAAATTGACATCATTCATGTTCTCAGTCAACACATCTCTGCCACTACATTTACATAGAACTGTAGGGCTGGAAGGGACCTTGGAGGCCTTCTAGCTCAATCTCCAGCTTAAGGCAGAAGACCTTATACAATCCTGGGTAAATGGTGTCTAGCCTGTTCTTGGAAACCTCCAGTGATGGTGGAGTATCCACAACTCCCAGAGGCAAGCTGTTCCATTGTTTAATTGTTCTCACTGTCAAGAAATTTCTCTGTAGTTCTAGGTTGTATCTAGGTTGAAACCCTTTAACGAGCTTCCACTCGTTTCTTCTCCTGCCTTCAGATGCTTTGGAAAATAAGTAAACCCCCTCTTCCCTGTGACAGTCCCTCAAGTACTGGGAGACAGCTATCATGCCACTCTAATCCTTCTCTTTGATGGGCTAGACATACTCTTAACTGTTCATGTTACAGTTCACTTCTAGACCCATATCATCTTTCTTCCTCTTCTCTGCACATTTTCTAGGCTTTCGGCATCTTTTTTGTATCATGGTGACGAGAATCAGACCAGAACAAATGTGGGCTCCTTAGTGCAGTATAGAGCAGTACTATCACTTCTCGTGATCTTTTTTTTTTATTGAAAAGTTTTACAATACATTTTATTTTTAACAAAGTTAGTTTTTGATGCAGGTACACTTAATAATTAACCCTCTGTAATTATTTCATTCACTTTTGCTACTTTTCCCTTTATATAAGTATAATGCTATTCTTTCAGTCATTAGGCACAGATACATCCTCAAACATGAAATAACTCAGTTTGTCACCCATGTATATCAAATCCATAATTTAACACTCCTCCGGTTATACCATGTACTCCTGCAGTCTTTCCCATGCAAATCTCATTCTGTCAAGGATTGTCTCTATCTCTCTCCCTCTCCCCTTCTCTCCCTCTCACCCCCCCTCACACACACTGTACCACTCTGTAATATCCCTATCGGACTGTTCAAAGGACCTTCCACATCTTCTCTCCTTACATCCGCTATCCAGTGTTAGGAGATTTATCCATCCAATTTTATTGTTGTTCTTTCACTGTCATTTCTTTCATTTTACTTTTCTTCTAAGTTCATTTTTCCCAAGACCACTCCTGATACTATCAAAGAAATGTCTATTCCACATTCTGAGCCCCTGATTCTTATGTCCTTTACTGTTTTTTTCTTTTATCAATAATAGTTTTAGATTTATATTAATTCCTTTGCCATATGGCTTTATAAATAAATTTATGTTCAGTCACATATTTGAAACAAGCATTTTTCTGAAACCATTCACCAAAAGCATCACCCTTCTAAATCACTCTTTAGTCTCTGAATGGCTGGAACAGTTTTCCTTATCTTTCATTTTGTTCTCTTGCACTCATTCATTTTATTTGGCAGAGTATTTTTTTTTTAAATCGCTGGATTGCATTTGTTCAGAATATGGCACTGTTTTTCACCAAATTCATGTCTGGTTCTTTCATTATCAGCACTCAGTATAACATACATCGTATCTTCTGACACACATTTATCCCTTTCATTCATGTTTAAACCTAAACTTTCAGTTCTTTGCATGCATTCATCAGCTCCACACCATAAAATCAGATGACCTTTATTAAATCCATTACATTCAATTCCCCCCATCTTAGTTTCATGGACACAGAATAATGTATTTTCTTGCTTTAATTTCATTAATTAATTAATGCTCTTCACTATTTACTCCTCCTACATTTCATGGGACAATCTTATGATCACCAACTTGTTCTATGGATATGGATCATTGTTAATAGTAATACAGAAAAATATAGATGTTACCAATCTTAGTGGTATCTGTGGCTCATGCAGCATTACCAGCTCTTGGTAAAGACAGTAACAGCCAGTTTTAGCACATTTTGGTAGTATGCCCAGTTTTGCCCAGGTATAGTCACCCCAAGAGATTGTGACTAACATCCTGCAAACTAGTAGGTACATGCAACATATAGGGACCCTATTTGGGAGGCTACGACAGGCAAAGCAGAGAGGTATTTCCTTGAAAGTGAAGAGAAGAAACTTTAATTGGTGGCTGCATGACATATCTTTACATTTTATGGTATAGACCATAATAAACATATATATTCACTGGTATAGTATCCAGAATATTCATTTTTTACCTTGTGTGTATTTTTATATATATATATATATATATATAAATATATATATATATGTATATGTATATATATATGTGTGTATATTGCTATTTTTAGGGGGCAATCCTTACTACTATGCTGGTGTCTCGGAATTTTTCAGGTAAGAAATTGTTTTTCTGTTTCTTGATTTGTTTCTAGCAGATACGTTTAGCTTTACAAATCAGACAGATTACACTTTACTTTTTGAAGAACAGTCCAATTTTATGCAGTCGTTGCATATCTGACCTGATCCTAGATAAGAATTGCCATGATTGTACATGGTACTTTTCAGTTTTCAGTTTGCTTTTACTTGCTTATATTGTGGCAGCAAAGTTTGTTCTTTTTCAGCTAAGAGGATAAAGAACGAAATCCTAACCAAACATGTGGTTGATTTCTGGGAGGAATAGTAGGGTGGCCCCTACGTATACAAAGTCCTAGAGCAGTGTTTCTCAAGCTTTGCAACCTTAAGATGTGTGGCATGGCTGGCTGGGAAATTCTGAGACTTGAAGTCCACACATCTTAAAAGCTCTGAGATTGAGAAACGGTGTTCTAGAGGATCCAGAATGGGGCAGTAGGAATAAAAACAAAAATCAAGATGGCGACCACAATGCTGCCATCTTTATGACTTTTTCAAATCTTTCTCTACACCCCGTGAATGTCTCTGCATCGAGAGCTGATTCTGATAACTGTTTCCAAAATTTTTAAACAGTCTCAGCTGGTATTTATATCCATAATTTTATAAAGAAATAGCAAAAACCTGACATAAATTAAAACCATTGGCATTTTTGTTTCCTCTGAGCCATCTTAAAGAGATTTTGCATGGCATTCAAGTCTCGAAAAGATTGCCGGCCCCTGCTGCAGCATTCTTTCAATTTGCAAATAGTTTTTTTTTTCCATTGTAAAGTACCTAATATGGATTACAAAGTAATAATTCACAGAAATTGCTTTAAAATGATTCTCTCTATATCCTAACTTCCCAAATTTACACGTTATGTTTTCAGTTTGCAGAGGTGGGTCTGCTTATGACAGCGAGATTTTTTTTTAGCTGTGGCAAGAAACAACAGTTACTTTGGAGAAAACTACCTCTGTCAGTATTTTCTTTCAACAAAACGTTTTCTAACTTCACATCAGTATGCATACTATTGTTTTCAGGACTTGGGTTTGAAATTTTCCTCCCTTTTCGCAAATAGAAACTAGTTTTTCTTCTTCATCTTCCAATGATAAGAGAACTTCTGAAAGTCCTCTTCCCTTATTTCCAATTTAACGTGAAGCAAAGACAACTCCTTAAGCACTACAATGGTTTGAGAGGGTGCTTTTTTTAATTTCACTCCTAAGTGTAAGGGTTTTATGGGGAAAATCTTGGATCTAGATTTCAGTAAAATTGTCTTAATTTCTCACTATTCAAAAATACACGATACTGTATTTAAACAACCACTCAAAACTCTTAATTTCTCTGTCAGAAATGTTATAAAAAGATTTTATTATTGCAGCAGAGAATTATGGTGATTGTGATACTGAAAAAATCAGGAAAAGATTTGTATAGCTACGGTTCTCTCCCTGTTTCTTCTACCACCAAATCAGCCCATAATATTTATCAGTGACTAGTTCGTGGTCAAAAGACTGACAAGGGATTCATTATTCAGGTCTAATAGAATTTAGTAATAGGATTTGAAGCAGTAAAAAGACAGTTTTTTAGAACTAAAGTAGCTCAGGATAACTGAAGGTCTTCATTGCCCAAGCTGTATGTGTATGAGAGGAAGAATGCCAGTTAACTATTGGTGTAGAAATAACAGGACAGTATAGGAGTCCCAGTGAGGTCAGACACCTGTAAACTTAGTAAATAATAAAATACATTTAAGCACCTTTTCCTACTAATGGCCATCAGGTCACTGACTGTATTTGTCAACTATTGATATATTTTAGAAAACACGTGCGCAAGTGGAAATTAACAGCACAGATCACATTATTAAAGCTGTACTGATAATATAGTAAAGCTTGCACTAACATCTTACACTATATTCACAGTGCTATTCATGTTTCCTTGCAACAGAGATCAGAGCAAAGATCACACAAATAATACCCATTGGTGCAACTACTCTAGGAAAGGCAAGCTCTGACTTAATTTCTGAGAAATACGTACCCAATAATAACCAGCAAAATCCAAATAGAGCTAGAAATCCAAGCCTAACGTAGAGGTGCCTGGAAAGAATAACATGGCTGCAGGATGCTACCAGCCGTGAGTCTTCAGTACAAAAACGTGGGCAATAATACTGAAACCCGTATATCAGAAACAGGAAATAAAGGAAAACAAAACTTTTTTAGATCTCTAAATCCAAATCAGAATAGGCCCAAAGGAGCAGAGAAAGCAGATACAAGCAAAATTTTTGAAAACAAAAATTCATAGTTTTTTCTTAAGGACGAGTGATGGGAAGGTAGTATTGAGTAAAAAGGACAACTAATGCACCTAGAATGGATGGTAAGTGACAAAGTTAAGGTTCTGTTTGTAGTAAGAAGGCCAAAATCAAGGCAGGTAATGAACAGAGTCTTACTCATTAGAAAGTGGAGCATAACTGATCTTTCAAGCCCTGGAGTTTCTAACATTATTGGAATTCGTTTTTGTCATCTGACTAACTTTCTCCACAGTTTCTCAAGCAGATATGTTCTCCACTTTATACGCTCCTTGATTATAAATGTTTACATTAATAAACCACTCTATTTCTTTAGCTATCATTTTTATTTGTCTTACTGGAGTTTTCAAGATGTCTGGCCTCCCTGTTTTTTGTTGAAAGCCGCTAGCGGTGAGATTTTTTGCTGCTGTTTTGGCAAACGAGGACCTCCTCAAGTTTCTTGTGTACTTTATTGTATGTCCTTGACTTGTAAACATGTGCTCAGGTTTTTATTTAAGAAATTAACCGGCTAATTTAAAATGAGCTTTTTCTTGAAAGGTGCTTCAGTTGAATGGGGAGAAGGTCCAAGGTCATTGTGAAAGCTGTTTGTGATCCACATGAGCCCCATATGTTGCATAACCTTTCAGCCTCTCCTATGCTACACGGTTTGAATTGTAATATCCCTCAGGAATAAGAAGGGAGCATTAGGGGGCTCGATGAGGCAGAAGGATGCATGACAGTTTTCTAGCTTTTCTCTGGAAATCTGCTTTGTGGGAGGGCTGCTGATTTCATATTCCCAGATTCACATAGTAGCTGGACTCCCATCTTTTCGCTTCCTGTAGCCACACCATCAGTGCCTTTCACCCAAACCTCTTCGTGGAATAGTTTCATTTCTATGAAGTTGTGGTTCTCAATTTTTCTTTAAAATCTCACTTCTACCAAAGCTTTTTTTACAAATAATTGTAGCTTCTTAAAGAAACATCTGCAGAGAAGCAGACACCAGGTGAGAATTGAGTCTAACTGAAGACAGTTTAAGAAGTATTGTAGGTCTCAGTCTGAAAGACAACTGACAGCTGACTAATTCCCTGGCATCTTACAAGCACCGCCTTGCCTGCATATGGTCCTTTTTGTGTGTCACACTCCTCACAGTCACATCCTCTGCCTTTTGTTAAGAGAGTTTCTCTATTCCACTCAGGGAAGAAAAGAAAAAAAGCAAAACGTAACCATTTGATAAATTAGTGCTTTCGATAGGGTGGGCAGGGAAAGCTCTGTTATCTCTCTGTGAGAGAAAATGGCCTAAAAACTGAATGATTGATGAGTGGGTTGGCTGAAAAACTATAAAACAAATGAAGGACTAAAAACTTGCTTTTAGAAGGTTAAAAATGGTGTGTCGTGACCCTTAAGAAACACACTGGATCTGTCGTTGATGCAAATGAATTGGGAATCAGGTTCAGATGTACCTGCATGTCATCAGTTTGGTTACAGGGCTGAACATGTCAGCAGGTAGCAACTATGGTCAGGGAAGCCTTTGTACAGCTTCATCTGGTTTGCCAGTTGCTTCCTTTCCTAGACTGAGAGCACTTCCGTATAGTTACGCCCTGTTCCAGAGAGTCACTCAGACCATGTCTTGACTTCTGAAACATGACCTATGTAGAGCTTCCCTTGAAGACCACGTGGATGTTTCAGCTGGTCTAGAAGGCAGCCGTATGGGCAGTGATGCCTCAGTGTAACACCCCTGCTTTGTTAATGACATGGTTCCCAGTTTGCTTCTGAGTGTGAATCAAGGAGCTGGTCATTACCTGTAATACCCTACATGGCATAGGGCCTAGTTACTTGAGGATCTGCCTGGCTGATTCAGTTTGGTTCCTTTAATTAAACAGTATGCCTTCTGCGTTGCAACACCTCTGCTTTTAGGTTCCTCATGAAATCTAGGTGCCTCCTTGTAATGCTATATGTGAATGACCTTAAGAGACAGAGCAATGAGACGCAACCAGGGGAATAGTCAGATAAAGGCAGCTTAGCCCTCCCCTGGAATGTGGGTGGGCAAGGGTCTCAAAAGAAACCTTCCTTAGCTTCTTGGGCTGTAAAGGAGACAGAGGAGAGAGAAGCACTTTCAGACTTGCAAGTTTCTGTTAATGTAACTTTACAATAAAGTAGATTTAGCTCTTTTGCTCATTTTTCCTTTCTGGTCTACCTGGTAAGACTGACATTCTGACCTGTTGGTGTTTCAAGGACCTTGAAGAACTTCTTGTTCAGTCTTCAGTTAGGGTGGTTGAAACCCCTTCTGAGTCTTGTGGATATATTCCTTGTTGCCTAGTTTTGCCATCTTTCACCTTTATTACTGTTATTTTTCTGTGTTTTTACTTTGTGCACCACCAGGAGTTGCCTGGGATTGAGCAGTGTACCAGATTTAATTAATAAATGGCCCTGACCAGTAGTTTGCCTTTGCTCCGTCCTTCCCTCTCCTTCCTTCTCCCTTCAAGTTCTCTTCTCATCAAAGAGATGATGAAAATAGTTTTGCAATGAAGGGGGCGGGGGGGGGGAGGAAGGAAAACACCCATTTCCCCCTAAAAATTCAGTTTGGATCTGAGTGCTGAGTACATCAGTCTTGTCCAGAGAAGATGGTTGTTTTGAAGAGGAAGAAAGCAATAGCCTGACTGTCCATCCTCTCCCGTAAACTGCTGAACAGTGGACAGAAGAGAGCCCAAGCTGACTAGCGATCTACGGTTCTGAGAGGAAGTTCTAGGGTGGCCTTATCTCAAGTGACAGATATTCTAGACATCAATTGTCACATTTGTGCACAATTATATATCTGCAGATCAAAACTAATTTGGTAAGAATTTACACCGTCTTTTCCATATGTCTCTGGAAGTTTGCAGAAGACCCAAAAGGCCAGAAGAAATTCTTCTCCCTCATTTTTTCCCCTTTTTTCTTTGCAGCATGTTAAGATATGTTTGGAAACTGTGCAAACAATGCCTGTTATAATCCTATTCAGGAATACTCTTGGGGCTCCCAGATGGACAGTGGATGAAGGATAGCACTGCACCAGGAAAATAATCATGCAGAAAAAGCTGAATGGTGCAAATGTGCTTAATTTAAGTTGTCCTGGTAAATAAAATTTAGTTCATTGCAGAATACAGTTTTTCTCTAAATGCTTCATTATATTCCCTAGCATTTTGGGAAGCAAATTTAGATCTCCAGGTTTCTTTCTCAAAAAATGTAGTCTTTTATATTTCAGCGATAAAGTTATATACTCTGACCACTTTTTTCTTAATATGATGAATGGATGGATGATGGATGGATAAGCTACTTAGTATGTATAATACTGCAAAGTAATAAGGCTTTTAAATAAATGTTAATTTTTATGCTTTTATTTCAAAAAAAATTTAAAAAGCAACAAAAAATAATTTAGAATTTAGAAATATTAGCTCTGTGGAAGAAAGAAGATAATGTTTGAGGCACTTACAGTAAAGCTGCTGTGCCGAAAATAGCTTTTGATCTTAATAACAATGGCTTCCATGTACTTGCATGAGATGGCTCTAACTTCTCACTGTACGCAGAGCATGATAGAACAGATGTCAACGCTGCTAACGTCGAATGTTATTGCTTGACATCAGAAATGGAAGTCACTGTTGTTTCCATCTTAGCAGTTCTCAGATTGCCTCCCCACAACCATATGGCATCATACTAAAAACAGAAGCAAAATTTTCAGTGGCATGATTTTTTTACAACTAAACAAATAAAATAAAATGAGGGTGTGAAACCTAGTTTTTAATTGTGAACATTAAGGATGAAATATTTTAATTCTGCCCATTCTCATATAAACTTGTAATTCCAGAGATACCATCCTCACAGCGAGAAAACAATATTTTGAAATACACTCTTTACCCAAAAATGTTGCCTATCATTGCTATATAGTATGAGGAACCAAATATAGTATGTCATAAGGATGTTCTTAAAAGGTAAGGTAGAATTGTGTGATGTGCAAATGTGTGTAGATGTAAATTCATTCAGGGAGGCCTAATATGATTATGATGCTGTATAGAATTCATGCTGTATATCATAAACAGATAAAGATGCCCTCTAGTTGAACTTGACTCATGGTGACTTCATTGACATAGCTGTGTAGCTTTCTAAGCAGCAGTGGTTTGTCATTGCCTTCTTCCAAGACTGGACAGTGATGGCCAGGTGCCTCCCTATGTTGAAAATCTATACATATCACCTGAATTCAAACTGTTATGGAGCTCCAATTTAATTGTTGACTGTTTTCATGCAAAATAAGAGTCTGATATGAGCAAAATGGTTAGAAAATGGCACAATTGCCTGGTTTACCGATAAGAAGCTTCAAAATCCTAAGATGAGATTCTAACTAATTGGGGATAATGGACATTGCAGAAGTGATGGAATGTAGTCCAGATTTCCAGGAAGGAAGGCTTTATTCCAGTGTAGTAAGAGACAGTATAATTCAGATAGCTTGGGAGAAAAAGGGTCAAGAGAGCTCCTCCCTAACAGTTTCTAAATATTATGTTTTATGGTGCAAGTAGTCTGCTCTACTTTGGCAAGATTACTGCCTAAAGGTGGGGAATAAATAAAGGAAACTGCTTAGAAGAATGTCTTTCTGCTCAACCTGTCTTTCTTTGTTTTGGGCGGTAAACAAATTCCAGTTCCATGCAGATACTATTGGCTATATTATGTCCAAATCAGAACAATAATATTTTTTACATTAAATATGCTTATAATTTACCATAGCCTGTTCTTTAATGCTACATTGCCTTTTAATCGTAGTGGTATTAGTCATAAGGGTGGAGGGAGGAGCAGTTGTCAGCTGGTAAGCTTACAGTCCGGATTCAAGACTCAAGCGCCATGTGACAGGTGAGCTCCCATTATTTGCCCCAGCTCCTGCCAACCTAGCAGTTTGAAGCATGCAAATGCGCATAAATACATAGGCACCTCTTCGGTGGGAACAGTGTTCTGGGCGCCACAGGGTATAGTCATGCTGGCCATATGACCTCAGAAATGTGTGTGGGCAACATTTGCTCCCTCGGCCAACAAACGGAGATGAGCACTGTCCTCTAGAGTTGGAAACCTTTACCTTTTTATTTGTCATAAACATATTTACTTTACCCCTCCATACTCCAATCTTGTTTCATCTAAAGTTGGTTAAAGAACTGGAAAATTTGGGGTATCATTTCCTTCTAATCATAAGCTGTGCAAACCTCTGGTTATGTGGATGTGGCTTTTTCCTTTTTCCTGAACTGTCAGTGGGCATCAAAGACCACATTCAATTTTAAACAAATGGGTCGCAGATGTGTATTTTTTAATCTGTTGAAATTAAATCAGTTGTTTTGGGCCATGTGTACAAGCTTACATGCCACTGAAAATTATGTCTGGGGTATGAAAAGCGGATAGCTTGTTTCATATTTTGGGGAGGATACATTTGGATTTGGATATATTACTCTATCCCTGACAATGTTGGAATTTCTTCTGCAAGGAATCTGGTCTTGATAAAATGTTTCCCTGTTCAGTGAAGTCTTTGGAGTCCACTCCAAAATACATATATATTTAGGAAATTTACATGGCTGCTCATCTTACGCAAATAAATCTGGGAGCCTCACAAAATGATAAAAACAGCATAAATATCTAACGAAAACATAATAAATACAAATAAACATAGTATACAAATAAGACAAACATAGTAAACACACAATATAAAAGCTGAGGCAGTTTACACATTTTCTTCACTGACAGATTTACCTATATTGGGCTTTAGTAACAATCCAGCTTGCCTGAGGGAAATGTCAGGTTTTTACAGACCAGCAGTTCAAGGTCATCTAGATCTTCAGGGGAGGCTATTCCACAGGGTAAGTGCCACAGGAGACAAAGCACATCTAGGTGTTGCAGGATGCCCCTGTTCCATTGAGCACGCTCACCCTACTGAATCTAGTGGGATAGGCAGGAGAAATTGGAGAAGGCATTCCTGCAAGTAACTGGGCCTAGGAATTTAAAGGGGACAAGCAGCAACTTGAGCCACACCCAGAAACATAGTGGGAGCTTGTACAGCAGATGTTCCAACATGGGCAAATCTTGGTGTGCCCAATACTACATACATGGTTGCATTCTGAGGCTTCCGAATGCTTTTCAAGAGCAATCAACCCCATTTAGGGCATGTTGAAGGATTCCAGATGGGAAGCGATTACGTGGCTGTGAGTAGAGTCCCTCAGTCCAGGAACTGGTACATAAATGGTTGTGTGCAAAGCCCTCCTACACACAGCCGTGAAGAGATGATCTTTCAAGTAGGGCTGCCAGTAAGACAGTGGCTGACTTTGTACGCACTTCTGCCTAAGTAGGATAACAGACAGCATTTTAAAATGTACAACCAGTGCTTGTCAGGAAAGAAGATTGTTTGAATGAGTAAAGTTCATAATCTTTTCAATATGCCGAGAAAGGGAAAGAAAGAAATACATTTTCGGGGATGATCAGTCTTCATTTCTTGAAAGTGGCATTTTCAATATATCTCTTCCTTTTGTCCCTTCATTGTTTGAAGGACTTCAGAGGGAAACTGGTATAGTCCATAATATGAACCATGAGTGTCTGATCCCCCATTTAAATCTCAGCTCAGTGATAAACCCATCAGATGGCCTTGAGCAGCCTCAACCCTCTTGTTTTCTCCTTATGTTACATTATCAATGGTACACAGCTTTGGACAGGGGCAAACACCGGTGAAGTGCCTTACTTCTTGAAATGAACAATTCAGCATAATACAATAGCTTGCCTATTGATCTCTGCTTTCACTTGGATTAGAGAAGAAAGTAGCCCTAAACTGCTAAAATAGGTTTGCTGTTGGCTGGCTGCATTTCTTTAAAAATGCAACTGCTCCCGTTAAAAAACAAACATATAATCCTCTCTTTTTTCAAAGCAATTAGTTGTTCACCTTCCATGCTACTTCGAAATGCTATCCTTTATTATATTTTTATTATTATTTTATTTATTTATTTATTTATTTATTTATTTGATTTGTATATATATATTTGATTTTAGTTTAGCGGTTCTGTAGCATTACTAAAATACTGAAATATTTCCTTTACTCTGTATTTTTTCTAACCGGTGAGGTAAAATTACACATTTTCCTCTTTGGCTTTGAGACCTTCTGAATATTTAACAAATTGCAGAATTTGACATTTGCTATTTATCTGATAATTACAGTTCTAGATCAATGATCATCAGAAACTTTTGAACTTCTATGAGTGCTCTTCGGACTGGAGGATAATAAAAAATCCTGAGTTAAATATTTGTATTTTTCTAGAGAGCAAAGAGTTAAAAGCACTTTAATAAACTAGTTCAACGCAGGTCAGCACTTCATTCTTATTAACAAATACTGATTTTCTTATTAATGTTTCTTCACTTAATATACAGTGGCTGAAGCTGCTGTTCATAAATCAAGCCAACTGGTTGATTGATCATTCTAATGTATATTTGCCTTTATTTCTCTTAATTTTTTAAAATATAATAACATGACCTATTGCAACTGGTGTATATAACATCATCCAGTCCCTTTTGTGATGTTAAAGTAGGCATTCTAGTCTTCTGTTTTACTGCTAATACTTTCAACTTTGATTTTGTTGACATAAAACTCTATAACTGAAAGTCTGTTTTACATCTAAAATCTGCAGCTTTCTCAGCTTCCTGATGTCCAATCCTTTGTGCCGGCTCCTGTGGTTTTATTGTCCTATTTAAAAGGGAATAATATTATCTTTTTCATAATATTGTGTTTCCCCTTTTCTCCTTTCTTTTTTCCCACATTTCTTTTTAAACTAATTTACTTGCACCATGCTAATGGGCCTTTATTGCTTTATTATGACTCCTCCCACTGAATGATTGTGTCCAATCAGTTGGCAGGCAGAGCTCCGCCCCTGCTTCGGCCGCCATGAGTGCTGCCGGCCTGGCTGAGCAAGGTATGTGGCATGAGTCGTATCTCCTGAGTGCCTGATCTTAGAACCACACACTTGCCCACCCTTGATCAATTCCACTGCCAGTAAAAACCAGCATGATAGTATTTGTGCACCTAGTGAGACACACCATCCATGCTTGCTGGCTGAGAAAAGGGCATGCACTAAGGTATCCATCTAACCAAGAATCATTAAGTACATTGAGTTTGAACCTACTAACAAATGCATGTTGGGTAGTTAACTTTGATTTGCTGTGAATTGACATGACATTTGGAGACAGGGATTGTCATAGTGTCAGTATATTCAGAAAGTTAAAATGGCTTCTACAACCATGAATGTCTTACGAGGATATCAACCTGTTAGCAAATTCTGAAATTTGTTTTTAAACAACATTTACCATTTGATAGGAGGATAGCATAAGATTAACCTGCTATTTTTTCATATGGATTGGTGATAAGCAATGACACACAGTAGCATTCAGTATTACGCATTATGTTTGTCATTATATTTGACTGTGCAGCTTTAAATTTGGGGAACAAAGGATAAAAAGCAGTGGGATAAGGTTTCTTGTACTGGCAAAGACACTTAAACTTTTTTATCCAATGAAGAACATTGCTCTTGTACTTCCAAATTTATTATCATTTAAGAATGGAAAATATCTTTTGTCCTCTGTTAAATCCACCCAAGCAGGAAAAATATAGTGTGCTGGTAGAAGCATTAATCTCAAATTTGGAAAAAGCTTCAAAGACCAGGTGATTTCCTGTTGTTAATTCCTCTTCAGCCAACCAAAAGTAATTAGTTCAGGGACAAATAAAATATGTCCACAGCCAGAATGTTACTTGAACAGGAAGCATATAATGTGGGGTGCTCCTTTGACAAGTTTCAGAGTAGTTTTCTATTGACTTTAGAGCCAGAGCTGAGCCAACCCCCCTAGGATTTCTTTATGGACCTACAGGTGTGGGAACTCTGAAGATGTGTTCCTAGAACTATTGAATGCACAGAAAGTTTCCCATGATCCCTTTGCGTATCAGATGAGGGCCCTTAGAATAGAGGATGGAATAAGGACCCTCTCATCTCTCAGTTGTATCTTCTTCCTACTTATTAACTTAATCTGCATGCTTCTATCTGGGTGCACCTTACATGTATGACATTTCATGCAGTATATATGAATTCATGCAATATATTTGAATATATATTGTAGATTTTGGATGTATTCTGATCTAATTTCCCTGTCACAGACTGTAGGAGTAGGGTTTGGTTTAGCAGGAAGAAAACCAGGCTTGGTGTTCATCAGAAGCAGTTTTGCCGATAAGTTCTCAAAATTAGTGTTGCAGTCTTCCAAATCAAGCTTCTAGTTCGAGAAAGAGCTTTATACACCAATTACTAGATTATTCTTTAAAAGCCACGTTAATTCAAAATGCAAATTACACTGTATCCATTGCATTAAAATGAGTCTATGTATAAATGAAAAGTGCACTTTTATCCAACCAAATTAGATGTGTGAGCAGGCCTCTACGATTTATGTGGCTAGAAGCAAACTTCTTTTTTTTATGAGAAATGGAAATTTTAAAATGAAATGGAACATATAGATTGGTGCGAGATGAAACTCTCCTCCACACTGAGCACTTTCTTTTCCAGCCTAATTAACTTTTGATTTCACTTTTGTGCCACATTTGAAACCTGTGATTAGATACATGAGGAGATCCCACTGAGTGGAGGAAACAGGAACATTTATTTTCCAGGCTACTAGCTTTTCTTTCAAGGGATTTTACTTTTCCTTGAAAAGTAGCAGAATCCCTGTTGTTTGCCTTTGATGTAAAGACCTGGACTAATTGGTATGGTAATTTCTCATAAATTAAACAGGGATTATGGAGAGGTTTAAAGGCCCTTTAAGGACTACTTATGAAATATTTAAATACTAATGAAGGGATGATCCCAGACAAAATTCTCCAGGACTGGTTTTGATATCTACAAATCTGGAGATATAGATACACATATTTGCAATCAATTATTTAAATAGTTTAGACTAATAATAGGAGGAAATGTATGTAAAAGCATTTCAGTAATACATACTATTGGGAACATAAAAATTATTCCTAGTTAATGTTGATATATAATTTTAGGAAAGGACTTCAACTGCAGAATAGAACATTTTTGTTCTCTTTAGAAGGAAGACAGTAGTTGTAAGTCTACTACATAGTCAGAATCTGTCCTTCAAAGGTAAATTCACATTTAAGCTTTAGCTAGGCTTTACAATTAGAATGCTTCCAAATTCATTATGGACACTGACTTTTTTAGATATATAGATAGTCCTCAACTTACAACCAATCATTTTACAACCATCTGAAGTTATGATGGCCACAGAAAGCACCTGTGACTATCTTATATCATCTCTCCCTTCCCCCGTAGTCACATGACTGCATATCAGCTTCACGACCCATCACAGTATTCCATGGTCACATGATTTCAATTTGCTTTGTTTTTTGCTGATTTCTGGCCAAAAAACAGCCATTCAAATAAATGGGTCCATTTAATGACTACTGTTTGATTATTAACCACTGCATTTGACAACAACTGCCACATTTGCTTAATGACCACTGCAAAAAAGGCCAGAAAATTACTTCAGATCATGTGGGTGCTTCAACTAACGACCGTAACAATTTACAACTGGACTTCCAGTCCCAATTTTGATTGTAAGTCAAGATACAAGTTCATTTCCTTTTAGAAATTACAGTGCAGGTTATGAGTCATTTAGGCCAGTACTAAAAACAGAAACCTAAAATAAAGATGGAGTAATAACTAAAGAAAAGTCAGATTCAAACAACCCATTTTAAGTTTCACCAAATTTCTTTCTCACTGTAGCCTTCCCCTAAGGCCACACATAATTTCTGTAAAACTTAAATGCAGCTTTGTTTTGTGTGATCCATTATCTTTGCTATTCAAAGACTGTATACAATTTGGTTCAAAAAGGATTGGATTCCCCTGTTCTATATCAAAGGCAGGATATAATTGCACAGTGAAAATTGTGAGTATGCTTTTTAATATTTACAAAGGCTTCTCAAAACACATGTTTACAGGTAAGATGTAGGTTAGAACTGGATGGTGGTATGTCGCCATATTGAGAAACTGCAGAGTGTAGCTATAGATAGAATCCTACTTTCTCTGGAAAAGCTCTTTGCAAGTCATCTGTTGTTGTGTTGTGCTGAGTATAGCATTCTCTGTGCGTTTTGTCTTCTAAGTACTCCCAGGAAGATTTGTGTTCTTGTGTGGTGCTTAATTGTAGGAATCCAAGTTTCATCTTTTGGATAACAGCGTGTTATCTAAAAGTTCAAGCTTCGTGCAAAATGTATTTTTGTCTGCTGTTTTTGGGTGGGGAACTGTTTTGTAGATTAATGTATAGCCTTTCCCAGTCTGCTGTGTATGCAAAGGAATTATGCAGCTTCTGTGTGTGGAAAGGACTACAGACCATTTATGAGACCAGAATATGGGTGAATGTCAAGTTTTCCTGTAGCAAACTCCTTGGGGCTTTCATTCTACTATATCAACTTTTTACACTGACAGGAGCTGAATGGAAAACTTCCATTAATTCTCCTCTCAGTGTCTGCACTCTATATTATAAATGCAGATTTCCTATTCCCATAATATCTATGTTAGATTTCCAGATACCTTAACATAGATTTGACCACATAACCTATTTCTGGCCTCCCTCCAATTGTTTGTAGCTTAATTGGTCTTAATTTAATCTTGGGTTAGCATCAGGAGATCTAGAGCAATGCTAATGCCTTGATTTTTGACAGGGCTATAGGGAAACTGCCTGACAGAAATAAGTAACCGTGAACCTGATTCCTTTGGCAGGAAAAGGCCAACATTAGGCTTCTATGAAACCAGCTTTGAATTTTATTTCATAAGGCCTATTCTCCCACTTTAATTACATCAATTTCTCAGTAACTCTTGCTATGTGAGATATTTGTAAGCTACTTTACAGTGTGAAAACTCTATATCCAGGTAGGATTGGTTTTCATTGACCACTCTGTTGTCTTAATTACACAATGGCATCACGTCTAATGGAAGCAAAACTAAGGCAAAGTCTGAAAGTTTCAGAGGCGGATTCCTTTTCATTCTTTCTCATATTTTTTAGTGTGATTAACTGCAAGAGGTAGTGTTTCATTTCCATAAAATAACCACATTAGAGTTGGAATAGATGGAGTAAGGACTTCTCTTTCTGCCAAAAATGTCCCTGAGTTTGCCGGAATCAGTCTCCTGTAGATAACATTGATACTTCCCCTTATGCTGCAAATAAAACTACAGTATATGAATTACAGACCTGGAATGGATTAGGGTTTAATTACACAAACTTAAACATACATTGATTTCCTGTTGGTTGAATGCAACAGCGCCTTTATGTTACATCTTGCCTTAATTTCTCAGAGCTCTTTTCTGCTACCCTGAATTTTATCCCATGGTATGAAAACATACATGAGCCAACATGCCTTCTTCACATGTGAAATATCTTTGTGCAACAGAGTTATGTAAAAGAGGAGGAATATCCTTTCTCCCCTTTGAATTCTTGTACTTACATGTTTTAAAAAATTGCCTCACTTTAAAAAAAGGAAAAAAATTAAAAGCAGCCCATCAAGCACAGGGGAAAGGCTTACTGTGAGTCAAGTTGGATCCTGGCAGGCACATGAGTTGGTGTAGTTGATACTGTCAATTTTGTTCATATTATGAGTGGGTTTGTTTATTATTTTTGAAGTAGTTGCCTTTTATGCTAAGTTGATCTTGGCAATTAGCTGCATGGGGCCTTTGGAAATGGATAGTGTATAAATGAATAAAATTTAAATTTAATTTTGTTTGCTTTTAAATGACTCACAGGACAGAAATATGTTATCTAACAAAATTCCAGACTGAGGCCTTAGATTCCATATTTAGTGAATAGGAAATCAAATCCAGCTAATGTATTCTGTACATATTTTTCTCATTGGTATCATAATCTGTCTGGTTTTGGGTTTAAAAAATTTGTAGGGCTACAAAATAAATGCGAATCTTGTACTTTGTATTAAATACATGTGGTACTTAATTTTTTTATGTACCTTTTTGTTATAACTCAGTCGTCTGCTAGCTTGCTTAAGGCCAAATATATGCTGTGTTGGCCCAGCATTTAAGGTTTATTCTTCACTGTAAGAAGAAGACCAAATAATGTGTAGAATAATATTCTAGAGCCTCAAAGACCTTTGGATGTCACCAGGGGCAAAATAGGCTCTTATGCTGCCTTTATGTTCTAAAGAAGGTGTTGGGATAGAACTCACAACTCCAAACTTTGGTTGTCATTTCAGAGAACAACCTCCATGAAACAAAGCCGGTTTCATTTCAGGGTGTTTTAAAGCTTAGAGCATCTTCCCTGGAAATTAGAGTACCAAAACTCTTGGACTTTTAAGCACCTGGATTAATGCTTTTATTTTTAAAAACATAAAGCAGATGACAAAGTCCTAATTTTTGTAATGGCAGTGTAGATATCACTATTCAAAATATGCTGTTCCTGATTAAATGGATACATCATTGTGTGGATGTGAACAGTTTTCAAAGGGCATTAGTCAACTAATTTATACTATCCACACCCTAAAATCCTCTGCCAATCACAGTATATGATTTCTGTAGTATAAACTACAGGATCTAATTTACTTGTGTGCAAATGTCTCTGTTTTGAGTGTGTTGGTGAATCAAAGAGCTGCAACACAAAATTTGTTTTGAAAAGCATATTTGAAAATTGTAATTGGCATGGATAGGTCATGTGCTGTCAAGCTCTTTCGATGTCTCTCTGTTACACATCCATGTTCTGGTTCTATGTGTATTCTGTCTTTGCCTTTGCAAGATAGTTACCGGTATATGAAAAGCAAAGTAACTTGCTCTTCTCCAAATGAAACATGTAAACTTCATCTGATAAGTGATTTCTGTTTGAATTCTCCCTCTGGTCAATTGCCAATCTGACCTCTGCCCAGATTAGCAGCAATCATTTTTTCCCTAATGGTTTTCCTACATTGGATTTTAGTGGAAACTTGGATTTTTCATTGTACTAAAATACTCAGATTTAATTTTTACTTTTTCTATTCTACACTATAGGTAAGGGATGAGCCACTTCACATGCAATATTTCTTACAAGAATATCATATTTGCCTATTGTCATGTCTATGTGTAAGAGGAAATCAAGATACCCTAATAGTCACTGCACATGACAACTTGGCATTAAAATGTAAAAAAAATTTTTTGTGACTTTAGAATAAATTTTGTCATATGAAACATTGATTCAAGGGATAATTCTTCTATGTTCAATTTAAGAATTGGTTTTTATTGCTTCTTTGATAATAGCTTTGGCTACGAAAGCAAAGATATGAACTTCTCAAGAGTTCTGAAGATTTGTGTTTTGTCCAGTTCTCGTGAAAAAAATACGATTGTGGTCTAAGGTTTAGATTTGGGTAAAGCTATTGTTCATGCAGTTTTTATTGTTTTGAGCAAATAAGAGCCTAAAATAAATCTAGCTTGGTTCCTGATGTTGACCTGCTTTAAGAGAAAGAAAAATAATATTAAAATTTAGTTCACTTGCTTTTCTTAATTCTATTTGCAGCTGCCAAGAGCTTACTGAACAAAAAGTCAGATGGAGTAAAGGTAGGTTTTAAAATTGGGAGCATCCCTTTCTTTTTCAGTCCCATTCATAGAAATCTGCATCCTTGGCCAGCCTAAGTGATTCATATGCCAGAAAATGACTCTGCACAGCTTCTGCTAAAATCATCTCTGCAACTTGGCCATGTGAGTGCGGCAGTGAAGTTGATAGTTGACCAACCCATTAAGGCTCAAGACCTAATATAGAATTTTCTTCCAAATGTGTCCTGGGATTTTCAACAAGTGCAACAACTACTGTAATATTGATTTATGGAACAAGGGACTATCTCTGGAAAATTCTTAGACCTGCAATTCCATATTGGGTTATCAAAAATATTTCATACTTAATGAATTTGCAGGGCACGGTTTAAGTATCTGGAAGTCCTTATTACCTCTTTAAATAAGTATATGATTATTTGCATGCTACAGATGCCCTGCACTTCTGTGTGGAAATAAAATGAGAACAAGAAATCTATAATATTGGGTTAAGAAAGCAATATACATTAATGGATTTCAGAGCTGTTTTATCAAAGATCTCACTCCTGATTATTATTTCTGCTTCCTTTTCCAGTGGGTATTTGTCTTTTAGGAAATTATGTTTACCATATTACCTATATTTATTGGAATAATTTCTTATTTTATATATGAGTTTCATATCCTTGAAATCTACTTTCAAATCAAATTAAATTCTTTGATAATATTGTTGGTTCTTTTATATTTGGGGATATAAATGGCCCTCAAGCAAGGAAATAAAGTATAGTCCTGATTCTTGCATCCTATCCACTATTCTGTGAATATTCGTCTGTGAGCTATTTTGTTTATCTGTACAGTATATATTTTTAAAAGTTGCATTTATTTAAAAATGGGAATTGCACATCATTGAATTAACATTATTTGCCAGTCATAGTAATAGAAACTAGCAGCTCCTCATTAAAATCCATTGTTGCATTTATTTATTTTATTATGTTCTGTTAAAGATGACTAAAACGTTTGCATACTTTCCATTCCACATATTCACTGGATGCACAGAGAGAATTAAACCCCATGCAAGCTGAGCTCACGTGTCAGTGGTTCTCCCAATTTTCCTGTCTCCCCCCCCCAATATATACATAGTGTAAACCAGACATGTCAAACACAAGGCCCGGGGGCCAGATCCGGCCCGCGAAGTGGTTTCATGTGGCCCGCGAAGCCATCCTGGAAACAGTGAGGGAACGGCCCCCGCTGCCTTGGCCCTGGCCCAGAGACCCTCCCACTGCCAGAGACCCTCAGATCTGTCCCACTCCTACCCAGGCCCCCATAGGCACCCTTGATGCGAATGATGTAGAGCTGGCCACGCCCACCCAGTAGGCCATACGCACTCTAGCCACGCCCACCCAGTAGGCCACGCCCACCCTGGCCATACCCACCTGGCCCCCTGAGGGTAACTGCAATACTGATGCGGCCCTCAATGAAATTGAGTTTGACACCCCTGGTGTAAACTAATACAACTAAGCAATATATTTAATATGGTGCATTTAATAATAATAAAACAGGTGACCAGGCTTCACTAATGCATGAAGGTCTCTGTACAGAATATAAGGACTCCTTTAACATTAAACGGGTAAAATTAAAAGGCACGATCCTATTCCTCTCTCATATGTTCAGTAGAACATTAGAGAATGGGTATTAGCACTACTAGGTACTGCTTTGTCGTTGTTTTTCCCATTTCCCCACTCATCATAAATATTTCTTTAGGCATAAAATATGAACCACACTATGGTTCTTTGGTAATTGTTTCAGTAAAAAATGATGCGCCTGTTATTCTACATGTAATAATTTTGCTGTTAGGAGAAGAAGGCCTTTACTTTTCTCAGAACTCCTCTAAGTTAACAAGATACATTATTCCAAACACTTCCCCATGGACTACCCTCACTTAAGAAGTTGTGAGTATACACTGTGAGGGTTTGTTTCCATTTCATTGTCCGATTCTCTTTGGATGTCTTTCAGAACTGGATCAGAGAGAATATGCTGAAAAGAGGGGTGAGCTGTGGGTCAGTGGAAAAAATAGCTAAGGCATAAAAGAGAGAATTTATACTTGGTGTAATCCTTGATTTCACCTCAGTGACAAATGTCTGTGGAGATTCTCAATCATCCAGGCCATGAGTGTTCCAAAGGTGCTTTTCAAAACATTTTAAAAAGTTTCGCTTTTCGTTTGCCTTTTGAAAAGCACCTTGGGACCTCAATGACAAAGTGAGCCTTTTCTTCTCCCCGTGAAGAACTCACAATGTTCCTCCTGGTCCAATTCACGGCCTGTTTATGTAAGCAAGGCAGAGGAGGATTTTTCTTTTTATCCCTTTCTATTTTGCTTTCCCTAAAGTCTTCATTTTTAAAAAGAGAGAAAATGGGCCTTTGAAGTCCTTGTCAGAATATTCACGCAACAATTGTATTGATGCGCAATCGATGGGCTCTAGCAGTTCTTGTCCATCTTGATGGTCCTCCACATTCAAGGATTTTGCTTTTCCTAGATCCTCATTATCTAATAAGAAATACAGGCTGAAGTATTCTGCCATTGCTTGTTGCTTTTTTACTTATTACTCAGTTACTCTGATATTTCTGAGCTAAGCTTATCTTAATACGTTCAAGCTAATGGGAATGTTATTATTTGCTCTGACTAGTCTCAAACCTCAAAACATACTGTATTTGGTCCTAAAATTAATCAAAGGGCTGGGCTCTCCTAGAACTCCTGGCTAATGATGACACAGACATGATTGAATTAGAACTCTAAATGTCTGTCTTCCCTATTGTCTTGAACCCCAGCCATTTCAGTGGAGTCTGTTACTTTGCCTGTAATCTTACAGAAAAATATAAATACAGCAACTTGTTTAGGGCAAATTACCAGAGTTCTTTATCCATTGCTATTTGCTGACAGATAGCTGTGGCTGCATAGAATCATTTAAGCCAGCTGAAGATGAATGGAATAATTCTTATTTTTCTGTAACCTTTTGTAGTTTTAATCCAGATTTTTATAGTTAATTAGTCATTTCTTAAAAGACCTTTGTGACTTGGGCTTGTCTTAAGACACTGTGTTTCTCCAGTATTTTTGCCCATTTGACCTGGACCACCGGCTCCACTTCCATTGTGAGATTTAATGGAAAAGGACTAACTTCCTTTGGAACAGGTTTCCCCCCGCCCCCCAAGGCAAATTCAGCTTTCTCTTTCATGCCTTGCAAAACTTTACTGAAGGCCTCTGGGAACTGATCACTGCAAAATTCCCAGCACTCCAAATCAGGTAGTGTTAATATCCATTTTATTACAAAAAGTATTATTTAATTATATTATTTTTTATTAACTAGTTTTCTTTGTTTAATACATTTATGTAGCAACCCGTCTCATATACTTCATTACAGCTGAGCATTAAAACAGAATAAAAAACCAAGCAATAATTATAAACATATTTTATATTCTAGGAGACTGAGGTACACCTTCCCTAGCAGTAATTTAATACAGGAGTACTTATATGAGGTTCAGATAGAATCAAACGTAAAGGGGATGCACCTCCCTCTGATACTGTTTGTATCTCCTAGATTTTCCAAGCTTGCATAAAATATACCTTCCAGCTTTTCCCCAGGATAGGCTCTACGTACTTGCTACAGGACAAAAGCAAGAAAACAGCAGTACTTTAGCCAAATTCCAATTTAGATCAGAGAAATCCTTGTATTCTTTCTTTTGCAGCAGATACAGATTTCTCATAGTTTCTTCTTGAAATTTAATTCACAGATTGTGATGCTTAATGTAGGTAATGGTGTGTGCTGCTCAGAGCTCTTGAAAAAATATCCAAGTGGAAATGCAGTGCATTCTCAAGAGAAAATACTGCAAGAGAAATAGGACAAAGTGCCTGCATGTTAACAGGAGTCTTGCTTTGTTTACCCCAAAGCACTTAAAGTTTATGCATTATATTTGTAATACTTTCTGATAAACTTCAGATTGAAGTTCCAGTAAAATTACTTTATATTCCCAAGGCTGTCTAAGCCTTTGGCACGTAAGAACCATAATGCTCGCCTTCCAGTAATGAAGAAAGCACATTTATCTTATACTCAAAGCAAATCTAAATGTGGTTGCAAATCTTTGCAAAAATGAAAAAAAACTGCTTGGAAGCTTCAAAATATTATGCATATAATCAACATGGAATAAAAATACTGAAGATATCATGATACCAAAGGCAAAGTGCCAGCCGAAAGAAGGTACAAAGATCTAGAAGTAGAATTGTTAATGTATCTGGGAGATTTAAAAGGTCTTCATCTAGCTCTGAAAAGATGAAAACATAATGGGAGAACATTATTCAAATAAGAATGATCACTGCAAAGGCTTTATCTCTAGGCATCTGCAGGTGAAGTATGTTCCTCCTGCTTTGCTCTAGAAGGCTTAATACGGGGCGACAGGGAAAGGAGGTTATCTCGGATTATGTGGTGGAAGTGGAAATGGGGGTGCAAATGGGTATATAATAGGATTTCTTAGAAGCAAAATTGGCAAAATGTTGCAGGTATAGGTTTTAGTGGATTCTGAAAAAGGAAAAGCGCCATCATTGGTGAATGAACTAAGCCAGGGGTAGGCAACCTTGGCTCTTTTATGACTCGTGGACTTCAACTCCCAGAGTTCCTGAGCCAGCCATGGTGAGGGGAAAGGGAGAGGTTTCTATGCTGAGCCAGGCTGGCTCAGGAATTCTGGGAGTTGAAGTCCACGAGTCATAAAAGAGCCAAGGTTGCCTACCCCTGGACTAAGCCATAACTTGGACCTTGAATAAATATGGGGCAGGGCAGATTTAGGGAAGGAAACATCATCTCCCTTGTTTGCATCATTGTGGAGTAATTTCTGTCTCTCCACAGTTCTTAAGGAATGATCTTTCTTTTTTCTCTGCCATATTGATATTTCTCCTGTTTTTCTCCCTGATTTCTCACATAGGACAAGAAAGAGAGAAGTTCATAAAATCTAGCTTTATCAAATGTCTATTCCGTGTATTTTTTCACTCATACCCGGTGCCTCCTTGTTGGGCATATATGCCATCTGATCAGTCCTGTCTGGCCCCTGCTTGCAGTTATCTTTCATAAGTATTTGTTTTTCTATGCAAGCATTACAGAGAATAGAGTCACAGAATCACAGGGCTGGAAGGGGCCTTGGAGGTCTTCTAGTCTAATTCAAAGCAGGAGATCTAACTGAAGCCCAGACAAATGATTGTTCAATCTTTTCTTGAAAACTTCCTGCAGTGGGGCACCCACAACTCTGAGAGGCAAGCTGTTTCACTGATTATTATTCACAGTATCAGAAAGTTTCTCCTTAGTTCCAGGTTGGATCCTCTGATGAGCTTCTACCCTTTGCTTCTTGTCCTGCCCTAAGGTTCTTTGGAGAATAAGTGGATCACCTCCTCCTTGTGACAACCGCTCTAGTACCGGAAGACAGCTATCATGGGTCACCTTATAGGGGACATGAATGGCATAAAAAGATAATAAAAATAAATAAATAAACCAGGTCACCCCTATTCCTTCTCTTCATTAGGCTAGATCTACCTAGTTCTCTCAATTGTTCATCATACGATTTAGCCTCTAGATTCCTTATCATCTGTGTTGCTCTTCTCTGCACTCTTTTCTAGGCTTTCAGTGTCTTTTTTGCATCATGGCAACCAGAACTAGAAGCAGTTTTCCTAGTGTGGCCTCACTAGTGATCTTCTCTGCTGATGCAACCTAGCACTGCATTGGGTTTTTTTATCAGCTGCAGCACACTTCTGGTTCATACGTCAGTGGTGGTCCACTATGACATCTAGATCCCTCTCACATTTACTACTGTTGAGCTAGGTGCCGTCTATTCTACACCGATGAATTTGGTTTTTCCTGCCTTAAGTGCAGGATAATACTTTTCTCCAACTAAACTGCATCTTGTTGGATAGGACCTAATGCTCAAGTCTGTCAAGATGCAAATTTGATAATTTCCTCTTCCATCCCCTCATCTAGGTTATTTACAAAGATGTTGAACATCACTGGGCCCAAGATAGAACCTCGAGATACCTCACTGCATGCTTCCCTCCATGTAAATGTAGTTCCATTAAGGCAGAAACGTATCGGGACGGTTTTGCCATTGCCGGCAATGGGGTGGACGCGGCTTCCGGATGACGCGGCTTCCGGATGACGCGGCTTCCGGATGACACCCCTGCATTAAGGACTACACGCTAAGTGCAGTTGGTCAGTCAGTTACGAATCCATCTGATGGTGGCACTATCTATCCCACATTGTTCTATCTTACCAAAAAGTAGGTTGTGGTTTACTTTGTCAAATGCCTTACTGAAGTCCAAATAAACCATATTCATAGCATTTCTCTGATCCATTAATTTACTTACTTTATCAAAAAAAGCATGATCTGTTTTTAACAAACTCACGTTGGTTTCTAGTGATTGTTTTGTTCATTTCTAGGTGCTCACAGGTTTGCAGCTTGATTATCTTTTCTAGGATTTTCGCAGGTATTGATGGTAAGCTGGATCCATTTTCCTCCATCTTGAGGATTGGAATCATAATAGCTCTTTTCCAGTCCTGCAGTTCCCCCTTGGTTCAGGAGCCCTGAAAGAATTTGTACAGTGGTTCTGAGATCACATGTTCCAGCTTTTTCAATACCCTGGGTTATAAACTATCTGATCCCAGTGTTTTGAATTTGTCATAGTGGATAGGTGGTTTTTTTATCAGTTTGTTATCAATTTTGATTTGTGTGCCTGTTCTGTCTTCCACTGTATTGCTTTCGATAGGTTGGGTGATTTTTTTTCTTTTGCGTAAAGACAGAGACAAAGAAGGAATTAAGCAGATCCGCTTTCTCTCTCCTGCCCATCAACTTCTTGCCAGCTAGTGGACATCATTTCCTTAACTTTTTCTTGTTCCTTACATATTGAAATAACTTTTTTTGTTATTTTCAGCATGTGTTGTAAGTCTTAGTTCATTCTGAACCTTAGCCTTCCTGACTGCATCTCTGCCAATTCAGGCTATTTGCTGGTATTTTGTTTTAGTTATATGTCTCCATTTCCATTTTTTATACTTGTCCTTCTTACCCCTCAGTTTGTCACAGAGCTCTTTGTGCAATCATGCTGATCTCATCTGGTGTCTTTTCTTTCTCTGTGGTATTGTTTTGTTTGGGCTTTTAGTATTTTTTTTCAGAGTTTCCCCTGCACCTGGATCTGTTTTTCCTTCTAGGATTTTCATCCATGGAATCCTTCCTAATCTTTGTCTTTGTTTGTTGAAGTGAGCTCCTTTGAAGTTTAAAACACTAGTCTAACTTTGTTCAATTGCCAGTGCCTACATTATAGAGAATTCTAATATGACATGGTCACTTTCCTCCAAAGTTCCTACATTTACTCCTTCAGTCATTTCATCTGAAGGAGTTAGGATTAAGTCCAGTATAGCTGATCTTTTAGTTCCCACCTCAACCCATTGGGTGTCAAAGTTGTCAGCTAGGCACATCAGAAACTCACTGTGGAGTTTGTTTTACAGTTGATGTCAGGATAGTTAAAGACCCCCATTACTACAATGGTATATTTCCTGCACACCTCAACTATCTGATTAATAAAATTAGTTAAAATTAGCAATAGCTATTTTATTACCGAAGAGGAGTGGCTAAATGTAAAATGCTGAATGGATCTTTTGCACATGGTCTTGTGTGTATAGGATTGGGCTTATCTTGGAATTATAAAACAAAACCATTTATCATTACAGACACCTTCTCAATTATTGTAGTAATGAAACAACTTCATTTGAATGAGAACATACATGATTGCTGTTTACCTGTCAGGAACTAGTCACTTGAAAGTAGAAGATTCAAAATTCCGTAGGTCAAAATATTTGTGTTCATGAATCAGTACAATAAAAACATGCTTATAGGTAGATGTTGAATAAAATACTTTTTGATGGACATTGTATCATCTTAATAATTTGTAGGTAAACAACTCTACCCACAATTGGGCACAATTTGAAAAAGAATGGTCCTCTGGTTTCAGTCTCTCCCGCGTCACACTGGCTACATCGTTTGCCATTTTGTTCTGCTTGGAATTTTCTATATCCGGGTTTCTAGTACTATTATAATAACTGCTGGCTTTCATGAGCTCATTTATTGGTGGCGTTCAGTTCCTTTCTTAAAGGAACGTGATTGGCAGCAGAGCTCTGCTGATGCATAATGCCAACATTTTCTTTGCTTCTCTTCTCATCTCTTCTTTCCTTCTCTTTCCTCCTTTCAATGGTGTGCCCAGAAAAGGAAGTCAAGCTCCAGCGTACATTTGATGGTGAGCTCCTCCCATGAACTGCCTGTAACCCTGTTTAACCACCATTCTCATGCCATGCACGTCCAGCTTGTGCTCATCACCTCACATAGCATGTCTGGGCAAAGGGAGGTGGTTGGTTGAATGGAGAGACATCTTGCACTTCAAAAAGCTCATGTTCCCACAAAAAGTGGGCACTGAGTAAGAAACAGTCTTCCACATGCTATTACGCTATTTGCTCTTTGGGGTCAAGAAGCCATGGTCTCTAGACTCCTCCCAGGGGCATGGAATCTTGGCTGTTTTGTTGCAGAAATCCTGTAATGGGCAGTGCTTGTAGAAAAATCCTTATTGATAAATAGCCCTGCTCCAGTTTGAACAGTCGTGTTTGGTATGTGGGTGTAGCACTATTGGAAGCTCGCAGCTACCATTCCACTACTCTTCAAAGAATTTTAAGCAAACATCTTGTGGAATTCAACCATTCTCATATCTCTCTTCTTCTTTCCCTTCAAATTTCAAAATTACAAGGTTGGCATTAATGCCAACATTAGTTGGCATTAATCAGAGCTCATCATTCTTCCCATTCATTTTTTCTATATATGAATGTGTATTTTCCCTGGAATGTGTTGAATAAGTAATACAATCAGATGTGAAGAGACAAATCCTTCATGTCGTTTGTGATGCTGAAGCCCTCATCTCTTTGAGGCTCAGTTTGAATGAAATCAACATTGTGCCTTGTGCTAGTTGAGTATTTTGGATCCTTGCAGATAGCAAGTATTTTAAAAGCAAGCCACATCAAACACTGGACTATTTCAAGAGAAAATCATTATTCATCCAGCTGTACTTAGTAATGGCAAAGCAAAATACCTTTAACAGATACAGATTTTTTGTGTGTGATTTTGTTACGTGATTATTTTAATCTTCCTTTTTTCCCCTTATGCACCTGTCTGATATATCAGAAACATCAGATATGTCTGATATGACAGTACCTGAATTTGAACCATAAATGACATGTTGGGTTAGCACTTATCTGGACACCCTCCTAGCACAAAGGCAAGACAGGGGACAATATTATAATTCCTGATTGGCTTTTATTTTAGAGCATGGGTGTTAAACTCGCCACGTCACGTGATATGTCGCGATGTATCATGACTTTTTTCACATTGCCGGAGCTGAGGTGGGCACGGCCTCTACAAACGGCCCATGGGCCAGCAGTTTCACACCCCTGCTTTAGAGATTCAGTCCTTGAGAATGGCTCTAAGACCCTGAAATTCTGGATGTCTTTACTCTAAGAAGTGCTAATAATTTCTCTCTCTCTCAACATTGGAATAGAAAAAAAAATCTGGCTAAAGGCGAATTCAAGAATGAAAACACACACCATTTTAAAGGAATTAGTATTATAAAGTTTAAAACGAGAGCTAGAGCATTAGAATGCAAACTATTTCATTAGGAAAGAGTCTGGTAGCTCATTTTCAGGCTAACATTTTTTATGAGCTGCTTATGCCTTAAGTAAAATTATTAATTTCAGAAATGCTACCAAAATCTGAATTTTGGTTGTATTCTTCTTCCCTAGTATTGTATTGTGAGTCCCATCTTAACTGAACTATTTAATATTATACTACACTTGCTGCCTTTTGTCAGTTTTTAATGCCTAGTTATATAGCATGAGTTATATAGCAATTAAATGATAACTGTTATTCAAGAAATAAGGCCACAAAATCAAGCCACAGTAGTCCTTCCAGAGTCCAGCGCAGCCAGTAACATCTAAACACATGCAACTAGCAAAGGGAGAAATGGTTGCTGTTTTTATTTCCAGGTTTTAATGGCTGAATGAGCTCTTTGAGCGTGCAGACTTACCTTTGATCAAGGTGAATAGCAAAAAACTTGACATCTTATCTTTCATCCTTCACCTCTTAGTGGCACTTTCCAAAGGAATACACCTGCTTTGGTTTTAGCATTTGTTCTACAGCCATCAGCAGTAGAACATCTAGGTTGTTCTCCAAATCTGAAAGACTGGATCTCAATCAGTAGCTCCAAAATATGCATTAAAGTTATCATGTGGTGGCCCATATTCCATTAATACTTGGCGAAGAGATTATTTGCTATGTCCTTCTTACTCCTTGGTCCAATGCATAATCAGCTCAGCTCTTGTCTATATATGTAATTCCTTCGTAAAAGAATTCCAGAACTGAATGTGGGTTCCTTTTGGGACATTAGAGGATTCTGCTCCTTTTTTTCAAAACAAAACAAAAGATTACTAACCATATTTGTAACTTGTAGCTAATAAACAGGTGTATGGCCTCCCAGCAACTTGTGTTTCAGGGACTAAGTCTTTTTATTTTTTTCCCTTTTATCTAATTTATATAGTCTTTCATCACATAAGCCTGTGACTCTGGGCCTCACAGCAAAACTAAAAATTAAAGCAGATGATTTTCTACATCTGGCAGGGGATTCTAATTGAACAACAAAATTGAACATGGCATTTCAGGGCAAGATTTGAAGGCAGTATGTGTTCACTATAGGCAAATGTTCCAATATCTCAGGGGCTGCCACAAAGAAGAGGGAGTCAAGCTATTCTCCAAGGCACCTGAAGGCAGGATAAGAAGGAATGGATGGAAACTAATCAAGGAGAGAAGCAACCTAGAACTAAGGAGAAACTTCCTGACAGTTAGAACAATTAACCAGTGGAACAACCTGCCTCCAGAGGTGGTGAACGCTCCAACACTGGAAGTTTTTAAGAAGAGACTGGACAGCCATTTGTCTGAAATGGTATAGGGTTTCCCGCCTGAGCAGGGGGGATGATGATGATGATGATTATAGCCCAAGCCTGGATCATCTACAGAGCATTTACTCCCCATCTGTTTATAGAGAGGTGGTACTATCCTGAACTGCGTTCATGTGCCTTTTCTTCGTCAAGGTTTGTTAATGGTTTGTTTTGCTAAATGATTGACAGAGAAAATGGGCAGCATTTTGTGTTCTTTTTATTGACACTAACTAAATCTGGTCATATTGTTAGAAACTGCCCATGATAAACATACTTCACAAGGCAGAATCTTACATCCTTTCCTACCAGATCTTTCTAACAGGACAGTGGAATAGAGAACAAATGACATAAATATTGGTGACACATAATTCTTGACTCACAGTGATAGTGCAGTCTTGGTAGAAATGCAGCCACCAAAAGTATAATGTATTGTGGACAGTACCTTACATCATGCTACCTAGTTTTGTAGTGAAATGTCTGCAAGAAAACAACCAAGCTCAGAGAGTATTGAGGACCCCACAAAAGTGTCTTCTATCACATTCTGTAAGATTTATTCCATCTGATAGCAGTGAGTCATAGTGGCATCAGCTTTAATAGTTGAGCTGTTCAGATGCAGTCCTGCCATATTTCTAATCTTTTAGTGACAGCTCACCAATAAAGTGCATTTGAGAGACCTTTATGAGTTGATGCAGGTGAGCATTGCAGGCTTTAAGGGTTAAAAATGCTTAGGTATTAAGATTAATTAAGTTAAGTTGTTCTACTAGCTTCACACAGGGATAATCACATTTCACACTTGCGCTGTCTACTTTATGTTTCAACTAAAACCTTGAAGGCAGAAAAGGCATGCATTTAGATGAAAAGAATTCTATGTCCAGGAATTTGTTTAGAGTGCCAGAAATGAATAGAATTCATAGCCATTCTGACCGGAACTCTCAAAAGGTTTTGACAAGCTGTTCGTTACATATTTGGGGTAAGTTGAAATCTACTTTTTTCTGTTAAACATTTGGGTGACAGAATAATTTGCCAATCTATTGCAAATCATCTAGAGATCTGTCACTAGAGTCATAGCTATTGTCTCTACATAATAAAGCACCAGTTTGCACTTTAAATAGGATCTGAATAAAATATGTTTAATCTTCTTGGCCACAGGTTTCCTGAAAAGAAACTTTTTAGTACTAACAGAAATCGTGGCCAGAAACCTCTTAAAGATCTTGATCTTTCTGACAGCTATTGCTTGCTACCAGGAGGTTTAAATTAAAGATAAAAAGGTAAAGGGTAAAGGTTCTCCCACACATGCTTGCTAGTCGTTTCCGACTCCAGGGGCCGGTGCTCATCTCTGTTTCAAAGCCGAAGAGCCAGCGCTTGTCCGAGGACGTCTCCGTGGTCATGTGGCCGGCGTGACTAGACGCCAAAGGCGCACGGAATGCTGTTACCTTCCCACCGTAGTGGTCCCTAGTTTTCTACTTGCATTTTTTACGTGCTTTCGAACTGCTAGGTTGGCAGAAGCTGGGACGAGTAACAGGCGCTCACACTGTTACGCGGCACTCGGGATTCGACCTGCCAAACTGCTGACCATCTGATCGACAAGCTCAGCGTCCTAACCCACTGAGCCACCGTGTCCCATTTAAATTAAAGATACAGTCTTGTAAATTACATATCTTTCACAAACTAGGATATAAAGCAGTCAGGCATCAGTTTTGTGCCCAATGGTAAAAATATCAGTAGGATGAGGATGGTAAATGGATTCTCAGACTTTCCTTACAATGAGAGAGGGATCCATTTCATCCCTGTGCTGTTGGCATTTCTGCCTAGCATTCATGTTTTCATTTGCTGTACAGGTAGTCCTTGACTTACAACCACAATTGAGCCCCAAATTTCTGTTGCTAAGCAACACAGTTGTAAAATGAGTTTCCCTCCATTTTATGACCTTGCTCGACACTGTTGTTCAGTGAATCACTGCAGTTGTTAAGTTAGTAACATGATTGTTAAACAAATCTGGCTTTCCCCCTTGACTTCGCTTGTCAGAAAGTCACAAAAGATGATCACATGACCCCAGGACACTGCAGCCATCATAAATATGAGTCAGTTACCAAGCATCTGAATTTTGATCACATGACCACGGGGATGCCGCAGCAGTCATAAGTCACTTTTTTCAGCGATGTTTTAACTTTGAACGGTCACTAAATGAATGGTTGCAAGTCAAAGACTATCTAAACCTCTTACTCGCCTTGAGATTGATTTCTCTTCTTGTCTGCCGCTGTTTGATGGGTATCTGAGAGTTGCTCCAAAGATGGACAGATGGCTGTCCCGCCACATTTCTGCTCTAACCAACATATAAATATTTTCTTTTATGTGATTTGGATGGAGTACTAATGTAAGCATTTGTGCTGTCTTCTTTTACTAATATTTAAGACTGTTACCTAATGTCCCTGAGTCCCTCGGGAGAAGGGCGGTATATAAATTTAATAAATAAATAAATAAATAATAAATAATGTTAAACTTAATTGGATCCCACATTTCAATTCATGCAGGTTTATGAGGGAGGAAAATGCTCTGGAAACAGCAGGGCTGACATCCATGTAGATATCCATAGTTCTTGATATGGTGCAAAGCCAGTTAGGTTTCCCCAGGTAAACGCACCTAAGGTACTCAACATTTCCAATCATTCCTTGTAAGTTTTTCTTTCAAGCTCCTTATCATCTTAATATCTCCCATCTGGACTCGACTCACTATTTTGTAGGTACAGTGGGACCAATGCAGAATAGAGACTTCTTAAACACTGTTTTGCATGCAATCATGCTTTTTAAACATCCAAGCTTACTTTGATTTTTTTTTCTTTTTTACATTTGATTTTCCAACACTTTAAGCCAAGAAATGGAGGATGCTTCTTTATCTAGGTTAGAGAAGGAAGAGGGGGCCTTCTAGCCAAGTCAGCTAAGGACAAGAGATGCTAGGTTAGATTGCAGCATTTTATTTTGGATAGAGCATCAAGGGATATAGGATGCTTGTGTTCGTGGACACATTCTTTCCTTCATTCATTCTGACTCCTTTAGACCAGTTTGGAGGTATGCAACGTAGCTCACTCATCATACGAAAACTTGCCACGTGGCTCATTCTCTTCTATTTCCCTTCGGTCCCTCCCATACTTCAAAGGTTGCCCTGAATGCAGGCAGAAAAATTGGATCTCCTTTGTATGTCTATGCCAGGAATTCTGACACACTGTGATGCCACAGCTTCTAAAAGTGATAAATAAACTTGTATGAATTTCATCCTTATTCGTGGTTAATGTTGGGGGGAAATAAAAATGCCATTTGCTTTTAATACTTACATTTGAATTTGTGTGAAACAAAGCTAGAACTTCGAGTTTATGAAACAAAACTCTTAAAAATACTGTTAAAATTATGAAGTTTGCTAGCGTACATTTCTGCAGACGTTCCAAAGACAACTGATGCATTATCATTTACCATTTCAGCAGAGTCGCAGGGGATATTTTCACAAGAAGCTGAATACAGCTATCTGTAGTCAATGTCCAATCAAATCTCTGTTATATCTATAGGCCTTCAAAAGTGACCTGTGTCAGTGAATCATCTGCCTCAGTTAATAGATTGTTGCATGGTCAGTAGATGTTAATATAACTTGCAGAAAAAATAGCTTCATTCAGTCTGATTGTGCTAACTCTCCCCTCCAAATATTTGAAATATATAAAATATATTAAAGCTGTCTGTCAACGCTGCTAACATCAGATGTTCTTGCTTCGACAACAGATGGAAATGCAGCCATTTTCCTCTTTTGCTTTTAGAGTTAGTTGATGCTGGGAAGGGGGATGTGAATGAGAGTCCAGTTAGTCATAACAATCATAACTCAGCCGTGGGAATCCAAGGCTATTGCCCCAGAGTTGATAAAGATTTGGCGGGCTTGCTTCAAGCTAATTGGGGAATGTGATTTATGACTGTTAATTGGAGGAGGGAATTGTGCTTTGCTACTTTGTGCCCAGGCCGTGGTGGGTGGGTGGGATGGGATTCAGTTTTTGGCTTCAACTATGTAGTGCCGATACTTTGTTTCTCAAATAAAAGATTCGTTAAGGTAAACAATGCCTTGAAGTTCTTTTGAAGAGTTTCATCTGTCGGAACCATGACGCTGTCATTGAAGCAAATTATAAAAACATTATCAATGTAACGATGGATTTTAATGGATATAGTAGTCCAGGGTGACTGGGTCAAGGAATGGCCTTTTTAAGAGGGGTAGTGCTGTTGCCTAAGATCTCGGCTCATACCCAGTCCCTGGTCTTTCTCTGGGACCTCATACTCAGAAGGGATTGTGTTCAAGCCCACAGGTGGTAAAGCAGGCTTTTTGAGAAGGAAGTTGTGACGCATTCCAGAATAGGTAATAGTGGTAAAAACATTTAAAAATAGTATAAATTTGTGAACGTATTCAAGCACACGCCACATGCATACTGTTGCCCTAGATATTCTTCCTAAGCGCTGTCATTTTTATTAGAATATAGTAGCCATTGCAATAACAGGCTGTAGTAGTAGGACTGTATTTTGAGATGAAGAGAAAGTAACAATAGACAACAATTTAAAAAAAAATTACAGAAGATGTGAAAGAGCATAACGTATTTAGAACCAGCAAATTGTTGGATGGAGCATTTGGTCAACAAACTGACATTTCCACCATCATCACTACTTTTGATTATCCTCCATTATTGGCCTGCTATATTATGGAATCACCACATAAGGGTGAATTCTTTTCTTTGATCTCCTTCTGTGATGATTTACCAGTAATCATCCTGTATTGGGGAACAGGACTCACTATCACTTTTACTTCCTTGGTTAGAATTCAGCCTAAAAGGAAGGGAAACCAGCTAGCAACCTACTAGTAGGTTGCAATCTAGCTGTGACCTTAGAACCCGTTCCCAAGCTATTTCCTTTTCCTCGTTTCTATCTCCAGGTCTTTTGTCTTAACACAAACTACAATAAAACCAGCAGTAGTTTTTAAAAATCTCTCAGATATTCTCAGTATGTGTAGAAAAAGAACAAGGGTGTCCCTGCTCTCCATAACAGCCCTTCAAAACTTCTCTCAAGGGCTTCCTTCAGTGGTGGCTCCTTTTGGGGTGAACTGACGCAGTCTTGGCTAGGAAGGCTGAACAAGATACCAGGAGTCACTTGGGAGCATTGAGGCATGATTCATTAAGGAGGGAGGCATGGACCCAGTGTGGTATCCTTGACTGAACGGCTGGTTTTCACAGACTTATTTGAGGGAGGGCTGGCTTGAATATCCATGCAGAGTTCATTTTTAGACCAATTCCAAGGAGCTAATTCGAGGAAAAAAGCCTGGGTTTGGTTCTGCAAGGGGAGGCAGCTATTATGGAATGCTTGCAAATTCTTAGCAGCAATTTGAGAGGTCAGATCCCACAGATCCTCTGTCCTCCACGTTCCTTTCATAATACTGAAGCAACAAATGTGTGGATTTTCTATAGGTAGTTCTTGCTTAACAATCATTTGTTTAGTGACCATTCAAAATTATGACGGTGTTGAACAAATGTTAGTTATGGCTAGTCCTTGAAGTTGTGGCCATTGTAGTGCCCTCATAATCAAAATGCACCTGAATACACAACTATAGAGTACACTTCTACTGCCCCCACCCATTGATCAGCAAAGCGGTAGACCCTTGTTAGGGGAAGGGAACTTGGTGGGCCCGGCTGAGGAGGAGGCCACAGGATTGAGGCATCAGTTTGTGTAGGTAAGGAGAAGCAGGCACAAAGACCTTGCCAACAACCACAGTGAGGACTAGGGGAACTGCTGTTGTTAAGCAGTGTGGCCACATGACGTTTTGCCTAATGACCATTTCCTCTGGGGTGGAAATTCTGGTCCTAATTAGGGTTGTTTAAGTGAGGACTATCTATAGAGGGCATCATTTTGTGTTATTACTATTCACAGCACTGCTCGAAATTAATAACAATACTATTTTTTTATGTCGCTGTATATGAAAACCTTTAAAATGGGGAGTTGGGCTTGCTGCCTGCTGAAATGTACAGTTGCAGAAAAGATCTGGAAGAACTTTGATTCTGTCACAGTCACCCCACCCCACCCCACCCAAAAAAGCATGATGTGGGAGTTCTATGTCCAGGCGCCTTTTTGCTTGTTACAATTTACTTAGAAGGTGCTATTTTGTCATGCATTTATTATAGGTATTGTAAGGAACTGTTTGTGACTCTTGGGTAATCCAGCCCTCGATGGGGCTAGATTGAATACAACAGGCTTTTAGACATTGTTAAGGGCCAGTGCAAAATAAATTTGTTCTGTAACTCTCAGCAATGAAACCTCCCTTTTCACTATTAAGTTCTACAGGTGGACCTAAAGGTGCCTTGGCTCACTTGCTAATTTCTAAGTAGGATGCTTGTCCAGGGTAGCGTGTGCTGACTGTCTTTCCTACACATCTTGAATGAGAAGAGACCCACAGGAGGGATTGCTTCTTACAAAATGCACATCTGGATCTACCCAGCTGACTGCGCTTCATCTAAATATGTTCTCTTTTCTTAAATTCTCCACCCATTGGTTGATTTAAGAATCTGTCTGGGCCACTCATTTTCCTCCATACACTTTGGGCCAACTGTCATTTTCCATCTCCTCATTTTGCCCATCCTGTCTAACTTTCTGGCATTGTCTGTGGGAGGTGATAAATAAAGTAGCTCTCTTCTCTCATAGGGTTGATTTGGGAAGGGACTGAACTAATTTTTAGCAATAAATGTCATGTTGTTATGATTACTGCCCAAGGGGGCAGAGCTAAAACTAAACCATCTGTTTTTCTGTCTTAGCCACAGACCAACAACAAAGCCAGTGTAGTAAGCCCAGCAAAAGAAACGCCCCCAGTGCAGATGTCCATGGTATCTTTCCCAACCATTTCTTTCTCCTTGCTTCCTTTTTGGTCTTACCCTTGGCCAGAATGCTGCCTGTTTTGCTCTTTTGTTTTGGCTTAGTTCTGTCTGCACTCCCAAACATTATCCCAGCTTCCTTGCCAGTTGGAAGTGCAAAGTGCTCTGGCGTCTGTATGTGGGTCCTGCAGACCGAAGGAGGCTGTAGCAGAGTGGCCATCAGCATCCAGTCTCCAAGGAAGGAAGGAATGGAAAACTCTTCTGTGGTCTGATTTGCACAGGGTTTTTCGCTGCTCCTCACTAATACTCTCGCCAAGGGCCACCCATTCCATAAGGCAGTGGAAAGGCCCTTTTGCTGTTGTCCTTAAAAAACTGAGTGATAGCCTTATGCAGTATCTGATGGGGAAATGTGAGAGCATTATGGCACTGAGTCATACTGCTGACAAGAAGGCATCTGAAGGCTCCTGGGGAACAAAACTGGATAAGGACAAGCTTCTCCATAATAATTCAGGAATGAGGGCCAGCATATGAACTTAGTGGGATTCTTAGAGACTGGATAATTGCTTTTCATTCTCTGTAAATGCTTTTTCCCCCTCTTGGGATATTTCATAATTTGAATTCCCACATACATGGTGTGTCTCAGATTGCACTGGCTTTAAAAGAGTTGCTTGTAAGTTGCTTATTTATCTTCTTCTCTTTGTATTGAAGTCATCCCATCTTGGCAACTCAATTTGAATCAAACATGAGATTTTGCCTGTTCTCTGTGTAGTTCTTTGCGGTAGCATATACGGGTGCCTTTGTCGCCCATTGCGTGGGAAATTATGAATGTCCCCGTAGAGAGAGAAATAATGCCAAAAAGCAGGGTGGGGAAGACGTGGAGACAAAGCCATATGTTCAGCCCCTTTTTATTCTGAGTGAAATTTTAAGTGGACATTTTCCTTTATTTAATGAATTACAACAGTTTGCCCAAACTTTTTTCTTGATAGCTGTAATGAGCTTTCAGATGAAATGCGTAGCTTGTTAGAATATGGAGAAATACCATGGCTTTGTCTCCTAGAAAATGAAGGTAATTGGTGCACGGGTGTCAAACTCGTCACGTGACGTGTTGCGGCATATTGCGACTTTTTTTGCATTGCCGGGCTGGGCGCAGCCTTCACATGATGCAACCAACCCATGGGCCGGCAGTTTGACACCCCTGTATTAGTGGGTCTTTTGGGGCTCTCCAAGGGAGTGGTCTGTGTTATCTGTTATCTGCTCACACCATTCCTTAGATAGAAATCTTGCGCTTTGTTTTTGTTTGTTATTTTGCTTTCCCAACAGATACATGCTTTGAGCTAGAATCTGATTCTTTATTTCTGTCCTCTTTCAATTAGGAACCACAAACGACTGTTGTCCACAATGCTAATGATGGCATAAAGGTAAGGTGAGGTTCACAAAAGACTTCCATAATTTCAAACTGGCCTCTTCCTTATCCTTTGAAATTGCATACATTACATAGGATTTACATTAGCCAGAGTTATATGTAATTAATTGTATAATCCTGCTAGAAGAAATGATCAGCTAGTTTTCCATGAATCCTATGCTGTTTAACTGGCTTACCTCATTTATTAGACAGATGGCATAAAAAAAATCCATTTTATTTTGAAATGTACCTATCTTTATGGCAAAAAGCTTGATTGTTTTAGATATTTGGATATTTCATTCAGAGATTTCTCCTTGTCTTTTTTGATACAGAAAATATAGTACAAATGAATACAAAACTTTTTCATTGTTTTTATATTCTGCATTTTTATGTTTGGCAGAAAGGTGATACAGAATACAACTTTTCCTACAAATTACAAATTCGGTCTGGTGTTTCTCATCATATACAGTTGCAATATAACTTCTCTTCCTGGCCATGTTTTCTTTTAATATTTTAAGCTTTCTTTTAATTGTGGACTTTGTTCCATTTGATCCTGAGAGCTATCCCATATAAAAGCTTGTAGTAGGAAATTTTTTAGGAAATCAAAAACTTCAACATGATACTTGCAACCATAACTAGACCAGAATTTATGTTATTAAACAAGGAAATTCTTAAGTGAGTCATACCCAATTTAACAATATTTTTCCAGAGGTTGTAAGTGACTCACTGCAGTTGTTAACCCACCAACACAGCATACCCCGTTGATTTTGCTTATACTGTAAGAAGCTGGCTGGGCAGGTTCTGATTGCTGGAGTCATACTATCATTGTGTGAGTCATACAATTTGACCCGTACGAAGAAAGCCCTGCGCCAGGCAGGGATCACTAAATTTTGCTTCATGTAAAAAATGAATACATGTATTCAGAAAATTTCAGTGTATAGAAGATTACAGAAGACATAATTTATCTGTAATTTAAGCAACATGCCTTGGAGATGCTGGGAGGCCAGTTGTGGAATTTCAAAATGATATTTAGGATAACACTGCATCGAATGAATGAAGGTTGCCAAATATCCATTTTTCCTACTCGATGTCTGCTTTTCTTGTCTTGTGAATGCTGATGTTTCTATCTTACAGGGTTCCACAGAGAGCTGCAATACCACTACTGAAGATGAAGATTTGAAAGGTACATGCAGCTTAATAGCAAATGAAGACAGGATTGCAGGCTTGTTGGCAAAGCAGCTTTTCCCTTCTGTGCACACAAAGTTGATTGACACCCTTTAAAGGAATAAGAGTTATTTTAACTCTTGTTGTCTGGGATTGCTGGTTTACAGACAGCATATTATTATTATGTTTGGTTGCACGCTCAGCCAGATCTTTTGACTAGATATGATATTTTTATCTTTATTGAGTCCTTCCCAAATACCTGGGATATTGTTACTTATTAAATTTACATGCCACCTGAACTCCCAGCAACTCTGGATGCTTTACAAATGTTAAAACATTTAACACAAAAGCACAGAAGGCAAAAGAACAATGATGGCTAAGAAAACACACACATACGTATGTATGTATGTATGTATGTATGTATGTATGTATGTATGTATGTAGAATCTTGCTAGTAGTTTCTGGGGAAACAGATTTGCTATATTTCTATGCAATATGTAAAAACTACAAGATGAACTATTCACAGCGCAAGCTGCCACAATAGTCAAACATTAATTTCCATTATTTACAGCATGTCACAATGAGTCATTAATTAATTAAACAATTAAACAATTAATTAATTAATATTGGGACTTATATGCCGCCCTATCTCCCGAAGGACTCAGGGCGGCTAACAACAATAAAATACAATAATACAAAAGTTAAAAAGAAATTAAATTAATAGCCCCAGTAGAATAAATTAAAATTAAGTTAAAAATTAATAACATAATTAAAATCCCTGTCAGTCCAGGTCATTTAAACTGACCTCAACTTACTGACTAGAATTGAAGGAGGAGAGTACTTGCATTATTCTGTGTGGATGTGATGCTTCTGGAGAGTTCTTATATCAAACCTTTCCTGCTTATCTGTCAAGCAGGCCCCTCAGTTGTGGAACCACATCACCGATCATACCTGGCTGAGCACAGGATGGCAACACAGGGTCACAAAAGTGCAACTGCATTGCTGCCATCTAGTGGATAACTAGGTTGTACTAATTGCACTGTTTGCCTTGTTCTCCTTAAAAGAGGTGGGTTAGGGAGTGGGCAGAATCCTGGGAAAGCAGCATACAAAGCTCCTAATATTTTATAGGTCAGTCCAAGTGACCAAAATCCTTTATTTTTAAACAGAAAGCTGGACTGAGGGCCAGCCTGTTTCAGTGTGCATGCCTCTTTAAGCAACAGCTTTGAAACATACCCGGGAGTCAGTGTCCGCTTTACTCACTTCTCAGCCGGTCATCTTTGGCAATGCTTACCCATACTTGTCTCCCTTCCATTTTGACCCCTGTAATGTTTTCTACACTGAGCTACATTTGTAAAGTCACAATAAGTGGTTATATTATTATATGATACTGATACCAAAAAATCTGAAGTGATGGGCAATTGTTCACTGGATATAATTAAGATGTTATTACTGTTTTTAGGGCCAAAAATGACTCATGGGATGACTATCACAGGAGCCATTTCTTTCTTTATGAATCGTGTGTGTTGGTGCTGGGGAAGCATCGTCTTCACATTTTACTTGTGAAATTGCCTCTCTGTAGAGTAATTAAAAATGAGACCTAAGCTGAGACAATTCCTTAGTTTCGCTTTACATAATTATCAAAAGGCACTATGTTTGAACCTCTAAGAACTTAAACCAGAAACTCCCAAGCCTCAGAATAAAAAAAAATGAAGTGATCCTTCAATTTATTTGACCAACTTCTAACCTCACTAATCTTAAGTTTATCAAAGCCAGTTTCATATATTGTCGATTTTTTGTTTCTGCCTGCAGCTCATGTAACCACTAGACCAGTGTTTATTTGGTTGGCAATTTTAAGATGTGTGGACTTGAAGTCTGCACAGACTGATGGAATACAAAACGGTTCTGTTATTTAAAGACTTTTCCTTGGATTTGGTGAGATAAAGCATAGCTTTCTTGACTCAACAGAAAAATCTTCCAGGGTATGCCTTGCATACTAGCCATTGCATCTGGACAGATTGCAAAAAGTCACTAAATATGTTCTTGCCTGGTTTACAGTCATCAAAGTGCATACATAGATAGCGAAATGAAAAAAAAACATTTTTGTAATTTAAAAAGTGGCTTAGCATTTGACTGTTATTCTGTAGAGATTTCCACATTTGGGGGGAGTCTGCCTTGATTAGCTGAAGTAGATACTAAGAGTTGTTAGGAGGGATGAAAAGAACAGATATACATGAAAACCTGTTTGGTCAATCTGCTTACTCAGTCAGACAATTTCAAATGTTGCATTTGTGAAGACAGGAGGTTCTCTGCTTGCCTGAAAATGAGGTGGGAAAAGCACCAAGAGTTGCCTAGAGAGGGCACTTACTATTACGGTTTTCTATCTTTCTTCAATAGGACAGAGGAAGCATATAATCAAATTAGAAAAGTAGCATTATATTTGCTGCATTTGTAACTCACTTTTCTTCCATGACACTCAAAGTAGCCTTGATCAGACCCCTAACCTGTTGAGGTTAAGTTGTGTTGCACACTCAGAAATTGTTATATTGAGACAGGGATGTAATAATCTGGCCTTTTTACAATGCCCTCTCCAACTTATTGGTTGTTTTAATAAGTATATATTGATTTGGGGACAATATCTGACATTTTCCTTGCTAAAATTGGCATTTTTAAAAATTCCAAATAATTGCAATGTCTTTTTTTTTCCTCCTAAGTTTCCGGAAATTATGCTCCTGGGTTAGACAAATGAACTTCTGTCTGCGATGAGGTTTTGATTGTAACATGGAATCTGTGGAATATTTTATTCTCCAACTTGTGTCTCATTTAGTTCTCAGAGTCAGTACATCAAAAGGGTGGATCTCTTTGAAAAGATGCTTGGCGTGTCTCTCCAGTGGGGAAGGTCTTCCAGAGATCCATCAAAGAATGGCCCTGGCACTGCTTTTATCTGGGAGCAGTGTGTGCTCTGGGATTTTGTCTATGTCAAGAGTAGGCAACATTGGCTGTTTTATGACTTGTGGACTTCAATCCCAGAATTCCTGAGCCAGCTACCCCTGGTCTGTGTGAATGGGTGTGGATTTGTATTTTCATTGCAATTCTTATCCTGCTTTCTGCTTTTATTTTTATTTTAATGCTTGCATTTGTTTTGCAGCTACTGCTACACTGTCTTATGAAGAGAAACTTCTTGCCTGGGATAGCCCAGGGCAAACAGTGGAGTTGGATCGTGCTCAGTCGGAGCCTATCCTAACTCCAGTAGTTCCATTTGCATTTAACAGTCTATCATGTAAGTTAGCTGTTAATTAGCAGTAGTAGCAGGTAGAGAAATATTAGTAGTGATTTATGTCCCTTTTTATTTCTCTATTTCTACCTTTCTTCCCTATCATCCTGTAGCAGTTATCACTTTCTGCTTGAATTAACTAGTTAGAAGAGTAGATCCGTTCATTACTAAGTGTCCCCAATCCCTGGAAAACTGTCTTGTGCTGACTTCATCTGCATTCTCTTACATTTCAGTCTGGGACAAGTTATTGACCAATTGAACATTGTTGACCAAAAGTTATAGACAAAAGTGTACATGGAAATGCAAACAAAAATGCTAAGAAAGTAAAGCATTTGATAATATTGTCAATTGTAGCAAATTATCATCTCTTCTAGAGATAACAGATGACTTGTCCTCAAAGTATTCTCCTCCTTTGAGCTGCTGTTAGAATGGGCTTTCAAAGGGCATTATATGTACCAGTAAGCTTGCCATGCTATGTAGAAGGGGCAGCACAAAAGCATATGAGAAATTGTTGCTGTTTCCTCTGTCAGACAGTGACAAAGTCTCCCTTGTGGAATCCTCTTGCGTATTTGATTGTAAGCCAAGGTGGGAACATCCTTGCGTAAGCCATAGGATGGGAACTGAATCTGTTGGCCATCTTTCTTCATTGTCTTTTCTACCTACCTTTATCACCAAGAAAACCTAAATGTTAAGAGAAACTGTTCTTCTGTAGATGAGTGATGATTTCTAAGAATGCTGCAAAGGTTTTTTTGCCATTCTCATTGAAATCATTGAGATTGCTTATTTTCAGTGGATTATTAAGTTTAATTTTGGGGTTTATTGTACGTAATGATCAATAGAAAGCAAGTTTATGCGTTGCTGTCTATTATCCATGATGATTACTGCACTCCACTGGGTTTTAAAAGCTTTCTGTTCATGCTGTCATGTTTGCTTCAATCCAAGACCATCATAAAGTATTCATCATCACTGAATCTTCCTTCTAACAACAAAGATGAAAATGTTTTTTGTAGCAGATAAAGATAGAAACTCATGTCCAAGAAATATTTGCTTACAAATGGGACACTTCGACATGAGAGAATGATCTCCCAAACAAGCTCACTCCTCTATAGTTGGGGTTTTATTTAGATTGTACTGGAATACTCAAATCAAGTTGTTTCAAGACTGAGTAAAGTCAGATGATAGGTCATAATATGTTAATATTGGATACTTGTTTTCTGTACAGACATAAAGTGACTAAGGTACTCCATAAAAAAGAAAGTTAATCCAATATTTCAGGTAGCCAAGCTGCATATGAGTCTCCAGAGAAATTAACAAGATTCAAGGGCTTTCAGAACAGGTCTTCAAAATTTAGAGTGGGTTCCTCTACAGACTCAAATCACAGTGGTAACAAATTTACCTATCATTTAGCAGGCATTGAAAGTTCTGAACTCTGGATATATTTATTGCAGCAGGAATATTACTGCCATTATGGTTAGAAAAATGCAGAATTTCATTTGAAAGTTTATGGACCTGACAGTGATATGCCTCTGCTGTTAATCTTGGGTTGCCAAGACTTGGAAAGTTGTGGCCAAATATTTTAATATAAATATATTTTGTTTACTATGACATGGATCTATAGAAATATGGCTCAATAGGAAAGAGAGAAAAATAGATTGTTGGAAAGTACAGTGTGATGTTTCTCGTTGGTTGAGATGTTTAGACTATTTGGGCACAATTTAATAGCTGGTATGTCTACAGTCTGTTGACAATATTTGTGGTTTTATTGATGCTAAGCACAACAAAAGTAGCAATTGGTCAAAAATAATGTATTGCTCAGTATGTGAACTTAGAAAGTGGTTCGTCAGCCATACTTTCCATTTGTACTACCCATTCAGTTCTAACTGCCCACGGAATGATGGACACAACAGGCCTTTTAATCTATTCTAGCACAAATGATTTAATGTATTTATTAACTAAGGCAAGGGTAGGCAACCTTGGCTCTTTTATGACTTGTGGACTTCAACTCCCAGAATTCCTGAGCCAGAATGGCTGGCTCAAGAATTCTGGGAGTTGAAGTTCACGAGTCATAAAAAAGCCAAGGTTGCCTATCCCTGAACTAAGGGAACAAAGTAATCAGTTTGCAAGTGGTAGATGACAAAGATATTAGACTTTGTTTCCATGGTTTCAAGTTCAAGGTTCGCGTGGATTCCAAAAAAGGAGCTTGGTTATGCAAACTCTTAGAAGGGAACCAGGTGAAAATTTGGTAAGGATTAAGGACATCATGAACATTTTGCTCTCTTGACTTCAAAAAAGATTGACAGACTTGTGATAAGCTGCACATGTCTGCTTTTACAAAAGTATTTGATGGAATTGCATGTTTTTTTTTGTAATTGGATAAAGAGAAGCAAAGCATAATATGTAATGCATTACACCAGTGGGTACCATTCAGAAGATTTTAAAGTCTTTGATAAGATTTTATCATCCACATGATCTGTCTGTAAACGTTCAAGGCCTACAAATGAGCCTGTTTTTTGAAGCTATTTATTTCTGTCGTGGAGGAAATCAGAAACAGATATTAATATGCTATTGCTCAGGTGGAGGGTATCTAAATTCTAAGCATATGCTTCCTGTGTGCAGTTAAAACTTTGCCTTAAATAATTTCCTTACATGGTGAGAGTTAGAATTTTGAACTGCCACAAAGTTGTTGTGGCATACATAAAACTGGGAATAGTAGTCAGTCACAAGGGCTAATTGAATAAGGTATGAAAATGTTTGTTCAAATGAAAGCCTGAACATTTTCATAACCAACATGAAAACAACATCGTTTCTTCATACCAACAGACTCTTGTGTCCTCATCACTAATCCTCTCCTTTAAAAGATAAAAGGCAGGATAGTGGATCACAAGGTCTGCAAGTGTATTCCGTTGAAACCAATGCTGAGGTTCTGCTCAGTCTACTCCAGGGGTAGGCAACCTCGGCTCTTTATGACTCATGGACTTCAACTCCCAGAATTCTGCTGACTCAGGAATTCTGGGAGTTGAAGTCCATGAGTCATAAGAGAGCCGAGGTTGCCTACCCGTGGACTAGTCTGTGAGCTATTTCTCTGAGAACTGCTGCTAGTGTGACACTTCTTCAGATGATTCAAATAACAATCTGCAAGAAAAGTTATTTGATGACTTTGCATCAGTTTGGCAAAGACACTCTAGCAGAGTGAGACTACACTTGGGACATTTTCAGGAGAAGCAGCAACTTTATTCAAGAATAAAAACAGTTGCTATTAAATCATTTATTTAAGCCACCAAGCAGCCATTGGAGGCAGTGTCTGAAAACCTATCACACTGTCCTTTTGTTAATGTGTTTGAAGTTCTCTAACGGAAATCCCACGTTTGTATAATTTGTTGGAAGTTTCAAAGAACCGGCAGTCTTGCTATAATCTTATCTGGGTCAGTACAAACACAATTAAGCTTCTTCCTGCAGATCTGCATTTTGTCCCACCAAACTCAGAGTGGTTTACAGTCATTCCCACTGATACTGATGAAGTTCTAGTCTTTGTCAATACAAATCATAGTTACTATAACCCAGGTCTCTACAGAACCATAGTAGTTTACAAAATACAAATTGTGGTTCAAACTAGAACTGCATAACATGAGACCAAGGGTACAGCCCCTAAAATAAATAGAATACAAACCTTCCAGAATTTGCTACTAAATTGTAATGTCTAATTTGATGGATTTTTTTTAAAGAAAATTGATTATACTGAGGATATCTAATTTAAATTTATTACTGTCAGTAAAAATCCAATTGTGGCCATTGAATGAAAAAACCCTGTTCCTGGTACAATTGCTTAGTTTCTGAGGGAGTAATAAACCAATGATAGACATGTAATGGGCCCATTTCTTCAGATTTGCATCATATGGTGAATTTTTCCCATCACAGAGATGATGCTTCAAGATTTGTTCCTTGATTCTTAGAGCATTACTGCTCTACAGTATATGGAGATTATATTTTAAATTTAGTACAATATCTTGACTTTCTGAATAGTACAGCCTGTTTCCTGAGCTCTTTCCTCTTAACAGCAGACGCCATCCCCCAAATCAGGTAGGCAACTATGGCCCCTTTACGACCGATGGACCTCAACTCCCAAAATTCTTCAGCCAGCTATGCTGTTGTCCACTCCTTCTCCAAATGGTTAGCCTCATTGCTGTGCTGTTTTTCTGGAATGCAAGAAGTCAGCTGCCCCTCAAGACTAGTATCAACCCTGTTGATTGTCTTAAAGGAGTGACTTATTCACCATATATTTTTCATAATTCCAGTGCTTTAAAATTGTCTTTTTCATGCTTGCCCTCAGCGCGTAAGCAAGAAATCATCAAGATAACAGAACAGCTGATTGAAGCAATCAACAATGGAGACTTTGAAGCTTACACGTAAGTGAAGAAATGCAGAAGTCTTTTTATGTATCATAATGACCATATAGTTAGTCCTCATTTCGTGATTACTCACAATTACAACAGCGATGAAAAAGTAACTTTGTGATCAATCCTCCCATTTTTTTACAACTTTTGCAGGTCTGTAAAGAAAGGAAAGCTGAAGATAGATCAAAAGTCCAGTTGCAGTTTCAGTTAGTGATTGCTTGGCTTAACCAAGTTGCCAGTCCCAATCGTAATTACACGAGGACTACCTGTAATTAGTTACATAAGCTATGAAAGCTTGTCCCAACTAATAGCCAGAAATACTTGTAACCTATTGATGATAACACTGAGTGTCAAATGTGCCTTTGTGTTTTTTAGCTAGAACACCAGAAAGGCATAAGTGAATATTTTTTGATGCTGTAGAACTAGTATAAAACACATGTAATAAATGCAGTTCTGTCAATACCAATATTTTGAAAGCATGAAACAATGGTCATTCATTGTATCAAATTCATTCCTCTATACAAAAATATTATTAGTTTTTTCTCTCTGCAAAAATGGTTAGTTAATCTGCAAATGAATTGTTAGACAGGAGGAAATGTATTGAGTTCTAATGGGAATAGAAAATGGGCATAAATAAATGTACTTGGAAATGAATCACAGGTAAAATCCATACATTGAATTTGGAACTAGAACAGCTTCCCCCAAAGTTTGTTTTCCTATAATCTGCATCTATTTTATCAGACCAAGAGAGAGTTAAGATCTTCTCTAAAGCAAGAAATAATTAGCATAAATGATTGTATCATAATATTTGAAGCTGCTACAGGGTTGTTGTTTTTTTTGATAGGAAAAACTTTCTGCATCAAAGTGGCACAGTACTAACAATATGTAATAATATATGCAGTTCTCTGATAAATTATTTCAAGGATTAGATGCCAATGAGATCAGATTACTTCATTTGTTATAGGAAGATCTGTGATCCTGGGCTGACCTCATTTGAACCTGAAGCACTGGGAAACCTCGTGGAGGGGATGGACTTCCACAAGTTTTACTTTGAGAACTGTGAGTGGTAGATAACTGGCAAATTCAAAATTACACTTCCCTATCTCCATGGGTAGGAAATGGCTTGTCATTTCATGTCCACGTCTCGACTAGCTGTCAGTAAGGATCATATTGTAACTGATATATACACTTCCAAAATTCACTCCATTTTCCCCAGATTGTTGCTCAGATTGGACAAATCTGTTCCATGTCCTCCGTGTTCTCTTTTTATTTCCAAATTTTGTATATAAAGCATGTGCACTTTGCTACAACTTTCTGTCTCTTGTGATTGTCTTATGATAACACCTTGTTTTAGATCACTAGGGTTTGTATACCTAATGGTATCTATTAAATTCAGGGGAATGCAAGGTTGGACACCCCTGCTCTAAAGAGTCAAGAGCTTCCCAGAGTAATTGGACAGTGAGATGAGTGACATATAAATTAAATAAATTAATTAAAAGCACATATTTAAAATCCTGAAAAATTCCTGCCTACCTAAAAGGCAGTATTCTCTGTTTTTATAAGCACACACATGTGATGAACAAAACTCAACTGGAATCAATTTTAGTGTCATATATCTAATTGCATCAAAATTTCATTTGTGTGTTTTACTAATGCACTTCATGTATGTATTAATTAAATATCATAACAAATAGTGTATATTAATTTAAAGTATTATATTGACAACCACTGAAATCTGTTGGCAATTTACAGTAAAAGAAGTATCAACCATATTCTATTATTTAACAATAAGGAGAATATATCTTAGTGAGCTGCAAAAGTAGAAAATTGTAACAAAGTGCTCTAATTATTTCTAATTTCATCTGTTTCAGGAATGTATGCTACACTTCAATATTTTCAGGGCATTTTGCAGAATAATATATATTAAAATGCTCTGCAGCAATCAGTACGAAAAAAACTGAATTAATGTTAAAAGCAAAATTACAACCTATTCAGAAGAGGAATGTTTGGAAAAATAGCAAAACATTATAGGCAGGTCTTCCTAAGTAAAGATCCTCAGAAATAGGGTGAAGAAGTGAGAAGGCCCTCCACTTGCAAACAGTGTGTCTCATGTACTTTGATGGGAACATATGGAGATGAAGGAGGTGACTGGAGATTCTGCTGAGTTTGACTCTAATTCCCAAATCATTTAGGATTTTCAGGACAGGCAGTAGCTCACTGTGCTTCGCATATGGCAGTGCAGTGATTTTAGCACTAATAAAATTCAATTATAAGACCAAATTTCATACTTCAATTTGGAATGTATCATTTCAGAGATTGCCTGACTGAAACTGAGTCTCAAACAGAACATTGTTTCTGGAAACCCAACGTTTCCTGAGTCTCGTTGACTTTCACTGCAGGAATTAACAAATGGCAATTGCTCTTGGATAGAATTAGATGATATGACGTAAGCACAGTGGGGGAAAAAAGCCAACCTAATTTTAAAAGTGCTTTTTAAAGAGTTGTCTTTGTTAAAAACTCAGGACAAGTGAATAGAAAATTCTATTTATATCAGTCCATGGTTTGTTTGAGAATATATAGTGCTCAAGATTAAAGGGCAGCATTGAAAGAATGTGCTATTGCCCCGTAAAGTACTGTTTCTCTTTTCTTGCAAAAGGTAAGCAATAGCTTTGCTCCCAAATTTCTTCCTTGCTAGGATTTGAGGTATCGTACATTTGGTGGGGAATATGGTAATACAATGTAATGATATCCCTGGTCTCCATCGTGGAAACCTCTGCAATACTGTCCTCTCTTGGCAGCCAGGTGTGAGTAAACATCTTTCTGTTGCCATCTGACAGCTTCCCAAAGGCAGACAGAGGAAGCCTTTAGGCTGGTCAAGTTACTCTCTCCTTCCTCTTTCTGCTGCTCATCTGTGTCTGTCTTTTCCGTAATTTTCCTAATTCCGTTACATTCCGTAGAGGCAAAGTGGATTCTATTGTATATGATTACGTTAAATGATAAAGCCATTAATTTTGTCCTTCCAAGAATTCTTTAGATTCAAAACAGCAGGAAAGTAATACCAGTTTTAGAATTTATGGAGAAAGTCTCTGAAATGCTGGGTGGACTGGAGCTTTGCTATGATTAGGGGAAGAAAAGTAAGAAAAAAATGTTTGTAAAAAGGGGAAACCCGGACGCTACATCCCCGATTAAGATGGAAGAAAACAACAAAGGGGACGGAGATGGGTCACAGGGTTGCCAAGCTGTAACGGACAGAGCCAATGTCTCTTGGGTGAGTTGAGAAGAATCTTGATCATTTTTTGTATCTCCTCAGTACTGTCCAAGAACAGCAAACCAATCCACACTACCATCCTGAATCCCCATGTTCATGTTATTGGTGATGATGCAGCTTGTATTGCCTATATCCGTTTGACCCAATATATTGATGGCCAGGGCCGGCCTCGCACCATGCAGTCCGAAGAAACCCGGGTCTGGCATCGCCGTGATGGCAAGTGGCTGAACGTACACTACCATTGTTCTGGGGCCCCTGCAGCTCCGCTCCAATGAAGCTAAAAATGGGTAGGTTTGGCAGGGAAAGGCTACGAGTGCTGTTAGGAATATATCTAGCAAAGTTTAGCTAGACAAAGTGCCCCGTATCTGAAAACGTGCAGAGAAAGTGAGCCATACAAATACTTTATATTCTGAAATGTGACCAGGGATGCAGAGAAGGCAGAGATGAAAAGCATGCAAGGCAAAGATGTACAGATAAACTAATTCATGTTAGTAACTCTTAATAGAATAAAAGTCCTTGTTCTTCAGGTGGTTAGAGACAATGGCTTTAGGCAGCCCCCCCCCCATCCCATAGAGAACCAAAGGATTTGGTTTGGTCTTCTCTCTTTATCAAGGCAGAAGCCAGCAAAGGCTCTTTGTCACTCCTGGGCGCTGATGTTTGTTCACTGATCAGCCCTGCAAGATTGGATGGCATATTTGATATAAGGTTCAATTCCCCAAGTTTTTAAGGCCCTGGTTAAAGCGAAAGTCCATAAAGATTAGATTAGATGTTTTTGTAACCTGCCTAATTTTTTGATAAATAACTCCAGGCAGCAAAAATACCTAACACTCCTTTCTCCTCCTCCTATTTTTCCTATTTCTTCTCTCCAAAGAACTAAATGGGATAGAGCAATTCTTTAGTCTCACGGGGCAGTGCTTTTTAGAGTGAAAATCCTACATCTTTACTATTCCCAAGTTATAGAACTTGGAATTTTATTAGCGGGGTATGTTTTCAAAATAAAAGCTATACAACTAGTACTATATAAAACCTGTATGATATTTATCAAGGTCTTCAATTTCTCTCATTATTTCCAGAAAAATCAGTAATTATCTGAGCAAACCTAAGCTAAAAAGTAACAAAAACTTTTGGTGAAATTTCTTTTGCTCTTTAGGATGATGAATCACAGTAGATCTCCCAGAAGCTTTCTTACCTGACCAATCTTTGCTGTTCCTTAAGATTCAGCTTGATACCTAGCATTGGTAATTGGAGCATTATATTTGTTTAAACTTTTATCCCGATGGCTTTTAGTAGTTCAAGTGGATTGCTGAATTTCCCTGTCTACCCTTGCAGAGAGACATGGAATAAGGGACAGTAGGGAAACAGGGACGAAGAAAAATTGTCTTCTAATAGTTCAAGGACGTGGTTTCCTAATTAAAAAGTCTTCAGTTCCCTTCAGCAGTTCACTAGGACATACAAATAAACCTTAAGGAAATGTGTGTAAATTGATGGAGTTTGGTTTTTTTTTAAAAAAAAAAACCTGGCAGACCAACCCACCTTTTCTCTTGACGTCCTACAAGTGCTTCTTCTTGTCCCTTTTCAACCTATTAAAGTTTTAACTTTCTTAAATCCCTTCTTGAGCTTAATTTTAGTGCTGAGAACTGACGTTTTGTTATTTAATGGCGTTATCTTGTCAGTTTTCTTATTTAATTCTTACCTTAATTTTTTAAACCTACTTTTCAATTCCCAATGAAGACCTAATGTGACTTTCATTTCCTGCCTCATTACAAGAATAAGAATTCATCAAGTAATGATAGGCATATATGCTTGATACTCCTTAGGGCTACAAACTGAGGCTACTTTTGGCAAAATTTTGTAATCTTTCCTCTAGTGTATTGTAAAGTAATGTCTGCAATGTTTTGCAGATTTGTTTGGAAGATTTTTGAATAATGTTGGATATTTAATTTTTAGAAAAAATAGTCAACGGTACCTCACTGAAAAGGAAATTTAGCTGTTTGAGAGTTTACAATGTCTGAAACCCGATACCTTCGGCACAGAAATTATTCTGGGGCAACACACTTGCCCCGTAGCAACCTTGACATGGAACAGATACAACATTGGTTGAATTCTCAAATATTAGAAGGGCGATCCAACAGATAATTTGTCTCTTGTTCACCATGTCCTTTCTTCCATACTAACTTCTTAAATGTATTATTTTAGGCTATTGAGATAGCTTACAGCCAGGGGAATATTAACGTAAAGAAATGATTTTAATGATCAACAGTAATTAAGTGAAATAGGGAGGACTATCCCTTAACTATTGTGTGCTGTGAAGTGTAACTATCTTCAGTATACTAGTTTAAATGCAGGTGTAACCATCCAGGCCTTGGGATTCCTAATCTGATTTGCCCCATCGACCCCGTTACGTTTCCTTCTACAGTTTTTCTCTTCACGCTTATGCTTTTCTGATTGCAGCAGTTTTCGGAGATACTCAGCGGGAGGGCAATATCTTCTCAGCAAGCAGCTCTGGAGTACCTGAATTACAGCAACGGTCATATTCGTTTTGACGTTTAAAGAAATAAGAATTACAAACCGGCAGCAGCCAAGTGCACGAAACCCTGCATGAATCTGATGCTCCGGGTGCTGCCGCCTTTCTGTTGTTTTTCCATGGATCCATCGTGTCTGTTTCTGCTGTATGAAGGTGTCTTACGACTCCTGAGAGAAACCCATATTGTTTGTATAGAAAAGAGATCGTCTGTGATGGAGTATCCAGCACCTCCCCTCCAGGGCTGATGATGGAGCAACAGCTGTGAAGCATCTTTCGGAATTGGAGCAAAGAGAGAGAAAGAGTTTGAGAGTGAGACACTGCACCTCTTACGCAGCAGGATGCTGTCCTCTGGTGTAGGCCCAGTGGAAATGGACCTCGTCTTTGGGTTATGCTGCTGCTTTGATCAGTGAGATACGGCTGGTGCTGGTGAGCTCACTGGGGCCCACGTAAAGAAAGGGGTAAAGCAAAAGAAGGACTTTTCTTACACTGTTGCTATCCAGCAACCCACTGGAGCCCAGACACCAGCAGTAGAGATGAGCCAATTATTTGACCACTGGCTCTCACTGATGGATTGGATAAAAATGAACAAGAATGTTTTAAGGAACAAGTATGGGCTGGTTTTGTTAGCATAGGAGCTTCAGAGATGCACTGATTTTTACAAACAGCCACTCCTCGATGATGTAAGTCGACTTATAGGTAGAATTTAAAAGCAAATAATCTTAAGAGGGCAAAAAGTTATGTGAACGGCTTATTTTATTTTACTTTTTATTGTTTAGAATAGATGGGATCCAGAGTGCTGCAGAATATGTGCTCCTTAGGAAACAGTTGAAAAGCTTTGTTACACTCTGCCCTGAAGATTTGCACACACATGCATTTGCTTCCTGTATGGTGTGTAATTTAGTCTCTGTGTTATACTAAAATACTATATTAGCTATGAATTTAAAAAGTTCTATAATTATGGGGCTAGCTGGTTTCCCAGTTTGATTTGCTTTCTGATAAAACTAGCAAAAGGGAGCCAGCAACTTCCAGAAGTGCTTTTTTCAGTAGCCCAGTCTATTTGACATTGCTTTATTTCCTGTTATTCTGTAGTTTTTTGGGTTGTTTTAACCACATAAACATAGAGCTTTTGCATCAACCGTATTTATTGTCTTTGCTACAAAGAAAGCAAGTAATGTCCTTTATTTCCTACATCAGAAGTGTTTATCAGCTTTACGGTTTGACTACTGTTTTTTCAGTTTCTGAGTAGAAGTGGGATAAAAGCTTTCCCAGTAAATTTCCAATATCAGATTTATACTATGACATTCTCTGCCCCTGGTATACAATGCACATCAAACATTTTTATGTCCAGTCATTGGATCTGAGAACATTGAATTCCATTAAGGTGTTCCCTTTGTACCTGAAATAGGATTGAGAATAATTGTGCTGTCTAATTAAATAAAAAATTGAGGGTCAACTTAATGGAGTTCAGGAAAATACAGTTTCAATTTCAATATGAATTGAAAGGGAAATACCTTTTTCTATTCTTCTAGTGAGAAACTCCTAACTCAGCTCCATAATATTTATGATTGCTTATGACTCAATGCAGGAAAAAAGCATTCCTTCTTGCAGAGGTTTGGGCAAAATTTCCTTCTCCTTTAAAGAGAAGGAATATTTTCTCAAATGAGAGAGAGAATTCTACTGGGGCAAAAGAACCTGTGACACTTCAGTTGTTGCTGGCTACACCTCCTAGTATCCCTCACCATTGGCTTGTGAGCTGGGGTTGTTGGCGAAGTTAATTCAACAGCATCTGAAAAGTGTGACAAAACTTCATCTCCTCCTATAAATTTAATATAGAACATATCTAGGACTAAGTGCGAAGTAATAAAACCCCCGATAATTTTACTAAGATTTTTAAGAACGACATTACAAAGTGAGGAACAGGAAATTAGTTATACTGCTTTAAAAAAAGATGTGCATGCTTCTAGGTCTGATCTTTTCTTGTCTTTATCTGATTATTTATAATAATCCCCCTGTATTGAGTATCTGCATCCTTAAAACATATTTTTGGAACCGTTTGAGTTGTTTTGTCTTTGTTTTTACCATCTGTAAAACCTGTTCCAATTTAATGAGAACCTTAGCTTGGTATGGCCGTTATCAAACACAGCTATAGACCTTTGGCTTTCTTAATGTTCTGCTACGAGGTTAATGTAAGCATCTATATCATGTCCAGTTTTACACAGGAAATGGAACACGTTTGATGCAAATTTTTTGCATGATAGTGAAATAATAAAGTTAGTTTTTTTTCCTGAATGTTAATAGAACCTTCATAGCTTTGTTACAATAAACCTTAAAGTCAACATATTTAATAAAATAACATTTAAATGGTGCAAAATATCAGATAGTAATCTTCTATTTTCCTGAGTGCCTGAGATATCAGCATGAGCTGTTTGGAGATACCCCTTTGTCAAGGTGGCAGTGAAGTATGTGCAAATGTGTTGTACACCTGGAAACAGCTGAGTGAGATGAATGAGTTTATGTGTTATGTAGATGCACCCAGCTGAAGTTATGGGCACTAATCTACCAAGCAGTGATAATAGAATAGAATAGAACAGAACAGAATAGAATAGAATAACAGAGTTGGAAGGGACCCTTGTAGGTCTCTACATCATTTCTGACAGATGGCAGTCCAGTCTCTTCTTGAAAGCTTCCAGTTATGAAACTACCACATCTGGAGGCAAACTGTTCCATTGGTTAATTGTTCTGACTGTCAGGAATTTTCTCCTTATTTCCAGGTTGAATCTCTCGTTGATCAGTTTTCATCCATTATTCCTTCTCTAGCCTTCAGGTGCTTTGGAAAATAGGTTGACCCCCCTCCTCTCTGTGACAGCCCTTCAAATATTGGAACACTGCTATCATGTCTCCCCTGGTCTTTCTCTTCACTAGACTAGCCCCTTGCAATCCAAATGGCATAATCCTAAATTGGTAGCTGCCGAGTGGACAATTAAAGGCCATCTTCCATTCATCACCAGCTTTGACCCTTACCCTGTAGTACGCCTCCCTCAAGTCCAGTTTTGTAAACACCCTTCACTTCGCTAAATGGGCTAGGAGGTCTTTCATCAAGGGAAGAGGATACAGGTGTTCCACACACACCCCATTGATGCCCCGGAAATCAACACATAAGCGCAGGGAGCCATCCTTCTTAAACAGGACGAGTGCCGCTATCCTGGAACGAGCCAGTTGGATAAAACCCCATTTCAAGTTTTTGTCAATATACCGTCGCAATTCCTCCATCTCCCGTGGTGTCATGGCGTACATACGGGGTTTAGGTAATTTGACTCCTGGTTCCAGTTCAATGGCACAGTCCGTTGGTCGATGAGGTGGCAGGATGTCACACTCTTGTTCGTTGAATACATCGGCCAAATCGGAGTACACCCGTGGGACTTGGACCCCTTGTCCGGACTCTGCTGTACAGGCTCTCTCTTCCTCGGTTCCCCCCTCTGGTCTTATGAGGCCATGAACTGGGGCCTGGGGTCCCATCCCGATATAGAGGTGATGGTATCCTCCCTCCCACCAAATCGTCGGGCCCCATTTGTCAAGCCAGGTAAGGCCCAAAGTCACAGAGGGTACTACTATGAAGTGAAGGGTTTCCCAATGCTCCCCCATCTCCATCCAGATAGGCTCCATCACATGGGTAACAGATGTCCCACCCAGAAGGGACCCGTCCACCTGTTGGAACCTAAGTGGGGTGGCTAACTTTTCCATCCTAATGCCTACCGCAGACGCCACTGCTCGACTAACAAGACAACAGGTGCTACCCGAGTCGATTAAAGCTTGGTATGTCCCCTTCCGTCCTGTCTGTGGGCTCACTAACGCAACAGGGATGGCAAAGGGACACACTGGCACGCTCACCATGGGGTCCTCATCTTGCTCATCGGTGCTGTCGTAGATCACCGGTCCAGCAGCCATTGGTATCTCCGGACCCGTCAGGGACGTTCCCCTAGGCCACGGGTCGGCAACCCGCGGCTCCGGAGCCGCATGCGGCTCTTTGAGCCGTCTCCTGCGGCTCCCAGCCGCCCGGTGTGCGCGCACCTCTTTGAACGGGCAGTGGTGCGTGCGCACCTCTCCAAATGGAGAGTGGCACCGCCCATTTGGAGAGGTGCGCGCGCACCTCCCCGAATGGGCGGAGGTGCGCGCACACCTCCCCAAACCTTTGGAGAGGTTCGCGCGTACCTCCGCGCGAACGGGCAGAGGTGCCGCTCTTTGAGGAAGCTGTAGCGGCCCGTCTACGAAGCTGCCGAAAGCGGCAGCTTCGGAGACGGGCCGCTACAGCTTCCTCAAAGAGCAGCGCCCCTGCCCATTCTGAGAGGTGCGCGCGCACCTCTCCGAACGACCGGAGGTGCGCGTGCACCTCCCCAAACCTTTGGAGAGGTGCGCGCGTACCTCCGCGCGAACGGGCAGAGATGCCGCTCTTTGAGGAAGCTGTAGCGGACCGTCTCCGAAGCTGCCGAAAGCGGCAGCTTCGGAGACGGGCCGCTACAGCTTCCTCAAAGAGCAGCGCCCCTGCCCATTCTGAGAGGTGCGCGCGCACCTCTCCGAACGACCGGAGGTGCGCGCGCACCTCCCCAAAGCTTTGGAGAGGTACGCGAGCACCTCTCCAAAGGTTTGGGGAGGTGCGCGCGCACCTCCGGTCGTTCGGAGAGGTGCGCGCGCACCTCTCAGAATGGGCAGGGGCGCTGCTCTTTGAGGAAGCTGCCGCGGCCCGTCTGCAAAGCTGCTGAAAGCGGCAGCTTTGCAGACGGGCCGTCGCCGTCGGGCAACCGGGAACCGGTTCCATCTCACTTTTTAAAAAAATGGCAACCACGTAAGTCCGCGCATGCGCAAAAAACCGTTTTGCGCATGCGCAAAACTTTTTTTGCGCATGCGCGTGCATGGACACACGCACGCGGCTCCCACTTTTTTAAATTTGTGATGGAACCGGTTCCCAGTGGCTCTTTTCCTTTTTTAGGTTGCCGACCCCTGCCCTAGGCACTTTACCCAGCATCTGATGTGCAGCTCGTGTTCGTTCCACGGGCCTCCTGGACGTGGTGCTGTGTGTTCCGGGAGTCACCAGAACTGCTCGGGGCACCGGGACCGGGCACTCTGCCACTCGATGTTCTGGCTGTTTGCATCGGAAGCACCGGATCGATGACCGAGGCACCGGACTGGAAGGCCTTGATGTTACAGCCAGGGGTTTCTGTCCTTCCTCCCTTACCCTCTCAGTGGTCCTTTGACCTCCAGGCATGTTCTCCGTTCTTCCCTGGAACTCCTGCAATCCCACGTCCAGTTCTATGGTTACCCGAACCACTCTTACAGTCTGGGATGCCATGGACGATGCATGCCCTGCGAAGAGGCCCATCTAGACCCATCCTAAAATGGTGAACCAGAAGGCATTCTGGCCATGAGCACAATTTGCTGGCCACCCAGTGGAACTCACGGACGTAGTCAACAATGGGTCAGCCACACTGTCGGAGACCCACCACCTCGGCCTCGGCTCTTTGGACCTGGGAAACATCCTCGAATCTTGCCCGTAGTGCCTCCAGGAAGAGACCAGAATCACCCAGTTCTCTGGCGTGGTCGCTGTACAGGTCCGCTGCCCAGGCGCAGCCTCACCCTGCAGGCTCACCGTTACTGCCACTACCATCGCCCACTGGGATGGATAACCCAGGGCATACCTGTCCAGATGGCTAATGGCGTGGCTCAAACATGGCCAAGCGGTCGGGATGCACGTCATAGGACATTGGCAACGGCGGTGGGCCCCAAACCACAACTGACCCCCATGGGCCCATCTGTGGCCCCGGGCCTCGTGTTGTGGTCTCATAATGCCAGGGATCCACTGCCTGCCAGTCCAAGGCACCAGATGGTCTTGCTGCTTGCTGGGTGGGGCCTCCCTCTGCTGTCAGCCTGGTATCAGAACCACTCCGTGTTGTTGCTGCCAGAGGTTGAGCAGCAGGACCCCTCCCCTGGGACGTACCCTGGCCAGGCGGGATCTGGAACTGTGGACTGGCTAGCTGGAAACGAGAGGACCCTGAGCGCATAAGCTGGGTCTCGGTATGCGACCACTGCATTGTATCATGTTCCGCCTCTGAACCTGGCCATGGTAAAGGCTCTTGATATCCGATCTCCCCGAACCTGTCCCGGAGTATGTCCATTGTCTGCCTGCCCGGCGCTGTGGAGTAACTCCACTCCTCCTCGTCAGTTAGACGTCATTCCCTCCATTCCATCAATGAGCCTCTTGGCCGTGCTATCTGTCCCTGGCTACGGTCCATATGGCCAAGAGCAGGGCTAAACCACCATTCTCCTCCATGGGTCTGGTCCCCTGCCTCCTGGAACTCATCCATTGTGGCTGCCGGTGGTGGGGCCCATGCCTTGGGTCTCACCACTGGTTGAGCCTCTCCCGGCTCTGCCACCTCTATAGGTGCTGCAGCTCCAGCTGGCTCTCCCTCGTCAGCCACTGGGGCAGCCCCCTGTGTTCCCTCTGCCATGCCTATGCCTAAGCGAAAAGACAGGTAGAGGTGAACAGTAACAAAAATGAACGCTGACTTACTGTCACGTCCACATCCTCAGGTAGAAGTAACCACACAACTCCAGTAGGAACGGGTGACGAAACAAAGGTCGCTTTATTCAGCTCCAGTGGAAAACAAAGTCAGTGTTGGTAGCACATTGCTCCCAACACTTAAATAGCCGTTGAGTAAATGGGCTCCGCCCTCATGCTACAAGCCGACATCCGCCAGCACACACTTATAAGCCCTCCTCCCCCCCCTACAAGTCCTTTTGCTGCTTCTCCAAGCTCCCATTCCCCCGTGCGTATGTCAACCCGCCTCCCCTCATTCAGCATACTACCCTCAACCAGGTAAGTACGCCAGGCAATTCCTACCCTTATCCCCAGGTGCCCATCTCCACCATACCCAGTCACCTCAGGGGACCCGTGCCCCAAACCACCCTCCACAGTCCCCAGGACATTCGGTCCCACACTGTGGAACAGCTGTCTGGCGGCAGGCCTGGTAGAAGGGCCCGGTTGCCAAACCGCGCCTGCCCGGATCCCAGGGAGCTTCTGGCAGGCAACCGCAGGCCCAGACGTCGCCCGGTGGTCGGCAGGTGTGGCAGGGAGGTCCGTCTGCGGCCGCACCAGTCGGCAGTCTTGAAAGCAGCTGGCAGGCGGCCGAGGATGCAGAAGCCAGCTGTCATTTGGCAAGCTCGGCTGGAGGGTCCATCTGTGCAGGTGTGGCCGCCGGAGGCTCAGGAAGTGCTTGAAGGCCGTCCGGAAGCCCCGGATGTGTTAGGAGGGTGACCGGCGGAGGCGGACAGCCAGACACGTCGGCAACAAGAGTAGGGCACAGACGAGGAGGACGAGAGAACGACGCGGGACCTCATGGAGTGTCGGGCCACGGGGCTCGACAGTGGTATTCAAGAAGAGACCCCTCTAATGGTGCTATGCCCTTTTTACTCTACCCAATTTGTGCAAATATCTCAATTTTTCCAATACTATTCTTGAATAAAGTATTACCATAAATTATGAAATTAAGAGAATTCTTGTTATCCAGTAATAGTACAGGTAGTCCTTGAGTTACGAGTGTAATGGATCCTGCTGTTCTGTACCATCCTGCTACCGGCCCTGCAGAAAAAGCAGGGACAACCCCTTTTACAAGAAGGCAAGAGGCTGGAACTAAGCCTGCCAAATTTATGGATACAAAAGCAAACAGAACAAGACACGAACCATGAAACAGGAGCTATTCAAGCGGTTGCCTTCAGCAAACCAGCCCTCCCACGCATTCCCCTTTTATACAGTTCAGGGCGTGGCTTCTCTCTGCCTCCTTCCGAGGTGCCCCATTGCCTTCCTCTGTTTACTCCTGATTGACTGCTTCCTGCGTCGGGCGTCCTTGAACAGGGCCAGCTGTGGGTCATCTTCATCCACGCTGTCAGGCTCACACAGCTGGGTCTGCATCGTGACCAGGTGGGAGGGGCCTGGCTGAGGGCTCTGTGGAGCCTCAATATTATTCTCAGCAAGCTCTTCAACACCCCCCTCCTCCTCCTCTGAGTCGTCCGACCCAACTGCTGAACCCACAGGCTGACCCTGAATCACAACACCTGCCCATTCCACTCGTAACTTGAAAACTCTTATACTGAATCTTGTTCGAGGTACAAGATCACTCTCTTGCTCGTTAAAATGCATGCAGCTTGTTAAGCAAACATGAGGTATCTCAGGGTGGGGAAGGCTTTGGAGGGCCTAGTGCTGGAACAGGCCCCCAAGGCCTCCCCAACCCAGTAAGATACTGCTTGCTTCTCCCTCCCTTCCTGCCGTGCCAGACTCACCTGGAAAAGATCCATCTCCTCTCTGCCACGGTTCCTGCTGCCGCCCGGATTTGAGGCCAGGGAACACTTCCATGACCCTCTCCCCCCTGCAGCCCAAACCAGGCTCCGGAGGCCTTTTCCAGGCCCAATCAGGCCGTGGGGAAGCTGCAGAAGCTTTCACTGGCCTCAAATCTGGGCGACAGGTGCCTGGAAAAGCCCGGATCAGAGTGCACAGAAGTGTTTGCTGGCCTCAAATCTGAGCGGCAACAGCCTGGAAAAGGAACATGTGAAACTGGTCAGAGCTGTGCTAAACAAGCTGTGAGCAGCCCATTTGTATGCCAAATTATCCAAGTGTGAATTCCACAAAGATAAAATTTACTACCTTGGGTATTGCATCTCATGAAACGGCATAGAGATGGACCCTGGGAAAGTACAGGCCATGCTAGAATGGACTCCGCCCCATACCAGGAAGCAATTGCAGTTTCCTCGGATTTGCAAACTTTTACCACCAATTCATCCCCTCTTTTGCACAAATTGCATTGCCCATCACAAACTTATTAAAGACAAAAGGGGAGGAAAAACCAAAATCCAGTCAACCATTGAAATGGACTGTAGAATGCCAAGCTGCTTTTGAGAAATTAAAAAGGTTGTTCTCAGCCAAACCAGTATTAAAACACCCAGATACTGAGCAACCTGTTGTAATTCAAGCAGATGCTAGTGATGTAGTGGTGGGAGCAGTACTGCTTCAGGCAAATAATGAAGGAAAATTACAACCTTATGCTAACACATCGAGAAAACTTACAGACAGAACAAAGGTGGGTGGTTTGGGAAAAGGAAGCTTATGCCATCCGGTGGGCTCTTTTAACCTGGTGACATTTCTTGGAAGGGAATAAAATCCCCTTCCAAGTATGGACTGACCACAAGAACCTGGAAGCCCTAAAAACACCTAGAAAGTTGTCTCCCAAACAGGCGAGGTGGTCCCAGCATTTCCACCAGTTCAATTTCACCATAAAACATCTGCCAAGGGAAAAAAAACTTCCTGGCAGACGGACTATCACGATTGCCGCAACAGCAACAAATCAGAGATAATGGAACCACTCATGCCATCAAAACAATTAGTTGCACCAGTCACCACTTGAGCACAAGCGAAAACACTGAAAACCCTAATGAGCCAAGCTAGGGTAGAGTTCAGGAAGGCACTAGAGAAAGATGAATGGTTCCTGGGCCATAAAAAATTGTGCACCATGAATGATGGACTTTCATGGGTGGGAGTTAAACTCTACATTCCAAAGAGCCAAAGACTAATATTCATGCAGCTTTGCCATGAGTCCAAATCTGGACATTTTGGGTTCATGAAAACATGCCATTTGGTGAAACAGCAATTCTGGTGGCCATCAATAAAAAAGGACATTGAAAGCTATGTGGCTAGTTGCCCAATATGTGCAGCAGCCAACAGAAGATGGGAAAGCTCCAGGACTATTACAAACTGTAGCTACCCTATTAGCTCCCTGGAGGGAGATTTCTATGGACTTTATTGTAGAGCTACCAGAAAGCGGGGGAAATACAGTGATATGGGTCATGATGGACCTATTTTCCAAGTAGGTGCATTTTATCTCATGCCTGAAAATTCCCACTGCAAAAGCTTTAGCAAAGTTGTTTGTACAGCATATTTATCGACTACATGGAGCCCCACAACAGATTATATCAGACAGAGGGGTGCAATTTACCTCAGAATTTTAGAAAGCATTTCTAGAACTTTTGGGGACCACCCAGGGGCTATCTAGTCATCATACTCAGATGAATGGTGGGACGGAACATTCAAACTCAGGACTGGAGCAGTACTTAAGATACTTTATAAACTACCAACAAGACAACTGGACCAACCTGCTTCCATTCGCAGAAGTCGCCTATAACAGCGCAATACATTCCAGCACAGGCTACACTCTGTTCCAAGTAGCAACAGGACAGAGTTTTAATCCAATGCCTGAACTACCCTCCACCAAACTGACCATCCCCTCCTTGAAAGAGTAGATTGCACAACTCCAAAACACCTGGCTGGTTGTAAGGAAAGATTTAAATGAGGCTAGGGAGGCATATAAATTCCAAGCCAATAAAAAATGAATTGAGCCCAAACCATTTCAAGTAGGAGACAAAGCATATTTATCTACAAAATATTTAAAGTCACTACAACTCTCAAAGAAATTAGGACCAAAATTTGTGGGACCTTTCCCTATTAAAAGGGTAATCAATCCAGTGACAGTTGAACTAGAGCTCCCTAAGACATTTAGGCAGGTTCAACCTGTATTTCACATCAGCCTTTTAAAGCGTGAACTGAACTCACCCTTAAGGCCAGCGACAGCTCCTCCTCCTGCTCCAATCATGGTAGAAGGGGAGCAGCATTTTGAGATTAAAGACATTTTAGACTCTAGGAAACATCATGGATCCACTCAATATCTAGTTACTTGGAAGCATTTGCCTCCATCCCAGAACGAATGGATCCTTAAACCCCATATTACAGCCCCCTAAGCTACTTAGTAAATTCCATGCTATGTACCCTAACAAACCAGACTAATCCCTCTTTTTGTTTCCTTTTTTGTCTTTTACAGGTGAATCTCTTTTTTTTAAGGGGGAGGGGGCGGCATGTCAGAACCCATTTCTTTCATGGGTGGCCTTTCTCTATTCCTTTCCTTTTCCTCTCTTTGGGTTCTACCAAACTCCTGGGGGGAGGGGGGAGGCTTTTGGAGGATTGTATGTGTATGTATGCCTTTCGCTTAGCTGCTACAATGTATCCTCTCCGCTTCCTCATAACTGCTTGCTCTTTGAACTATTCTTCCCTTGATGTCAACCTGAGGTGAGAAAGGAATGTGCCTTCAGCCATCTGGCTTATCTCACACTGCAGAAAGGAAGGTGCGAAGACCCAACATTTTCACAGCCTTGGGAATGGAGTCTTATCACCCTCGTTCCCACAGCAGACTTGACACCTGGAAATTAGGCCATTTGAACTGACCAGATGAACTGTTGGGGTGAGGTTCGCTTTTTGCTCCTTTAACTTATTGATTTGAGCGAGAAACCCTCAGATCCTGCTTTCTATGCCTGCTGTCAACTTCACCTAATAAAAGTTCCTTTTGGAATGGAATTGTTCCAAGAGTCCTGCTTTGTTGGGATGAGGTTTTGAAGCGGGTCCTTACATGTGGAGTGAATCTGGCTTCCGCCATCAACTTTGCTTTCAGAAAGTTGTAAAAGATTATCACATGACCCTGGGATACTGCAACCATCATAACTACATGCCAGTTGCCAAGCGTCCAAATTATGATTATGTGACCATGGGGATGTTGCAACAGCTGTTAAGTGTAAGGGGTAAGGCGTAAGTCCCTTTTTCTGTGCCATTATAACTTTGAATGGCTGTAAGTCGAGGAATATCTGTATTTAATCCAATTCCATATATTATTTAATGAAATGAACTGTCTTTCTAAAAGAGATTTGTCCTTGGCATGATAACAGCCAAGCATCATCTATTTAAAAAATAATTCTTCATTCACAATTTCGAAAAATATCACATACTTGATTTTTGCATCATACCAGATGCTAGTATGGTAAGTCTCTTTTGCCTCTTATAAATTTAGAAAATGATGTGCTCTGAAATCTGTATACAAATTTTTGATCTGATGTACAATGAGCAAATCCTTTGCTTTCAGAACACAATGGATATCCACCAATGCTCTTTATTAATGGTCTTTTCTGTGACTTTGAATTGTCATTATTAGCCAGAATAATTTGATAATGTTCTGTGATCAGCCTCTTTATCACAGTCCATCTTTTCTGGGCCAATCACCAAGTGTTTAGCAAGACTGAAGATAACCTCTATGTCAACGCTGCTAACATCGGCTGTTCTTGCTTTGACAACAGATGGAAATGCAGCCATTTTCTCTATGCTTTTAGAATTAGTTGAATCTGGGAGGGAGGAATGGGATGAGAGTCCAGCTAGTCATAACAATAATAACTGTGCCATGGGAACCCAAGGACATTGGGCCCAGAGCTGATAGCATTTTGGCAGGCTGGAGAGCTGGGGACAAAGCCTGTGCTTCAAGCTAATTGGGGAATGTGATTTATGACTCTTTATTGGAGGTGGGAATTGTACCTTGTTACTTTGCATCCAGGGGAGGGGAATTTAGTTTTGGGGTTCAACTATGCAGTGCCGATACTTTGTTTCCCAAATAAAAGATTCTTTAAGGTAAACAATGCCTCAAAGTTCTTTTGAAGGATTTCATCTTTCAGAATCATGACACTCTTTGTTCAAATTATTGAGAAGGATTTTTAATACTGAGCCTTAGGTCCTAGGAGGATCCTTGTATGGTTAAGGTATTTGGGACAATTAAACAACTATCTGGAGAAGTTTTAATTGCTCTTTCAATTTGTGAATTTCAGATGTCTTATTTGCCTTCCTTCAGGTTCCATCAGAAGTGGATCTTCTTTTTAATCCAGTTAACGTCATGCTTCTTTCAATTATTTCCTGTATTTTATTTAAATATATTTTCCTGAGAATGAACTTGGGAAACTCTCTTAAACATAATAGGATTTAACAAATACAAGAGTTTGCTATTTAATGATGTTTGTTTTTAAGAAGGAATATAATTCCTTGTGGAAAATTGCATGGAAACTGACTGGAGATCATCAATGAAGATCACACCACACATTTTTATTGAGGGATAAGTATGTTTTCTGATAACCACCAGTTCATGAAATCTGTATCAAAAAGCAATCACACAATAAAATACCTTTTAAAAGTATTAGTAAAAACATTACAGTTACAATCTTAATACTGTTTTTGATAGCAGAATGTATAGAGGTGAGAAACACAACCAATTTACAACCTGCCCAACAAGTGGGCCTTTTTCATTGGCACTCCTGACATTTCGACTTGGAGAGAAAAGGGGGCAGAGAACAATAATGAAGCTCCAAACCTCTGGGAGATTCGGGGAGGAGCCATGACACAGAAGGTACATTTCCTAGGTCCAATCAGATGATACTGCTTAATGAATGGGACACACTATCGGTCCTTAACCCAAGGGAGGGAAGAATAATAGCAGTCTCTCAAGCAGCCAAGCCCTGTATCGTGAAGGGTTTTAGAAATGGTAAGCAGCACTTTGAATTGCACTCAGAAGTTCACCGATCACCAGCCAACGACTTTTGTTTCTACTTGGAAGCCACTTCTGGACTTTATACTTGAGGTGGAAAAAATGAAACGTTGATTTTGGGTTTTACCAATTAGATAGATTTGTTATAGAAATGGCTAGTTTATACTATTATATAAAAGTAAAAAGTTGAGGTTTGATGTTATTATGCTATTCTACTGTACCAAAGGAAGTCGGAAGTCAACGCCTTTTCTTTCTTTTCCCCCTTTCCCCCACATTTTCCTTCTTTTTTCCCCCTCCCCTATCTTTGCTATTTTCTTTTGTATTTTTGTATCGTATAATATTAATACATAAATAAAGTAAAAAGTATTTGAGAGTTCACTGATAACCAGTGTAGGTCACATTGCTGAAGTGTTATATGGGTGCATTGGACTGACCTATAATTACTCACATTGCTGCATTCTGAACCACCTGTAGCTTCCAAATAGTGTCCAAGGACTGCATCATGTACAGCATTTTGCAGTAGTCTATACGTGAGGGTCCAGGATTTTAGTGACTCTGAGATGGGGGTCCTGGTCCATGAAAGGGTGAAATTGGTGCAGTAAATCTGTGTGAAGTTCATCCTGGTATGCTATGAAGCTATGAGCCCAGAAGAGGGAAGTACAATTCCACTTAGAACTAAACATGAAGAGTCACTGCAACCAGAATAACCATCCACATTTAGGTTTGAGCCTCTAGCACTGAGACATGGTCTTAACAGCCCAGCTGAGCTAACCAGAGGCTGATATATATCCTAATGATATCTGACCCCATCCTGGCAAATGACCTCATCCAGCTTTTTCATATAGATGTTAAACTGGAAAGCTATCCTGCAAACAAGAGGCTTTGGGCTGGACCTGTTTCCGCCTGTTGGTACTGACTGGAAGTGACCACCAAGAAAGGGGAGAGCTGCTGCCATGGAGATTTTTAAAATGTTGCACAGGTTTGAAAAGACAATTCTCTATTTGTCTTTAGTTAGTTTAATTATTTAATTTGTGGTGTTTTTTTTAACCTTTTAAAACTGTTTTCCTAAGGGAGCGGGAACTGAGAAGTGGCATGCATTCAACAATGATGCATTTCAAACTCTTTCACTGCATATGATTTCTCATGATTGGGCTGTGAAAATGGAGGTAATCCCAATCACCAAGAATTAGTTTCAAGGGGAAAAAGTGAAAAAAATTTATTTATTTATTTATTTATTTATTTAATTTATTTATTTATTTATTTATTTATTAATGGGATTTATATCCCGCCCTATCTCCCGAGGGACTCGGGGCGGCTAACAACAACAAAACTTAAAGGTCTCTGTACAGTAAATTAAAAATAAAAATTTGAAATAAATTAAAATAAATTAAAGAATAGAGTTAGAATTGTAAACATAATTAAAATCCCTGTCAGTCTAGGTCAGCCAGGTGGAAAAGGAGTGTTTTGAGGCCGCGGCGAAAGGACTGGAGATCTGGGGCCATCCGAAGCTCAGGGGGGAGCTGGTTCCACAGGGCTGGCGCTCCCACAGAGAAGGCTCTTCCCCTGGGGGTCGCAAGCCGAATCCAGCACTGGCAAATTGCAGAAATGACACTTTTAAAGACACTCAGCGAAAACCAGAATAAATGAATTTTGCTATGAGATTTGTTCAATTGAAATTAACTACTTTGAAGATTATTTCTAATTCCATGCTCCACTACCTTTCTGGGAGTCATCTTTCCCATTTGCAGCTATTTTTCTATTGCTTTTCAGGGAGTAAATAAATTCTGTGGGGGAAAAAATGTGGCAAGTCACTTGTTTTTGCAGAGATTCTATTCTCAACTTAAAAAAACATCCCTGCACATTTGCATCTCATTGTTTCTATCATCTTACAATGGTCGACTGATCAATTAATGTTGCTTAGGCATCTAATATCAGCATCTGCCTGGCCAATTCAATCTTTTAGGATTGTCATGCTCCAACGATTAAACAATGTCATCTATTCAACATGTTCTCCCAACATTTTTTCTAACCAAGCATGTATCTTTTCCCAATAAACCTGAACTTTTCTTATTAGGTACAATGCCAGAAAAGACTAACAAACAAAGCTTATGTTGATTCTACGCGTCACAACAGCAGGAAGAATAGACTTCACGTAATATTGGAAAAATGAAGGATTACCACCAGAGGAAGAAATAATTAAAAAATATTGGAATGCACAGAGATGGATAGATTAACTATGAGATTGAAAGATAAAGAAGAAACAGAATATTACCAAATCTGGGATTCATTTTACAAATGGCTAGCTAGAGGAAAGAACCAAGGATTAGGAATTGACTATGTATTAACGCTTTTGAATCCAGACAGCACGCTGGTTGAAAAATTAATATATGTATGTAGGAGAAAAACTAATAAAACCTTTTTTTAAAAATAATGTCATCTATCAGGACCCCAGAAACCCTTGTAGCAACGCCTATCCTCTAAATGAGGTCCCCTCCAAGATTCAGACGGCCTTATTTAAAATAGCTATGAAAATCTGATTCTACAACCAGGCCTCAGGTGAGGGGGAGAATGAGACCCCTCACTTCATTCCATCTAATCTGTCACACTTGCCATGTTTTATCCCTTTATTGGCTTTATTGTAATTTCTTTGTTCTGATTGTTGTAAGCTGCTTAGAGCTGTTGGCACCCTTCTCTTTGGCACAGCCCCTCAAGTATATTTCAAATTGGCTCTGTTTAAAAGAAATTAAAATAAATGGGCTTTGCTATAATTTCCAAAGATGTTTGTTTGGATTTTGGCAAATCTTCAGTGACAGATAATCATGTAATTCTTACTTATATCTAACCAATGCTTCTCACCTGGGTTCCTCAGATAAGGCCGCAATAAAAATAAGAGCCTTGGTGGAGCAGTGGGCTAATGCCTCCTTAAGTAACACCAGCTGCCTGCAATCAGTGCAGGTTCGCATCTCACCAGGCTCAAGGTTGACTCAGCCTTCCATCCTTCCGAGGTAGGTAAAATGAGGACCCAGATTGTTGGGGGCAATTAAGCTGACTTTGTAATAATGCCGCTTGGGTGGGTGTGTGTGAAAGCCCTAATAAGCAGGCATATACATAGAATGAAGGCTACTGCTAAGCTTGTAAGCCGCCCTGAGTCTTCGGAGAAGGGCGGGATATAAATGGAATTAAAATAAAATAAAATAAATAAAAACATATGTATGTTTATATGGCCAAAATCTTGGGAGGCTGCCAAATTTTCCAAGATACTGGTTTTCCTATTCAAAATATAAGATTTCAATGTTCTTACCAGAGTTTTACAAGATATTAATTAGGAATATCAAAATCTCACTGAATTGAGCAATCTTGTAAAATTTCAGCCATTTAAAAATTATTTTAATTTAAACTTAGGGTTTCATGGATGTCACTGAGAGAGGGGGTTGAATGCCATGTTGCCTTTTCTGATGGGGATCACTTATCTATGAGGATACCAGAAGGATCCATGGTCTAGGCAGCAAGAAAAGATTTTTTTAGTGATCAAAATGTCACAAAATCTTCCCATCATTGGTTTTCATATAAAAATGTCCCAAAATTTCAGAATTTAATCAAGTGAGTAGGTTTTAGGAAGCTTTGCAACTATTTAAAAGTTGTCCTTTAGAATTACAATGACATGTGCCACAGCACGTAGGGGATGGACACTGACCTTGATTGGTTTATATATAGTTCTCAACAGCTTTGGATAATAATGAAGTGGTCCACATAACAATCTAATCCTCTACAAATACAGATATGGGAGAGAGGAAAGAATAACAAACTGATAGTTCTATTTCAAATGGATTTTTCAAACATACTCACTCACTTTGTGGCTGAAGAATCTGGAAAGCAAGTGGAAATATAACCCACTGGGTGGCTTTCTATCTTGGTCTCCTTATCAACAAAGTTTAAAAGGCACATTGATTGTTTTCCCTACCTCATTCAGGGTCTTACTTTGACCTGAAAGATGTCTCTACTTGGTGCTTTTTCATTTTCAGGTGGGTTTTGATGGAGGACAATATTTGGAATATCTGAATTCTTTCTGAAGGCCCAACATCAATACATCAGCATTCTCCAGACACCACGAAGATGTTGCGTGAGCTGGTCCCAAATTCAAGTTGAACTTTTGTTATGAATGAGTTCAATTTCGGTAGCAAAAACCCCCCCACTCCAACAGTGAAAAAGGAATGTTTGCAGTTTTTCTCAGGCATCACATTAAACTAATTGGGGGAAAGTCACTGAAAGAGAATGTGAGCTTTTAACACAAAAAACAAAGATTCTACTTACCGTATTTTCCGGCGTATAAGATGACTTTTTAACCCATGAAAATCTTCTCAAAAGTTGGGGGGTCGTCTTATACGCTGGAAAAAAACAAAACAGTCGAGCGTCCCCGTTCTTGCAAAGCCGGGCCGCCCCGCGCAACCGAGCTATCTCCGGCGCGGCTCCGGGACACGGCTGGGCGGGAGCGTCGGGTGGCTCTCCCTACGCGAAGGCGGCGCTGCCCGTCGGCTCTTGGCCCGAGGGGAGGGCCTCGCGCCCGCCAGACTCACCTGTCACCAGCACCGCTCTCCCCCCCGCAGGGATGCGCTTCCGCCGGGCGGTGCTGGCCGAGACAAGCCAGCAGGCAGCCGCCGTGAGCGCGGCGCTGAGGGGCAGCGGCAGGACGGCCTGGCCCAGCGCCTGCAGGACGGCCAGCAGCCCCATGCACAGCAGCAGCAGCCGGCTCAGCAACAGGTCCGAGCTCAGGAGCTGCACCGCCAGGCTGCCCAGGAAAAGCAGCCACACCGAGAGGCTGCACGCCCAGTCCAGCTCCATGAGGGGCAGGGCGGGAAGCCGGCCGGGAAGAGGGACCGGGAGCCCGGGCCGAGCGCACCTCGGCCAATGGTGAGAGGGAAGCAGCACATGAGTTCTAAAAAAGAGGCTGCGGGCGGAGCTGCCCCGCCCTGCGCCCAATGGGAGAAGTTCAACTTCAAGGCCTGGGGGGGAAGCAGGAGGAGCGCCGGCCGTGGCGGGGTGGCGGCTGCCCTCCGGCGCTGTCTGCCGCCCGGGAAACGCTGCGCCTTGGGGGCCGGCAGAAGTCTCTGCGACGGACAGGGAGGGCAGGGCATGTAAGTATTTTCCGGCATATAAGACGAAAAACCTTGAAAGTCTTCTTAAAAGTCGGGGGTCGTCTTATACGCCGGGTCATCTTATACGCCGGAAAATACGGTACTTTTCCTTCTGTCTGCATATGTTTGTGAACATTTAGCAGTCTTATAACAAAGCCCAAATATCCAAACAGGCTGAATATTACAATAACCCAAAGGCTTTAAAAAAATATCAATCCCACGGATTACTATCCTTCTTTTCCTACACATGGGGACCAATGACACAACAATGAATCTGAAAATAACAAGCGATTACGAACATTTAAGGAAGAAAGTTAAAGAATTAGGAGCACAACTGGTGTTTTCACCTATACTTCCAATAAAAGTCCAACAACCTATGAGGGAGCAAAGGATTTTAGAAACGAACCACTGGCTTAAAAACTGGCGTCATCAACAGAACTTTGGCTTCCTAGCTCATGGTCTGCATTATCTACGTAAAGGGCTACTGGCAAGGAATGGATTGTACCTCACAAGAACTGGAAAGAATATATTTGGAAAATGACTGGCTCATCTTAGCAAAAGGGCTTTAAACTAACATTGAGGGTGAAGGGGAACCAATCTTCACAACCTTTAGAATCTAATTCCAAGCAAAAAACACTAGATAACCAATCACATAAGGAGGTAGGAAAGAGAAAGAAGAAAGAAAGAAAGACATAATGAAGTAGAGAGTGATGGAAAGGATGGAAATCTCAGTTACAAAGTATGAGATGTAAGAAACATGTAACATACCCAAGACCGATAAAGGATTTAAATGCCTGTACACCAACGCTTAAAGTTTAGGGAACAAACAGTATTAGTATTAGTACATGAAGTACAAGTATTAGTACATGAAGGCAGATATGATATAGTTGACATTACTGAAACTTGGTGGGATGAAACTCATGACTGGAATGTATTGATGGAAGGATACAACTATTCAGAATAGAATAGGAATAGGAATAGGAATAGGAATAGAATAGAATAGAATAGTGTTAGAATATGTTGTTGAAAAAATGGTTTGTTTAACAGAGTATTGTTAATACACAGTGGAAGTTGTACTGGGACTTTTAGGCAAACAGTAATGCACTAACACGAGTTTTATAACTTATTTTTACTCAGACAACAAAAAGAAACACAGTAAGAAATAGTCCAAATATCAATCCAGTATCATGCACATAAAAGTCAGTCCATAAAAAACATAGTATCAAAATACAAAAACTGCTTACCAATATCAAAAACAATATACACTGTAGCAAGCAGTTGATTCTTGAGAGAATAAATATCAAGTTTGCAAACAAGAGAACAAGAGGTATCCAAACACTAACATCAAACACATATACAAGAGCAACTACGTGTAACATCTAACTCTCTTTTATATGGAATAATTACAGCCACACCCTAAGGCCGTTTAACTCCTTAAAGGTGCTTTTACTCCATTATATAATATTGTCACCCAAATCAAATTTAATCTCTAACAATCTCCCCTTTTGGGTGGCATATTATACACATATTTTTACAATCTCAAATTACACATATCACAAACAGATTTATGCTTTATAGCACCCTGAGCTTTAGTAAACTGGTCAGCAATATTATCTTCAGTTGCACAATATTCCAGTTTAATCAAATTATCTTTAACACATTGTCTGACATTTAGATACCGTAGATCCGTATGTTTTGATCTAGTTTTCACTGCAGCATTAGTTGCTAATTTTATAGCTGCTTGTCTTCATACACTTTTATTGGTTCATTACAATTTAAACCCATATCAAACAATAATTGTTTCCATACCAATAGCTCAGTACATAATAAAGATAAACAAGAAAATTCGGATTCAGTTGTTGATAAGCTTATATGCTTCTGTCTGTTAGACCTCCATCCTACTAAAGCGTTTCCCAATAATATAACCAATCCTGAAGTGGATTTCCTGGTTACAGTATCAGATGCAAAACTAGCATCTGCAAATGCTTTTAGTTCCAATTCCTTTGTTGGCTCTAGATATAGAGAATAATGTATGGTGTGCTTCAAATATCTTAAAACTCTTTTCGCACCTTGCCAACATCTGGTTGTAGGATTCTCACAATATCTAGCTAAATGATTAACTGTAAATGCTATGTCAGGTCTTGACCAGTTACATAAATACATCAAGCTGCCTATTAATGATTGATATATCTTTTTATCAAAGACATTGCTGTTATCTGCTGAACTCTCAAAACCTTGAACCATAGGTGTTTTTACTGGTTTACAGTTTTCCATATTATAACGTTTCAGCAAACCATTAATTTTCTTAGCTTGAGACAGTTTAAATCCTTTACTAGTCCTCACAATATCCAGCCCTAGATAATGACTAATAGCTCCTAGATCTTTTACTCTAAATTTTCTTTTTAACCCTGAAATTATTCTTTCAGTTTCTGTTTCATCTTTTGCTATAATAGCAATATCATCAGTGAATAATAATAACAATGATAATTCACTATTTTGCTGTTTTATAAATAAACAAGGATCTGCAATACTAGCTTTAAATCCCAAACTATTTAACTCTTTTACTAAACATCTATTCCATTCATAACCTGACTGTTTTAAACCATACAAACTCTTATTCAGTTTCCAACAGTACCCTACCTTACTTTCTATTCCTGATGGAACTTTCATATATATATCATGGTTTAATGTTGCATGCAAATAAGCAGTTTCAATATCTACATGTTTTATACTATAATTCTTATTTGTTGCCCAAACTAAAGCAGCCCTAAGAGTGGAAGCTCTTAACGTTGGGGAAAATACTTCATCATAATCACTATTATTCTGTGCAAATCCTTGAGCAACTAATCTTGCTTTATGTATTACCTCTCCTGTAACACTTTCTTTCAGTTTAAAAACCCATTTACATCCAATTAACTTTTCTGTTTTAGGTATTTTAACCTCTTGATAAACATTAAGATCTTGCAAAGACTTTATTTCTTTATCCATAGCTACTTTCCAATTCTTTCTTTCATTCTCAGGATACATTTTTATTTCTTCAACATTAGAAGGTTCAATGTCTATTTGACAAATTAAACCTGCCTCGAAACGATCAGGCTGCCGTCTTTCCCTGTTAGACCTTCTGAGAATTATTGGACTTATAGGTACATTTACATTATTATCTTCTTCCTCTCCTGTCTCCACTATCAGTGGTTCTTGTTTGATCTCTCTAGCAGGTTCCTCCTCTTCTTTATCACTTTCATTTGAGGAGTTAGTTAAATCTTGTTGAGGAATATATACAATATCTTCTACCCTTTCCCAGCCTGACTGTTCTTGAAAAACAGCGCTAGAACTACAATAAATGTTTTTAGTACCTTTCTCCCAGAACCGATAAGACTTATGGTTTAACTCATAGCCAACAAAAAATAATTGTTTAGCTCTATGTTCTCCTTTATTTCTTATTGAACTTGGAATATGTACCCAAGCAGGTGTCCCAAATGTGTGAATATAACTAAGATTTGGTTTTCTCTTATACCATAAGGTATAAGGAATTTTACCTGTAGCTGAACTAACCACATTGTTTAAAATATGATTAGCACATTTTGCTGCTTCTCCCCATAAGCTATCAGGTAAACCAGAATCTTCAATCATAGATCTAATCATAGCTTGCAATGTTTGGCCCCTCCGTTCAACAAATGCATTATGCTGAGGTCTATAAGGAGCTGTACGTCTATGCTCTATTCCCTCTGAAACTAACAGCTCATTGAACTGTTTATTAACAAACTCAGTTCCATTGTCTGTTATTATGGTTTTTACATTTAACTGAGTTTTCCTTTGTACAAACTTGAGCCAATTAGATATTGTTTGTATAGTTTCAGTTTTTGACGTAAGGAGATAACAGAACCCATATCTGCTATAATGGTCTAGAATATTTAATATGTAGCAAGCACCCCCTAAACTGGGTTTCATAGGACCTATCAAATCCATAAATACCAGTTCTAATGGAGTTGTGGTTTTAAATCCATCTAACCTATTAGCTGGTGATGCCCTGCTCTTTTCTCTACCACATACGTTACACTGCAGATATTTCTTACAAGCCTTTAACTTAAACCCATTAGACAAAGCTACAGTTCTTTTTAGTGTATTAAAATTCACATGACCCAATCTTCTATGTAATAAATGAATACATTCATCATGTGGTTTTTGATTTGTACAAGTAGTAGCCATTATAATAGGATCATTGCTAATTACAAACAAACCGTCTTTCATATTAGCTATTAAATTCACTTCATTCTTTTGAATAAGACATTCCTCCCCTTGGAAAGTAACTTTAAAACCTGCTTCCAATAATGCCTTAACTGATAATAGATTATAATCACATCTGGGAACATATAGCATTTCCAAATTTTGTTTTAAAAATGAACAGTAAACCTTACCCTCTCCAGAGACCTTGACTCTCCAGCCATTAGCCATAGAAATATATTTTTTACTAGACCTTATATTCTCAAAATCCCTTTTTATTTTTGAAATACAGTGTGTAGCTCCACTATCCACCACCCACCAATTGTGGTTATTAGTAGTTCTATTAGCTACAGCTACATTAATCAGCTTTTTATTCTTTCTATGGTTTTCCTTTCTCTGACAATTACTATTCTGACAAAACTTAGCAATATGTCCCTTTAACCCACAATTAAAGCATCTCCTTAAAATATAAGCAGATTCAGTCTTCTTTATTTCTTGTTGCAATGGCTCTCTCAACTGTTTTCTCTCCACACGACATCTTGATTCTTCCAACAACCTTCCAGTTATTGAAGAAACAGTTAGGTCTTCTTTGGACAAAACCTCCAAGGACGATACAAAGGCATCGTAGCTCTCATCCAATGATGATAAAATGATGTAAACCTGGTGAAGCTCTGAGAAAATAAGTTCTTTTTCTTGCAGTTCCAACAAAGTTGCTTTTATAAAGTTAAGATGAGCTAACATATCGCCATTCTTTTCCAGTCTAGCTCTAAATAGCTTTCTGGTAAGATTTATATGAGCACCAACACTGTCCCGAACAAAAATCTTTTTCAACTTAGCCCAACATTTAGCAGCAGATTCTTCTCCACGCACATGGACTAGCTGTTGGTCTCCTAATGTTAGCCCAATGATAGATAAAGCCTTATCATTGTCTTTATTGAAGTCTACAATCTTCTTGTTATCTTCTTCATTAGTTGGATCCCAGGCAGTTACATCAGGAGGATTATGGACTATTTTCCAAAGACCTTGATTTTGTAATAACAAACTACATTGTGTAGACCAGGATACGTAGTTTGACCCATTAAGCCGGGTAATGCAGAATGGATTGAATAGTCCTTGTGCCATTGTCTGAATTTGAAAAACTCAGTTAGGAAATATAAATACAATACTGTGCCTGTCCTCAGCACCACACTGGATCTGGGCCCATAACCATTGTTAGAATATGTTGTTGAAAAAATGGTTTGTTTAACAGAGTATTGTTAATACACAGTGGAAGTTGTACTGGGACTTTTAGGCAAACAGTAATGCACTAACACGAGTTTTATAACTTATTTTTACTCAGACAACAAAAAGAAACACAGTAAGAAATAGTCCAAATATCAATCCAGTATCATGCACATAAAAGTCAGTCCATAAAAAACATAGTATCAAAATACAAAAACTGCTTACCAATATCAAAAACAATATACACTGTAGCAAGCAGTTGATTCTTGAGAGAATAAATATCAAGTTTGCAAACAAGAGAACAAGAGGTATCCAAACACTAACATCAAACACATATACAAGAGCAACTACGTGTAACATCTAACTCTCTTTTATATGGAATAATTACAGCCACACCCTAAGGCCGTTTAACTCCTTAAAGGTGCTTTTACTCCATTATATAATATTGTCACCCAAATCAAATTTAATCTCTAACAAATAGAATAGAATAGAATAGAATAGAATAGAATAGAATAGAATAGAATAGAATAGAATAGAATAGAATAGAATAGAAGTTTCTCCTTAATTCCAGGTTGCTTCTCTCTTTGATCAGTTTCCAACCATTGTTTCTTGTCCTTCCCTCTGGTGCTTTGGTGAATAACATGACCCTCTCTTCTTTGTGGTGGCCACTCAAACACTGGAATACTGCTGTCATGTCTCCCCTATTTCTTCTTTTCTTTAGACTAGCCAAACCCAAGTCCTGCAGCTGTTTTTCATATGTTTTAATCTCCAGGCCTTTGTTCATCTTAGTTGCTCTTCTCTGAATTTTTCCAAACTCTCAACATCTTTTTTGTGATATGGTTACCAAAATTGGCTGCAGTATTCCTGGAGTGGTCTTAGTAGGGTTTTATAAAGCAGTACTAATACTTTGTGTGATCTTGATTCTATGCCTGTTTATACAATCCAGGATTGTATTAGCTTTTTTGGTTGTTGCTGCACACCGCTGGCTCATAGTCAAAGGTCCCTCTCACAGTTACTGTTTTTAAGCCAGGTCTTGCCCAATCTGTACTTGTACCCTTGATTTTTCCTGCCTAAATGTAAAATTTTGCTTTTCTCCAACATTGAAACTCATTTTGTTGGATAGGACCCATTGTTCAAGTCTGTCAAGATCTTTTTGGATCCTGAGTTTGTCTTCTGGAGTGTTGGCTACTTCTGTCAGTTGGGTGTCATTGATGAAAATATTGAAGAGTGCTGGGCCTAAGATGGAACCTTGTGATACCCCGCTGCTTACTTCTCTCCGTGTGGATGTGGGGCCATTGAGGACTACTCGTTGAGTATGGTTTGCCAGCCAGCTACAGATCCATCTGGTGGTGATGTTGTCTATTCCAGCATTTTCTACTTTACCAAGGAGTAGGATGTGGTCTACTTTTATCAAATGCCTTACTGAAGTCTAAGTATACTATGTCCACAGCATTTTTCTGATCTACTAGTTTAGTCACTTTGTTGAAGAATGAAATAAGATTGGTTTGGCGTGCTCTGTTTTAACAAACCTGTGCTGGCTTCTAGTTATAACTTTGCTTCTAGTTGTTCGCAGATGGACTACTAGAAGACCTCCAAGGTCCTCTCCAGCTTTATTCTGATTGAAAGATATCAAAGAAATAATGGCATTTATGAAAGCTTGCACCTATAAATGTCATAGTCTCTGTATTAAATGTGAGAAATAGCCATTAAAAGAACAAATATACTTATGAAATTGTTCTATTTCAGTATTCTTTTGGGTCCCCTCTTTTTTTTTAAAGAGTAATTTCTGCTCCTCACAGAATTGTTCTTTGGGGCTGGGAGTTGAAATTAGAGCCCTGAGGGATTCCTATTTCGGGTCTTCTAGAAAGAGGACGTAGCGCTCATGAACGTCCGGCCGCTCAGCCAGGCGACCCAGCCTGAAAGTGCCCCAGTAATACGGGGCGACATAAAGCGCCAGCGGATACGGCCCGGTTGGGGAACCGCGGCGGCACGAGAAATGGCCTTTCCTTCCCGAGAGAGCCCGCTGGCCTGGCAGCCGAGAAGGAGATGGGGAGGCAGCGCTCTCGTCCTCGTCGTCTGCGGCTCCCCCTTCCCCTCGGCGTCGGCCCCAGCCTGGCAGAGGCGGGACTGGGCGGACGGACAGGCGGCGCTCTCCGCCTCCCTGGCCTGGCCTGGCTCGGCTCGCCGCTTCCTCCCGTCGCCTCCAAGTGGAAGATGGCGGCGGTCTGACGCGCGGCTCGCGAGAGCTGAGCTGGGGCCGAGCCGAGGGAGCCTGCCGGCGGCTCCGGCCGAACCAAGGGGCTCCCGGCGCTCCGGGGAGGCCCAGCGCGGGCGGCAGGGACGGGGCAGAGGCAGAGGGAAAGGGAGAGAGGAGCCGCCGGCGGGAGCTAGGCAGAGGGGGAGCGCCTCGCCGGCGCCTGCCTGGGCTCTGCCGCACGTCGTCGGGAGAAGGTAAGCCGCCGCGCCGGCGGGCTGGCGGGCGAAGGGCAGGGGGTCTCCTGCAGCGGGCTCCTCCGACGTCCTTGCCGGAGCTGCTGGAGACGAGGAGGCGGCGGCGGCGGCGGCGGCGCTCCTTCCAGGGGCGCTCCAAGCCCAGCTGTTCAGCCATCGATCAAGGATCGATCAGGCCCGGGAGCAGGGCTGGCCGAGGGGCTCGGGAGAAAGGAGCGCCCCCGTTGCTTGTCCCCTCCTTCCTCGCTCCCCACTCCCAATATGGCAGCGGTAATAGCCACGGCGACCACCACCTGCCATGGGGGCTCTGGCGGGAATGGATCCCAATGCGGGACGCTACTCTGGAGAGTGCCAAGTGCGGGGTCCCCGCTCTTCCTTGCGGCTTTCCTTCTCCCCTTCGTGCCTTGCCCGGCGCCCCGAGTTCAGGTGCGGTCCCGAAGCAGGGAACAGGATTCCCCAAATATTGCGTCTTCAGCTCACGGGAGTCCCGAAAGGTTGCACATCGCCTCTTGCCCGATCCTTTAACTTAGGCTAGAATGATCATTGTTCTGTTGCAATGTGCGATTGCTTGCCCTCTTGGTCCCCTCACTGTTGCTGGGATAGTTGGGGGATTTGGAAGTGGCTACAAGGGAAGTAACTTAAGGGGTGCCTTCCTCAGTGCACTCAATACGTGTACAACCTGTCTGAATTTTGGAGGGCTCAAGTCTGGAAGTGAAAACACACTGCGTTGATATACTGGGGGAATGGAAAGGGAAGCACAATACCATTTATGTGGAATTTGGTATGATTTGTTGAATGGGGATGTGAAATACCAATGGCAAAGAACCACATGCTTAGTGAGTGAGAAAGAAGCATTGCATTGCTCAGTCGTAGAATAGGAGGGGGGTGCACAAAAAGGGTCCAGATTACATCCATATCTGCTCCAATAGGAAATAATAGCTTGTATTAAGTCTGGTGGAGATTTTTGAAGACCTGCCGCCTGAAAAGCGTTACACTAAGCAAAGATTTATCGAAAAAAATCTTGGTTTTAATGACTAAGTTGAATAATTTATTTTCTATTTCACACGCCAAATAACCATATTAGCTTTCAATGTGGAAATAATAGTGAATTAAATAAAACAATTGAAAACACAAAAGATGACAAAAATATGAGCACAACATTTGAACCATGCAGCATTTAGAGAACAGAAGCAGCAGTCTGAACTGAGTGAGAGTGGTTGAAGGACCACAGTGTTACTACTATATGGTAATCTTACACTATATTAAAAACTAATTTCAATTTCTGAAGTATCTTACAAGTAGTGCAACACATAATATGTTGCAGTAATATCTTGTAGGTACTAAGAATGATAAAAAAGTAGGAAAAATGAAGTGAGAATTATCTGTACAGCCAAAACCAGTACTTGTATTCCATCCTGATCAACATAAAACACATTCATTTACATCATGTTTTGCTAGCCCATGGTTTCTTGGGATATTATACTACAAAATCATGGTTTACAAACTGATGGCTGGCTTCACAGATCACACTAAATCAGAATGAACAAAGCTGTGTCAAGCAACACCCACTTGCCCACTGGTTTTTTGAGAAAACAGGATGACTCCCTCATGTAGATAAACCTCAGTGCTTCCATTTCATTAACTTACTGGCACATAGCCTATCCATTACAAGCACTCACTGAGCACACCTACTCTCTCATCTGAGAAAAAAAAATGAATCTCATCAGCATAGTGTTGATTTCTTAGCTCATATCCCAGGTGATCTCACTCAAGTGAATAAGTGCCAGGGAACAGGGCACAGCCCTGCAGTGGACTCCAAAGCAAATGTGCCATGGATTTAAATGGTAGCTTTCTAAGGCCACTTTCTAGAGTTAGCCATTCATGGGCATCCACAATGGGGTGGGGAGGGGGGACATGATGACACGTGTCACAACACAACTACCTAGTTGCAGCATAGGTGATGGCAGGGCACCATGTCATCATTTTGGCAGTTATTGTAATAGGCATGAAACCGTCCCTCTATTTCTCATCTTGGCCAGGCATATCTTGTATTTGAGAGCCAGGATCTCTTATGTACTTTTTGTTTAGGAACACATAATTTATCAGAAGAACCAAACAAAAATCAGGTATCAAATTCCACAGAATTTGATCTTGAAACTCAGTGTTATTCAAAAGCGCCACCTCTATGGCATCTTCAAAGATAAAAAAAGTTCATTTCCGAGACAAGAAATCTTATCCTTTAGTTTGACAGATGGTATAATTTGTTAAAGCTCAAATGTAGAGTTGTTGGTGTCCGTGTTGTTAATGAAAACTCTCCTGGGTTGGAAAGTTAATAACAGCACAATGAGATAAAACATTGTTATTTTGATTCAAGTCTTAGATCTTATTTCTAAATTGTATTTCAGCAATTTCAAATTTCCTCAAGAGCCTTCTTTTAATAACATTTTATATTTAGGCTTTAACACTATTAAGAGTACTTTTTGCACTTTATGTCTTCCTGATCTCGTTGCTTTGTTTTCTACCCATTTCTTATTAAATATGAGCGGACGCAGGGTAATCATTCAGCCATAACATGAAGGCTTTTGCCATAATATATTGGTTAGTTTCTAATGCCATAAGATTGTTGTTTTGTGCAACAAATTAATATCATCATCTGTCTAAAAATTGTTGTAATAGAAGTATCTTGGGGGCTTTTGTCTTGTAGTTGGAATAGTAGGCCCTTTTATTCTCAAGTATCAGGGTTGTGCAACTGTTATGATCCATATCTGAAAAGGTTCTTTGATTCTGACAGGGGTGTGACAAGCAAACCTCTCATAAATTTTTCCTGGGCTCATACAGTAGCCAGATAGTCTCAGAAAATTATGCCTTTGAATTAAGGAGGTGACGATAGGGCAGCACCTTTCTCGTTTTGGATCCAAACAGCCATATGTTACTATAGAAATTTGTTTCCAGAAAGGGAATATTTATTACGTTTAGCAGCCATTAAGATTTATGTGGCCAGAACAAGGGTCTTCAGCTGTACCATTTTTACAGCAACAGTGATGGGAAAAAACCCCAGATATTACTTGTTGATCACAGCTAATGAAGGAAGGCAACAGTTGTGAACTACTCTGAACAGAGCCAAATTGATCTCCTGGGATTCATGAGTTGATACATTATTCATCAAAACGAGATGGTCCTGGCTTTCTTAAGGAGATGACCACTTGTGCATTTTCACCAAGTAAGATTCATTCATTAACCTCAAACCACATACAATAGAATAGATGGTGTCTTCCTCAAACCTGATACCTCCAAACGGACTGACTTTGATTTCCAAAATTCTCAGCAATGGCTATTCTAATTAGGAATTCTGGGAGTTGGAAGTCTATCGATTTGGAGAATTTCTAGTTTTCAAAGGCAGTTGTAATGAATCATTATTAGCAGTGTAAAATGCAGAATATGTGGGCAATTTTATTCAGAAAACATTCAGAAAATGTCACAACAAAAATTCCTCAATATTTACAGTTGGACAAGATTGCAGAAAATCTGAATTATTCAGAAAATCTCTTGGCACTTCAAAGATGCAGTGGTGGCAAAATGCTTCTTTGCCACCATCACTGTCATACAGCAGATTGAAAACAAGCTGTCAATATTTTCAGTGAAGATTCTGGTTATTAGTGTATCAGCCTTCTGTAATAAAAGGCATATTGCACTTCTAAATTTCTTCCCTGCTAAGGGCTTACCTATCTGGTGCTATTAGATCTCCATCAGTGAAGTTATTTAAATTTGTAGCTTGACCATATTAGACAGGAATGAAAACTCATTAACCAGCAAACCACTATAGGCTCTAAATCATAGCTTTGTCATGAGTTGACAAAGCTTAGTTTTCCAAAGGAGTTGAGAAAATGCCTTATTAGTATCATTTCTTCTGATTTGGCATTGCTGCTATACAGAATATTTTTGTCCTCTCATTCCTTTTACCAATAGTTTCTTCCATGGTCCCTAATAGGCTCTGATATCATACTGCTTGAAACATGTTTTTAATTGCTTTCCTTTGTGGCTTTCTGTGTATTTTTAAAATAATTATATCAGGTAACCTTAAAATTCTAATTTAGAGGGATGGGTTATTATGTATTTACTTTGTATGGAGAAATTGTGTCTGCTTCTTCTGAGTTGTTTCCTGTTGGCTCATTTATTTTTGTTATTTTGATGAGTTAAGATATTACCATTCTAATCAGTACTGTGAGGTGATTTCTAGAGTTGTTTCTCCACTTAACTTCTTTTCAAGAGAGAAATAAGTCACAAAAGGACAGAAATATCCCTTTTAATTGAAAAAAGCTTGTCCTTTTATTATATGAATATTTTAAGAAGCTTCAGATAAGTGATTCAGTTTTCAAGGGGTCAAAGCAAGTTGGGCAAATACCGGTACATGTGTTAGATATGTGAAAGAAACCTCATTACAATCTAGGATACTGTCATTCTAACAGAAAAATTGTATTATATATTTCTGTTCCTAAACCTATATATATATGGGAGTATTATTTACTTAGCGGTATCCGTTATTTTTAGATCAGGAGAAAACATGACTGAATTTTATTGTGCAAATGCGAGAGGGAAAGGCATAATGTTTTACGTTCCAGATCATCAATGTTTATGTGAGCTTGCATCTCCTTTTGGATATTCAATTTATAGCAGATTCTTAATTGCCATTGCATGTTACAAAATATTTATTATCTACTTTATAATTATCCAAACATAAAAGTGTGATGTGGCTGATTTATAATTGACCATAGTTAGAATAATTGAGTGAAATTCCACTTGGTGTCTCATAACAATATGACTGGGAGAAGTGATATATGTGAAACACAACACTTTACAGACAGCTGAATCTAAGTGCCACTGACTTTCTTTCTACCAAGCACAAAAATGCTTCCTGCCCTCCAATTAAAGTAAATGCAGATTTTCTGGTAAGTTAACTCTGAAAGGTTTTCACATTCTTTACTTCAAAATGTAAATTACTTGAAAAGTCATTGAGATGGAAATAATTGAGCTGAAATATCTAAAGAAAATAAAAATGTAAAAAGTGTTAATTTACATGAAAATGTTCTACAGGCTGGATTTTTTTTTATCCTTAACTATACAGGGGCATATTTTTTCAACATGTGCTTATTTTATTCCAGTGCCACCATTTGCCCTGAATATGCTTGCAAGGGATACCCAAATTAAATGCAAATTTAAGATCACCTAAATTTACTTGCATTGTTTCTATTTTTTATGCAGTTAATGAATTGCATGGATCGCAGAGGAAAGAGTGCTTGGGATTTAAAGGAAGGGAGCCGTGGCAGAAATGACTCTTCTAAAACAGCAGTGTGTTCATGTTTTTCTTCCTGAACCTTTCCACAAAGGTCACAAAACAGGAGAGGAAAAAAAGCACAATTATAAATAAATATTAAAAATTTATACCAGTATTGTGGATATGTGGATGCATGGATTTAGGAGTACAAAGGAAAGGAGTATCCAGTTTTTTATTTCTTTGGGTAAACATGTCTATCAATATGGAGAAGTAATATTTGTCTATAATCATGGGTGCCCACAGGGGGGCAAGTGTTGAAACAAGGATTGTGACACAAGTCTGCTTGTTATATATTTGCATGTGATGTTGTGACCCAAATACAAAAAACTGGAACGTGCATTATGACATTACAATGCGTATTTCATCATTTTAGGGAGAAGCATTGTAAAAGAAGTATGCTTAGAGTTATTTATTTAAAACATTTATATAGCCAGCCAGTTTGGGCTAGTAATGAAAGCATCATGCTAGAAATCAAGAGTTGGTGAGTTCTAGTGCTGCCTTAGCCATCAAAGCCCGCTGGGTGACCTTGGATCTGTCATGCTCTTTCTTATGCTGATTCACCTCAGAGGATTGTTGTTGTGGAGAAAATAGGTGGAAGGAATATTAGATATGTTTGTCCCTTGAATTATTTATAAAAATAATAAGGGCAGGATAAAAAATATTGTTTTAAAAAACCCAACTGTGGGTGACTCACAACCAAAGGATAAAACAACATGTATAAACAATAGAAACAAAACAATAAAACTGGTAAACTCAAAACCTAGCTGTTCACTTTCTCACTTCTTTTTCAACACCTACATGAATCTGCCAGTTTGGGGTTTGGTATCATCATATATTGTTGATATCCAATTATCGCTCTTATCCTGGACTGGCCAAGTGAGGCTGTTGAGGTTCTGTCCCAGGGAACAGAACTGGAAGCTATGCAGGTCTGATTGTTCATGCTTGACATAGACTCAGTCAGTTGGAGATATTGTAGCTTTGACCTTGGATGGAGGTGTTCCTGGACTCTTTGCTCCTGCTTGATGACAGTTGACAGCTGTGGTTGGGAAGGCTTTTGCATAGCTTAATCTTTTTTAAAAAAAGTTTTTATTATTTTTCCCCTCATACATACAATAATAATTTTTCAACCAATGTGCTGTCTGAGTTTACATTCACTAATACCTATTTAATTCCTAATCCTTTATTCTTTCCTCTAGCCATCAGTAAAATAAGTCCCAAGTTTGGTAATATTCTGTTTCTTCTTCTTTCAGTCTCATAGTCAATCTGTCCATCTTTGCACATTCTAGTATTTTTTTGATTATTTCTTCATCTGATGGTATTCCTTCATTTTTCCAATATTGCACAAATAAAATTCTTGCCGCTGTTGTGACATGCAAAATCAAATATAGGCTTTGTTTGTTAGTCTTTTCTGGCATTATACCTAATAAAAAAAAGTTCAGGTTTAAAATCTACCTGTTCTTCCAACATCTTTTCTAGCCAAGTATGTATCTTTTTCCAATAATTCTTTATCACATGTCCACCAAACATGATAATACGTGCCTGATTTACGTTTACATTTCCAACATCTATCTGACATATTTTTAAACATTTTTGCTAGTCATGCTGGAGGCAAGTGCCATCTATAAAACATTTTATATAAGTTTTCTTTATTTTTTTATTTTAATTCCATTTATATCCCGCCCTTCTCCGAAGACTCAGGGCGGCTTACAAGCTTAGCAGTAGCCTTCATTCTATGTATATGCCTGCTTATTAGGGCTTTCACACACACCCCAAGCGGCATTATTACAAAGTCAGCTTAATTGCCCCCAACAATCTGGGTCCTCATTTTACCTACCTCGGAAGGATGGAAGGCTGAGTCAACCTTGAGCCTGGTGGGATGCGAACCTGCACTAATTGCAGGCAGCTGGTGTTACTTAAGGAGGCATTAGCCCACTGCTCCACCAAGGCTCAGTTGACATTGTCAGTTTGTAATTTCTTTCCCATAAATTTTGCCATTTTTCTAATTTTATATTGTGGGAAGAAAAGTCTCCATCATGGTTCCTCCAAGCGGGGAATAAACATGGCAACTGCTTTGGGAAGAAGGTTGTAGTTTATTGCAGAGGAAAGGCAGACAGAAAGATGGATCCAACAGGAAAAGAAGGGCTGAGCACATGTGGGTAGTGGGTTTTTATACCCCCTGGACTCTTTTGTCTGGAGTTATTTCCTGTTTCAAGCTTTGTTTCCTTTGTCATGTATTCTGTCCTGAGCCTAGGTGTGCCACTCTAGGATTCTTGCTGGTTGTCTGTCCCAGCCCACCTCCCTGGGGCTGGGGTATGTAGATTTTAGAAGTCTTCTTAGCTTCAACCTTCCTGAATGGTTTACATCTGCATTTCTATAGAGTTGTTTTCTGCTTGGGGGAGGGAGACTTGGGGCTATTAAGAAAACCTGGGCATGCTTTTCTGCCTTTTAACTTCTTTTTTGGAAATGTATTTTCCTGCCCTTTTAATATTTCCTTCTCTGGGGAGATGACTTCCCACAATCCCCCCCTTTGTGCCCTAAGTGTGTGAATGACACACTTACTGGCACAAGATTAAAATTGGTCTGATCAGGGATACTTGGTAAGCAAACTTTAAATGGTTAATGCAAAAAGAAACACTAATGGAGGCAGCAGAAAAGGATTCCTGCCCATAAAGTTCTAAAAGTCAGGGCAAAAATTAGGTGGAAAAGAAATTTATAGTTACCAATATTCTGTGCCAATTATTTTTCAAATGTTGGATGTCACCTTTAGCTTCCAGTCAGGTTTGCACATTGCTCCCAAAAATCTTCACAGCCATGGTTTGCCTCAGCACCTAACCACTGGCTGCCCATTTTCAAGAGTTGTTTCCTGCCTTAGCTCTTAATTCAGCACATCCAGGTTTGTAATTTGTAATGTCCAATTAATGTTAGCCAGTATCCAAGCAAGGCCATTCCATCCTTTAAACTGCACATAGTGAGCCCAATCTGAGTCCACCAGAGCAAGATATTCAGGGCTTAGATCTCTTTCCTGATACCTCCTCATGTCATATGAATTGCAAATCACCTGAGGGGTCTTGGTTCCCTCCCCCTTGGAATTTTACTGGAGGTTGGAGCTTTACTGAAGGTAAGTAGAAGGGAGACTCAATGTGATTCTAAATGGTGTGTGTGTGTGTAGCTACTAATACAAACAGGCAATACAAACATTCTGGATAAATTTTTCCTCCCACCATACAGAAGTCCCAAGGTGTTCAGGACTTGCTGTGCCAACTGTTCCCAAATGCCATCTCTCCATAAATACATTTAACTGGCTTATTACAATACAAATGAAGCAAGAAAGAAAACTTTACAATGAGTTTCCACCCTCCCCCCATAGTCCAATTTTCTTCTAAGGCTTCACGTGGGGTCCCATGGCACCTTCCTTCAGCTTTTCACAGGTATCTGGGGGACTGGTAGAACTTGGGACTCCCTCAGGTTGTATGGTGGCTTTTTTGTAGATGGCTGGATTCAAAACTCAATTCCATGGCTCCATGGCATCTGTGTCAGAGGTTTGGGGGGGGGTGTCATCTGTGCAGAGCTGAAAGACATGAGAACAAGAGCTCCTCCCCCCTTTCTGGGTAGACTCTCCCAGGAGAGGCAGACAAAGGCATGGAGAACAAAAAGATAAGAATTGGGAGGGGGGTAATTTGCGGACAGAGCTTTGAAAAGGCATTAATACTGCAGTTGTTAAAGATTCTGGTAAGAGAACATAAAAGAAGGACATCCCCTCCTCATCCCATAGAAAAAATATCTTGGCAAATACAGGAATAACCCAATAACTAGTCTGACTCAGTGGGAGCCTGAGGCTAAATGAACAAACACTTAACACACACATTGGCTACAGGGAATGCAGAACTGACTAACAGCAATTAGAACTGATAGAATTAGAATAGGAACAACAAAAGATACACAACAATAAAATAATTAACACCGGATCCCTCCTGGAGCAAATGTTAACACCTTTTAGACAGATTTGAGATAGAAATTAACCCAAACCCAACAATAGACACTGACCAACAAGTCTGAAAAGACAAATTTAAACTCACCAAAAGAAATGACAATTTTGGAAACCATGAAAAGGTATAAGAACTCATGCTTAGGACAATTCTGTCTCACTAGCTGGGGTTTCATGCTGAACTGTCACTCAACTTTAATCTCTGTGATCAAACCTATTTTTCCAGTAGCTGGCTTCCCATTCTATTTGTTCCCCTCTGTGCTGCTTGTGAGAATCCCAGCTGGAAGAGTCTGAACGGGAGAATTCCTCCCAACAGTCTCATTTCTGAACTGAACATTTTTAACGGGTTAGGACTTAGGTTATATTAGTCACGTCTGTAACTGGTCCAGTGAAACAACAACAACAATAATAACACAGTTTGCATCCATCAAATCTGCAATAAACTTACAGATTTTCTGGAGGAATATTTAAACTAAACAATGGGGACATTGAGTTAATTGATACAGAACTTCCCTGTCCCTATCAATCAAAAACTACAGGGTTAGCGGTGAATGTAACAAAGACGTATGTGTGGACAAGAATGTCAACCTTACTGTCAAGCAAAATCAAAGTTTTAATAGTAAGTGCAAAAACAGGTGATAAGAAAATAAAGGGAACTCAGGCACCACACACAGGTTATATAGAAAGTAAACACAGGGTCAGTCATAAAGGACTCAAATATCTGTACACCACTGCACAGAGTATGAACAGTAAACAGGGTGAACCAGAAGCTCAGGCAAATGAGGGCAGATATGATAATGTTGCCATTATGGAAGCCTGGTGGGATGAAACCCACAAATGGAACCATTTAAAGGAAACAGACCAAATAAAAGAGGTGGAGTTTCTCTTTATAAGAAATGACTACATCTCCACAGAAATAGAGCACAACAATGATGAAAAATCTTGAATGCATTGGGGTCAATAAAAAGGAAAGAATGACATTGCCATAGGTGTATACTATAGGCCACCCATCCAGACAGAGGAAATAGATGAACCTTTTGCTAGTCAGCTAACTAAGGTATGTAGGAAGCATAAGCAATAGAACATAGTCAAACTAGAGTCTTGGACTTTAAGAGCTAATTTCAATGAACTTAGAGAGGGCTTGGGAGGGATTCCATGGATGAGAATCCTCAAGGGAAAAACAATTTAAAAAGCTTGGGAAATTTTGTAAAAACCGTTTAGCACAATACCAACAAAGGAAAAGAATAACAGCTCTCAAAAGATATTGGCATGGCTGCATAAAGAATTTTCTGATAAATTGAAAGATAAAAAAGACAAGCATAAAAAGTGGAAAGGGGCACATAACTAAAGCAGAATATCAGCAAATAGCCCAAGCCTGCAAACATGAAGTGAGGAAAGTTAAGGCTCAAAATGAACAGGCTTGTGACCAAAGTCAAAAATAACAAAAAACTTCTTTCAACAAGAAAAAATAAAAAATTAAATTATTGTGGCAAGAAGGTGACAAGCAACAGGGAGAAAGCAGAACATTTAACATTATTTTTTTTCTCTCTTTACACAAAAAAAAGGTTATCGAAAACAATACATAAAAAATAGATTAGAAACACAAACTAAGATAGGCAAGAAAATGGCAAGTGAGCACCTTTCCAAATTTACCAGGACCAGATGGATTACACCGAAAGGTTCTCAAGGAACTGGCAGATATGATCTCAGAACCACTGAACTATATTTTTCAAAGATCCTGGAGCACTAGGGAACTATCAGAGGACTGGAAAAGAGCTGATATAGTTCCTTTTTTTCTCTTAAGAAAAGAAAGAAAAGAAAAAATAGATCCAGGAAACTACAGACTTATCAGCCTGACCTCACCTGGGCAGATTCTGGAAAAGATAATCAGACGACAAATCAACGGAATACCTAGAGGCAAACAAAGTCATTACTGTAAAGCCAACATGGGTTTGTCAAAAACAGATCATGCTAAACAAATCTTACTGCATTCTTTGATCAAGTGACAAAATTAGTGGACCAGAGGAATGCTGTTGATACAATTTACTTGGGCTTCAGTAAGGCATTTGATAAAGTTGGCATAGGGTTTCCTGCCCAAGCAGAGGGTTGGACTAAATGACTTCCAAGGTCCCTTCCAACTTTATCATTCTTATTAAATGCAAGAGTGAAACTTTTCCAGCAGATGAACTTAAAAACATTCCCTCCTGCTACAGTAACTTTGGGCTGTTCTTAAGAGTACATAGAGAGAAAGAGAAGAAAAACAAACACATTTTTCTTCACTCTGTTTGTTGGCCAGACAGACAGAGTGAGGGTATTTTCCTTTTGGTAGCTTATTTTAAGCAGAATTTCTAGCAGAATTTTAAAATTCTTTTTCTCTTTGGATTAGACACAGTTAACAGTCACATTTACCTCACACACAAAGACTTTGACACACATATTACACAGAAAAAGACAAGAGGACAGAAAAGGAAACAGAAGTCTTAATTTTACACATCCTAGTCATTCCCACCATAAATCTCAGTTAAATTAGGGAAGGCACATATTTTAAACATACCACGTGGTTGCATAGAGAGAGAGAGAGGGAGAAAGAGAGAGAATCACTATTTCTTATTTTCCCTTTGAGTACCTTTATTTAGTCAATTGGTTTCCCAGCAAAGCCCTAGCAAAGTCCATTTTCTTTATATATATTTTCTCTACCTATCTCTTTTTCATACCTGCCTGAACGGGTAGCTGATTCCCGTCCCAGGCCTCAAGCAAGCTTTTCTGGGGAGCCTACCTCGGCCCTTTAACTAGAACCCACCTTGGTTCTATCGGGCTTGGCGCACTGAAGCCTCCTTGAGAGACTTCCGCCTACCTCCACAGTTTTTTCTTGGGTCAAAAAGGGACCCAAGGAGCACTCTGGATCCCTCACAGAGTACTGGGACGCTCCTTTAGGGATCTACCACCACGGTTTCAGACCAAAAAGGGTCTGTCGAGGACCTTCTGCTCCCCTGCAGAAGGTACAGGACGCTCTTACCGGCTTTACCTTCACTTTTCACCACCGCTGTTTGCAGACTTCAAATGTCTGGGAGGACCTCTGCTTGCTTTCCAGAGGTAAGGGACGCTCCTTGCCCGGGGCTTAATTTCCTAACTTTGCTTTGCTTTGCTTACAGGGCTTAACCAGCTAGTTGCCTAAATCCAATTTTCTCATTCCACAGTTTTTCACACAGTCTCTCCCTTTTCCTTAACAAAAGGTCCTGCACTCTGGCCAAACCCCCATTCTTTCCAGGGTCTGCAACTTGAACAGATCCTTTCTGCGGCTAGGAAAGGCCAGAGGGAGCAAAATCCAACTGTGATTGGGGAAAAAGGTCTTCTCACTCACACACGCAGAAACATACACACATTTCTTTTACCCCCCTGGGCTTTAAAGTTAAAATTTAGAGGTACTCACCTTCACCTTGCCAAACAAATTTCAAAATTAGTGAATTTAAATCTTTAAAAAAAAATCTCAAGTTTTATAGGTATTGTTTGAAATAGGAATAATATTTTCAGTAGTACATTCATTTTCACTGTGGCAATTCTTCCTAGTATTGACAGTTGCAAGTTTTTTCATTTTTCAAAATCCAGTTTTATTTGATTCAATAATTTTATATAATTATCTTCTTTTATCTATGAACATCTTGCTGTTAAATGTATTCCCAAATATTTAACCTTTTGAAATATCTGTAATTCTGTTTTTCCTGACATTTTTTTTATCTGTAAGGTTTTTAGCTATTACTTTGGTTTTTTCTCTGTTTATTTTCAATCCTGCCATTTCTCTATATTGTTCTATCTTTCCCAGTAATTTAGGAATCATCTCCAAAGGTTCTTCTAAAATAAATACCAAATCATCAGCAAATGCTTATAGTTTATATGTTTTGTCTTTTATTTCTAGTCCTTTAATTTCTGTATCTTATCTAATATTTCTATTAGATATTAAATAAATATGCTAGACTTCCTGAGTAAAAATAACTAACAATGGAGATAATGGACATCCTTGCCTTGTGCCTTTTCTTATCTCAAAGTTCTCAGTATAATCTCCATTCACGATCACTCTCTCTGTTTATTGTATATTGTTTTTATTATATTTATAAAGTTCTGTCCAAAATCCATTATTTGTAATTGCTGAATCATGAGTGGCGAGGAAACATTATCAAATGCCTTTTGGGCATCCAGAAATATTAGTGCCACTTGTTTCCCTGGATGTAGTTCATAATATTCCAATACATCCATTTTCCCTCTTAAGTTGTTTTTAATTTGTCTCTTTGGTAAAAAAACCATTTTGATCTGAATGTATAAATTCAATTAAGTATCTTTTCAGTCTCCCTGCCATTACTGAAGTAAAAATTTTATAATCCACATTCAGTAACGATATCAGTCTATAATTTTTTATCTGTGTCAAATCTAGTATTAAAGTAATATTTGCTTCTGTCCATGTGTTTGGGAGTTCAGCTTCCAACAAAGGTTCATTGTGCATGTCTTTCAGTGGTTCACTTAGTATATCTTGTAGGGTTTTATATAACTCCGCCAGTAGTCCATCTGGCCCCCGTGTTTTCTCATTTGTTTTGTCTTTTTATGGCCTCTGTTATTTCATCATTGTAATTTTTAACTCTAACTTAGTCTAAAAGTTTCTGGAAGTTTCAGAAGGTTATTTTCTTCTAGATATTGGCTCATTCTCTCTCTTGGAATTTCTTCTATATCATACAGTTTCTTGTAATATTCTTTAATTATCTTTTTTATTTCTTCATTTTTAAATTGTAGCATAGCTTCATCTTGTGTACTAGTTGCACCCTTTCCTAGATTGAGGGGCCCTTCACACTGCTATCGTGCCCTGGTCACCCGAAGGCTTGATTAAGAGCCTTGGTGGAGCAGTGGGCTAATGCCTCCTTAAGTAACACCAGCTGCCTGCAATTAGTGCAGGTTCGCATCCCACCAGGCTCAAGGTTGACTCAGCCTTCCATCCTTCCGAGGTAGGTAAAATGAGGACCCAGATTGTTGGGGGCAATTAAGCTGACTTTGTAATAATGCCGCTTGGGGTGTGTGTGTGAAAGCCCTAATAAGCAGGCATATACATAGAATGAAGGCTACTGCTAAGCTTGTAAGCCGTCCTGAGTCTTCGGAGAAGGGCGGGATATAAATGGAATTAAAATTAAAAAAAATTTAAAAAATTACTGTAACATCTTCTAAATGGGGCTGCTTTGGAAGATCACATAGAAGCTTTACTGGTCCAGAGTGCAGTGGTTTGGGTAGTGATTGGCATGCTTTGCTATGCTTAGGTAACATCTCTGCTTCATGAGCTGCACTGATTGCCAGTTTGGTTCTGAATACAATTCAAGATGCTACTTACTATCTATAAAGGCCTCACAAAGCTCCATCTGCACATGCAAAACCATCCCCTGCCCCCCAGCGCTATCCACAACCACCGCTGCTGCTTCAAGGAGCCAGAAAGGTTAGGGACTACTGTCCTACCATATCTGCCCAGCCAGTCCAATCTGGCAAGGTTGTGCTCCTGATTCTGTCAGTTAAAGAATGCCATCTATAGCGACCCTGGAAGCATGCCTTCTCGTGTCACAATGCCTGCCCTCTGGAATGAAGTTCCTCCCAAGATTTGAACATCCTACTGGTTTTTTGAAGGACCCTGAAGACCTGATTCTTCACCAAGTCTTTTAGGAGTGTGATTGAATACATCTTTTTCTTCTTTTCCTTTGTTCCCTTCCATGTTTGTTATTTCTGCCATGTCATCATCATCATCCCAAGAAAGTAGTTTGGTTTGGGCTTAATTCCACAAACCCATTAATTGTGATTTTATAAATCATGGTCTGTAATGTCAGTGGAGGGACATTATGCACTGTCCAGTCCACCAATCCAGTGCAATCTCTTTGGTTTGGGAAACAGTCTGCTTGGCTCACAAGGCTCTCATCGTTTGACCTTGACATGTCGAGATTTTCCCAGGCCACAGACGGTGCACATGAATTCCTCAATTCCTTACCAGCCACCCATACATTACAATCATACCGCTCCCTGATTTCTGTTGTCTGGTTATGAACAAAAGTACACAGCAAGTCGGCCATGACATGTCAACCCTCCAGAAGAAAGATCAGTTCTACAAGAGAGCAAACATACATGAGGTTATATTAGATAGAATTTTTTTGTTTCGACATCCTACCAGGGCCAGGTGGGATGTTTGGTGTGGAAGTTGTGAATAAGTTTAGATGCCCTAACATCTTTTGCTGCCACTCATTCTGCATCTGCTAAAGAGTATATCCCCTTCCATAACGCTAAATATTGCAACTTCCTTTTGTAGTATCTGGAGTCAAGAATTTCCTTGACCTCAAGATGTTCCTCTCCTTTCACTAGGATTGGAGGGGGAAGTAGCTTCGGAGCAGGTCTTAAAACCGAGCTACGGAAAGTTTCAATAGACTTCAATGGAACACTGGATGGATGTGCCTGAGCCTTTTAGGCAGTCCTAATTTCACTGTCACCATATTTATGATCTGGACAATTGGGAGAGGTCCTATGTACTTGGGTCCCAGCATTTTGCATGGTTGCCACAGGTTCAAAAACTTTGTGGACAGGTATACTCGAATCCCGAGTGCCGCGTAACAGAGTGAGCGCCTGTTACTCATCCCAGCTTCTGCCAACCTAGCAGTTCAAAAGCACGTAAAAATGCAAGTAGAAAAATAGGGACCACTACGGTGGGAAGGTAACAGCGTTCCGTGCGCCTTTGGCGTCTAGTCATGCCGGCCACATGACCACAGAGACGTCCTCGGACAAGCCCTGGCTCTTCAGCTTTGAAACAGAGTCGGAAACGACTAGCATGCATGTGCGGGGGAACCTTTACCTTTACCTTATACTCTGTCTCCTACTCTGAACTCCCTCTGGGGGGGGTACTCTTCCTGTCTGCTTGTCTCTCCTGCACTTCCCTCGCTTTTTCTAGTGCCTTACACAGACCCATGTTAAAATCAAGACTATTACTATTTAAGTAAAAGAACTACAGGTAATCCTTGAGGTATGACAGGCCATTCAACGAACGTTCAAAGTTACAACACACACCTCAAATGCTAAATATGAATCTGTTTCAAAGTTACACATTTTGTAGCCCCTGCCCCATGGTCATTCACCCTTCTGACCGACTGCAGAGATGATTCAGCACACCCACTCACCTATTCCTCCCACCTTGCCTGGCCAGGTGCTCAGTGGTCCCCAGAACCCAGTATATTGGCCTGCTTTGCCAATATACTGAGTTCTATGCCTTCCTCCCCACCCCCACTCTCCCATCGCCATTCACTTACTTACTTTTTGACGGGCTCAGGAAGACAGCGTAGAGAAGGCTGCTCCCTCGCTGGGCCATGTGGCATAATCACGAAGAAGAAATCTGATCTCTTTTCTTTCCATGGCAATCCTTTCGCCCCAGCAAGCATAAATTGGTAGTGATTTACCCTGACTGGGGAGGAAAGGATTGCCATGGAAGCAAAAAGATTGGATTTCTTCTTTGCTTTATAAGCGCTAACTTTACACTAGTCTTACACTGCTTCCGTGGCAATCCTTTCCTCCCCAGCCAGGGTAAACCACCACAATATCTTCTTAAAACTATTAAAACTAGCGCCAGTGGAGCTAAGAAGAAATCGGAATAGCTTATGCTGGCTGAAGAGGAAAGGATTGCAAAGGAAGCAAAAGTGGCTGGATTTCTTCTTGATTGTGCCACGAGGCCCAGTGAGGAAGCAGCCTTCCCTACCCTGGTTTCCTGAGCTCGCCAAAATGTAAGTAAGCAAATGGTGATGGGGTGGGCTATAGAGGAGGCCCATAGGGTTTTGGGGAAACCAAGGGGCAGGAGGCAGAGCATGGGATATCTTAGAGCATGGGTGTCAAACTGCCAGCCCGCGGGCCAGATACATCACGCCAAAACTGCACCCATCCCATTGCTGGCAATGGGAAAAAAGGTCACGACACATCACGTGACGTCGCGAGTTTGACACCCGTGACTTAGAGTGTGGGGGGAGGCCTCCTGGGAGTGCCTGTGCCTGCATAAGGCCTCCCTCGGTTTTTCATCCCTAAGTCATGCCATGCTCTATCTAATGAATAGAAGAGAGCTGGAAGGGACCTTGGAGGTCTTCTAGTCCAGCCCCCTGCTCAAGCAGGAGAACCTATATTGTCTCAGACAGGTGATTGTCTAGTCTCTTCTTAAAAACTTCCCGTGATGGAGCGCCTACGATTTCTGGAGACAAGCTGTTCCACTGGTTGATTGTCCTCACTGTCAGGAAGTTTCTCCTTAATTCCAGGTTGCTTTTCTCTTTGATCAGTCTCCAACCATTGTTTCTCATCCTTCCCTCTGGTGCTCTGGTGAACAAAGTGATCCCCTCTTCCTTGTGGCAGCCCCTCAGGTACTGGAATACTGCTATCATGTCTCCCCTATTTCTTCTTTTCTTTATACTAGCCCAGGGATAGGCAACCTTGGCTCTTTTATGACTCATGGACTTCAACTCCCAGAATTCCTGAGTCAGCTGACTCAGGAATTCTGGGAGTTGAAGTCCATGAGTCATAAAAGAGCCAAGGTTGCCTACCCCTGGACTAGCCAAATCCAAGTCCTGCAGCCGTTCTGTTTTATTCTCCAGGCCTTTCATCATCTTAGTTGCTCTTCTCTGAATTTTTTCCAAACCCTCAACATCTTTTTTGTGATATGGTGACCAAAATTGGTTGTAGTATTCCTGATGTGGCCTTACTAGGATTTTAAGTGGTACTAATACTTTGCGTGGTCTTGATTCTTTTTTGGTTGCTGCTGCACACTGCTGGCTCATAGTCAAGTGATCGTCCACTAGGACTTCAAGGTCCCTCTTACAGTTACTTTTTTTAAACCAGGTCTCACCCAATCTGTAGTTGTACCTTTGATTTTTCCTGCCTAAATGTAGAACTTTGCTTTTCTCCACATTGAAACTCATTTTGTTGGATAGGGCCCATTGTCCAGATTTGTCTAGATTTTTTTGGATCCTGAGTTTTTCTTCTGGGATGTTGGCTACTCCTGTCAGTTTGGTGTCATCTGCAAATTTGATGAGTTCCCTTCAATTCCCTCATCTACTGTAGACTCACTGCTGTTGTTCAAAGTCTAACTAACCTCATTTCCAAGAAGAAGACATTGTTAGCTTTGATTGAGGTACCACCTTTCATAATTCTATGTGGAGCTGTAGGTTTTGCAGAATACAGGTCTGTGGTTGGTCCATGGGCCATTTGACCACATGCATGTTTAATATTTGATGAAACAAGTATGTGTTTCAACAGAAATCCTACAGCTATAACATCAAGTTCAAGGTTTTACATAGGATATATATATGAGGCTCTGGTCAACCACTGACTGTGAGTGGATACAGCAGCTCCAGTGATTCTGACTCTCACTGTGGATATACAGTTTTCTTCCATAAACTAAAAAATAGACCTTCATCCATCTTGTATGGTAGTCTTTCCAAATTTATATGATCTCCAGGTGTGTAACATAATTCTCAATGATGCCTTTGTAACTGGGGAATATGAGGAATTTGCATCCACAATTGGGGAAGTCTGCAGTTCATTGTTTATTCAATACACAGAGTATGTGGTATATCACATTTGTTTGGGGGATAAAAATAGGTAGAGATGGTTGTCGAGCCATCACAAAATTAGTTAGGATATCACTTAGGAGGGAAATTGATTAGCTGTTGCTGAGATCAATTTGCCATATTATTTGGAGCACACACACTTAATATAAGCTATGCTTAGCAGGTAACGTGGATACATGAACAGGATTCTTTTAACAAGACTTGTGACTCCATAAGCTGATTTGCAAATGATGAGGGTTGGTGGTCATTTTCAACCAAACCCAGACAAATCAACTTGATCCACATGATATGCTAAGCCATAATATGGGTGCAGGTGCCCAACACACATCTGCAGTATGTTTCCCTATACACAGGCATCTCTTGCTGAGTTTCCTACACTCTCCTGTAACAGCCTGGCCTTTGGTAGCCACAAGCCAACCACAGCTAGGTGTGGCCTGAAGTCATCCATCCAGGATTTAGGCTCCCCCTCTTCCAAGAACAGCCTTTCCTGGGCTCTTACATCATGAACTGACCCTGAGCCAGGCAGTCCACATGTGGTGACTCTTCCCCATCGTGGGAGGGAAGGATGCCTTGCAACAGGAGGCCGGCCAGCAGATCCTAGCAAATGGCAGCCCAGTTTATCAGTGGAAGCCTCGTTAGAATGCAACTGGACAATTTTATTTATTTATTATTTTAGACAGCGATGGTAGCACAAAGCTTGAGAATCTCAATACTAAGCCAGAATGTGGTTGCAGTGTGGTGTATAAGCCATCCATTATTAAGAGTTTCTTCTATAAACTATGCTATGAAATACGAATCTAGCTACTCAGCATTCGTACAACATACTAAACATGCATTAATCACAGTTAAGGCTGTCACCCCGAAGGTCTCCTTGGTGATTCTATAAAGCAGGATATGAATTATCAGATCCCTGGCGGTTTTCATGGTATCCCAGCAACTTTTGTGCTGGTGGGCTTTTTGCAAAGATTGGAACCAACCCATGGCGTATGGGGGGGGGGGAGAGGAAGCTCTTCCAGCAGTCCTTTCCCCCCTCCTTCTAAAATCTAGAGGGGCTTGGAGGGAGAATTGGAGAGAGTGCTCTAGAATTGGCTTTATTTTCCTAGGAGACTACTGGCTACATAACTTTAGCCATTAGTCCAGGCTTGTCAGGTCAGGTAAATTAACTTATAACAAGTTGTAGCTAAGTTATCAATCATAATTTGATCCATGGTTTGGGTTAGGTAGGATGATACAGCAGATTACAAGTAGCCCTCGACTGACGACGACAATTGGGAGCAGAATTTCTGTTGCTAAGTGAAGTGAGTCGTGCCCAATGTGCAACTTTTTGGCATGGTTTTTAAGTGAATCACTGTAGCTGTTAAGTGAACTATGCAGTCATTAAGCGAATCCAACTTCCCCTACTGACTTTTGCTTGTTGGAAGCCAGCTGAGAAGGTTGCAAATGGAGTTCGGATAACCCCAGGAGGCTGTAATTGTGGTAAATACATGGCAGTTGCCAAGTACCCAAATTTTGATGGGGATACTGTTACAGTCTTAAGTGTGAAGACTGGTCATGAGTAGTGACTTAGGACTGAAAAGTGTTTCAGTGCTGTTGTAACTTTGCTAAACGAATGGTTCTAAGTCAAGGACTACCTTTACAGTATGGCTTATTAGGCTACATGAAATACGTAGCTAACATTGATGTGTGAACCCAGCCATAATGTGGATTGCCTGCTTTTCACCTACTGCAGTGCCACATCACATCACATCACATGTGCAGTGCAAACATTGTGAAACAGCGTTTTGCGTAATTTAATTGAGACAGATGTTCTTGCTTTGTGTTGGTGTTAATAAAAATAATTTTAGCACCTTATGCACATGCTGCTAAAGGCATGTGCATAAGAAATATATATGAGCACTTAGAACCAGAATACTAACTAACCTTTACAGTTTTGCCCATCTAGAGTGAGAGGGTAAAAGATGAAATGCTATGGAAAATGGAAATGTTCCAGATCCATTTCTTGTTGCATAAAAATAGGCTTTGTTTGTTGCAAAGCAAATATTAAAATAACATGAGATTATTATATCAATATAATGTAATTTAAAATGAAAATATAAATTAAAACTAGGATTTCATGTATATTTTACTCATTACAGCTCACCAGCTTGAGTTCTATTATCTCTGATTATATTGCTAATACTGTAATATAGGGGGGGAAAGAGAAATGGCAATAAAACAACATAAAATTCCCCTTGTTTATTCCATTGTTACTTTGTTGGGCTTCAGACACTCTTTAGAGATATTTATTTTTTTCAGTTTTTCTCTGTAACTGTTTTTTGTTCCTGCTTCTGCAGGAGAATGCTAATTGAGTTGACCTTTGTGATTGATGCTTGGCCAAAGACTTAGAGCTCCCAGCAAGACTGAGGGTAATGGCACAGGGAACATTCCCATGTGGCTCACTGCTCAGTGCCAATGGGATAAATATTGACATATCCCTTTGCCTCGACTAGTTAGTCTGCTAACTTAACAAGATTTCTTGAAAAGCATTTTATGTCTCTGCCTTCTGCTGCTAGAAAGGAGTTAACTAATTCAGGAATCAATTTAGGCAGGGTTAGAGGGGGAAAGGAAGGAACTTTATTTGGTCCTTGACTTTGGCCAAAAATGTTAAGAATCGCCTAGCTTTTATACAGTTAAGAAAACAATGAGATCATACCCAGTGCTTGACCACTACAGAATACTGCAAGACAAGTTTGGGCAGAAACACGCCAAGTAATAAATACTAGGCCCTGGGATATTCACTGTAACCAAGGGTAGGCAACCTTGGTTCAGGAATTCTGGGAGTTGAAGTCCACGAGTCATAAAAGAGCCAAGGTTGCCTACCCCTGCACTGTACTATATGTAGATGATCTGGATGTGAGGACAGAAAATATGTTTATCAAATTTGCAGAGGTAGGAATGGGAAGGAATCTCGGAAGACAGCCTCAGTATTTAGGAAGATTACAAGAAGCAGGAAATATGGGCAGAAACGAAAAAAAGAATTAGTACTCAGTTTATGACCATTCGTTTAGCAAACATTCAGAGTTACAATGGCACTGGAAAAAATGACTTTACAACTGCTGCAGCATCCCTGCAATCACATGATTGCAATCCAAGTACTTGGCAACTGGTTCACACCTGTAGCAATTGCAGCCTCCTGTGATTGTCACTTGCGACCTTCCCAGCTGGCTTCCAACAAAGGACAAAAAAAAGTCCTACAGTTGAGTAGGAAATAATCAAAGAGTTGTGTGTAAAGTGAGGGAGACCATACTGGGCAGCAACAGATACAATAAAAATTGGGCTGTCTTCATGAATCACAAACTGAATATGAACCAAAGGTAGGCTGCAAACCCCACCCCCACCCACCCCAAAAAAGCGCACAAACATACATACACACAGAGGACATAAAGACTTTTCTAATGATAAGAACAGAGTTTTTCAGGAGATAGGCTTTCCTTCATTGGAAGGATTTCAACAGCAGTTGGCTTGCCTTCTGTCAGATATGCTGTAGGGGTGAATGCCTGCTTTAGACATGACTTCTGAGCTCTGCACATGTTTTAACAAATGAAGTGGCATCATTTAATCAGATAGGCTAAAAGGTTTTTGAGTGGATGGGCCTAGACCAGGGGTAGGCAACCTCGGCTCTTTTATGACTCATGAGTCATAAAAGAGCCGAGGTTGCCTACCCCTGGCCTAGACATCTCTGTGCCATAGATATGGGAGAGACACTGGCACCTTCCTCTAGTTGAAGTTACCCAAATATAGTCAGCTTTTACTACCTGATTAGATTTTATTTTATTGTGTTATCTTTCGGGATTTTCATTTCTTGGATTTAATATGCTTTGATTAGATACAGAAAGCATATTAGTCCAACTACCATTACTAACGTCTGCAGAAGTGGTACATAAAAGTGGAATTCATGCAGTATTTTAAGCTTTTAGAAAACAGATTTCCCCAACCTACAGCAGTTCTCATAGGCTCTGTTTGACTACAATTCCCATAATCTTTACTCAGTGGAGTTTTGAGAAAGGCATAATTGTAACCACTAACCCAAATGGAATTTCTAAAAGCAGCTTGTAATAATAGGAGTATCTTTTGTAATGGAATTTTGGCAATGGGCAATTGAGCAGAAGCTCTATCTTACCAGGTTGCTGTCTCATAAGTGATGAAGAATTGAAGATTCTTGTTAGAATTTCATTTTCCTTTCAAAATTCTTGTGTTTGATTTTTCAAGTCAGAGCTGAACGTGGCTCAGATTTGTGAAGGTACCTCTTTCTGTACAAGCCACCTCCTGACAAGGGAATATTTTTCAAAAAGGTCATTCTCTGTTGACTTTTGCTTCCTGCAGTTGGGCAACTCATCTGCCTATTATCCCCAGTCCTCTTATCTTTTAAGCATGGTCAAGCAAAGTCCTTCTGTACATGGTGGGGTCAAAGTTATTTAAATTAAGGATCTAAATGAATCTTTTGCCTTAGTCATCTCATTTCCTGTTTGGCTTATTTTGTATAACATGTTTGGTTAAATGTAAACAGGATACGATATTGAAAATTCCATTTCCTCCACAAAAAGCTTGGTGTTATATGGATTCCTCCCCCACGTCACTACGGTTTTCTTTTGTATTATATTTTCTAATATACCGTAATATGTTGAAAGTTACACTCAAGAAGTAGGAGAAAAATGTAAGGGGGAGATGTAGGGGAAAAAATATCACACATCAATTCTGAATAATCAATACTGTCATAAATGAAATATTTTTCCTCTGGTAGTGGCTAGTAACCAAGCACTTCCAGGAGAGGCTTATGAGAAGGATTTGTTTTCCTTTGAACCATTAGAAAATAGTTCAGTTGAAAGATCAGTAAGTCCTTAATATTACTACATTTTAAATTTCCTTTATTCCATTATAAAAGCAATGTTATAAAAGCATGCAGTCAATTCTATGTATTTTTCATTTGTTTGTTCATTAATCCTAGTCCTAATGGATACATCCTGTTTCTCAGCATTTTGCTACTGAAATTTGGAGAAATTATACAGAATCACCTGATTTCAGGGACAAAAGAAGAAAGAGATGGAGGCTGCATGGATGCCTCAAGAATGCCATACAGATTAAGGGGCTAGCATGTCTAGAGTGCTTTAGGGTAGTGTTGGGCATAGTATTTACTAGATGAGAAGGTTGAAGGTTCTGCAACTCCTAGCATAATCTTCGAAAAGCTGAAGAAGCAGACCTGTACTTTCTTAATGGGATATTTTAAAAGAATAATGTTATTTATTTATTTTTTCTTGATGGATACCATTTTCATTAAATTAGCCTTTATAAGTGTCAAAAGAAAAATCTTCATCAGGGTCCAGTCCAAGCTGGGAATAAACAAATTGGAGACTGCTTTAGAAAGAAGGTTGCAGTTTATTGAAGAGGAGAGCCAGACAGAAAGATGGCTCTGGGAAAACTGACCACATGTTGCAGGGTGTGGTGGGCTTTTATACCTCCTTTGGGCTTTGTTTTTGGAATTCTTCCTGTTTGAGGCTTTGTATTTCCTGTGTCATGTACTTTGACCTGAATGAGAGTGTCCTTTCTGGTACTCTGATGGTGGTGGGTTAATCCTATTATGTCCCAAAGGTCATATCCTGTCATTAGAATTTAGGTAGGGGTCTTTGTCTTCCTAATTTCTTCAGTTTCTAGCTAGAAGGCTCAAACCTTTCTGAAAGGATTATTGAATTTGCATTTCTAAAAGCTGGCCTCTGCTGAGTTTTCTGCTTGGAGCTGGTTTCTTTTTAAAGATCTTCTCCATTATTCCTTTGGGGAAATACATTCTGCCTTTTTAATATTCCCCAAAATATTTCTTTCTCTGGATACTTCCCACATAAGTATAGTCTTGCCTGTCGATGGCCTTCAGGTTAGGCTGACACAGGAAATAAAGATTTGTCCCATGTTTGGGGCCTAGCAAGGTAATCTAAAAATAGTTAACAAGCATTTGACATATATCTCCCCTTGCTTCTCAGCTAACAAAGCGAGAGAGATCCTGTGGCTTAGAGGCGAAAACAACTGCCTAATGTGCAATCAGCCCAGGTTGCACTCTCAGAAGGGTATGGCTGACTGATGAAAACTAATAAGTTTGAAATGCATATCAGTCTCCCTTAATTCTTTGTTAGCAATTTAAAATTTACACAAATATGAGCTGTCACCGGTGTGACTACTGCCTGTCGATGGCCTTCAGGTTAGGCTGACACAGGAAATAAAGATTTGTCCCATGTTTGGGGCCTAGCAAGGTAATCTAAAAATAGTTAACAAGCATTTGACATATATCTCCCCTTGCTTCTCAGCTAACAAAGCGAGAGAGATCCTGTGGCTTAGAGGCGAAAACAACTGCCTAATGTGCAATCAGCCCAGGTTGCACTCTCAGAAGGGTATGGCTGACTGATGAAAACTAATAAGTTTGAAATGCATATCAGTCTCCCTTAATTCTTTGTTAGCAATTTAAAATTTACACAAATATGAGCTGTCACCGGTGTGACTACTGCCTGTCGATGGCCTTCAGGTTAGGCTGACACAGGAAATAAAGATTTGTCCCATGTTTGGGGCCTAGCAAGGTAATCTAAAAATAGTTAACAAGCATTTGACATATATCTCCCCTTGCTTCTCAGCTAACAAAGCGAGAGAGATCCTGTGGCTTAGAGGCGAAAACAACTGCCTAATGTGCAATCAGCCCAGGTTGCACTCTCAGAAGGGTATGGCTGACTGATGAAAACTAATAAGTTTGAAATGCATATCAGTCTCCCTTAATTCTTTGTTAGCAATTTAAAATTTACACAAATATGAGCTGTCACCGGTGTGACTACTGCCTGTCGATGGCCTTCAGGTTAGGCTGACACAGGAAATAAAGATTTGTCCCATGTTTGGGGCCTAGCAAGGTAATCTAAAAATAGTTAACAAGCATTTGACATATATCTCCCCTTGCTTCTCAGCTAACAAAGCGAGAGAGATCCTGTGGCTTAGAGGCGAAAACAACTGCCTAATGTGCAATCAGCCCAGGTTGCACTCTCAGAAGGGTATGGCTGACTGATGAAAACTAATAAGTTTGAAATGCATATCAGTCTCCCTTAATTCTTTGTTAGCAATTTAAAATTTACACAAATATGAGCTGTCACCGGTGTGACTACTGCCTGTCGATGGCCTTCAGGTTAGGCTGACACAGGAAATAAAGATTTGTCCCATGTTTGGGGCCTAGCAAGGTAATCTAAAAATAGTTAACAAGCATTTGACATATATCTCCCCTTGCTTCTCAGCTAACAAAGCGAGAGAGATCCTGTGGCTTAGAGGCGAAAACAACTGCCTAATGTGCAATCAGCCCAGGTTGCACTCTCAGAAGGGTATGGCTGACTGATGAAAACTAATAAGTTTGAAATGCATATCAGTCTCCCTTAATTCTTTGTTAGCAATTTAAAATTTACACAAATATAGCTGTCACCGGTGTGACTACTGCCTGTCGATGGCCTTCAGGTTAGGCTGACACAGGAAATAAAGATTTGTCCCATGTTTGGGGCCTAGCAAGGTAATCTAAAAATAGTTAACAAGCATTTGACATATATATATATATATATATATATATATATATATATACTGTCTATATATATATATATATATATATATATATATATATATATATATATATATATATATATATATATATATATATATATATATATATATATATATATATATATATATATATATATATATATATATATATATATATATATATATATATATATATATATATATATATATATATATATATATATATATATATATATATATATATATATATTACACCAGAAGTGTCACTATATATTCATATTAACATGTTAGATCAAATCAATCACAGCTGAGACAACAGGTGGGTTTCTCATGAATACTAAACCCCACACTGATCAGTCCCATTGTAACCAAATTTAACAAGTTGTGCAGATGTGCAATTCTAGTCATTATACCGCATGTGTTATAATGGCATTTCTGAATATGGAAGAACTGAATAGGAGCCATGCCATCAGGATTTCATCAATATTCTACCTTTTCAGCGAAGAAAGGTCACGGGAGTTTTGCAGACAAGTCCCCTAAGGGAAGGAGGGTCTGAAAAGCATGATAGAATAGCTTTTTCAAGCAAATAGAAAATGAAAAGAATGAAGCATTTCTTGTTCCCTGTTGATATATGTGGTGAATCAGTGAAGTAATTGTACAGGGCATTGAATTAGAAGACCTGCAAGGTCTGGTCCAAACCCTGTGATTTCTATGTTCTAATTAGGATCAAAAGTAATTCAGTATAATTAATTGAAGACTCCTGCTCCCAAAATTTGCAGTTCATTCTGATTCCCTGTGAAAGTAAAGCTGGCATTGGGCCCAAAATTTGAGATAACATTAAATAAACTGAAATATGATAATATTGGAAGGTTACTTTTAATCTCACTGGAGAATAAAGATGGTTGATATTCCTAATAATTATAATTCATCATCTAGAAGCCTCCACTTTTTCCACTTCCTAAAAAAAAAGTCTTATTTATTTCAAACCTGCAAAACACAAACAGTTTGCCCCAAAAGTGCTTTTCCAAAGGCAACTGGACTTTCTTGGTTTTCTTCCTTCTCTTTTTTTTCTTGAAGAAGTTTTGCTTCTCATCCAAGAAGCTTCTTCAGTTCTGACTGAATAATGGGGAATGGAATTCCCCACCATTCAGTCAGAACTGAAGAAGCTTCTTGTATAAGAAATGAAACATTTTCATGGAAAGAAAACCAAGAAAGTCAAATTGCCTTTTGGAAAATAATTTTTATTGACATGTACAGTATTAAATATATATTTTGTTTTTCTGATGCAAATATGGACTACCTTAACTCTAATTGTAACTTGCAGTATCTTTAATATTTACTTTCCAAAACTTTGTATAATTTATGATTTGGAATGTTATAAGCAATTATTATGAATCTCTGCATTTAATCAATTTCAAGGAAAATCTATAGAAACATTTAATTTAGCACTACTGAAGGGCACTTGCGCAGCATCTTTTAAGAAAAGTATCAACATGTGAAGAGCCTGTGAAATAATACTAATACTAATACTAATACTAAAACCTATAAACTAATAATCCCATCTACAGCAAAAATGCTGTAATATTGTCGAAACTACCTGACCATCAGTTTATAATTCTTAGCCATTTATTTTTTACAACATAGATTAGATTGGTACTCTAACTGTAGGATTAATTTCACTGACAATCAACGAAGCATAGATGATGTAAGTTATTAGGGATCTTTCTTGCTTTTTATAGACCACTCAAAATAATAATAGTTGAAGAGACAGTTCACTTTCCAACAGAGTGCTAGGCTGCATTATCAGGGATAGAATCAAGATCATGTGAAGTGCTAATACCACTTTACAATGCTCCAGTTTTGGTCACCACGATGTAAAAAAGATGTTGAGATCCTAGAAAGAGTACAGAGAAGAGCAACAAAGATGATTAGAGGACTAGAGGCTAAAACATATAAAGAACGGTTCTGGAATTGGGTATGTCTAGTTTAATGAAGAGAAGGACGAGGGGTGACATAGCAGTCTTCCAATATCTCAGGGGCTGCCCCAAAGAAGAGGGAGTCAAGCGCCTGAAGGCAGGACAAGAAGCAACAGATGGAAACTAATCCAGGAGAGAAGCAACCTAGGAGAAATTTCCTGATAGTTAGAACAATTAATCAGTGGAACAACCTGCCTCCAGAAGTTGTGAATGCTCCAACACTGGAAGTTTTTAAGAAGAGACTGGACAGCCATTTGTCTGAAATGGTATAGGGCAGTGATGGCTTAACTTTTAGAGGCCAAGTGCCCAAACTTCAATCCAAAACCCACTTATGTATCGTCGGGTGCCGGGTGGGCGTTGCCAATTGGGTGGGCATGGCCCATTGGCTGCGGTGATAACGCCAGACTGGGTGGGGCTAAAAAGTTCAATCAGTCAATTCCAACTTTGCGAGATCTTTTTTTTTCCCCCATGAGAAGTTGAAATTGATTGATTGATTGAACCCTTTTTTTTTTGCACACGGCAGTGGAGGCCTAAAGCGAAAAGGTTTTATAAAAGGCCTAGGACTGGGGCGACGGTGCGCGTGCCCACAGAGAGGTGGCACGCATGCCATAGATTCGCCATCACGGGTATAGGGTTTCCTGCCTGAGCAGGGGGTTGAACTAGATGACCTCCAAGGTCCCTTCCAACTTTATATTATTATTATTATTATTATTATTATTATTATTATTATTATTATTATTATTATTATTATTATTATTATTATTATTATTATTATTATTATTATTATTATTAACAGGAAATTTCTTTTTCCTGTACCGGAACAGAATGTGTTTCCTCCTTTTCCATAATATTTTTCTGCAAAGGAAGGGAGAAGATACACAGATAAAGATGTTGGCTGAAGGTATAAGCCGAGCTTTGGAATGTTTATGTCCTATTTTTCTCAGACCAGTTCTGGTGTGGTAATGCGTATGTGTATGTTTGTGTTTTGCATTCTTCCCACCTATTGCCACTTTCCAGTTACCATGGAGAATGCAGTGTTGGCTGCATTCAGGCTGGTTACTGAATAGCTCTGGAGGTTGATAGATGGTGAGAATCCTTCATCTCTTTACCTCCCTCCCTTTCCAAACCCTGCTCTGCTGGCAGTTTGAGCTTTCACTTATCAGAGAATGGCTGTCGGAGGGGGCTCTGAAAGAGGCTGAGAACGTTGTGCTGAGAGGCTCTTTCAGCTCTGAGGATGAGAGCAGCAACGGTGGGAAGATCCTGGAGATGTAACAGAACATCAGCCAGTGAGATAGCTGAAGCTTAAATGTTTACAATGCATGTTTGTTTTTTTCACATGCAAGCCATGTACATTTTACCAAGCACACAAAAACATCCTGCTTTTTACCCTTTTCTTGGGGCTCCATTTCTGGTAGTAATGCATTCTTGGATAGATAAAAAAAGGTAAGTTATTTTTTGACCTCGTGTCAGAATTAAATTGCATTTCTTGTTGAACTGACCCTGCTTAACTGATACGTATCTATCATTTTTAATTCTGGGTGGTTTAGACAATATATAAGGCTGAAAGAGGAAGTGTGGATAGTATTCTTTAGTTCTACATTATTTATGCCCAAATGAAAATCCATAAAATATTTAGCTGTATTGTGATAATTTTATGGCACTCGTGAACAAAGACTCATAGCCTAACCCTAATAGAAAAACTTTCAGAGAAGTACTAGTATATGCAACTTACAGAGAAGCCAGTCGTAACTTAAAGTAAGTGGTACCATCCTTTGAGAAGAATTATAATTTCAAGTCAGTGGTTAGGCTTATACATCATTGTAAACCAACATTTTTTATCATTGATTTCTGAATAACAGTGGGCTGGGTTTACATATGGCATTAAGACAGAGTTTAGTTCTCGTTTTGCACTAAGCCAAAAGTGAACAAATGACATAATAACTGAGTGCAGTATGAGATTCCAGTTCACGTAAAATCATCTTCACTGTGCCAGTAATGCAGTTCTATCTTGGGGAGAGGAGGTTGTTACCTACTTCTCAAAGTTTTGATTTGCACTGGTATTTCAAACTTTATTTGATGTTATTTTGATGTCATTTCATTGGAAGTTTCCCACAGCAAGGCTGTTTCCTGTCAGACTGGTAACTTCCGGAGTTGCTAATTCACTTGTGCCTTTGGACTATAGAGGCACTGGGGGGCACATTCGTAATTGGATATTTGATGAACTTTTGGGAGAAAGAGGGTTTGAACCAGAAGGTGAAATGTTATTTATGAAAACATATTTCTATTTTTCAGCAAACTCCTTTTGAGCTTTCAGATTTTAAAATTACATCTTTACTGCCACCTTTAGCAAATGAATTAGCAAATAAATTACCTTTATTGTCAACTACAAGCTTGAGACCAGAGGGTGGAACCTATGCTGGAGCCTGCAGTTAACAACTAACACCAATTATTCTTTTGGGGGAGGCAGTTCTCTTTTCACCAGATACCAAAAGCAAAAGCTTCTAGGTTGTTGTACTAACAAATCAATGCTATAAAGTACAAAATAAATTACATGTTTGTAAACCTGTTGGCAGAGCTTGTTTTTTTTAAAAATCCATGCCTTATTTGGTTCTTTTCTTCTGAAAAAAAGTGGTTTAATTAGGCTTGAAGATGTCAGGGATGCTTTTCACCTAAACAAATGAGAAATTATGACCTACCACTTGGTTTAGGAGAATGAGGGCTTCCATTCCTGTAATTCACCAACCAGAATCTGGCCTCTTAATTTTCAGCCTCACTACTCCCACTGTGAGCCTACCATTATTCCATAGGAGAGATTTTTACATACCACCATCAACTGTCATTGATGTTGCACTTTTTGGATATCAGTTTGTTTTGTTATCAATATGCTTGGACAGCTATTACCAAGTGGGTATTATTTCTCAAGACTGAAAATTAAATTAGGTAAAAAGTTACAATAATTGGGATTGTATTGCCTAAAAAAATTCAACTCTTCCTTCTTTTAAACCCCCAGCTCAATTTCTACATGTTCAAGAGAGATAGGTTAACCATATTCATTAATGCCATACATGTAATGCCATACATGTATTCAGCATTTATATGCTGGCAAATTTTAATTGTTTTAAAATAACAGAGCTTCAGTGTTGAATAGGATAGGCTAAACGAACCCTCATTTAGAATTTCACTGGGTCTTGGTTGTTGTGCATCTACCCCATGGTATCCTGTTTTTGTTTTGTTTTTACTTTGAAAGGCTTAAAACTGACTCAAAAGATTAGGACTGAAAAGTAAGAATTGCCTGCACCTGCAGAATCTTACTACTTAAGACAGGGGTCTTCAAACATGGCCCTTTTATGACTTGTGGACTTCAACTCCCATAATTCCTCAGCCAGCGTGCCTGGCTGAGGATTTATGGGAGTTGAAGTCCACAAGTCATAAAAAGGCCAAGTTTGAAGACCCCTGACTTAAGATCGCATCATAGGTTAAAATCCTTTGTTTTGATTTGCATTTATATTTGAAGCATCTAGAAATATCAAGATCCTCTCTTTTTTGGCTTTCATCTCTCACACTAAAACGTTCCTCTCCTGAGGAGCTTTTGAAGATGTGTGGATTTTTGTAAAGTATTGGACAGTTTTATATACTTTTTATATGCGTGACAATGAGTTATTAGTACTTCAGTAAAAGATATTTAGCCAGGTGGACTGTTTCTTGTTGCGGATGAAGAAGGAGAGTGCAAAAGTTGGTTTGAAACATAACATTAAGAAAACCCAAGATCATGGCATCCGGCCCTCTCAATTCCTGGCAAATAGATGGGGGAAAAATGGAGGTAGTGACAGATTTTATTTTCCTGGGCTCCAAGATCACTGCAGATGGGGACTGTAGCCAAGAAATTAAAAGACGCTTGCTCCTGGGGAAGAAAACCATGGCAAATCTAAAAAGCAGAGACATCACCCTGCCAACAAAAGTGCGTATAGTCAAGGCTATGGTCTTCCCAGTTGCAATGTATGGCTGTGAAAGTTGGACCATAAGAAAGGCTGAGTGCCAAAGAATTGAGGCCTTTGAACTGTGGTGCTGGAGAAGACTCCTGCGAGTGCCTTGGACTGCAAAAGGCGATCAAACCGGTCAGTCCTAGAGCAGATCAACCCTGACTGTTCTTTAGAAGGCCAGATCCTGTAGTTGAAACTCAAATGCTTTGGCCACCTAATGAGAAGGAAGGAAGGATTCACAGGATAAGAGCCTAATGCTGGGAAAGATAGAGGGCAAGAGAAGAAAGGGACGGCAGAGAATGAGGTTGCTGGATGGAGTCACTGAAGCAGTAGGCATGAGCTTAAATGGACTCCAGAAGATGGTAGAGGACAGGAAGACCTGGAGGAACGTTGTCCATGGGGTCGCGATGGGTCGGATACGACTTCGCAGCTAACAACAACAACAAGAACACTGTTTCTTTGTGGGCTGAGAAAGAAATGGAATTTCGAGAGTATGGTGAAATGAGGGAGGAGATTCTTGCTTGCCTACTCACCAAATGTCTGCTGTTGTGGTGTGAGCCTTTATAGTCTGGCCACATGAACTGTTCCAATTACTTGTCTAATCTACTAATATGAAGAGCTGTATACATTCGTCCCACAAACTCAGTGCAAAATTCCTGACAGTATTCAATTTTAATGTCACAGAAGAAATGGATCAGATTGAAGGATAGTGACTCACCCAATAATTTAAATCTGGAATACTCCAATCTGTGTTCAAGACTGTGTTGGTTTGGGACTTGGATAGCTATAAAGGAGATCCTTTCTTTAGGTGGAGTTCCTGGGTGATTTTGGTTCAAACTTACAAGGTTGTTCTGAGAATAAAAGTAGGGGAGTCCTTTGCCTATAGTAAAAATGGCAATAATACCAATAGTAATAATATGGTGTAAATCTTGTAATTACTACTCAGAAGCTGTTATCAGGAATACTTATACAATAAAATCATTCCCGTCTCTACCGTGTTTCCCCAAAAATAAGACCTATCCCGAAAATAAGCCCTAGCTTGATTTTTACACATGCTCTGAATATAAGCCCTGCACCCAAAATAAGCCATAGTTTTGGGGCGAGGTGCACACCTAAAAATCAAACTATGGCGGAGTTGGGGTACTGGAGCTGTCCCATGTGCCCCGCACCTGCTTACCTTAGGACCGCTACAGCCAGGCCTTCCATGACCCAACACCTGTCACGCCGCTGCCCATGTTCTGCAGCCACGTGGTGCATTGCACTGCTGCCGCTGGTTGCAGCAGGAGGCTATGAGGCTTGTCACACTGCTGCCATCACTTACAGCAGTAAGTCATGCAGCACATTGTGCCAATTGCGCTGCTGCCACTGCTTGCAGTTTGACACCATGACGCTTGTCCTGCCTGCTCGTGATCGGCGTGATAAACCTCATGGCCTTCTGCAGCAAGTGGAGGCATTGGCACAATTGGCAATGCGGCGTATGGCCTCCTGCCACAAGCGACGGCAGTGGCGCGATTGGCATGACGAGCCTCACGGCCTCCTGCCGTGAGTGGCAGCAGCGGTGCAGTCGGCATGACGAGCTACACAATATATGCAAGCAGCGACAGCAGCGCAGTGCACCATGGGGCATGTGGCTGCAAGTGGCCGCAGAACCTGGGCAGCGGTGTGACGTGTCGGGTCGTGGGAGGCCTGGTTGCAGTGGTCCTAAGGTAAGCAGGTGTGGGGCACATGGTGCACGTGGCAACGTGGCATGCGGCCGCAAGCGGCTGCAGAAGAACTCAGGCAGTGGTGCAACAGGTGTTGGGGCATGGGAGGCCTCGCTGCAGCAGTGCTAAAGTAAGACATCACGTGAAAATAAGACCTGGTGCCTCTTTTGGAGGCAAAGAAAATATAAGACCGGGTCTTATTTTCAGGGTAACATGCTATATTTAGCATGGGAAAATTCCAACAGGTTAGATCAGACATGTCAAACACAAGGCCCGGGGGCCATATCCGGCCCGCGAAGTGGTTTCATGTGGCCCGCAAAGCCTTCCTGGAAATAGTGAGGGAACGGCCCCCACTGCCCTGGCCCTGGCCCAGAGACCCTCCTTCTGCCATAGACCCTCAGATCTGTCCTACTCCTGCCCAGGCCCCCATAGGCACCCTTGATGCGAACGATGTAGAGCTGGCCATGCCCACCCAGTAGGCCATATGTACCCTAGCCCCGCCCACCCAGTAGGCCCCGCCCACCCTGGCCACACCCACCTGGCCCCTTGAGGGCAACCTCAATGCTGATGCGGCCCTCAGTGAAATTGAGTTTGACACCCCTGGGTTAGATGTATAAACTGAGCTAAACTGTCTTCACTTCATGTAAACATGTACACACATGGAGAATTTTATAATTTCTGCAGTGAATATTAGTATTAAGTGTGATCATTTACTAAACATTCTGTATTTGAGTCATGGACAGAAAACTCCCAGAGCTGTTCAAGAATTAACATAGTGTCTGTTGTAAGCCCTTACTTTTTAGGGGAGAAACAAAATCTGGGAAAACCATTTTTTCCAAAAAATATTGTAGAAAATGAAGCAAATGTAAATTTATTTATTTTATTTATTTTAATTCCATTTATATCCCGCCCTTCTCCGAAGACTCAGGGCGGCATACAAGCTTAGCAGTAGCCTTCATTCTATGTATATGCCTGAATGAATCTAATGGTTAAAAGAATGTTATCTGAATGAATACAGAAGAATGGAAAGCCTCACTCTAGATTCTTTTAAAAATATGTTTAATGCTTCACGGTGTTTGTGAATCTGAGTGTGCCACTTCTAGAATTTTTCAGATAAACTGGAGAATCATTTGTGCTGCAGTTTAGGTGACCTACAAGCCCTCTTGCTGAGCCACTTCAGACAATGAAAGAATGTAGATAGGAAGCGGGAGGAATGTGCTTGACTCTTATAAAGTTTAATGATCAGACGTTTAAGATCAGCATCAAAGTGTGGCCAAAGACAGATCAGCTATTAATTACATGAAGAAAAAATCTGGAGAGTTTGAGCAAAATCATTTCTGCTAGACTTTTTAAGGAGTGATTAAAAAAAAGAGTTTAATTAACCACCTCCACACCAGTGTCTGACTTCATGTTTTTCCTGGTATTCTTTTGCTCCAGCTCAAGAACTATGCTTCCTTAAACATGCTGGGGAAAAAACCCCAACCTTAATGTATCTGGAGCTGGGCAAATAATTTTAGATTACAGCTTCAGTTTCTTACCCCTTTTGTTCAAGATGCCAAAAAGCATCATGTACAATTTAAGGGCAACTGATTTGTTACTATTTCTTCACTTGCTGGCCCTTTTTGAGCAGATAATCCTATGTAGAATTCTTAAACTACCGGTAGTTGGGACTGTGGTATGTGCCTATTTAAAAATACTTTTTTATTAGGCAGTTTAGAGAAAATGTAGATACGAAAAGGGGAAGGAACAAAAGAAAGATAAAAGGATAGAGCACCGTGTGTTCAGATTTGCTGCAGTAGATTCTGAGGTTGTAATCCCTACTTTTTCTACTGCAACACACTGAGAAGTTTGCAGGGATGTAAACATTGCCTAATACAGCTTTGCTGCTCAAGGTGCTGCAAATAGGGCTCTTCGTTTTTTTAAATAAATACAATAACAGGAAACATAAATAAAAAATAAATAAATAAAATAAATAAATAAAAAAATAAAAAAATAAAAAACATGTGCCAGGTGGTCATTAAAATCTACGTAATTACAGGATATACAACCTTATTAAAAGATGGACATGTTAGCTTCTGTATTTTATGTTTACTGTAGTACAAGTCTCTTAATCAAACTAACACTTACCAATTTGCTTTTTACTGTTCTAATTCTTCCAATTCCAGTACTATCCAAGCAGGAATTCTGGGCTTACGCAGCAGAAATCCAGTGGTCTTTTGATTTTTGCCTGACCTTAGTCCCATCCTTCTTGAGAAAGGAAGTTTCTTCTAGAAAAAAGAAGCAATGGGATTGTGAGGATTACTTATTTTAAAACTTAGACAAAAATGACTGTTTTTCCAAATGACCAACATATCTAAATTTGAGATCTTTTCAGATCTTTTTATTGGGCCATGTAGTTTTTAAAAATCCAAATAGCGCTACGTTTGCTCCTTCAAAACATTTTTTCAGAGTAAAAACAATACAGTTTTAAAGAAGAAAAAGGAAAGTGATAAGAAATAAAACAGAAAAGAAAGAAAAGATATAAAAAAGTCTTCTAATCTTCCTTACATCAGTTATAAATGCATTTATATTTTATTCTCTTTAGTTATACCATGGCTCCCTTCTTTCCATATTGTACTTTTTGTAATTGTCTTAAGTTCATTTTTTCCCCCAACAAAAAGTCCATGAAGTTTTCCAGTCACTGACAAATGTAGTTGTTATCTGTTCCCTAATCAAACAAGTCAGTTTTGCTTTCTATTTACTGTTGTTTTCTCATGCAATCTTTGGATATGTTCCTGTGACCATAGAGTGCAACGTTTAAAAAAGGAAGAGAAAGAATGAGCTGTAATAGGTTGCCTAGTTAGTAATATTTGATACCTGAACTACTACTAACTACTAAGTACTTGTTTCCTCATTTTTATTCAGCCACTCTTGGTTGAAGGGGATGGTGAAAATTCTCATTTCTCTGATATGGAACATTTAGCTGTCTTTATTTATAGAGCAGAGTAGTATGGCTAAATCAGGGATAGGCAATCTTGGCTCTTTTATGACTTGTGGACTTCAACTCCCAGAATTCCTGAGCCAGCATGACTCAGCTTGGAAACCTCTCCCTTTCTCCTCAGCATGGCTGGCTCAGGAATTCTGGGAGTTGAGGTCCACGAGTCATAAAAGAGCCAAGGTTGCCTACCCCTGGGCTAAATGAATGAAATGTGGTCCAGAGCAGGGGAGCTTTGGAAGGTCAGTGATCAGCAAATGAAGGTTCCCACCAAAGGATTTTTAAAAAAATAATAACATGAAAATGAAAATGAAAATGCAGTACTGATGAGAAACTGAGCAAATGATCCAAATTCACATGCCATGTTAGGGTCATATTTTTATTAGGCAGAAATTATTATACAATCCATTCAAAAATTTGTTGAACAAAATCAATTGATGTATGAATAAGCATCTTTGAAATATCTATTTTTTGTATAACTATTTTTTCTTTCAGATTAAGTAACTTTTTACTGAGTTTTGAGTTGGTAATGCCTTGGCAGTTGACTTTCTATTTTGCTGGTTTCTTTCTTATTGATGCTTTAATTTTTCCATAAATTTTTAAATGACTTCTGTTTTCAACATTATTGAAAAGGACTGCCCTGGCAGAGCTTCCTAGAATGGCATGTATCAGCTACAGAAAGATAGAAGAGATTTCTTGGCCATATTATACATTCTGAATAGGTACAATGCATGCACCAAACCTCATTTCCCAGAACTAGACCAGCAAAGCTTTCCTCAGAATTACCGTATTTTCCGGCGTATAAGACGACTTTTTAACCCATGAAAATCTTCTCAAAAGTTGGGGGGTCGTCTTATACGCCCAGTCGTCTTATACGCCGGAAAATAGTACATAAATCAATCGAGCGCCCCCGTTCTTGCAATTCCAGTACTATCCAAGCAGGAATTCTGGGCTTACGCACCTCCCCCTCGCCCAAGCAGCATCTGAGCATAAGCAGATTGCGCTCGGCTGTGCAGGCTGCCGAAAGGTGGGGACTCGGAGTTCCCGCGGTGGTTGCGGCTTCTGGCATGCCGTTTACAGAGTCTGGCCTGGAAGAGCGCGTCGTGTAAACGCAGCTCTTGTGTTTATTCCAAAGGGTGGGTGGAAGGAAAAGCCCCTTTCGGCTCCGGCGTGGCTGCAAGTCAGCAAGCCCAGGAAGGCACGCCCTCCCCTCTCACTGTGGAGGAAGCAGGGCAGGCTGGCTTCGGGCGGGAGCCGGCAGGGCAGTCCTGCGTACGCACGCGCTCCCCGGTTGCTAAGGAGTCCTCGGGGAGCCGTGGCAGGTGCGTCACACCCTTCCCTCTCGAGGCGGCACCGGCGGAGCCGTCCGGCGTCAGGCAGGAGCTGGCAGGGCAGTCCTGCGCACGTGCACGCTCCCCGGCTGCTAAGGAGTCCTCGGGGAGCTGTGGCAGGCACCTCACGCCCTTCCCTCTCGAGGCGGCACCGACGGAGCCATCTGGCATCGGGCGGGAACCGGCAGGGCTTTGCACCATCTGCATCAGATGGTCGGACACTTGGCAACTGGCATGTAAGTATTTTCCGGCGTATAAGACGAAAAATCTTGAAAATCTTTTCAAAAGTCGGGGGTCGTCTTATATGCCGGAAAATATGGTATAATTTTAAAAAATAATTACCATAATTTGAATTTTTGTTTTGAAATAGCCAAGCAGACTTATGAGTTGCTATTTGTGAATCCCAACATATCTGGAGGTAATGGATTGGGAAAGGATACTTTCAATGTGGCCATAAAAATGTTTGTGCAGAGGTTATATTAATTGATTTGATTTACTTGATTGATTGATTAATAGTCAAGCAAGCAAGTTTTAGTTTCCCACATTTAATTTTTTAAATAAAATATCAGAGCTGGGCATATATACTCTCTTAAAATTCTCCATCAGATATAGCCATACTGTAGAAACATAGAAATTGCACATAGAAATTGGATGGATGATTTCTTCAATTTTCTCCCCAAATTTCTCAAGGAAAGGGCTCCCCCCCCTTAGGAGGGCAGCAGCACTACTATTGAAGAAGGCCTTTTGGTGGAGTATCCTCTGAGTAGGCCTTCCCTTGGGATTGACTAGAAGCCTGAGAAGCAAAGGGGGTGCAGAGTCTTGAGGAGAAGATTTAACAGTGATGAGTGTTTTTAAAAATGGGTGTTTTAAAAAAACCCCAGCAGATGTTGACTGTTTCCAAGATAAAAATATGTTCAGCAAGCTAATAGAGCTCGATATGCCACTTATCCAAATAAAAGGAGGGTCTTTTATATCCTGGGTAAAGATACATCTATCTAGTACTGCAAACTGAGCTTACCAATTGTCGCTAAGCGGCTTCTAGAAACTTGTCTTGCAGACATACCCAGCTCATCAGTTTTGTATTGTTGACCTTGATTAAGCAATGTTGAGCTTAAGTAATAATATCTAATTGTACAACTTTATTCAAAGTAACTGAAAAATGTAAGTTGAAATTTTATTTTGGTGCAAATCTTACAGATTGAATGGTATAATATTCTTCTGTTACATCTGTGATTACTTTCTCTGAAGGAAAACAGCTGTGAACATAGCTAGGTCTCAGCCAGAGACTCAAGAGCAGGGGTGTCAAACTCAATTTCATTGAGGGCCGCATCAGCATTGTGGTTGCCCTCAGGGGGCGGGGCGGGTGTGGCCAGGGTGGGTGTGGCCTACGGGGTGGGCGTGGCTAGAGTGCGTATGGCCTACTGGGTGAGCGTGGCCAGCTCTACATCGTTCGCATCAAGGGTGCCTATGGGGGCCTGGGCAGGAGTGGGACAGATCTGAGGGTCTCTGGCAGAAGGAGGGTCTCTGGGCCAGGGCCAAGGCAGTGGGGGCCGTTCCCTCACTGTTTCCAGGATGGCTTCGCGGGCCACATGAAACCACTTCGCGGGCTGGATCCGGCCCCCGGGCCTTGTGTTTTCATGTCTGCTCAAGAGAGTACCTGCTTGACAGAATATGATGGCATAATTAGAAATCCAAAGAGCAAGACAAATACAGTAGAGAAAATACCAGGAGAGTGGTTCATTAAAGGTGGATATAACAGCACCTTTTCAGGATGAAGGATTCTGGTGTATCTGTAGAGATTATCTGTTAGTGTAGTCTGAAGATCTTAGGCCTAAAATTTTCCTTTTTTTCCAAGCCTCTGACCCTGGATAAACAAAGGATGCACCTATATCGCCTGAGGAAGAGCAAAGATGGTTGGGACCAAAGTTGCAGAGGTTGTGCTTAGAGAGTCACCAAGCAGTTAGCTTCATTTTGGTGGCAGCATAATATTGCTTCATTAATACTTTAATGGCTTATCTTTCTAGCTATGAGGTTAGCTTAGCAAATTGTCACCTCTTTCAAGAAATAATTTATGTCTCTTATTAAAAAACATTCTGAAGACAGAAGCATAGGATTTGTGAGATGTAGAAATGAACCAAGGTGATTACTGGAGATCAGCGTGGGTTTGTTAAAATCAGATCATGCAGACAAAGCTTATTGCCTTCAGTGATGAAATAACTAAATTAGTGGATCGGGGAAATGCTGTGGATATAGTATTCTTGCTCTTCAGTAAGGCATTTGACAAAGTAGATCTCAGCCTACTTCTTGGTAAGACAGAACAATGTGGACTAGACAGTACCAACACTGACTGGAATCTCAATTGGCTGACGAATTGCACTCAACATGTTCTTACAATGGAGCTACATACATATGAAAAAAGCATGCAGTGGGATGCCTCAAGATTCTCTCTTGGGCCTGATGCTTTTCAACATCTTCATAAATGATCTAGATCAGGGGTAGGCAACCTTGGCTCGTTTATGACCAGCTATGCTGACTCAGGAATTCTGGGAGTTGAAGTCCACGAATCATAAAAGAGCCAAGGTTGCCTGCTCCAGATCTAGACAAGGGGATAAAAAGGGAACTCATCAAATTTGCAGACAATACCAGGCTGGGGGGAATTGCCAACATTTGGAAGGTAGACTCAAGATTCAGAAGGATCTTGACAGACTTAAGCATTAGGCCCTATCCAACAAGATTCAATTTGGTGGTGAGGAAAATAAGGTCCTGCACTTAGGCAGGAAAAATCAAATACATAGTTATAAAATAGGAGGTACCTGACAGTAGTAACTGTGAGAGGGATTTAGGTGTCCTGGTAGGTCACCACTTAAGTATGAGCCAGCAGTATACTGCAGCTGCCAAGAAAACCAATAGAGTTCTAGGCCAAAGGTCATGGGAAGTAACAGTACCTGTTTATACTGCACTAGTGAGACCACACGTGGAATGCTGCATTCAGTTCTGAATGCAGTATTTCATCCAGTTCTGGTCACCATGATTCAAAAAAGAGGCTGAGGCCCTAGTAAGAGTTCAGAGAAGAGCAACAATCATACTATGAGTGGCTAAGGTAACTAGGTATGCTTACCTTTTTGAGAAGGCTTAGGGGAGACATGATAACAGTCTTCCAATACTTAAAGGACTATCACAGGGAAGAGGAGATCAATTTATTCTCCATAGTACCTAAGGGCAGGAGAAGAAGCAATGGGTGGAAGCTGGTCAGAGGGAGACCCAACCTGGAAATAAGGAGGAATTTCCTGACAGTAAGAACGTTTAATCAATGGAATGGCTTGCTTCTGAGAGTTGTGAATGCTCAATCACTGGAGGTTTTCAAGATAAGACTGGACAACTCTTGCCTTGGGCAGTGGGTTGGACTATAAGACCTCCTAACTCCTTTCCAACCCTATGATTCTATAACTTAAGGTTTATTGGTGAAATTTATCACATAAGGAACTTATCAAAATAGCAATTCAAACAACATATACCAGGGGTCTTCAAACCTTTTATGACTTGTGGACCAACTCCCAGAATTCCTCAGCCAGGCATGCCTGGCTGAGGAATTCTGGGAGTTAAAGTCCACAAGTCATAAAAGGGCCAAGACCCCTGTCATATACAGTATAATTGTTGTGGAATTTCAGCCATGTTTGAGCCACCAGGTTCTACAAAACATTAAACTACATTCTTATTTTATGTTTTTCCCCCAGTAAAATCTTCACAAAATTAACCCTCTCTGCACCTGGTGATAAGCAAACCCAGCTTCTGAAGAGTAAATTGTCACTGATTTAAGAAATTCATAGCATCTAAATGGCCAACTATGAATAAAATGTACTTGATAATTTGGTGGGCTGAGGGTGAAGATTTGTTCTCCAAGTTTGTGGGTTGGTTTCTGAACGTTTCGTTACCAGGCTAGGTAACATCTTCAGCAGAGTTTAGGGGATGTCAGTTTTCTTCTGTTTATAAGGGCTCCAGTGGGTGTGTCAAGTGAGGGTCTGTGATGGGTCAGGTGGGAGTCTTGTGCTGAGTCTTGTGATGGGGAGGTTACATCAGGTCAAGGTCCTTGGGAACCGAACTGCTGGTGGGAGGGGGGCTTGTATGGGTTGGTTGAGGGTCAGTGCCGTCTCTGATTGGATTACCTAGCCTGATTTGGATTCTGAGGGGTTCTTAGGCTGGTTGTAGGTCAATGTGTCTGTTGATGGAATTGCTTCTGGAGTGTGACGGATGGTAGTGTGGCTGATATTTTTTGTGTTGCTCTAATCGAATTGGTGCTGCTTGGTGTCGGCATGGGTAGAGATCGTGGTGTTTGACTGCCAGCCAGTGTTCATGGATCTTGTTTTTTAATTAACGTGATGTTTTGTCCCACGTAGAATTGGTTGCAATGGTTACAGTTGACTTTGTACATTACATATATTCTGCAGGCGCTAACAGCTTACGTGCATTTATCAGATGTCAGTTAGAGTTTTAAAAGGAAAATGACTTTGGGGTTAATTTGTGCAAAGAGGACAAGTGAAATAGGTTCTCTCATGAAGGGATTACTTTTGAGTCTTGCATTAAAATAACTTTCCAAACGTCTGTTCTAATCTAGATTTCTATTCAAATCCGTCTCACCCTAGAAAAATAAAACTGCATCATCTAAATGCGTATATGATTTTTAGGATGAGCTCTAAGCTCATATTGCATACTATGTATATAATTGCCTATTCCTTTCCCCCCCAAAAAAACCTGGTTAACAGGGAGAAAAATCATCTCACTAGCTATTGGATCAGGTCCTGGTATTCAAGGATAAGCATAGAACAGTGAAAGGCCAAGGATATTTGGCTGAAATATCTCAAGAGCAAAAAAGGAAATATAAGTAAAGAATGGGCCCAGGATCGATACCTTAGTATTTTTCCCCTTGGTAGAGACTGCTAAGGAAGATTGGCATGGTTTGCACGGTTTGCTACACAAGGTGAGGGCTTACCCGGACCACGTCCATTGGTCAGGTTAGCTTGGGGTCCCATCTGACATGCCAAACTATTGGAAGTAAAATCTGATTTGGTTCCAAGCTAGGAGAAAGATACTGGAGAAATGAATTGGAAGTAGGCTGCAAGAAAGGAAGTCTCCATTTATTTAAGAATCAGAAGTGAAGTGACATGAAGTGGGTTAGCTGACAAAACAGTCTAGTGAGTAGATGGGTTTTCATGCAGTTCTAGGATTTTGTGATTTAGATACTCAGGTTCATTGTTAAATGTACTTTATTCTGTACTTGAGTGTGTCCTTTTAATATTCTAATCGTTGTTGCCTGACTCCTATTGTGCTGAGAGATCATGCCCTGTCCTTGGAGCTGTGTGGGGAATGTACATTTTAGGTGTCTTTTGTCTCTCTGCTTTTTTAATCTGATCCATTCCAGTCTTCTGTGGAGGCTGTAGCTGAAGGCGTTTCGTTTATGAATGGAACAGTTTGTGAAACTAAATATCCATTCACAGGGACCGGCCCCTTCAGTGGTTTTACTTCAGGGAAGGCTTTTCTTCCCGGGGAGGGGGGGGAGGGCATTTCTTTGCTAATATGGGGGTTTCTTATATTAAAAGGGATGGGCGGGATTCTCCCTACACAAGGCTGGCTGGCATGCTAAGGCTCTACTATGACTGTATTCATTATGGTTAATAATGTACTGTGAAATAAAATGGTGTGCTTAAAAAAATGAGAAGCTGCCAGACCACACTGAAAAACTAAGTGCCGGTCTCAGAAATAATCCCTATTTCAAACAATCGTCCAATGTGTATGTACCTCAGAAGCATTCTTACAAAATATGATGGTGGGTAAATACTTTGAACTATGTCCCTCAGAAAGGAAAAAAGCAAGTTGGTTACATTCTAGCCATTTTCTGAGCTTTCCCAAATATCTTAACAAATATATTTTTAACAAAACTCAGGAGGATTTTAATATATTTGTTAAGATATTCCTAAATTTTGTTACTGTCATTTAAGATTAATCGTATTTTCTAATACCTCATCTAAGTCATTTATAATTATGTTGAACAGCAGAATGTCACTGAATCCTTCCTTCTGACTTAACATGACACTACTGTTAACACTAGATGCTCATTAGATTCAGCCAGCTCTGTATCCAGCTAATAGTAGCAAAATTCAGCCCACATTTTGCCATCTTCTATGTGCAAAAATGGAAAGACTTTTTTTTTATTGAAAAGTTTTAAAGTACATTTTATCTTTAACAATCCCCCCTCCCCCCACCCCCCACCCCTACCAATCCCTCCCTACCCCTCCCCACCATTCCCCCCTCCCCCCCCACTTCCCAGAGCTAAGTACAAGGTATAAAAAACAAAGAACAATCATAAACCTCCATATGCTAACAACAATAATCTCTTTTTTTTTTATTGAAGAGTTTTAAAATACAGTTTTCCTTTAAGAATCCCCCCTTCCCCCTCCCTCCTCCCCCCTCCCTACCTCCCCCCCTCCCCCCCCCCCCCCCCGACTTCCCAGAGCTAAATACAAGGTATATATATAAAAAGCAATCATAAACAATCATATACTAACAATTATAAACTCTAAAATCCATCACTCTCTAGCTTATATAAGATAAAACAAATAATAATAATATTGAATATGTATAAAAAGAAACTAAGATAATAAAAGAAAGAGAAAAAAAACGAAAGAAGACTTATTCAAATGCTACATAAAACTTCTTAACCCTATACTTATTCTGGATAAAATCAATCCATTTTCTCCATTCCATAATATAGCGTTCTTGCGAATGATCTTTCAAATAGGCCGAAATCTTCGCCATCTCTGCCAGGTCGGAAACCTTTAAAGTCCACTCCTCTATAGTCGGCAGTTCCTCTTTCTTCCAGTATTGGCCTATCAAAAGTCTTGCCGCCGTAATTAAATTCAACATCAACTTGGTGTCCACAACTGTGGCATCTGTAATTATTCCCAACAAAAAAAATTGCGGACAAAACTTTAACCTCTGTTTAAAAATCTTCTGCATGTTCCACCAGACTTTTATCCAAAAAGCCTTAACCTTTTTACAAGTCCACCATATGTGAAAATATGTTGCCTCTTCATCACCGCACCTCCAACATTTAGGCTGATAATTCGGATACATACTTGCAAGCTTTTTAGGATCTAAATGCCATCTATAAAACATTTTGTAAAAATTCTCTCTTAAATTTTGAGCTTGTGTAAATTTTACGTTCCTCACCCAAATCTTTTCCCACGTGTCCATTGTGATAACTTCCTGGATATTTTGGGCCCATTTTATCATACAATCCTTAACAAGCTCTGTTTCTGAGTCAATCTCTATCAATGCAAGATATATCCGTTTGATATGTGCTGGTCCCTGATTCCTAATTTGCTTTATCAAATTTTCATCAGTCATTGTAAATCCATTTTTCTGGTCTTCTTTCCACCTGGCCCGTAACTGAGTATATTGAAACCAATTTTGAACAACCTTCTCTTCTCGCAAGAGGCTATATGATTTCAAACACCAAACATTTCTTTCCAAACTGAGAATCTCCTTGTACGTAGTCAAATCATGTTTGAAGCCAGCATGTATATTTTCTATTGCGTGTTTTGGAATTGCCCACAATGGTATCTTGCAACTTAACTTATGTCTGTACTTCTTCCAAACTCTCAGCAATGCCTGTCTTAAAATATGCACCCTAAACACGTTGTCTACCTTCTTATCATACAACAAATATGCATGCCAGCCAAACAACAAATCGTGGCCCTCAAGATTTAATAACCTCCCTTGCGTCAAATTAATCCAGTCACTTATTCCTACTAATGCAGCAGCTTCATAATATAATTTAAAATTAGGCAATTTAAGGCCACCTCTCTCACGAGTATCCTGCATAATCTTAAGTTTAACTCGTGGTTTTTTCCCTGCCCACACAAATTTATTGATACCTCGCTGCCATTCCTCCAGATTAGAATCTTTCTTAAGAATCGGTATCATTTGAAATAAAAATAAAAATTTAGGCAGGACATTCATTTTTACTGCTGCAATCCGTCCCAACAAAGACAATTGCAATTTTTTCCAACTCTCCAATTCTTTTTGAATTTTCCCCCATAATTTTTCATAATTAACAACAATAATCTCTTAAATCTATCACTCTCTAGCTCATATAGGATAACTACAAACAATATTAATATTACTTATATATAAAAAAAAGAAAAGAAAAAAGAAAGGAAGACTTATTCAAATGCTAAATGAAACTTTTTAGTCCCATATTTGTTCTGGATATAATCAATCCATTTTTTCCACTCCATAATATAACGTTCTTGCGAATGATCTTTCAAGTAAGCCGAGATCTTTGCCATTTCCGCCAGGTCAGAAACCTTTAGAGTCCATTCTTCTATAGTCGGCAGATCCTCCTTCTTCCAATATTGACCTATTAAAAGTCTTGCTGCTGTAATTAAGTTCAACATCAACTTAGTGTCCACAACAGTAGCATCTGTAATTATGCCCAACAAAAACAATTGCGGGCAAAACTTTATCCTTTGCTTGAAGATCTTCTGCATATTCCACCAAATTTTTATCCAAAAAGCCTTAACCTTTTTGCAGGTCCACCATATGTGAAAATATGTTGCATCTTCACCACCACACCTCCAACATTTTGGCTGATAGTTCGGATACATACTTGCAAGCTTTTTAGGATCTAAATGCCATCTATAAAACATTTTATAAAAGTTCTCTCTTAGGTTTTGAGCTTGTGTAAATTTAACGTTCCTCACCCAGATCTTTTCCCACGTGTCCATTGTAATAACTTCTTGGATATTCTGGGCCCATTTTATCATACAATCCTTAACAAGTTCTGTTTCTGAATCAATTTCTATCAATGCAAGATATATCCGTTTGATATGTGCTGGACCCTGATTTCTAATTTGCTTTATCAAATTTTCATCAGTCATTGCAAAACCAATTTTCTGATCTTCTTTCCACCTGGCCCGTAACTGAGTATATTGAAACCAAGTTTGAACAATCTTCTCATCTCGCAAGAGGTTGTATGGCTTTAAACACCAGACATTTCTTTCCAAGCTTAAAATCTCCTTATACGTAGTCACATCATGTTTGAAACCAACATTTATGTTTTCTATTGCGTGTTTTGGAATTGCCCACAACGGTATCTTGTAATCTAACTTATGTCTATACTTTTTCCAAACTCTCAACAATGCCTGTCTCAAAATATGCACTTTAAACACATTATCTAGCTTCTTATCAAACAACAAATATGCATGCTAGCCAAATAACAAGTCATGGCCCTCAAGATTTAATAATCTCTCTTGTGTCAAATTAATCCAGTCACTTATTCCTGATAACGCAGCAGCTTCATAATATAATTTAAGATTAGGCATTTTAAGACCACCTCTTTCACGAGTATCCTGCATAATCTTAAGTTTAACTCGTGGCCTTTTCCCTGCCCAAACAAATTTATTGATACCCCGTTGCCATTCTTCCAAATTAGAATCTTTTTTAAGAACCGGTATCATTTGAAATAAAAATAAAAATTTAGGCAAGACATTCATTTTCACTGCTGCAATTCTTCCCAACAAGGACAATTGCAATTTTTCCCAGCTCTCCATTTCTTTTTGAATTTTCCCCCATAGCTTTTCATAGTTATTTTTGTATAACTTTGTATTAGAGGGTGACAAAATCACCCCCAAATATTTGACCCTTTTAACAATCTCAAATCCAGTTAATCCTTCTAAAAGGGCCTTTTGCGATACTGTCATATTTTTGGCCAGAATTTTAGTTTTTTGTGCATTAACTTTAAATCCAGAAACCTTCCCATATTGCATTATTATCTCCATCAGGTCCACAACAGAGTTTTCTGGCTGGGTCACCGTAACAACCAGATCATCTGCGAACGCTCTCAGTCTATAATCCTGATCTCTAATTTGTATACCCTTAATTCTTTCCGAATTCCGTATTTTTACCAATAATAACTCCAATGTTAAAACAAATAATAAAGGTGATAACGGACACCCTTGTCTTGTGCCCTTCTCGATATTACATACTTCAGTCAAACTATTGTTAACTATTATTCGGGCAGTTTGTTTTTGATATAATGCCCTAATTGGTTGCAAAAATTTATCCCCAAAATTCATTTTATCTAAAACTTTCAAAAAAACCTTTACAAATGTTTGTATGCATCAGCTCATTGGCTGGGGAGAGAATTCTGCTGAATCCTTACTGTTTTGCTGAACTTTCCCAATCCTGAAGGAGCTCAGAATACTGTAGTTCATATAAAATTAGCCAGTCCCGGCTTTCAAATAGCTAAGTAGGGAGGTCACCTGATGGCCTGTACTTAGGATTCTTAGGATTGCTTAGTGCCCTTCAGGAAGTCTAGTCATCTGAATACAGAGGTTGCTGCTAGGCATCATACTTCATTGTCTCATTTCACTCGACTTTAGATTGTTGATGCCATCCCAACACTTCTGTAAAATCACTGGGCCAGCTGGTAAGGCCTTGATGAGTCGGCTGCTCAAAGGCCTGGCAGTCTGATGAAGGTGTGTGTGTGTGTGTGTGTGTGTGTGTGTGTGTGTATGTGTATGTGTATGTGCATGCTTGTGCTTGCATTCTTGGAACAAAACACTTCTGTGAAGAGTTATCCTTGGGCACAACTTGGTGTTGGTTCTTGATTTGGCCAAACTAGTCCTACAGCTTTGCACATCCTGCTTGCTATTGAACAGCAGATGTGTGTCTGATGAGCATGGAACTGGCCCTAGAATTCTGATGTATTTTGATTTGTAGAAAAAATCTTTGTAACTCAAAAAACTGAAGGAAACTCTGAGGTGATGAAGATTATTAGGCAGCTTGTTTCATCTGTTTTCTTTGATCTTCCTTGTACAGATTTACTTCATCTCCAATTTATTTTGTTTTCGTGATTCCACTCTGAATGCTGTAAAGTAGAAAAGCAACATAAAATATTTTAAATGAAATTATCTATAAATATTACTACAGATACTTCTCGACTTATGACCATTTCTTCAAAATTGCCATGGTGCTGAATGAAGGGATTTATGATCCCTGCTTGAAGTTCCAACTGTTGTAGCACCCCAGCAGTTACATGATCAATATTTGGGCACTTGACAGCATGGCCGCCCTTACGACCAGTGGAGCATTGCTTCTCACTCCACAATGGGCCAGAAGGCCTCAACTGACTAGGTCCACTAGCATGTGAGTCTTTTCCCTGCTCCACCACTCCTGAGAAGCCTAGGTCTTCTCCCTACCCCACCCCACCTGCGTTCATTTCCCTTTACCTGCAGCTCCTGACGGGCATGCCCAGGCAATGCGAGGCACAGCTAGAAAGCTAGGGAAGGCCATCTTCCTCAAGGATAGAGAAGCAACATTTCTCAAGGCTGCAAAGAGCCTCTCTAGCTTTGAAGAAGCTTTCTGTCCAACAAAAGTTCCTTTTTCTGGCCAGCCTTGAGAAAATGTCCCAGGAGTGGTGCACCAAGGAGGCCTGGGCCTCTTGGGAGTGGTAGGTCAGGGAGAAGGTGCCCACAGTAGTGGGCCTAGTCAGCCAAGGCCTCCTGACCCAGGGCAGATTTGTGAATGCTGGTGGGTGCCAGGCCTCCCAAGGCCTCCCCCACCCTCTTAAACATTAAGAGTCACTTTAATGACCACAGTGGGGAGAATTGACATTGTGGTTCTTGAGTGATACAGTCACATGGACATCTCTCTTAATGACTAAAATTCCAGGCTCAGTTGCCATACGTTGAGGACTACCTGTATAAATAAAATAAAAGACTGTTTACTAGATTTTAATTTTGTGAAATGTGAGCAGTTATGGGATTCCTGGCTTCATTTATTTGCTATAGAAAGTTTCTTAGCTAGGCAGATTTTATAGCAAGCAACATTAAATGGTGATGGGATTAGTTCTGTTTTCTTCTAATGAAGACTAAAATCGTTTTTACCAATAAGACTACAGAATTTACTACTCCATAAAACCATATTCGGTCTATAAATACATATTTAAGACAGTTGTAGTATCTTGAAGGAATGAAAAGTAGCATTTCCCCCACACAACTTGACACTGTCAAAGCAAATTTTCCTTTTAATTCTTTAGGTAAAGGTAAAGGTTCCCCCGCACATGCGTGCTAGTCGTTTCTGACTCTCCGTTTCAAAGCCGAAGAGCCAGCATTTGTTTTTAGAAGTCTGTTAAAAATTATTGTGTTACACTTAGCCATGTTAGAATTAAAAGAGCCTTGCTGGAGCAGTGGGCTAATGCCTCCTTAAGTAACACCAGCTGCCTGCAATTAGTGCAGGTTCGCATCCCACCAGGCTCAAGGTTGACTCAGCCTTCCATCCTTCCGAGGTAGGTAAAATGAGGACCCAGATTGTTGGAGGCAATTAAGCTGACTTTGAAATAATGCCGCTTGGGGGGGGCGAAAGCCCTAATAATAAGCAGGCATATACATAGAATGAAGGCTATTGCTAAGCACATTGATTTGTGCTTTAGATTGTAAGCCGCCCTGAGTCTTCGGAGAAGGGCGGGATATAAATGGGATTAAAATAAATAAAATAAATAAAAATAGAATGGAGATAGCTAAATAAGTAAAATAGGGTATTTCTCTTAAATCAGGATTGGTCTCTGCTTCATAGATTTGATTTGGCTCTCTACTTTGAGAGCACAGGACAACTTTTTCTGATCAGATTTTCTTAATTTTGTGTACTTTGGCACCTTTAGGAACTGAGGCATAAAGTAGGGAGCTGCTGTTTTTGAATACTTTGAAAAATATCGCCTTATTTTCTTTTACTATTTCTACTGCTGCATTTTCTTTTCTTTCTAGTATTGTCCAACAACTTGTACTTATTAAATAGTTTGTGTATTTATAATTAAAAGATTTTATACTAATAAGATTTAACTTATTCACCTAAGCCTAGGTGAATTAATTATATGATTTCTGAATTTAAAACCTAAGGAAAAAATAAGAGTAAAATCTTTTTGTGATCTTATTGTATCATTTGTGTGATTATGTCATTCTAAAAATAAATACATTCGTGCCCATTCTGTTATCAAATAAAACCAAAGAGTTTTTCTCCTCATTTTCTTTTGTTGGAGTTTACAGTGGTAACTATTTTAGAAAAAGAATTTTAATCTTGATAGCATGAATGTAGAGTATCTCTGATGACAAAATAACACTGTATCTGTGTGGAAAATCTGGTAATTCTCTGAAATAAGGAACTGTTAATCCTCAATGCTTCAAGTCCTTCAACTGTTCAAAGTTATGGCGTGCTTCACCAACCAAACATACTAATGTTCCAGTTCCAATAGGTGGCCCTGGTCCCATGACCGCATTGTGGGCACTTAGCAACTGGCCGGCATTTATGGATGTTTGCAGTACCTGAAGTCAGATGACTGTGATTTACAACATTTTTGCCAAAAACTGTCGCTTACTTCTGATTTTTGTCAAAGACACCTGTAGCGAACAACTATACTGCTCAAAAAAATAAAGGGAACACTTAAACAACACAATGTACTGTATTTAATAGTAGGATGTCTTATCTTGTGTTCCCTTTATTTTTTTGAGCAGTATAGTTTGCTTAACCACTGTAGCACTCACTTTGCAGTTACCACATTCATTTAACAACCACTGCAGAAAGGGGTTTTAAAAGTGGCTCAGTCCTATGATGACCCATGTTACAACGGTTACAACTTACGCCCATAATGGGCAAGCTCCATTATGGTCATAAGCTTAAGACTAGCTGTATACATGTTTCCCCGTTAAGGGACCTTCTAAAAAGTATTTTTATGCCAGAAGCTAGGAATTGAATTGCTCTGAATACACCTTACTTGTATGTCACAGGGACAATTTCCCAATTCACATCACATATGCTAGTAGCCAACTCTGGGCTGAATTATGACATCAAGGAAACCAAAGAGGATTATTGAAAAACAAGGGGGAAGTAATGTGATGGCTGCAGGAATAGAAACACACACACACACACACACACACACACACACACACACAAACAGAGGAAGAAACCTTGAAAAGGAAAATAAAATGCAGAAAACTCCAGGAAGAATTGAACACACTCAGAGGGAATAAGATACTTACGCTGTCAGGGTTAGAAATCATTGGTAGGGGGGAAATGAAATAGAATTTTCTGAAATTAGGAGTGGCAGGTTGGAATGCTGAGCATTTTTGCTAAATCCCACTTATCGCTATCAATAATTTCAGAAACTGTGTAATTTTAATAGGTCACCATAGGCATTTCACTATAGCACTATTGATCTTTCTAGAACTCCTCAATTTATCTGTTGTTTTTTTTAATTGCAGGTGGCAAATTCAGAATAACAACCATGTGATTGGCAAGCTCATCAGTTGGTGGCACCGCTTCATTTTCTGGAGAGCCTATACTTCCCTTACAAGTGCATGCAGCCTCCTTGCTTCCTAGGACATTTGTCAGCCAGCAAGGAAACAAAAGGGAGGAAGTGCTGAAGGGAGCGATGGGAATTGAAGGCCATGGTCACCTGAGATAAATGGCAGATCACTGGGGATCTAGTCTTGCAGCTGCTCACTTAGTCCTGTTTCCCCTCTGCAGCCTACATTTCTTTTCTGTGAGCTGCCACTGCCTCTTCCGGTGGTGGCGCTGGAGACACCGAGGCAGCTTGATAGGTGCCAAACTTGAGGCAAGGCTAAGCCACCCACCTCATCATGATTCAGCTATGGAGAGTGGTGAGGCATGTGCGACAGTTGGAGCTCCACAGACTGATTCTGCTGCTGATGGCCTTCAGCCTGGTCTCCATGTGCTTCCTGGCTTACTATGTCACTAACAGTCCCAAAATCAAGGAACCGCCTCCTCTTCCCTTCAGCGATTGCAGTAGTCAACACCGGATCCTCATCCAGCCCCAGGCAAGCTGGAGGCTTACAAAATCAGTTGACAACTCACATACAGACCCCGTGGTACTAGTTTTTGTGGAAAGCATTTATTCCCAATTGGGTCAAGAGATTGTGGCCATCTTAGAATCAAGCCGGTTTAAATACAGGACAGAGATTGCTCCCGGAAAGGGAGACATGCCCACTCTAATGGATAAGGACCATGGTCGCTACGCTCTTATTATCTATGAGAATATCCTTAAATATGTGAACCTGGATACCTGGAACAGGGATCTTTTGGACAAATACTGTGTGGAGTATGGAGTAGGAATCATAGGTTTCTTCAAGGCAAATGAGAACAGCTTGCTTAGTGCTCAGCTCAAAGGCTTTCCTCTCTTCCTACATTCCAATTTGGGATTGCGAGATTATCACATCAATCCCAGTGCCCCTCTTTTGTATGTTACCCAGGCCAACGAAGTGGAGCAAGGCCCTCTGCCTGGGGACGATTGGACAGTGTTCCAGTCAAATCACACAACCTATGAACCTGTGTTGATGGCCAGCACCAAATCGTCTGAATCGATCCCTCACCTGACTACGCACAGAGCCTTGCATGCCACAGTGGTGCAGGATCTTGGTCTCCACGATGGCATCCAGAGGGTCCTTTTTGGTAATAATCTCAATTTCTGGCTGCACAAGCTCATCTTTGTCGATGCTATTGCTTACCTGACTGCCAAGCGTCTCTGTCTGACCCTTGACCGCTACATCCTTGTGGACATTGATGATATCTTCGTGGGCAAAGAGGGGACACGCATGAAGGTGTCTGATGTAGAGGTAATGTGGAACAGAGTGGATGGGAATATAAACAAACAACTGCCAAACCCCCAAGTATCTTTACTAATAGATTCAAATGGATGTAGATTCCCACTGTTTCCATTAAACATACGAGAATTGCAACACTTTTTTTTGTAAAATGCTAATTCTTTTCTAAAATACCTTTTTTCCTTCTCTAAATTCTGAGATCGTCAGTTTTGGGGGAAATGAAAGATCAAATGTCTTTTGTTCTAAAACTGTCACCCCTAATTCTGATTATCTGATGTTGAAGAAGTGATCACGACATTTGCTATCACAACAGTCTGCATTTATCTTTTGTACCAGTGATGTGAGTGGGTTTGCTAAATTCGGTCTTCGTTGAATTACAAATTCAAACTTACCAATTCTCAGGAGGAAAGTAAAGCTTAGCTGACAGTGGACATTTTTAACAATTGCTAAGAGATGGCAGAGTGGATGAATTTTATTGCCCACCTATAAGGAAGCCATAGGTTTAGGCGTCTACATTTTTGAGTACAGTAAGGATAAAACCATAATATATTTGCTGGGAGAACAACCCCACTGGATTTTTCTACTTAATCTACGTATAGCATTGGATTTAAAGAAAATAGTCTATGTCTTAGTAGAGTATGAGGCTAAAGATTTCACAGTACTATGAAAAATTATTCATCCGATGGATTGCACGATCTATTTTATAAATGTTTACATAGCAGCATATTTTGAAGTTCATTTAAAGTGAGAAGTTCGAGCCCTTTTAAATATTGCTTGTGGTGCACTTTTAAGAGTTTGTTTCCTGATGACCTCTCATAAGAGCTGAGCCTGTTTCAATTGCTGTTTTTAAAATAGTGGTAATGCAGCTTCTCATAAAAATGGGCTTCTGTTGAAAAAGATAGAAATAGAATAATCTGGATGTCTTTTCCTGGTGACTAATACAAGAATCCATAAACAGGATAGTCAGGTCAATCCTGCTAGTTGTGTGCTTTTTTGTTTTGTTTTGTCTTACTCACTCTTACGAACCCTTGCTAAGTTGCTGAAGAAGAGATCAGAGTCAGCTTTGCTTCTGTCCAGAAGAAGTAATGAAATAATTGTAGGGTACACCTTCCAGGTGGTTGGAAGATAGTACACTCTGAAGTGGGGTTTAAATTTTAATAGTGACATTCCACTGTGTTTTATGCTGCTTTCTCTTTCCCAAACGTTTGGTATAGTAGGAAAAACAAGACTCCATCTTTCTTATAAAACTGTGGTGCACGGTTCAGGAGCCGGGAAAGTCCATGCATAAAGCCAGACCGCTAAAGCGATCTAAATTTGTGAGAAAGACAGAGCCTGTAATGTCCTCGTACAAAGATGGTGGGAACTTGCCAGGCTTGGAAAATCCTAACTAAAACCCTGGGTTTATCCAAAGAGCATAAGCTCAAATTAAAAATCCTGCTTATTTCAGGTATAATTCCCAGCCTCTTTTAAGTGATGGTTGTTGAGCAATTGTTTTTGTTTTTATCACACATTTCTATGAGTACTCCAAATTGTTGGCAGTTGGGATCTCAGCCAAGGATGAAACCCAGAGCTTCCCTGCCTAGTCCTGTGTGGAATTATAGAAGTTAACCTCCCTTTGCAAAGCTGCTCTGGTGATTACAGAAGGACTCAGATGAGATCACTCTAAACCACACTTTGTTTACCAGTTTAGCAATGTGAAATGGAGCATTAATCTGACATTAGTTGAATGGATTTGATGCTAAGAAGATAATACTTTTATGCATTTGAAAGAGAATCTCTGCCATGGTGGAAAGATTAACTTCTTTTTTCAAAAACAAAACAAAAACAAAAGGTAATCTTGCAAGTTTGTTGATTTCTTAAATGAGAAGTGCAGCAGAGGAACATTTCCCAGTGTCAAAACAGTTGGCATGTTTTTCAGAGATTAATTCCAAAATGTAAGTATATTAACTCACTATCACATCTACTTTCAGTGTGACACATCTAGCTGCTTGTTTCCAAATCATCATCTTGTCAAAATAATATTTAAAAATACATATTTTTTGGTGTACACTGAGCAGCAAATTGGAAGAATATACATACACTTAATTTGCTTTGTATCATTTTTGTCTTTTCATTATCTGATATTTGAAAAAATTGGGAGAGAAAAAATGGAACTGATATGAAAAAAACCAAAGCAAACTGGTGTGAAATGGGAATTTGCTGAGTGAAATCTCCCATTTTTTTGGAAATAGACTTGCCCACATTCCTAGAGAACTTTAAAGGAAAAAGTGATTGTCAGCCGAAATATACAGAAGACAATTTACAAGGGACGTGGAATTGCATAACTTGCCATCACTATTACATATTATTTTTAGAAAATGTTTTGTGGGGCCTATATCTCATCTTGTTGCTTTGATTTGAAGAAGGTGAGAAGTAAATAAGAAAAGGTGTCAAACTGCGTTGCTCTCTTTCCTGAAGAATTGCTTCATAGATTTCATAAGTCACCTAATTTCTTCCCCCCAGATATTTTGTTTGAGTGCCAGTTTTAGTCTAAAAAGTGACAAGGAGGAAGATGCAACTCTTTTCCAATTTTATTTCTGGGTACATTTTTCAAGACTGAGACCACTCAGGGCAGTGGGCAAAAGGGGGTTGCTCAATGTATCCAGATGCTCAGATGCTTCTTCTGGTCTTGCCTTCAAGAGCCTGTTTGCTGGGTCTTTCCTTTCATATTTACACTAATTCTGAAATAGGTCTTGGAAGAGTAAATAAAATTAAACTTGATGATGAGCAAATCAGATGTAATTGGACTTATAAAAACGTAGGGATCTTTGCTTTCATTCAATCTGTGCATGTTCTTAGAATAAAAATGGGAAATACGTATCAGGTTATAATTTTTAGAAATAATAGGTATGTAATTATAGGAACAAATCTATTTGCATAATAAAATTTAAAAGAAAGTATGGAGCATTGCCTAGAACAGGGGTGTCAAACTGCCGGCCTGCGGGCTGGAATGTGTCATGGCGAAACTGCGCCCCACCCCATTGTCGGCAATGGGAAAAAAGTCACAATACATTGCGACACGTCACATGGCATTGACAGTTTGACACCCCTGGTCTAGAAGCATCTGATAGATGTTGCTTAGGAAAGTTACATCAGTCAAAATAAATCCAATTATAAGCATGGATTTGTTTTCAATATACTAAAATGTCAGAAGAAAGATAAATAGTACCTGCAAATCACTTACGGAAATCTTCTATTTCTGTCTTTTATTGATGAGGACTGATTATTGAGTTTGTGGATATTTTGAGACCCAATGTTGAGAACCATATGAAATCAAGATTCACCCTGTAAAGAGCAATTGTTTGGGGATGTTCTTGAACCTAATTGGGTGGAGGGTTCCTATCAGTAGGACCAGTGCACTTTCCTGAAACATGGGAATGCCTTGAATTTATCAACTGACACGTCTGTTGTTATAGTAACCCAAGTTAGGCTTTGCTAAGCTGCTTAGCATTACCTTTCTCTCTGAAGGCATACCTTCCCAGATACTTTGGAATGTCAGGACTCAGTAACACAGAATCCAGAGGCCAAATCCAGGGATTTTAGTCAAATGAGGTTGCTTGTAAATTATATGTATATGCACTATATATGTATTACTCAGTGGAACACTAAATATGAAATAGTGTTTTAAAGAATGAGACAATTATCCACCCTTAAACAAACAACACTCAAGCAGACGTCCTAAGAGGACTATATAGAGCCTCAATTATAATTCAGAATGTGGATTGTAATTATTAAAATTTTGTCAGAGAGCCAGCAGAATTGTAGTTATTCAAAGGTTGAACTTAGACATAGAAAAAACATGCCCCAAATGAAACTCGATGACCTTGGGCATTTTGTTCTTTTCATTTTTAGATTGCATGTATTTTTTGGAAACTGTACAAGATATTACAGTCAGTGTACATTTAACATGCCGGTTATTGAAAAAATTCAAAACAGCCAGGTTTGATTTCAAAATAGGAAACCTCTAAAAAAGGGAATTACCGTAATAAGAAAAAGTATCCAGAATTATTGCGGAGACAATTTAGAGTGCAGTAACTGGAGTCATAAAATGCTCGGGATGTGTAGACCAGAAAAAGATGCCACAAGTCCAGAAAATGCCACAGCAGTTAAAGATCAAAGAAATATCAAAACACAGACCCAGAAAAAGACAGATTCAGCTAGCCTGGAATACTGACCCTGGTATATTTCAACGAGGAAACTTTGGGTGTGGGAAGCCTGAAAGTGAGAGAGGGGTGATGATGTGGGGCTGTGTCTTTTGGACTTCCAGTTTATGCAGTTGATAAAAGAAATAAAAGAGGAAGTTGTTGAGAAGGGTATGAATTTGCTTTTATCGTGTGAGTTGGTTAAGAAACTGGCTTGAATGGTTTCTCTCAGCCTGTTCTTTTCTTGCAGGCTCTTTTAAACACTCAGAACAAGTTGAGGGCTCTGGTCCCCAATTTCACTTTCAATCTGGGATTCTCTGGGAAATTCTACCACACTGGTAAGCTTTTTTGTTCTTTGTGAAGCTGACCAATTTCTTAGGAGCAAACTAAGGTTGGATTCACATATCTATTTAATCATAGTTTGCTTAATCATACACTCCTAAATTGGCTAGATTCAGGCAACCTTGACAGAGCTGCCCAGAGTTTGGTATAAGACGGGTAGCAATATTAATGTTTTACTAAATAAGCCTGCTGATTCAAAAGAAAGCCATATTACTGCATAGTGAAAAATGAGAGTGGTCTTTTGAAGACCCAACAAACAAAGAAATAACTGGTATGGTTAGAATATTTAGCCAAGATTTCTTGTAATCACTTAGCTTGGCTGAGAAATTCTGGGATTTAAAGTCCACAAGTCATAAAGGGGCCAAGTTTGAAGACCCCTGTTTTGGACAAATAGTCAGATGCTTAATCTGCTGTAACACCAGTGGAAGGTTTTCTCTCTTTGAAAATAACTGGCGAAGAAGCTTCAAGTCTCAGCAAAGACCTCATTGGGAGACAAAGCAAATAGCTTCAGATCTATTGTGCAGTAGTTTTGTTGGTCTTTAGTATCTTTGTTCAATAATGACCCAGCAACCCTTGCTTAGTCCTTTTTCCATGGGCCTCCAGGTACAGATGAGGAAGATGAAGGCGATGACATGCTCTTAAAGAACAGGAAGGAATTCTGGTGGTTTCCTCATATGTGGAGTCACATGCAGCCACATCTCTTTCACAATGTTACTGTGTTGGCAGAGCAAATGAAACTCAACAAGCAGTTTGCTTTGGTAAGGGACAACTTTCTGGAATGTTTCAATCTGCTACATGGTTTGTACATGACCACTGCTGAGTTCTAAGATAAGGATGTAAAGATAATAGTACAGTTTGCGGTAAGAGAGAGTTTGTAGAAAGTGTTTAAAAAACAGGTGCCATCTGAGACACAGAACAACAGAACTCTGTCAAAAAAATATGAAATTTCTTCCAATTCCTAAGTGTTGTGTTCTTCCTAGATCCTGCTGCATGCTTTCCAGTTCCATTAATATTTCACATCTGGCCTGCAAGTTGCACCCTCTCTCATATCTTCTGTATGTTAGGAAAATTTGCCAATGAAAAATGGAACTGATTTGTACTGATCTGTCCATCCTACTTAATAACTTTATGGCAAGCAAACATATATTCCTTGTCTTGCCCCATAGCTAGTGGCCCTTCTCTTCCGTCTTGTTAAATTGCTAACAATGAAGTGTAGAACTCTTAAAATTTGTTTTGACCCCAGGAACATGGGATTCCCACAGATATGGGCTATGCAGTAGCCCCCCACCACTCAGGAGTTTATCCGGTCCATGCCCAACTCTATGAAGCATGGAAAACTGTTTGGGACATTCAGGTGACCAGCACAGAGGAATATCCTCATCTTCGACCTGCCCGATATCGACGAGGGTTCATCCATAACGGAATCATGGTAAGATGCTGAACCCTGTTAACTATCTAGAGGAGAATAGACCACCAATTCTGGAGTGCTCTTCTCATTGTTGGGAAATCAACTTTCCTGAAGTTCTCAAAACTGAAAAAAGGGGAAGTGCTCAAATGAACCATCTTGTTCTCTGTAACAGTCTCTTGACCAATAAAATCATAACTCCAATTATTTTATGTTGAAGCAGGGAAGAAGTTCTCTTTGATTTAAAACATCTCTAGGCTTAAATTTTAAGAATCATCCATACAAAGTTGGACAGTTAATTAACAGGCTTTGGAGAACCAAAAGATTTTTTAAAGGGTTGGTACAGGAGACAGGGAGAACTGAACATAATCAGTGGCCACAGAAAATACACCAGGATAGGCAGTGGAATGCAAGGAACTAGAATACAGCTTGGCGCAATAGAGACACCCACATAAATACATCTTGTTTCAGGTCCAACTCATCGTGTGATCATAATTCTATACAATGAATAAAAATTATTTTGAGAAAGAGCTATTTCAGCTCTAGCCCTTTGAAGAATGTGAAAATAGAAAGGCAGTTCTTGGCAATATCACAGTCAGTCTCCACTCTACCTCTGTAGAAGGTTTCATGGGATGTTGGGAATCTCAGCTGAAGGCCAGAGCATTTGATGTGGAGGAAATGGATTCTGGCCATCAGTTGGTCTCGGCCTTTCCCTCAGCCTTTCACAGCCAGAACCAGCACCCTGTTTAATTTTTCTTCTCTTCCTCTCTGGCTTATTCAGGTGTTGCCTCGCCAGACTTGTGGTCTTTTTACTCACACTATATTCTATAATGAATATCCTGGTGGCTCCAAGGAATTAGACAAGAGCATTCGTGGTGGTGAACTTTTCCTGACAGTGCTCCTGAATCCAGTAAGTATTAAGAATACAGAAGTCTTCATTCAAATCATGGACCTTCTCTTTTTTTCCTGCATTTGTAGACCACTAAATAAATATTAATTGATGTAGGGACTATTAACCTAAATAGCTCTTCCTTGCATTTTTGGACTTTAAAAGCATGGAAGTTCAGTTTTTAGCAAATAAGATAATGGTACATGAGTGTATGTAGTTGCTTGTAAAGGTTTGTACCGCATTTTTAAATCTAAAATTAAGTACTTATTTATCTCTTGAATGATTTTAACTTACTCATCATCGGTTCTTAATTTGACCAAGATTCATAATCTAAAATACGTAGCATACTAAAGGTGAATGGATCTCACACAAATGGAGCGCACACTCACCCACCACTTTGGGCGACCCAGTTATAAACAGCTCATGGCCCAGTAGTGGGCTGCAGCCTGGGGTTTGGGACCCCTGGTTTAGTTGAACAAATGTAGGCAACAATTTTATAAATAAACAAATTATTTGTCATTTCCTGTTTGCAGTTTTTCTTTTTGAGTTGCTTGTGTGAGGTCACAATTCCACATAGAACAGCAGACATGGATTAATAGTTGTAATTTCACCTGTTCACTATTGCCCAGTTAGTATCACATAATATTATTTCTATGCTTCAGTGAACCAGTTTTCAGCCAATTTTGTGAACTCCTAGCGAAGCAAAAGTTGAACTCAAAAACATTTTTTTAAAAAAGCCCAATGCAACCAGCAACCAGCCAATCGCGTTATAGAAAGTAGAGAAAGTTTTCTTTGTAGAAAATAGGCAGGTTGGGAGTGAAATTATACGTTCTTTTGCTTTCCTTTTAGTAATTCTGTCTCATGGGCGTCTGTTGGTGGCAAGCAATTTTTTTATTTATTAAATTTGTTTGCTGCTCATCTCACCCTGAGGTGACGCCAGGCGGCTAATCTCCAGAGGGTGTTCCCGTCTGTGAGCTCTTCAGAGCCACATCTGATGGTGTCACTCTGAGGATGCTATGTCCCAGGAGTGAAGGCCAGACAGAACATCTTCTGGCCCAGCTGATTAGCAGAGCATGGGCAGAAGCTGGGACTGGAGCAGTAAATGAGCTGTGTCAGCTGGTAGTCAAGGCAGGAAATGGGGGCCAACAGTGAGATGATTCTAGAGCAGGCATGTTAAACTCGTGATGTCACGTGACGTCGCGCGACGTATCGGAACTTTTTCCCATTGCCGAAAATGGGATGGGCGCGGTTTCTCCATGACGCTCTGGCCCACAGGCCGGCAGTTTGACACCTCTGTTCTAGAGTAAATGCAGGGGGGCTGCAAATCATCTGATGGTCCCTGGTCAGTTGCAGTCCTTCTTTGTCCGCCTCCATGTGCTCTCTCAGCACTAGAACAAGAGGGTTTTTCCATTTACAGAGAGATTTAGGGCAAAGAAGCAGGATATGTCAATTTCCCTCTGTTTTAGGTGGCGTTTATGTAATCCCCATAGCCCTCTATTCTCTTACCTGGGACTGAACCCATTTCCACTCAGTGGAAAGGAGCTTTTTTTGCAGAATCCATTCTTGTCTTCTGTTTCTTAGGCAAAGCATGAGAAACCTGGCCTTGTTGGTTATGCTACACATCAATCCACGTGTTCCTCTCCCTGCAACCCATCCTCGGTTTGAGTAAATCAGTAGTGAATTAAGTGCAATATTGGTATGAAGGAAAAATTCCCACAACCAATCAAATATTTATTGACATGCTTGCCTGAGGGGCACAAGTCCTTCACGTTGTTTTATATCTCTGCCCTTAGTCTTGAGGGAAGAAGGACTTTTATTTTTCATTAGCAGAGATTGTTATGTTTAATTTGTGCATGCCTCAGCCAGACATCAGCCACAAAGAACATATTAAAATGAAACTAGGTTTGGCCCCTTATTTTTCAATAGGAGGGGTTAATGTGAGGAGCTGAAGTATTGACTGTGGTCATTTCCTTGATCTCCGTTCTGATCAATGGGACTCCAAAGAGACTTGGAGCAGGTAGACTAGGTAATCAGTGCAGCTTCTGTGGTGAACTTTGGTGTCACTTGCTGTACATTTTTTGTTCTAAAAAAACTGGTAGCAGAGTATGATTCCGTTAGCGGGTGGTGGGGAGCGTGAAAACAGCAGCAATGTAGTGCTTGGCTTTGCTGTGCTGTGGCAAAAATAGATTGCCCTATTTCAAAGGGTGAGCACAGGAAGAGCCACTGAGGTTCCTCAAGAAAGTGCAGAGGGATGGGGTAGCAAGAAGACCAGCAGGAAAGCACAAGGAGCACTGCAAAGCCTCACATAAACCTCAAAGGCATCCTTAGAAAATAATCTGGTGAGTAACTGCACTCCAGTTCAGAAGAAGAGTAGAGAAAAACTGAGGACTTCTTGAGAATCCAAAGAATGACTCTGGCAGCCTGTGATATTTCAGTTCAATGACTAAACAAACAGAATGAATCTCATCCATGTGCCTTCTGCTAACTTGGCATTTTGTGACTGTGCCTGTAACACCATGGCAACCAATTGTGAGGGTACCAATAAGATGTTTCCAAAAAATCTGAAGAATCCACTTCCAAAAGTTTGAGAATACCTTAGGTACAGATAGTCCTCGACTTATGACTGTTTGTTAAATGATGGTTCAAGGTTATGATGGAAAAAGTGACGTGTGACCTGTGCTCACACTTAACGACCCCTATGGTCCACCCCCATGGTGACACAATCACAATTTGAGCCCTTGGTCACCAGCTCACATTTACGGTTGCAATCAGGTGATTGTGATTTATAACCTTTTTTGTCACCATCTGGCAAAAAAGGCCCACTGAGGAAGCTGGACTGTTGTAAAAATTGTTGTAAAATTGGGTCTGACTTAATTTTCAACCGCATTGACTTAAGACAAAAATTCCACTCCCAGTCGTGGTCTGGGTTGAGGACTATCTAACTGTTTTGTGGAGAAACATGCGGTGAAGTCATATCTTTCCCTGAGCTTCTTCAGTTCACACTCCAAGTAAAACTGCGTAGCTGAGAAATAATCTCAGGAGAACAAAAACCTCCCTATGTTTAGAAAAATGGGTATGGTAAAAACATAAATCAAAGATAAATTCATTTTCAGGAATAGGAATGTCTCCTATTTCGTTGAGCTGCCACCTTTTTTTTTTTCAATCTCAAATTTTTGTTACTGAAGTATCTTTAGGTGACCAAAGAGCTTCTATGGCAGGGGCCTTCAAACTTGGCACTTTTATGAACTTCAACTCCCAGAATTCCTCAGTTAGCATGCCTGGCTGAGGAATTCTGGGAGTTGAAGACCACACATCATAAAAGGGCCAAGTTTGAAGGCCCCTGTTCTACAGTGCTTTCACACAAATACAGCTGTCAGCAAAAAGTCAATTTTTCCCCTCACTTTTGCTGAAGAAATGAATAATAACACTTTTCCCCAGGCTTTCGTAAATTAAAAAACGGAGCATACAGGATGTGAGAAGATGACTTTTTGAGGTCATGACATTTATTAGTAAGGCTAAGTTTATGAAATCCTGTGAAATTACACAGTTCCCAATTGTTAATTTTTCAAGTCAAAAATACTGTACCTCTTTTTTGCTTTATAGTCAAGTACTTCCTCAAGACATTGAGAGAAGCCTTTGCTGTTGGTCACATCGTAACATGTCTGCTCTTGCCACACTTCAGGTCACATGGCTGGAAGAGACATTAGAGGTCTTTTAGTCTAATCCCCTGCCCGTGGCAGGAGTCTTTTTACCTTCCTGGATAAATGGTTATCCAATCTTTTCTTGAAAACCTTCAGTAATGGAGCACCCACAACTCCAGGAAGCAAGCCGTTTCATTGATTAATCGTTCTTACTGTTAGAAAATTCTTCCTTATTTCCAGGTTGGATCTCCCTCTGATGAGTTTCCACCCATTGCTTCTTGTCCTGACCTCAGGTGCTTTGCAGACTAAATCAACCGTCTCTTCCCTGTGACAACCCTTCAAATACTGGAAGACTGCTGTCATGTCTCCCCTAAGCCTTCTCTTTGTTAGGCTAAATATACCTAATTCCCTTAGCCGTTTATCATATGATTTAGCTTCCATATTCCTTATCATCTTCTCTGTACTTTTTATAGGGCCTCAGCATCTTTTTTGATCGTAACCAGAACCAGATGCACTATTCCAGGGGTAGGCAACCTCGGCTCTTTTATGACTCATGGACCTCAACTCCCAGAATGCCTGAGTCAGCTGACTCAGGAATTCTGGGAGTTGAAGTCCATGAGTCATAAAAGAGCCGAGGTTGCCTACCCCTGCACTATTCCAAATGTGACTCCGCTAATGCAGTATGGAGCAATACTATAACTTCCTGTAATCTTGATGAACATCCTAATGAGCTGAAACTGATTCCTTGCAGTAGGTTCCAAGATATTCGGGTCCTTATTTGGATACTTTATGGATACAGTTGACAAAACATTCAAATGAGACCTCTAATATCCTGGAATCTATTGCAAGGAATCAGTTTCAGCTCATTAGGATGTGCATCAAGATCACAGGAAGTGATAGTACCTTGCAGCTGACTATAGCTGATATCTATGGGATCCTTTCATTTCCTGGGTTAAGTTTTAGAAGCCCTTAAATAATAAAGATAATTCTGTTGGCCAACAACTTGAATGTCCTCTGGAATTGCAGAATGAGAACTTAAGGAAAATTGTGTCATGGCCCAACTGACTTTATGAGTCTCTGAGGGCAGACCATCTTAATGAGATCTTCAGTATATAACAAGGGTCTTCAAACTTGGCCCTTTTATGACTTGTGGACTTCAACTCCCAGAATTCCTCAGCCAGGCACATTTCATTCAAGTGACTGTCCAGTCTCTATTTAGTGATGGAGCGCCCATGATTTCTGAAGGCGGGCTGTTTCACTGGTTAATTGTCCTCACTGTTAGGAATTTTCTCTTTAATTCCAAGTTGCTTCTCTCTTTGGTCAGTTTCCAACCATTGTTTCTTGTCCTGCCTTCTGATGCCTTGAAAAATAAATTGACCCCTTCCTCCTAGTGGCAGCCCCTCAGATACCAGAATACTGCTATCATGTCGCCCCTATTTCTTCTTTTCTTTAGACTAGCCAAACCCAAGTCCCATAACCGTTCTTTATATCTTTTAGTCTTCAGGCCTTTGATCATTTTAGTTGCTCTTCTCTGAACTTTTTCCTAAGTCTCAACATCTTTTTTGTAGTATGGTGACCAAAACTGGTTGCAGTGTTCCAGGTGTGGTCTTAGTAGGGTTTTTATAAAGCGGTACTAATACTTTGCATGATCTTGATTCTATGCCTCTGTTTATACAACCCAGGGTTGTATTAGCTTTTTTAGCTGCTGCTGCACACTGCTTGCTCGTAGTCAAGTGATCGTCCACTAGGACTCCAAGGTCCCTCTCACAGTTACTGTTTTTGAGCCAGGTCTCGCCTAATCTGTATTTCTACCTTTGGTTTTTCCTGCCTAAATGTAAAACTTTGCTTTTCTCCACATTATTTGTTAGTCTAGTGTTATCTTGGTTGTTGATTATTAGTGAGGAGGTGTTTTGATCTTTTCATTTCCTTTTTGTCTTTAACTCTGTTTGACTGTTGATGGCCAATTTGTCTGAGTTCCAGACTTCCAGCCACTCTGCAGCTTCCCTCCATTATTGACCAACAAGGAGCTGAAGACATCCCTAAAAATCATATAGATCAGAGAGACAGTGGCTTGGTTTATACCACATGCTGCACTAGACTAAAATGAGGTTGAATAGTTTGTACTTTCTGTACAATAGTTTTACCACAGGAACACAGCATGTTATGTAAATAGAGCAAATCTGTCAAAGGCAAATTGACTCTGACTTGACTTATGTGCCTTTTCATTCCTAACTATATATACATTTTCAAGGTCTGCATCTCAAGTTCAGCCAAGGCCTTATTAGGGCAGAGAGTTCTGCCTAACAAGATCTTGACTGAACTTGGGGTGCAGACCTTGAAAATGACAGGAGGTGATATGTGTTTGTGAGAGTGTGTGTGTGTGTGTGCGCGCGTGCACACACACACACACACACACAGAGACACACATTACCTCTCTTCCTAATAAGATCTTGACTGAACTTGGGTTGGTGAATGAAGTTTCATTAGGATGCAATTGCAGGCTCCCCTCATGGATGGTCCCTAGAACTTTTCTTACATGCTTTTCCTAGGAACTTCTTTACTTTGTCTCAAATTGGCATCACCCATTATGGTCACACTGGATAGAAATACTTCTCTTAAATGTGATAACTGCACTTGAGTGTTCAGATGTTAAGATACCATTCATTGTTAAATTGTCTGTTGTATTGCTCATAGTATCTGGCACTCATAACCACAATTGTCTGAATTGTCAAACTAACCAAGAGATTTATAGAGTTCTTACTGCAAGATTAAACATGGGCAATTAGTAAACTTTTTTGCCAAGTTCTTAACTGTAATTATGGTATGCAGACATCCGTTGGTACCTCCAGTATTAATTGTTCTAGATTTGATTTTCTCATACTTTGAAATATTGTATTTGTGTTTTATTGGTCTGGGACTAAAAAACAACAGGATCAAAATTAATTATGTGATATAGATAGATATGACAGTTCCCTTCCCTGTCACACCTCCCAGACTATAAAAAAATGGAACACACAGGTCTTAATACTGTAATTGGATTCTTAAAAGGACATTCCAGTTATATTTGTTTAGACAGATCAAATAAATCCTTGGGTAGGTCTTTCCATGAGATTCTTGGTGGGGGGCAAAGAAGTGCAGGGGTCATATTTCTAGAACACTAAAAGTATTTTGTTGGCTTATGACCTCCACCCACCGATGGAGACTAGATTTTTAGTAAGCATGACAACATGACAGTAGAAGCAGTTCCTTGCACTTGAAATGCAATATACAAATAAAAAGGACAATATAAATAAATAGCTCTGCATTCAACAGATTGAGAGACATGGTGGCTTCCTTTCAGAAAGAAAGAACTAAGTTGGACTGATGAATTAATTAAAATCCTCTCAAGAAGTTCTGGGACACAGGAATTATTTATATGAATATCTTCCTCTGTGTGAAGGATGACTGTAAATGTCAAATCTAAACCAATGAAAGATCAAAAACTATAGGATCTTGGACATTGTATACTTTGCTACTGCAAAAAGCAAGCAGTAGGACCCAAGTGCATTTGTTTGTTGATACTAATGAAAGCTTCCATTTCCTTCCTTGTTTGTAGATCAGCATCTTCATGACTCACTTGTCCAATTATGGCAATGACCGGCTTGGGCTCTACACTTTTGAAAGTCTTGTCAAATTTGTGCAATGCTGGACCAATCTTCGTCTCCAGACATTGCCTCCCATCCAGTTGGCCAAAAAGTATTTTGAAATATTTTCAGAGGAAAAGAACCCTCTGTGGCAGGTGAGGAAGCATTTGGAGAGGGGGGGGGGCATTTTCCAACAATGTCTAAGATAGCCTCCCATTGATTCAGTTCAGCTGAAGAGCTTGATTTGACCTTAATACAAAAGTAGAAAGTTCAGAGTTAAATGAATCTTAATTATTTGCTGCAGGAGAGAAGTTCCTACATTTGATTTTCGTTTTGATTCTTTTGGAATTAACTGGGAATATGGAAAGTTATTGCTGTTTCTGAACATAGGAAACTTTATTTTTGAGAGACGTTTGGCCTTTTTGAATTGACTCTGAATCCATTTTCAGCTTGTACTTTCACTGTACAGGCAAGGTGGGTCATTGGTGAATCCAACAAATTTCTTAATGGCTGGCCCTTTAGCACTGTTTTCATTGTTGGGTAATCTAGGTTCTTCCCAGTTGCAATGTATGGCAGTGAAAGTTGGACCATAAAAAAGGCTGAGCGCCAAAGAATTGAGGCCTTTGAACTATGGTGCTGGAGAAGACTCCTGCAAGTCCCTTGGACTGCAAGGCGATCAAACCGGTCCGTCCTAGAGGAGATCAACCCTGACTGCTCTTTAGAAGGCCAGATCCTGAAGCTAAGTACTTTGGCCACCTAATGAGAAGGAAGGACTTACTGGAGAAGAGCCTAATGCTGGGAAAGATTGAGGGCAAGAGAAGAAGGGGACGACAGAGAATGAGGTGGCTGGATGGAGTCACTGAAGCAGTAGGCGTGAGCTTAAATGGACTCCAGAAGATGGTAGAGGACAGGAAGGCCTGGAGGAACGTTGTCCATGGGGTCGCGATGAGTCGGACACGACTTCGCAGCTAACAACAATCTAGGTTCAGACCCCCAACTGAGGCTGTCATTTTGAAAATAAAACGATATTCATAAGTACTGTACAGTTGGAAACTGCTGTGACACATCGGGGACAGCTCTCCTTTGACAAGCAAGTTTTAGTGACCAATCAAAACAAAGTCAACAGACACCACATATTTGACCTTCCTCTTAGCCAGAAAGATAACCTTAAAACCAGTTTTTGTTTTTCTTCATGTACCAGTCCAGATTATACATTAACCTGTAAATACATCATGGCATCTGTATCCATCAGTCTTTGAAAGAGGAATGAGGAGATGATTATTAGCATCGCTATTTAACTATCTTAAAAAATTCAGCTGGAGAGTTCCCCTGGGTGGGCAGTATTTCAGAGAAGTCCAGTTTTCTTTTATTCCTGGAAACTCCCTCTGATAATATGCAATTAAGCAGTCCTTTGGTAGAATAGATAATAAAGGAACCGGAGTGTTTGAATATCAGTTGCTCCCATCAACTGGCTATAAAAGTTATGCTATGCTAAGAATCCAGCTAGACCAACCTTGAACGAAGATAATTTCACCTGCCTGAGCTATTTCAAATTCTTGCAATACTACCAGATTATCACCCCATCTCCTCCAAATCACAGAATATAAGAGAGAGTATACAGCAGGATGAACAAATGGTCTATTGTTGAATGCTAACACTTTAAATTTCCTGCTGCTCAACCAGCCCCCCCCCCAAAATATCCAGAATTTGAACCCACAATTTCTGATTCTATCTTTTGGAACAACTTTGAATGATCTTCAGGGTTGAAGACAGCTATCAGGTGTTTTCCAAAGTAAAGATACCCATAGCACTCACTGTTCCTCATAATCTTTTTTCTTTGCAAGCCCTTTGTCATCTTGGTGGCTCTCATCTGAACATGCTCCAATATCAGTGCACTTCCTATAATGTGCCGCTCAAAACCCAAGAACATGCTGGAATAATGTGACCGATGCAAAAAAGATTAGAAAAAATAACTTCTCTTGAATTTCCTATTAGGAAAAGACCAAAATCAAACAAACAAGATTTCAAAATATGTGCCGATTTCAAAAAATAAACTTTTCAAAAATTCTTTGTCGTTTTGATACATTAAATGTTTTCATAACATTATGAAAAAAATGTAGTGTGATTAAAAAAAATGTAGTGTGATTAAAGACTCAGTATTCTTCTAAGAAGAATCGCGGTGGCTCAGTGGCTTAGGACGCTGAGCTTGTCGATCAGAAGATCGACAGTTTGGCAGGTCGAATCCCGAGTGCTGCGTAACAGAGTGAGCGCCTGTTACTCGTCCCAGCTTCTGCCAACCTAGCAGTTCGAAAGCATGTAAAAATACAAGTAGAAAAATAGGGACCACTGCGGTGGGAAGGTAACAGCGTTCCATGCGCCTTTGGCGTCTAGTCATGCTGGCCACATGACCACGGAAGACGTCCTCGGACAAACGCTGGCTCTTCGGCTTTGAAACAGAGATGAGCACCGGCCCCTAGAGTTGGAAACGACTAGCATGCATGTGCGGGGGAACCTTTACCTTTACCTTATTCTTCTAAGACCAGTCATCTGGTATCATAGTAGTACATTCCGAATGGTAGAAGGCATCTTAGATGGGGACCTTCTTATACAGTTTATTTACCTAATGCACATGAAGTCTTGTATTTCCTACATGATCTCACATTTGATGTCTTTCTTGACATAGAACCCTTGTGATGACAAGCGACATAAGGATATCTGGTCAAAAGAGAAGACATGTGACCGACTTCCCAAGTTCCTTATTATTGGTCCTCAAAAAACTGGTAACATTTATCCCCAATGGCATTTTTCATCTTAACAATTTGACATTCGTTATTGTGGTAATAGCATTCTGTGGAAATACCATGCTAACAAATAATTTTAAAAATAGGTAGAAATCCCTGTACTCCTTGCCAAAATGAATTATTTTCTAGAACCCTTAGAGATCCTGGCCTTAAGATTACCATACTGAAATTTGGCCACAAAATATATAGAATAATAATCGTGAAATTTCCCATCAATTTTCAGCAACAAACTAAGAAATTAGTGGGGATATCCATAGACCCAATTTCTTGATAAGAATTGCCAGAGAGATGTTGTAGGGAGGTTTAAACTGTAAACCAGTATTCTTCACCACTCCAATATATTGGATAAGTGAGAAGAAATACAAGTTGTCCTTGACTTACAATCATTTATTTAGTGTCTGTTTGAAGTTACAATAGCACTGAAAAAATGACTTATGATCAGTTCTCACAACTGTTGCAGCATCCCCATGGTCATGTGATCAAAATTTGGGCACATGGCATCTGGCATATATTTATGACAGTTGTACTGTCCTGAGGCTATGTGATCATCATTTGCAATCTTCTCAGCTGGCTTCCAATAAGCAAAATCAATGGGGGAAGCCAGATTTGCATAATGACTGCAGGATTCACTTAACAACTGCAGTAATTCACAACTATGGCAAAAAAGATCATAAAATGGGGTGTAACTCATTTAACAACTGCTTGCTTAGGATTGCAAATTTTGGGTTCAGTTGTTACCGTAAGTCAAGGTCTGTATTTGAAACCAGCAGTTATTTGTAGCTGAAGTAAACCCAACATACCTTGATGAAGCTTTTGTTTTCCTCTTATTTCTCTGTTGCAGGCACAACCGCTGTGCATTTCTTTCTCTCCATGCACCCAGCTGTGACTAGCAATTTCCCAAGCCCATCCACCTTTGAAGAGATCCAGTTCTTTAATGGACCCAATTATCACAAAGGAATTGATTGGTATGTTCTTGGATTACTATTGAACTGCCTCCAAGCGCCTTTGGATTCTGCCTAGCTTGGACTTTCTAACCCTGGTCAAAAAGCTAGGCCAAGATTCTCTGCACCCTGTTGTGTTGCCATGCTTCTCCCTCGCACTAGCAGCTTATTATTATTCTTGTTCCAGCATTTAGCCAGTTGTATAAAAGAATGTTAACTTCAAGTGTAATATAACACTGCTAACTTTTAATTAGTCCGAGACCTGCTTGTGTTGGTCACTGGTTTGCATTCATTTCTTTTTAAAAAAAAATATTAAAGTTTTATTAAAACTAAAATAAAAATGAAAATAGTGGGAAAATGGTGAAAGGAAAAGAGAACAGAAAAAAGTGTAGGGGAAAGGGGGGGGGAAAAGCCTTGATTTCTGATTCTTTTTAGTGCAATAGAATAAAATAATAATGTTAAATCCCCAGCTTTTTACTGTAACATATTTCATATGTACTAGCCATTTCTATAATGACAAATTTATCTAGTCAGCAAAGTTTCATTTTTTTCCATCTCAAGCACAAAAATTCAGAAGCGGCTTCCAAGTAGAAGCAAAGTTGGATGCATTCTTTTCTTCGATTAGAGCAGTTAATTCAGCCAGCTGCATTTATCATGTCGTAAAGCAATGACGCGGTGGCTCAGTGGGTTAGGACGCTGAGCTTGTCGATCAAAAGGTCGGCAGTTTGACGGGTCGAATCCCAAGTGCCGCATAACAGAGTGAGCGCCTGTTACTCATCCCAGCTTCTGCCAACCTAGCAGTTCGAAAGCACGGAAAAATGCAAGTAGAAAAATAGGGACCACTCCGGTGGGAAGGTAACAGTGTTCCATGCGCCTTTGGCGTCTAGTCATGCCGGCCACATGACCATGGAGACGTCCTCGGACAAGTGCTGGCTCTTCGGCTTTAAAACGGAGATGAGCACCGGCCCCTAGACTAGCACGCACGTGCGGAGGAACCTTTACCTTTACCTTTAAAGCAATGACTAGATCGGTGTTTCTCAACCTTGATGACTTTAAGATTTGTGGATTTCAACTCCTAGAATCCCCCAGCCAAGATGAGAAACACTGGGCAAGACAGTCTTCAGAGAAGATGTCATTGACGTTCCCCATAAGACAGACTTCATTGCATTCCAGGTTGCATAAGAACATGGCCTATCCAGCAGAAGGGAGGCCAGAGACTCCTGCCAGAAAGATGCAAATGTTTGCGTGTACTGTGTGCCATATCAGAATGAGATGCCCACAAGAGCATTGGTTTCTGGAAATGCATTGAATTTGAGAATTATCAGTTATGTCAGGGGCTTTTTAAATCTTCCATCCATTCATCCCTGAGTCTGTCAGTGCCTGCAAGCTTCTTATGTATAATAAGAAACCAGGAATTGCTCAGTTCCAACATTGTTATTCCCTTATATTTTTTTCCTGATTTCTTCAACTTGACAGGTACATGGAATTCTTCCCCATCCCTTCTAATGCCAGCACAGACTTCATGTTTGAGAAAAGTGCCAATTACTTTGATACCGAGGTAGTCCCCAAACGAAGTGCAGCTCTTCTTCCACAGGCCAAAATCATTGCTGTCCTTATCAACCCCGCTGACCGAGCCTACTCTTGGTATCAGGTAACTCAGAAAGGCTAGGCTGCATAGGTGAAATTTCACATGTTGGCCTTTTGAATTGGGGAAAAGCAGTTTTTTGCTCTTAATTCACTTTTCACACTTGCAGCACCAACGTGCTCACAGTGACCCTGTGGCACTTAACTACACCTTTTACCAGACCATTTCTGCTGGACGCCAGGCCTCTCAAGAGCTGCACAATCTACAGAGTCGCTGTCTGAATCCTGGATTATATTCAAAGCATCTGGAGAGATGGTTAACGTATTTTCCAACAGGGCAGGTACAGCATTTTTTTTCCAAGATCTAGCTTATGTTTACAGGCAATTTAAGTGAACTCTAAAACTGATATTGAGCAATCTTTGTCAAATGTATTAACTTTAATTTGTACAAGCAAACCAGGATTCTTCTTGAATATCTCTTTGTATGTGACAACTTACAAAAGGTCTCTCTCACAAACAAACAGATATTGAATAAGTATAAACACTACTAAAATAACACACTGTTAAAAACTTGCTGACTTTCTAGGTTTCAGAGATGAGTAGACCCAGAGTGCAAAGAAACATTGAAGAAGCAGTTTCTTGAACTTTCGAGCTTCATCATTAATGCAAACCCTGGTTATAGAAAATTCTACACTGTATCTTGCCAGTAGAATCACTGTATATATGAGATAAAGAAATTTCTCAGCCATCCCCTTCAAGAAGGGGGGGGGGGAAAGTATAATTGTCTGGTAACCAGATAGAACTAGGAATTACCTGCTACCGTGTTTCCCTGAAATTTAGACCTGGTCTTATTTTTTTTTTGCCTCCAAAAGAAGCACTAGGTCTTAATTTCAGAGAATGTCTTACCTTAGGACCATCACAGCCAGGCCTCCCATATCCTGACACCTGTCATGTTGCTGCTTGACGTCTTATGCGGCCACTTGCCACCACTTGCAGCCTGATGCCATGTGGTGCATTGCATTGTTTCCGCATGGTGCTTTGCACCATTTCTGCTGCTTGCAGCAAGAAGCTGCACGGCGCTTCGGGCCATTTCTGCTGCTCATGGCAGGACGTCGCACAGCTCTTTGGGCCTTTTCTGACAGCAGAAACAGCCTAAAGAGCCATACGGCATCCTGCCACAAGCAGCAGAAATGGCTCAAAGAGCCATGCGGCTTCTTGCCGTGAGCAGAAATGACCCCAAGAGCCATGCAGCGTCCTGCTGGGAGGAGCAGAAATGGCGCAAAGCACCATGCGGCATCCTGCTATGAGCAGCAGCATCGGCCCAAAGCGCTGTGAAACCTCCTGCTGGGAGCAGCGGCACTGGCATGATGAGCCACGCAGGTTGACAGGTGTGGGAGGCCTGGTTGTGGCGGTCCTACCGGTAAGGTAGGCAGGTGTGGGGTACGTGGGGCAGCTTTACCCCCCGTACCCCTGCCCTAGCTTGATTTTTAGGCGTGCACCTCGCCCCAAAACTAGGGCTTATTTTTGGAGTAGGGCTTATATTAGGCCCACTCCAAAAAAACAAGCTAGGGCTTATTTTTTGGTTGGGTCTTGCATTCGGGGAAACACAATATGTCTGTCCAGCTATATCATATTGATTCTCCGTTCAGGAAATATCACTAAAGTGATGTACATCATACAGAAATACTCTACAAGTCTTTGGTGAGATTTTGTGTAAATGCTGCAAAGAGAATATTGTCAGCCCTTTTGAACCATCCATAATCCTGAAGTGCTGTAAGTGGTTTACTTAAGTGCTATGAAAACATAAAGTGAGTTGTTTACTAAGCAAATAACTCCCAGAGTTTGCCATGTCTTTATTGAACATATTGAGCCAAATTATTTTTTCTGTTGGAAAAGGTTTGTGAAGGCCAACAATATCGTTCTCCTGAAGGGATCAATTGAGCTGGCTCTTCCAGTTAATGAGACCACAGCCAGTGAGACACTTGAGGGACCTTCCCCTATGCAGAAATATTATATATTGTCATCATGATGCAGGTTTGTGAAAGGGAATCATGCCCCAATCAAGAGACTTTCACAGACTTCCAGAAAAATCTTCATGTCACTCCTCATGAAGGAGTGAGAGGGGCTCTGAAATCATTGCAGCAGTTCCAATGCAGGGCAGCCCAAAAATATCCGTAGTTGAAGCAGTTCAGTAAAAAGCCAAAATACTTTCAAGCGAGCATGCAAGGTTGATCAACAGGTATCACTGTTACTGTTAAAGGAACTTTTACTGAGCCTGTGTCTTCATATCCTTTTTCAATAAACATAGCAAATGTTGGCTCAATGGGCTCAATAAAGGCACAACGCTGGACCCTGCTTGTGGGTTGTTTGTCAAATCCAAATCTCCTTATCTACAGATAGGTCTTAGGTAAAGATTATTGAAGGTCGCAGTCTGGCAGGATTACAAATTGTACTAAAAGTTTCTTTCATTGATGCAGTGGTTGGTTAGATTTACCATGAACTTTGGCCATTTCTCCTTCCATTTAGATTCTGATAGTTGATGGGCAGGAGCTCCGACACAGCCCCTTTTCCATCATGGACAACATTCAACGGTTTCTGGGAATCACACCACTGCTCAACTACACACAAGCACTAAAGTAAGGATTCTCCAATTGCATGAAGGCACTTTCATCCTGAAATCTTTGTAAAGATGTATACATTTGTGTGACAGCTGCTTATAAGCTAATTTCCCTGTATGACCTGATTTAAACACAGCACTTCTAGGTCAACAAAGTATTAAATGAGGAGGTGGTCAGGCAACCCCTTCCCTTCCTTTCATAGAATTTCTGGTTTGTTTTATCACTCTTCCCATTTCCACATCATGAGAATCAGAGGATGTGGAGCCCAGGAGCTTGTTAATTGCTCCCACTTCAGTCAGTCTTAACTTGTTTGTGAAGGCCTGGCAGGGTAGACAAGTCGCTCCCCTCTTTATAGTCTCATCAAACCAGGTTCGATGGCGTGGGATGGTGCTAGTGGCAGCCAAACAACATCCGAGCTTGTTGCCATCTTCTAGGGATCCCTTATCTCTGAATCAGACTTCAGTTTACAATTAAAGGGGACTTACAGAATAAAAATAATCATCCCTACGATTACAGCCTTGAAAGGCACTTTTTGTCTGCACAGAGGAAGCTAGAGTGGGCAGTCTCTCAAGGCCAATGGATATGCTGGGAATTTTGAAAGGGTGAGATGGAGAGGTTCTCTTCTCCCAAATGTTGCCTTGGAGTTCTTGCCTGGAAACGATGGGCAGAGGCTGGAGAGAGAGAGCCAGACATAAAAAGGGCCTTTGCCCGAGAACAGAGGGCGAGCTGGGTCTGCATTAATCCTGATGGCTCACCAGCCCATCCCCCCATTTGGCCTTTTCCTCCCCTCTTAGGCAAGTGCACACATGTCACACATGTCAATGAAGATTCTCAGTCTTCCAAGTAGAGTTGTCTGCAAGTTGAGTCATGGCAATTGGGCTTGTTTTCTTATTGGTCTGAGACTGAGATGTTCTGCTACCCATCTGAGCAGCTTCTTCAGTCTGAACAAATTGATTAGGGGAATCTGAGTAGGCAGAAAGTTGTTCGAATGTACCAACTCCTAACATTCTTAGGGGTGGGTATTTCTGCACTAACCTCATGGTTTCTTCCCCAAATTGCAGGCTTGTTCTGACTGAAGAAGCTGCTTGGATGGGCAGCAAACTGTCTCAAACCAACAAGAAAATAAATCCAGTTGCCATGACTCAACTTCCAGATACACACACAGACACACACACACACACACACACACACACACACACACACACGACATCCAGGTCGAGAATCCAAATAAAACTCCAGGTTGATTCAGTTTCCGAAAATCTTACTGCTTGTTGAATACACTGCATGGTAATGTCGAAGCAAAACTAACTCTAAGGTTCCAACACCAAATCAAAGTCTTAAACAATAATTTTCCCAGCCAAACCCCTAACATCTTACGTAGTCTATATAAACAAGTTCATTTTATTATGGGAACCGTCTGCTTCAAATCCACACCAATTATAGTGTCCTTGAATAGGTTTCAGGCTCTCATGGTCTTCAACGGAATCGTAGAAGTTTCATTTCTCCTTCTAACCCACTCAAAAGTAACACCTCCCCCTCTTGCTTTAAAAGCAAGTTGAAATGCAGAGGCATGTAGCTGCCCATGTTTCATCCTTAACAAACACACACAGAGAGACATTTATTTTTAAGAACGCCTCTAGAACTCGAGTCCTCCTATTTTGTTCCCTTATTTTGCAGCATGCCATTCCCATTTATTTTAATTCAAGGAAAGAAAAAAGACAAGTTGGACAGGCTAGCTGGCACCAAGAAAGGAGTCTGTAGATAGAAGCTACCCAGCCCAATGAAATTCTTGCTAGCATAAATGCAGAGGTTTATGTATTGCTGCCTTTGTTATGTTCTAGGTTGCCGACACCACTTTCATCTGCGTTTCCTGCTGCTTTCATTCATTGTTGCTTTTGCTTTATTGCTTTTATTTAAGCTACCATGAATAGGACAAGAATAATGCATAAATTAATTTCAATAAGTAAACTGTACCAAGGACAAAGAGCCTAAGAGGATTCTTGTAGAGAGCCAGGATACCCAAGACGGACTTCTTCCCTCTGTCTCCATAGGCGGGATCAGATTAGATCTTGCAGAGCTTCTTGCCAAAGGGGATATCTCAGTCCCTGCCTTGCCTTGGAGAGCCCATCAGCTCTGCCATGGAATCCCTCCCGCACCAGACTCTGCTACCAGATTCAGAGCATATCCTTGACCCGCAAGGGCACAGATTATTCAGAGCCAGCCTGAAATGTAGGAGATCATTGTGTTTCATTTTACTTCCTGTAATATAAAGCTGGTGATGGCTTTTTTTCTGGGAGATAGCAAGATCATTGCCCAAACAGATCATTTCTGAAAGAAAGGGAAAATTAGGAAGGTTATTTAGTTAACCTTCACAACACTCTAAAGCACAGGTATGTAAAAGGACTATATAAAACAAGTTCCCCTTTCAGGTATGATGACGCAAAGGGATTTTGGTGCCAGCTGCTTGATGGAGGAAAGACTAAATGCCTGGGGAAGAGTAAAGGGAGAAAATATCCAGAGATGGATTCCTCGGTAAGCTACACAGAACTCCTGCATGTCTGTTACAATTGAGAGAGAAAAAAAGAGTTGCAAGTGGCCGTTCATTAACAGGTCCTCTCTTTTTGGGACCCCTGCAGTCCCGCATGTTCCTGGCAGATTTCTACCATGAGCACAACATGGAATTATCCAAGTTGCTGAACACCCTCAGGCAGCCTCTTCCCACGTGGCTCAGGGAGGAGCTGCAGAATTCAAGCTGGAGCTGAAGCCCTGATCTCCACAACCAAGACTGCCAAACATAAAGTGGGACCCCTCGGGAAGGACACATATGTGTGAACACACACACACACACCACTGCCAACTTTCCTTGAATCACTCTGAGAGGGAGGAGGAAGCGTGCTGTCTGTGGGCGAACCATGCACCTTTAACTATTTGTGGTTTGAGTCAGCTGAGAAACACCTTCAGACCGTAATTGCATAAGATACTGTGCAATAGTTGCCCATTGTTCCCAAATTCTACAGTAACTAACATAGGAATGTGTGTAGCCTGTAATTCCCAGATGCAAGGAAGCTGAAAGGAGCAGAAACATGCAAGTGTGTTGGCTACTATGACATTTCCTGTTAATGTCCAAAATGCTCAGGAAACTAGCAAGTGAATGTCTTACTGTTTGTGACAACTCTGTTACATATTGGGTAGTGTTTCCAAAGTTCTTAGTCAGACATCAAATGGCATTTTCTTAATTCCATTTTAGTTATTTCATTATTTCTACTCCAGGGGTCAGGGAGACAAAATAGGTGATGTCACTAGAATGGTACAGACATTCTCAGAAAGTGGTTTGTGACAAGTAAAAGATGGAGAGAAATCTGATGTGCTCTCTTCAGCCACTGCAAGAAACTTACCTCATCTGGAATGAAAAGTTGTCCTCTGATGCCCGCTGCATGGATTTTTCTTCTGCATTTAGTTGTTAGTAGTCTCCTTTCATTCCTTTCTGAGCACAGCAAGGAGATTATGATTGAGAGGAAATAGAATTGGTACAAAAATTCTCATTTTGCTTCAGGTAAGTCTCCATTTCCTTGTAGAATCTATTCCTATTTTATCTTCTGCCTTGTTAACGCTGTCTGAGTACAAAGCAGATTCTGACCCATCTCTCAAACATGCCTTATGTACAGTGGCCGAGCAACTCCTAAGAAAACCAGTGCTGAGCTCATTGGAAATATGCAGCTGTTGACTTAAGACAGGGAGACACCTTGGGGCAACATCTGTAACTTGGTGTATTCATTGAACCAGGGAGGAAAGTGATGTCAACCAAGCTTTTGCATTGAGCCTTAGTTGTGCATTTTTAATTGTGAATTTACCATTGTCTGTAAATATATAATGTGGACTTTATAATATTTCATTCAATGTGTCTCCAAGCAGCAGGAAATGTTGTGTAACCAAAAATGTAACCCACCAACCTAAAACCCTGTGGCTGAAGAAAGAAAGCAAGTGCTGTTCTTCCTGCACTGGATTCATGTATATTGTCATTCACATTGAATGATACAAATAAATTCTTGGCTCTTGCAGCTGAGCACAATGTCTAAATAAAAATTAGACATAGCATTTGGATCAATAAATGAACTGCTTTATTTCTTGTTAGATGCAGATTTTCAAGTTGTGCTAACCTTTTTTCCTGATCGAATAGCTCTGATAACACATGCAGCAATGGAGATCTCTCTACACTGGATTGTAAGAACTGGCTTAGTTATCAAAATGAAACTAGAAATCAGTAAGACTAGATAATCTCAAAAGAATCTGATCAATAACATAAGAAACTGTATTTTCTGGAGGGAAAGCATGAGGCTAATTGGAAGTGGCAGACTTTTAAGCCTGACTGGGATCTGCTAAGAGATTCGAAGCTTAACCTCCTACAGCTAGGCCCATGTGAATTCCAAGAGAAGAAACTTCTAAACAAGGAGTGAAGGAGAAGGTCAAGGATACATGAGAGGTAGAATGGTACACACGGTATTCAGCTCAAGTCCAGGAGAAAAATTGGGTGTAAAACTAATTGCAAAAGAGGCCAGGTCCATATTGTGGTGTTCAGCACTTAAGAGTCACAGACAGCTCCTTTGAAGCATTTCAAAATCACACTTAAACAACGTAGGCCATTTCATGGGATTGAGCTACGGCTGCAGAGGGCAGCTGAGAATTTCTGGGAAAGGGGACGGCTGACTGAAGGAGCTGCGTGTCCTGATGCCTTTTTGCAATTCACTGCAAGGCACCTGCTCTTTCAAAGGAATCAAAGACATTTCCAAAATGGCTAGTATAAATGTTAATTGGAATGTCCTACACCTAGTCAAATATCAAGGGTAAGTGATAAGTTGATGATGACTACCGCAAAGATAAATGATTTCTATTGTAATATTATTGTAAAAATTTGCAGCAGCAAAACGAGGCCAAACCCATCTAATTTCTGGATTCCATCATTGTGCTGCTTTTAGGATGGTTTCTGCACCACTCAACCAGAACTGACTGGGAACACTTGACTTGCACTTTACAGTGACCTGGATTGTCCCTTTCTTTTTTACACATGATTTCAAACGCCTGGAAAAAGTGCTGAGCATTCTTCCAATGTTCTCATTTTATCATTCACGGAAAAAGCAGCAGCATTCAGACATACACAAATCTGAAAACAGGATTTTTATAACGGGACTTAAACAGAATAATGGCTTGAATGACTAGCTACAGGCAAGCTATTTGTGATCTTTGGGTCTCAGATTGATGGCAAATAAAAAGCTTACCTGAAGTAGACTGGAAAGATGAGTCAGGTAGAACTCTGGAAACCACAGTTCTGTTCTGGACTTGACATCTATCCAGTCATGCTTAATTATTATGTTTGCTTGGATGAGAGTTATTTTGCAGATGTCCCGGAGAAGTACTGTGTTTCCTCAAAAATAAGACCCACCCAGAAAATAAGCTTTAGTATGATTTTTAGTGTGCGCCTAATATAAGCCCTACCCCCAAAATAAGTCCTAGTTAAGAGCCTGCCCACTCTGTCCCACCGTCTGGTTGCTCGCTGCCGCAACAGGGCAGGAGGCTGCACATCATGCCAGTGCCATTGCCACAAATTGAGGCAAGGCAGGTGCGGGGATGGAGCTGCCCTGCACACGCTCACCTCAGGGCTCCCCCGTAGCGGGCCACTCTTTGCTTGGCGATCTTCCCCTGCCTGCTCAATGACCCGGCTGCCCACCTGCTTCTTCCCTTTCACTCCCCTCCTGAGCCAGACTGCCATGGTACAGAGGATGGGTGCAGGAGGCTCGGTTGCCTAACCTGGTCCCACTCTTCCATTTCAGAGCCATGTGGGAGTGATGGCAAAAGGCCTCTGCTGCTGCTGCGAATCAGCAGTGTCCGTTGCTGAAGGGGATTTCTTTGATCCCCGCTGTCCCCGCCCCAAAGATCACCTGCCCTGAGGCGGCCATCTCCTCCACCTGCCACCTGGGTCTTGCAGCGCTACATCGGGCTGCCTGCTGCCCACTCGCCACCTGTATTTTATGGTTTCAATGGTGGCAGCTCTGGAGGGCGGTGGTAGGCTCTCTGCATTGTCCTTGGGTTGGCGGTTTCCGCCACCGGCCCCCTTCATAGCTCTGCCCACACAGCCACAGGAGAGTTGGTGGCTGGAATCTTCGGAGCACCCCTGCCATTAGCTCTGATATAATTCTTCCGTGGCTGTGGTGGGCAGAGCCACAAAGATGGCTGGTGGCCGAAACCACCAGCCCTGGGACAATGCAGAGCCTACCACCGGCCTCCAGAGCTGCCACTGAAACCATAAAATACAGGTGGTGAACGGGCAGCAGGCAGCGTGATGCAGTGCTGCAGGACCCAAGCGGCAGGCGGAGGAGACTGCTGCTGCTGGTGGGTAGGTGATCTGCAGGGTGGGGCCGGCGGGTACCTAAGAAAGCCCCTCCAGCGGCGGACGTGGGGACCAGGTAAGGTGACTGAGCCTCCTCCACCCATTCTCCATAGCATGGCAGTCCGGCTCGGGCGGGGAGTGAAAGGGAAGAGGCAGGCGAGCAGCCGGGTCATTGAATCGGTGGGGGAAGGTCGCCGAGTGGGGAGTAGACTGGCTGCAGGGGCCCTGAGGTAAGTGGGTGTGCGGCAGCTTCACCCCCCACCTGCCTTGCCTCACTTTGTGGCACCAGCACAGCCTCCTGCCCCATTACGACTGTGAGCAACCAGACGGGATGGAATGGGTGGACGGCTGCAAAGTCAGACATCCCCCCCCCCAAAATAAGCCCTAATGGGTCTTTTGGTCCCCCACAAAAATATATATATAAAACCCGATCTTATTTTCAGGGAAATGGGTATATTCCTTGAAAATTTGGCAGTTTCTACTGGCAGGATGTAAGAAAAGCAAATACCATTTATTATCTATTTAGACAATCTATTTAGGCAAGAACAGCCTGAGAAATCTTATTTTCCTTATAAAGGACAAGACGAAGAGTTTCAAGGTATATTGGAAAGGATTGGAACTGTTTATGGAAAAGGATAGGCTTTGCCAGAAAGCTAGGCAGTATGTGGCAGAAACTCACTAATTGGATCTAAGGCAGTGAGGTTCTGTGACAAACATCTGTCACAATTTATAGGAGAAAAACATCTGTGTAATGGATAATTTTATGGAGTCCTTGATGCTCACTGAGCTTGCATGCTTAGCTGCTTGCAGATGTTTTATTACCCAACTAGACATCAGTGCTAGGGAGTGTGAGATTTCATCTTTATACAGTAGCTTGCACTGCCAGTGTTGGTGGGAGTATGGTTTTCTCCTTGGTAGTTCCTTAATTATTGTTTTCTGCTCAATTGTTTGCCTGGTGTTAATCCCTGCTTATCTGAGGATGGTATGTTCATTTCCTCAACACCAGCTTTATCTTACTGCATGTAAACCTCACACTCGCTAGCACTGATTAACTGCCTAAACAGTAAATGAAATACCTGCAAGCAAACAACCAGGCTCTGAGAACATCAAGGACTCCACAGTTCAAGCTACATATATTCTGTTCCATCTCTATACAAAGTTAGATAAGAAAGATCCATTCATAAGGACCAACTGCCTAGTTAACCAAGATCCTGAAATCACCACTATGAGGAATGCCTCTTTCGGAGACATTTCAGGAGGCAAACTGCCTTTGGTTTGAAAAGCTGAATAAAGTTTTGCTAAAACTACTAAGAGGCTACCTGAGGGTTCTGGAAGAAACACAAGGAAACAAGTTGCAAATGCCTGCGTAGATCTATTGAACGTTGGGTGCAATAAAATTATGATTCCTTTATTTATTTTTTCCTGATTTGCTCAACTTGACAGGTACACGGAATTCTTCCCCATCCCTTCTAATGCCAGGACTTCATGTTTGAGAAAAGTGCCAATTATTTTGATACCAAGGTAGTCCCCAAACAAAGTGCAGCTCTTCTTCCATAGCCCAAAATCATTGCTGTCCTTATCAACCCCCCTGACAGATGCCTGCGTAGATCTATTAATCACTGAGTGCAATAAAATTAGCAATCAAATATTGGAATATAGATGCCCAATACAGCAGCCAAATTTAATATTAAAGGATCAGACAAAACTTTGCCTTCAAGAATCACTAGACGTATTAGGTAAAGGTTCCCCCACACATGCATGCTAGTCGTTTCCGACTCTAGGGGGCGGTGCTCATCTCCGTTTCAAAGCCGAAGAGCCAGCGCTTGTCCGAAAACGTCTCCGTGGTCATGTGGCCGGCATGACTAGACGCCAAAGGCGCACGGAACGCTGTTACCTTCCCACCACAGTGGTCCCTATTTTTCTACCTGCATTTTTACGTGCTTTCGAACTGCTAGGTTGGCAGAGGCTGGGACGAGTAACAGGCGCTCACTCTGCTGCGTGGTACTCAGGATTCGACCCGCCAAACTGCCAACCTTCTGATCGACAAGCTCAGCATCCTAACCCACTGAGCCACTGTGAAATAATGATTTAATGATGATTATACACCATTTAATTGTAAGGAAACATGGTAGAACTTAGGAACATGGTCTTTTGGACAGATATCAAGGTAGTCCTTATGGGGAGAATGATCACATCTGGGTGTTGGATCCCTATTCTAACGGGTTTGTTATACAATTTAAGCCTGGAAAAACCTGAAGGCAGTGATTTTATCACTGCTGTACTCCCTTATAGAATAGTATATCCCTAAATAGCTTGCCTGTTTATCTTCACCAAGCATACTATACAAATATGAAGTACTGGAATTGAAGGCAACAAAAAGGGCAATCAAGATCTGCCTACTGTCCCATAAGCTTCTTCAGCCCAATACATTTTATGCCAAACATGTACATAAGAAATTGTCAAGTGTAATTGGATCAATTTAGAAGATACTCTGTCAGATAAATAGAGTGGTTAAAGCTGGATATTCCACTGCAGCTCCTGGCTGAAAAAACTGTCTATCCAAGCCAAGATCTATGACACGTTGGGGCTTATTTATTAACCAAGCTCTGTGCCATTTTTATTTACTTCAAGTTTATATTTGATCTCATTTCCAAAACAACACAATTAAAAAAAAACAATAGCTACTTCTGTTAATGCACAAACTTCACAAAAATAAGATATGTTGTAATATGCAAGACCACTGAAAAAATCCTAGTGGCAATGATATTTTAGTTCCCCTGTTGTTCAGTTGGAACAGCAACCCTCTTCTGGCAGAAAAAAGTTCCTTAGCGCATCATCCTGATAAGTAGCCAGTAGACATATTGCCATCAATGAGCTAATGCTTCTGTCATAAACGTCCATCAGACAAAAATGAGCTCTAAGCATGCCAGCCACTTACTACTACAAGGAAGCATTTGAGATCAATGACGTTAAAATTAAGACCTTGGTGTTTGCAAAGTGGTCTAAAGTGCTTACCTGGCAACCAAATGGTAAACAATAGTGATTTAAAATCTTCAAATATCTCGCCATGCTTTTTCATAGGTCTACTTAAATGCAAAATACACAAAAATCAGTTTCAGTTATATAACCCTTCTATCTTGCCAGGGGCAGTGCACACCCCAGCAGCATTAAAGCATTATTTGGCTGAAGTGTGATTATTCACTTGTTCCTGAGTAGTCAAGCTCCTTTGTTAGGTTGGCAAGATAAATTAAATAACTGTCCTTAAATTCCAAACAATAACTTTAGAATATCTTAACATCCAATAGCAATAGAACACTTATATACTGCTTCACAGCCCTCTCTAATCAGTTTAGAGTCAGCATTTGTGCAGTTGGGGTCCTTATTTTACCGACCTCAGAAGGATGGAAGGCTGAGTCAGCCTTGAGCTGGTGAGACTTGAACTGCCAGCAGTCATCAGAATTAGCCTGCAATACTGCATTCTAACCACTGCGCCACCATGGTTATAGATCACAGTACAAGTTAGTTCCCTTTGTGGAGAAGTTGCTACTCAAGTCCTGTTAATTTAAGCTTTCTATAAAGACACAGGACCCGTTTTGTGACTCCTTATCTGGCAAAGTACCCAGCAATTCTGGTTTATCCAACAATTCTGTGGTTACTTTTATTACACCAGTACAATAATTATATCCTTGAATGTGGCTACAATTGTACTGTCTGTAAAATTTAACCTGGACCAATTGCTTCAATTATCTGATTTTAATTTTACAGGGGTTTATATGAAATAGAAATGACTCAATTACTGTACTGTGTCAACTTGCAGAACTCCAGCCATAAGTGTAATACAAAACCCTCCCCTTTTATTAAGATGGCAGCTTTTGCATCATTCCTCGGGCAGGATAGGGCCTTGAGGTGGGGATGCATCAACAGCTCTTTTCCGCCATATGCACAAGATCCACAATTAATAACAATGTGTCTAATGCAATGGTATTATAAACCTTTCAAGGGATTATAGCCTGAATAAGGATCATGTAGGAAAGAGGAAAGACAGCAATGTGAGATAACTACACTGCACTAACAATTTAAGGAAGGATCTATTGCTCTGAAGTACTGTATAAACATCCCCTATCCTGGCTTTGAATCTCACTCAGAGATGACATTCATCAGGACTAATTCCAAAATGGGACTCATGGAAACAAATCAGCCCATCGCCCACCATGCAACGACTGCCTTTCAGCCTTCTGGCAATCTCCTGGCTGCCTACTCTGCTACACCTGCCCCCCTCCTACCTTCTTGCCCCCCAGTTTATTCCTGCTTTTTCATTCGTCTCTTTCTGTGACAGTGACGGAGGACTTCCTTCACCTCCCCTTGTCCTCTGCATAGAGAAACTTCCAAGCAACTCCTCCCGTCCCACTGCCACAACCCCTTCAAGGGCAAAGAAATTAACACCTTTAAGGGGCCATACATTATATGTAATTTTTTCAAAACCCAAAAGGAAAGAGTTGGGAATGGGGGTGATTTTTTTTTTTAAAAAAATAAGGCACTCTTGCAGAAATGGAAACTTTAAAAAAATGGTTTTCAAACATTAAAATGTGTGTTGTGGGGAAATATACCATGACGCAAACTGATTTGGAATTCTTAATCCTGCCTGTATGAGCTCAAGGCAAACACAAGCCCCAATGTAGATTGTGCACACTGTGTTTGTACACGGATCCCATCTTCACAGCATTTATGCCAGGTCTTGACTTGCACCTTCAATGGTGGTCTCACCACACCTGCCACCAATACACTGAACTAAGACAATGTTTCTCAACCTCAGCAACTTTGAACTCTGAGAACTTCAACTCCCAGTATGCTGGCTAGGGAATTCTAGGAGTCTTTTTGCAGGCTGACATCAAACAATGCATGACTGGACTAAAGAACTGAAAGCAGACACTGTTGTTTCAATAGAACAGTCATATTTAAAGTCAGCAACGCCAACTATTGCATGATTAAAACAAACAATGCCCAATCATTTGGCAGAGAGGAGATGACAGCTGAGGAAGAAACCAACAAGTTTCAGGATGTAAAGTTTATTTCCCCATTTAGTTAGTGGAAAAACAGTATGAAACACTAGCATCATGTAATATTAAAGAATGCTGAGAATCAGAGGAAGTCCGACGTTACTAGCACACAACTTTTTTCTGATTGAGGGCTAAAAAGCGGCTGAGGCCGAGACACATTAAATTTCACTTAAGTTTATTTAAATGTAAATTTAATCTATTTAATTAGTTAATATGATTATTCCCCATATATTTAATAATTGACTAGTTCACATCAGATAAGACATAACTATGAGGAAATTTAAGGTTAACAAAATCCACATGAGCTGGATGAATTAAATAAATCTAGCCCTCCCCCAGGCTAGGCTGAACCAGGAAAATTGAAGTCAGGCAAAATTTGGTGTTCACAAAATGCATAACCAAGTTTACTGGATTAACTACCACCAGATGAAGTTGTGGGCATTTAATAATGTATGTGTTTTAGCAAAAGCCATTAACCATGAGAGCTGAATGGGACCTCCAGCTTCAGGGCGATACATGCCTGAATTTCAGTTGCTCGTGGACAAGCAGGCGATGAGAATCTTCCTATCTTTAAGACCCAAGTTTCTTTATTACTTTGTGGTGAGAGGTTGTGTGGTTCAAAGATCGTTGGGACAAGACCAGATTTCAGTACTTTTTCAGTTCTTTGCAAAAATTCCTACTCTAAGGCACTCTTAGTTCTTTGTTTTAGATGTCAGCATGATAAACAGAAATATGGAGAAAAGAGTCAGTCTAAGAAAATGAGGGTTTTAATTGGGAAACTGAAACAAGGAATAAGAAACTGAGTACAGGAGAGCTAACATCTCAGCCAAAGGAACGTGACTGTACAACTCGGAGCCATTCTGGGTAGAACATCCTATGTCGTCTGAAGAGGAGGCCCTCAGATACTATCTAAGAGCAAAGAAATCGTACCAGCCAGTTCCGTACTTGCTGAGGCCAGGTGCTTCCAGTGGTGTCTTTGCCCATCCAAACAGGTAAGCTGTGCTGGATGAGGGACCTTTTCCAGGCTCAGCTTCTCTACTGTGGCAGGAAGTAGGAAGGAACTGCGATGGAGGAAACCTGGATGAGCAGAAAACAAACTTTGCCTCTGCTGGCCCGATAATGGCTGAAATTTTAAGAACCGTATAGAAAGTAGTATACATATTTATAAATGCCAAAATAAATATTATAAAGAAAACAGGCTCGATCCTACCCCTAACATGCATGCATACACGCCCAGCAAGAGAGAGAGAAAGGCGGAAATGATGTTCATTTATAAAGACATCCCTATACAGGAAAAAGACTAAAACTGTCGACCAGTGATCATCCAGCTCCCCCTCTCTCTCATTCATTCACTCACGCACACGCATACACACACACACACACACACACAGCGCTTCCTTGCCTTCACTTGCTGGGGAGGAGAGAGAAAGGGAAGTAGAACACAGCCACAGCCACATGGACAAGGAATGTCATGGTAGAAATACATTGAATCAGTGGTTTCCCATAGCTAAAATTAAAAAGATCCCATAAGGAAGGATGGAAGATGGGGCATCAGGGTGAAAAGGTAGTCATTTCCAGAGAGACCCGTTGCCACAGATCCTTGGTCTGTTTGCTGCGTTTCAGATTCTGAAGGATGTCATTGAACTGCATCATGCCCATAGGAGTCAGGCAGAAGGCGCTTCGGGCGCTGCGAATGGCATTCACAAAGTCATCGTAGTCCGCTGGAGTGAGATGGATCAGACGATGATGGATGTACTTGGGAAAACCAAGATAAAACAGGGATGAAATACAGTTTCTGATGGAACAATCCATTTTATAATGCCTTCCCTCTATGAGGAGCCATAGGAATCTAGATTTTTTTTAAAAAAATCCCATTTATATCCCGCCCTTCTCCAAAGACTCAGCTTACAATCTAAGAAGCACAAATCAATGTGCTTAGCAATAGCCTTCATTCTATGTATATGCCTGCTTATTAGGGCTTTCCCCACCCCCCACCCCAAGCAGCATTATAACAAAGTCAGCTTATTGCCCCCAACAATCTGGATCCTCATTTTACCTACCTCGGAAGGATGGAAGGCTGAGTCAACCTTGAGCCTGGTGGGACTCAAACCTGCACTAATTGCAGGCAGCTGGTGTTACTTAAGGAGGCATTAGCCCACTGCTCCACCAAGGCCTTATTACGGTTCCCAATTGTATAGATAAATATAGATATTTATAGATAAATGCCAAGACAGTTCAATGGTCCATCTTCTTCTTACACTACATTTCTCTCACCCTTATCCAAAATGCTCAAAGTGACCCAGTCCCTCCCAACTGTACAGTTAGTCTCATAGCTACTTTGGGTAAATACCTGGGTAGATGATGAAATAATGGGCAAACATACGAATCAATCCTAAAGTACTAATGGGTGGGCAGAAATCTAAAGCTAGGTCTTGGCCATCACAGTTCTCTATCACCTGAGATCCCACCTCAGAAAAAGAGATGACAGGAAGAGCTAGCAGAGGGAAGAATAAAGATGCTTTAAGACAGGGGTCCCCCAACCTATGGGCTGGGGCCCACTACCAGGCCGGGCCTTACTAGCGCCCGTGGACCCATTTGCGCATGTTCGCAGGGCTAGCCGCGATGGTGGCTAGCTCCTGCGCAATATGCAAACAGGGCCACTAGCCCTGTGTGGGTGCACGCAACCCCATTCACACGCAGCCCTGTTTAAGCATGCGCGCAAACACAAATTTCCCAGCTGCTCCCTTTCCCAGCATGAAAAGGTTGGTGACCTCTGCTTTAAGACAAAGTCAACTCCTGGTAATTTCCATGGAGGTATCCCTCTAGTTTTCTTGGCAGTAATACAGAATTGGATTAACTAGCCTGCTGTGCCTCTCTGTTGTACTCCTCCAACAACTACTGAGGCTCAATCTTGCTAAGCCCCCAAGTTCGAAGAGGGCTTATCCACATGCCAGGTTTGGGGGAGAAAGGCTTTGTGAGAAGTAGAAGGAAAGCCAAGTGAAAGATCTCCCAATGAATCAACAAGTAACCTGTACTGTCTGACCAAATTTTTCCCACAAAATCAGAGGTGGAATCACAAAGTCCCTCTTCTGGTAGTCCTTCAGAAAAATGGGAAGGTTGGGAAAACCGATACGAAAAAACTGCTGCCTTAATCAGCTTACAACTGATCTCACTTAATTATGTTTCACAACAGCCATATTGCTCCATTCTCCAAAAAGAGGGAGAACGTTTAAGTTCACAAAGCTTCCTAGATAAAGCAACCAACTTTCACCATTAAGAAGAAAGGCCATGCATACCTGAATATACGCCTGCTGGCACCTCTGCACCAACTGATGAAAGGCAGGTGTGCGCAAGTGGTTGTGGACATGGGCAGGGTTGAGTCTCTGCAGGGACTCCATGATGATCTCTTGCAGCACAAAAGGACTCAGGACTCCCTTGGCTGCACCAACACAAAACTGATGTACGTAGTTCACACCTGCAAAGAGGAAAGGCAGTTACGAAAGTAACTGTGAAAGTCAGGCATAGGAAATAAGTCCCTGTGTTCGAGTGAGTGAGGGATTGAGTGAGTGAGTCAGAGATGTTCCTTTTCTGAAAGGAGAACAAAGCCAGCAGCTATCTTGGAGACTGTACCCAAGAAAAGGGGATAAGATCTATTATCAATTTTTTTCAACCATTGGCAATTAAAATAACGCGGGATAGGATCTACAGAGAGCCACTTGATGCCAAAGGCAACCAGCTTTAAATTCTCTTTTTAACTTTAAGACCCCTGTACCATAAATAACATTTTAAAAAAAACAGCTGCCAACTTATTACATTGAAGATCTCAAGCTGGAAAATTTATTTATTTATTTATTATTTATTATTGGGACTTATATGCTGCCCTATCTCCCGAAGGACTCAGGGCGGCTAACAACAATAACATACAATAAATACAGAAGTTAAAATTAAAATTAAAAGCCCCTGTAGAATAAATAAAAATTAAAAATTAATTAAAATTAAAATAAATTAAAAATTAGAGTTAAAAATTGAAAACATAATTAAAATCCCTGTCAGTCCAGGTCAGCCAGGTGGAAAAGGAGTGTTTTGAGGCCGCGGCGAAAGGACTGGAGATCCGGGGCCATCCGAAGCTCAGGGGGGAGCTGGTTCCATAAGGCTGGCGCTCCCACAGAGAAGGCCCTCCCCTTGGGGGTCGCCAGCCGACATTGTCTAGCCGACGGTACCCTGAGGAGGCCTTCTCTGTGTAAGCGTACTGGGCGATGGGAAGTCGTTCCCGGCAGCAGAACGACTAGAAGCACCCTTAATTTGCACTGACTACTTTTTCACCACAGAATCAGTGGCTCTAGCAATTTTAGGCAGTAAGTTACAACACTCTAGATGCGCACAGGCGGGAGACCCACCTTGGGATGCATTTCTCCCCCCTTCACATTAGGGTGTCTGTGGAACTTACCTAATTTGGCCGCTAGTCCGAGGAGCCACTTCACATCTTCTGTGTAGGGGGGGCTGCGTGAGAAATTGTTGGGGTGGTCATTGTGAGCCCTGCGTCCAAGCATCTCCAACGCCAGCATCCCTGAAGGGGGGGAGCAAATTTAACCCTCAAGTGGGCCAAAGGTTTCCTCACTCACACTTCCCACTTCCCACACAGAGAGCAGTTTGAGCCAACAACCTTTTTGGCCTTCATCTTGTTAAAATGTAAACATTAATTTTAAAGCTCCCTGCACCATGGAAAAAGGTTGGAAAAGCAACCTGTGGGACAATTTGTAGCAAAGAAAAGCCATATGGGGAAGAAGCTAAATTAGCAGAGTATTGGTTTCTTTCTTTTAGAAAAGGAAGAACCTTGGCACTCTGCAAAGCTTAAGATTAAAGACTGGAAAGAGTAATAAAGGTTTGGCACGAGGGTCAGTCTCTTTTTGCCTTCTTTGGTATTGGTAATTAAAAAGAATTCCCAGGAGAATCTTCTTCCCACATTAATTTCTTGTTAGAAATTTATAAGGCGGTCCAGATCTATAGCAGACAATCAGACAATACAGCTGAACACCCAAAAATATACCAACGCTAAAAGAAAAACAGTCAAAAGGCAACCCAAGTACAAGACCTGCCCGCCCGTTCTGTTCCAAAACCTGGGAAAAGAACCAGATTCTCAGAGCTCTTTTGCACATGGCTGGACATCTGTGTGCTTTTCTAAACAACGGGTACCGCAACAGAGAAGCCCTCCCGGCTCCTGTTCATGGATGAAAGCATGTGACCTTTGCCCAATCATACAGGAGCTATGGGAGATGGAAAGTCCTTTAAATAACCAGGTCCCATGCCGTGAAAGGCTTCGTAGGTGACAAGCAGCACCTTGAATTGCACCTGGAAGACAAGTGGTGGCTCGCGGACCAAAGGTGTCACATGGGTCTGTTGAGATGCACCTCATACCTGCCTGTGCTGCAGCATTCTCGACCAGTTGTATCTTCCAAGTGGTTATCAAGGGCAGCCCCACGCATAGCACGTTGCAATAGTCCATGCCTGTTGGACTTCATTATCACTCTAAGAAGGAGTGAAACTCACTGGCCATATTTATCATTGTTTGAGAACACTGAGAAATGCCAACTGTCCAGAGCAGTGAATCAAGACAGCCAGAGTTTTTCAGAACTAAGGAAGATGCATTTTTTAATGTCCTGAAGCCAGGTTGAATACACTGATCGCTTGCGATCCATTTGGTCTATGGCCCTCAATTTAAGACTGCTTTCTGGTCTCCCGGAGTTGGAAGATCAATGAACAAATTGTTAACAAATACAATTTCCTGCAACTATAATTAATCCCATGTCTCTTTTCATCCCCCCTGAATTATTTATTCACCAGTAATCTGCTCGCCGGCCTAAACCAGGGAATCTAAACTTTCATCCACAAATGGCAGGACAGGCAGGCCTTTCCTGGGAGCCGTTAATAGATACGCATCACTTTTGCTCTTAATGCCGGCAGAAAACATTGAAAGAATCACCATTTGTGGTCCTTACCCACTCGGTAGGCAGAATGAAGGTAGTGCAATCCTTGAGCACTGACCGGCTGGCTGTGTTGTTCATCTTCAGAAGGAAAGCCCCCTGTCACAAGGGAGCTGGGCTGAGAAGACAAGCTTGTTAAGGAAGTCCCTTGAATTGCTGGGAACGTAGACCCTGCGTGAACACTTCCTACTGGAGAGAAGAAAGACCCGTATAAAGGGGAGGAATCAAAGACATCGGCTACAGGATTTCAGCTATCATCTGCCTGGATACAGGTCAGGGATTAATATTAATTAACCTGGTGGAAACATAGTAGCAGAGAACAAACAAACTGGGTTATAACACTGTAGGCCTGATCATTTTAAAAGTGGACGTATTTCCCTAATTTTTTTGGAAGTTTCCCAACACTTGAGCCTTTCTATATCCTCTCTCATTTTGCATAATATTGCCCAAAGGCAAAAAATACACCAAAAGAGCCCATGTCCCAGCTCCCCACTGGGAACGATAGAACTTCCACTCTCTATACGAGTACTTCTAAATAACAGCTAACATGTCATATTCTATTTAAACAGAGTGGAATAGTTAAATCCTAAAGGCACAATGTCAATTAATACTTGTTTAATTACACAGAAATTTATGAGAGGGGGAGGCTAATTGACTCACAGTTTTTATGTAGTGTTCCAGATAACATCTCATGACATATTCTTGCAACATCAAAAAGTAAGAAAGACAACCTGGCAACATAGATGAAAATAGGAACTCATGGAATTCAGTTATGTCAGGCCATCAGACAAATGCAGATAGAAGGCCCAGTTCTTACTACTGAAGGACAAGAAAAAGGAAGACTGAGACCAACATCTCAGGGGAAATGACAAAGGTCAGGAAGCCACGGCAGGCTGGAGACTTATCAATAGGAAAGAAGAGAAAACATATGAAGGCAGATATTCCAGGTGTTCAGGACGTCCTTATAGTAATCACTGTCCATGTGCTACTCTGTTGACACGCATGGAACATTGTGCATTCTTTGGGGAGACATTTATAGATGTGTGGGTTATTTGAGGAAAGAAATTTTATTCCATTTAAGTAAGAATTTAAGTAAGTAAATGTTGGGATAGAAACAATTATTTTTTAAGGTAAAGGTAAAGGTTCCCCCGCACATGCGTGCTAGTCCTTTCTGACTCTAGGGGCCGGTGCTCATCTCCGTTTCAAAGCCAAAGAGCCAGCGCTTGTCCGAGGACGTCTCCGTGGTCATGTGGCCGGCGTGACTAGACGCCAAAGGCGCACGGAACGCTGTTACCTTCCCACCGTAGTGGTCCCTATTTTTCTACTTGCATTTTTATGTGCTTTCGAACTGCTAGGTTGGCAGAAGCTGGGATGAGTAACAGGCGCTCACTCTGTCAGGCGGCACTCGGGATTCGACCCGCCAAACTGCCGACCTTCTGATCGACAAGCTCAGTGTCCTAACCCACTGAGCCACTGTGTCCCTTATTATTTTTTACATATCACTAAAATCCTGAAAACTTGAAATCCAAAGAAGCAGTTCTAGTTTTTAACCTGAACTCAATACTACTTATGGACTAGGTGAATTGATTCAGATTAGACAGTGGTATAAAACACTTCCTGACAAAATTTTTAACTTAGATCTACTTTCTAGGTAACAGAATGGAAGGAGATTGAGCATCTTACAACAAACCTGTAATACACAAAAGACACTTATTTTTAAGTAGCTTTATTTTATTCGTTTACTCATTAATTTGTATAAAAATCTATTTTTCATCTATCACCACATTCCATTAGTTTGCAAATACTTGAAGGAACACCAATCAAGTGACCTTATGTGAGTAAGCAGATAAAATTCTTCATACACATAGGAAATGAGGGTGATACAATAGAAACAGAAATTAAAATGCTGAATTTAAATACATTTCTGGACTTGATATAAAGTCAAATTACAGCTTACAATTTGAGTGCTGTACAGTGTAGATTTCTGCCCAAAACCAACACCAAGAATAATATCCAAGACCAAGTTAAACTGAGTTTTTGGCTCATGGTGAAATTTACTAGCATATTTATAAAATATTTATAAATTTATAAATGTTGATAAATTATTTACTACAACTTACCAATAAGTGCAAAAGTCCCTATCAGACCTTAAAATGTTTCTGCAACTTAAAATGATTTTTTTCCTCTTTTTTTGGAATTTTTCCTTCACTGGGGAGCGACAGACACTTTGAAAACATTTCATTAATCTGAAACAGGGTTAGAAAGTGGCTTACTGCTTCCCCAAGAATGAAGATCTGCCTTTTAAAACATTTCTGTTCACATCTATGACTTGGCACTAAAACCAGTATACATGTGGGACTTAACATCAATCAAATTAAAGCAATTTCATCTGTATTTTCTTGTTTTGTTCCATTATCTATATAAGACTGGAGACGTTCTCTGCAACAGTGGAGAGGCTGATGGGAAAAGAACGTATTCACATATTGTAGAGTTCCTGTTCAATTTTCTATTTTTCCCTTCTTTTCAGATAATTAAAATCTAGCCTAGAAAAAGCATCAAGTATAACTTAGTCTCTGAGAATGTGTGTGTTTTTCATATATTGCTGGCATTGCCTCTCTCAAATGTTCTGCCTTCTTCTGGTATTTATGATGCACTTTTTCAATTAGTCACTCTTATAGAATGGTATATTTCAATCATTATATTTTAAAATTTTGTAATAATTTTCTGTATTCCAAGAAAAATGTTTAAGTATGTTGCTTGTACTATCTTTAGGTTAAATCATTTTGTTTTGAGCATGTCTCCTTTTCTTCAGGAAAAACAGTGTGTGTGTGTGTGTGTGTGTGTGTGTGTGTGTGTGAGAGAGAGAGAGAGAGAGAGAGAGAGAGAGAGAGAGAAAGAGAGAGAGAGGGAGGGAGGGAGAACACTCTTGTCTTAAGGTTTCACAGATCAGTGTTTCCAGGTGAAATGGGCAATCTATAGATAGCAAAGTCCTTTTGGGTACTTGCCAAGGACAGACAACATTTTTGGACTTCTGGCTATTTTTGGGAGCCTGAGACAGAAATAAGACACCATCACAAAAGGGCTGTTATTAGGTCCAAGAACCCTGGGATCAAGGTAGTTATAACTGCTTTGGGGATTGTTTCTGTTCCTGCTGTTGAAATCAGTAAAGTGATGGGAACATAACTTCAATCTCCAACTCTGAAATTGACTTACTGAAATTCACATTAAATCTCTAGAACATCTCTTAAACATGAATGCAAATGGGATGGGAAAGTAGAGCTCGGGGCTGGAGTGTAAACACAGATAGTCTTGGGCATATGAATTTCTGTCACTAAGTGACATCAAGTGACCCCATTACTTCAAATCATAGAATAGAACTGGAAGGGACCTTGGAGGTCTTCTAGTCCATCCCCCTGCTCAAGCAGGAGAACCTATACCGTCTCAGGCAGGTGAATGTCTAGCCTCTTCTTAAAAATCTCCAGTGATGGAGCACCCACAATTTCTGGGGATAAGCTGTTCCACTGGTTGGTTGTCCTCACTGTCAGGAAGTTTCTCCTTAATTCCAGGTTGCTTCTCTCTTTGATCAGTTTCCAACCATCGTTCCTCGTCCTTCCCTCTGGTGCTTTGGAAAACAACCTGGCCTCCTCAGCCTTGTGGCAGCCCCTCAAGATACTGGAACATTGCTATCATGTCTCCCCTACTTCTTCTTTTCTTTAGACTAGCCAAACCCAAGTCCCATAGCTGTTCTTCGTATGTTTTAGTCTCCAGGCTTTTAATCATCTTTGTTGCTCTTCTCTGAATTTTTCCCAAATTCTCAACATCTTTTTTTGTGATATGGTGACCAAAACTGGCTGCAGTATTCCAGGTGTGATCATACTAGGGTTTTATAAAGCGGTGCTAATACTTTGCATGATCTTGATTCTATGCCTGATTATACAACCCAGGATTGTATTAGCTTTTTTAGCTGCTGCTGCACACTGCTGGCTCACAGTCATCATCCACTAGGACTCCAAGGTCTCTTTCACAGTTATTGTTTTTAAGCCAGATCTCACCTAATCTGTAAAAACCTTTGGGTTTTTTTCTGACTAATTGTAAGATTTTGCTTTTCTCCGCACTGAAACTCATTCTGTTGGATAAGGCCCATTGTTCAAGTTTGTCAAGATCTTTTTGGATCCTGAGTTTGTCTTCTGGGGCATTGGCTACTCCTGTCAGTTTGGTATCATCTGCAAATTTGATGAGTTCCCCTTCAATTCCCTCATCTAAGTCATTGATGAAGACATTGAAGAGTACTGGGTCTAAGACGGAACCTTGTGGTACCCCACTGCTTACTTCTCTCCATGTGGATGTGGTGCCATTGAGGACTACTCGTTGAGTACAGTTTGTCAGCCAGCTACAGATTCATCTGGTGGTGATGTTGTCTATTGCACCTTTTCCTAGTTTACTAAGGACTAGGTTGCAGTCTACTTTGTCAAATGCCTTACTAAAATCTAAGTATACTGCGGCCACTGCGTTTCGCTGGTCTACTAGTTTAGTCAGTATCCTGATCATTAAATGGGAAGACGCAGGAGTCGCAGGCAAACAGGCTAGTGAGAGCTGTGGGTGGGTGTCATGGGTGGGTGCTAGGGAGTGAGGGGAAGTGCCATAGGCCAGGGGTGTCAAACTCGCAACGTCATGTGACGTGTCGCAACGTATCATGACTTCTTCCCCATTACCATAGCTGGGGTGGGTGCGGTTTTGGCATGATGCATATGGCCGATGGGCTGGCAGTTTGACATCCCTGCCATAGGCAGAGGAAATGCTCGAAGTGAGTGATGGCCCAGAACAAATTTTGATCATGTGGCCAATGACCAGAACTTTAAGAACCAGTTACAAGTCCATTGGTGGAGCAGTGGGCTAATGCCTCCTTAAGTAACACCAGCTGCCTGCAATTAGTGCAGGTTCGCATCCCACCAGGCTCACCATACCACTTAGCCTTCCATCCTTCCGAGGTAGGTAAAATGAGGACCCAGATTGTTGGGGGCAATAAGCTGACTTTGTAAAAATGCCGCTTGGGGTGTGTGTGAAAGCCCTAATAAGCAGGCATATACATAGAATGAAGGCTACTGCTAAGCTTGTAAGCCGTCCTGAGTCTTCAGAGAAGGGCGGGATATAAATGGAATTAAAATAAATAAATAAATAAAAACTTTTTCAGTGCTGTCATAACTCTGAACACTTGCTAAACAAATGGACATACCCAAGGACTACCTGTATTGCTCCCAAAGTCCCTTCATATCATTAAATGAGAGGCTTTGTCCTCTGACTCTGCACTGCTTCTTGCGAATAAGGCCTGACTGGGGGTCTGAGTAAGGCATGCTGTCCTTTTTCCTCATTTTGCACTTCAAGCATTTGGTGCCTTAGTGCAAGGGTCTCTGGAACCAGGCAAGGGGGAGGTATCTCCTGTGGCTTAGGGTCTTTAGGCAACATCCAGTTCCAACAACTGCTTCCAGCTGCAAACTCCTCCATGTTTGCATTGAAAGCACAATAGTTTGCCTAAGTGCTCCCACTGCTCGTTCCACTTCTCTTCTCTCTTTCCCCCCCACCCCTAAGCACCAGCACCACGCTTATTCCCTGCCTTACACTTTATTATAAGGATGCTGAACGATCTGCAGCCTAATGTAAAATGACCAGTTGCAAATTATAGTTTGTGATTAGCCACATTGCCAATGGAAGCCATTCTGTAATTATAACTGCAACACTGGAAAAAACTAAATACAGCCCCCAAACATTCAAAACATGAGAAAATCTGACAATTGTAACTAAACCGCCAAGAAAAAGGCAACAACATGGTGAAGGTTTACCATTATTATTTAACATACACCCTCGCTGGTTGTAGTCACAGGAGTAGATGTTGGAAATTAAATGTCAAGAGGTTTCCACACTTGAAGTCATACTACAGTATTGTAATATTGCAATAATCAGTTAGAGAAATTCCTGCTAAACTGTCTTTTCACCTGGCACAGGAATACTCACTTGCTACATTGGAAGACAGAGAGAGCCCTGCCTCAGCGTGGTACGGGTGCATGGCAATCTGTGTCATGGAAGGGACAGCGACTCCTGGGAAAGACACTGCGGCTGCCGCCAAAGACGGAGTAGTTACCGAGTAGGGGTACTGGGCCCCGATGAATGCTGGGTGGACACCCTGCAGAGAAACAGGTTAGAATTGCCTGTTCCTTCACAAAGAGGCAAGACCACATTTTTGGCAGGTGCAGCCAGCCCTTTGCATACCCACAATACTATCTCCTGCACATTATTTGAGTTCTGAACAGGGAAGACGTCCAAACTAAAATATTTTAAAAAGAAAGGTAACGTTTCTTAGGGATGTTACCTAGGAAGCCTTTACCAGGTACATGTGAAAATAATCCATAGTTGCAGGAAGAAACATACTGAGTATATTTTCATAGAAAAATAGCAAGTAAAAATTTATACCACAGCTTTACCAACAGTTTGAAAGTTGTAATTTCAGAAATGTAAGACTTTTTGTTAACACTGACAAAATATAGTACCCATTCTAGTTAGGTAAGGCTAAATCCAACTACTTATGAACAAAAAAAGTGTCCTGGTGCTAATAAGTTACACTCAAGACATTATAAAAGAAAAGAGATTCCGACAGCAATTGGTAGACGAAGCTGGACAATCCATCGGATTGAAACACAGATCAAGTGAAGCTTAGTTCAAGATTGTGCAAGGGGCACTAACGTGACTGTACAATCATCTCTCTAATCTCTCAGATTCTTAGCCTTCGATTGCATTAGAAACATCCAAGGAAAACTCCTCCCAGAAGACTTTTAGGGCAGTGTAGTTGCTATTACTGCTGAGTGTGTGTGTGTGCGTGCTAACGAGAGATTGTTGGAGAACATTTCTTCCCTTGAACAAAAAGGAAACTTTCCTCCCAACGTCCCTGCTCACAAATTGAAAAAGAAATAAAGTGCCATTTCTGCCCAGCCAAGTCCCTGACATCTGCATTGAAAAGTAGATGTGCCATGGTCAAAGTAGTTACTCTAGACTGTTTTTCAAGACGGTTACAAACAACATACCTGTGGATAAGCAGAACCAGGCACTGGAAAGACTGCTGGCCGTGGCATGTGCTGAAGAGGATGGCTGATGTATTGAGGATTGCAAGGAATGTGGGTCTGGAGTGTCGTGTAGGGGTGCAGGCCCTGGGTGTGTGCGTGTGCCATTGCTGGTCCTGCCACAGTGTGCTGCTGGTATATGGTTGACCCCACTGAGATCACAGGCACTACTGTTGCTGCTGCTGTCACCGCAGCAGCCACCGTTACTGTGGCGGATTCTGACGTCACTCTGGTGTCTGGTTGTCCACGGACTGTTTCGCATGACGCCCGGGCTCCGTTTGCACTGCAGCCTGTTGCTCCTTCCCTCTGGGCAAGAGTTCCCCCAACCGTTTGCTCATACAACCAGTACCACTGGTGAGCAACTTCAAACAGAACTTCAGGATAAACTCCACCGCCTTTGGCTGCCTCTTCTACAGCCAAGCAAGCCTTCTCCAACATTAGATTATCCTGCAAATTCAAAAGCTACATTGATTCAAGATATTTTATCGGAGCCTTCGGAAATAACCATTTAGGATCAACTACTAGAATGAAATACAACTAAAGGCTACAAGGCAGCAAAATTAGCAGTACAAAAACAATTAGGCATGGAAAAGGCCAGCTTTCATGCTGCTGAATTACAAAGGGAATAGTTACCTCCCCCTCTGGCTGAACAAAATGAATCAACGATAACTAGTTCCTACAAATTAAAAATATATTGCAATTATGAAAATCTGAAGGAGAATTTTTTAGTGTAATATTCTGCTGAACAAAGTTTGAAGTACAAAACAACCAAATGCTCAGTTTTGTTATCTGCATGAAATTATTAAAGACAGACGTGGAAATGGTTAATCTGCTCATGGTTCCAAAATGTCTACAGATAGTCCTTGGTTTACAACCACGATTGGGACCAGAATTTCCACTGTTAAGCAAGATGTTAAGTGAATCACACCTAATTTTACGCACTTTTTTTACCACAAGTTTTAAGCAAATCACTGCAGTTGTTAAATGAATCATGCAGTTGTTCAGTGGATCCGGCTCCCCCCATTAGTTTTGTTGTAAATGGGAATCAGGTAACCTGAAGATGCCGCAACCACTGTAAATACAAGCCGTTGCCAAGCACCCAAATTGTGATCGGGTGATTGCGGGGATGCTGCAACAGTTCTAAGCCCAAGGACCATTGTAAGTCACTTTTTTCAGTACCACTGTAACTCTGAACTCTGTAAATTTAGGACTATCTGTATTCCATTTCTGAAAAATAAACACACAAACAAGGAAGGCTCTTTTCCAAAGCCTCAGACTCTAATAAATGGCTCTACACGATTTATAACCATTTACTTTTACACAAGAAGCTTTGAAAAAAAATTATATAAAATCACTTTATTCTCCTCAGTGGTTTTATGTATTTGGCTAACTTAGCTGTTCCTTATTTGTTTCAATTCAGTTTATAGAATTATAAAGTTATAAAACAATATGCCAGCAACTAGAGGAAGGACCTTTTTCCTACAACACTGAAGTTGCTAGATAAAGAGTTATAACTTCACTTTCAAGAGATGCAGCTCCAAAGAACTTGAAAACCAGGGAAGATAACTTCTAAACAATATAGTTACTGATATCTTTATTCAAGAAGAACAGTAGCCCATGTTTCAGTCCTATTCCATAATGCCATGAAAAAGTTAGGCAGATGCCTGTACTTGCTAGGTGCTGAGGTGAATCAAAGACTTCTGAATTGCTCACCTGCTCTTTGCACTGGACCAGGGCTCTCTGGATCTCATTGGGGTTCAAGGCATGTGCATGTGGCAAACAACTCAAGGCCAACTCAGCAGCTGATCGCACCATATTGGAATCCCGAGCTCTTGAAGCTCTGTCAGCCAACGATGCCACTTCTGGGGGAGTTAGGTGACCATCCCAGCATTCCACCAAGATATTCAAGGCTGCACTGCCAATCTCCATGGCTTGCCCTAGAGGCCAGAGAAAAGGGCAGAAGAAAATCATCTCAAGGAATCTCAAGGGCTTTTAATTCTTTCCAGTGATGAAATTATTACATTACAAAGGCAAGCATCTTGGACAACATTAAGAACCAGACTGAATAGAGGTCAGAAACAGACAATCTATGGCCCATTTCCTTGCTGCTACCATATGCTTCTTTTTTACAGATCCTGGAAAACTCACATTTCTGTTGCCAAAATTCCACATCTCTTAGCTCTGAATGCAGGCAGATGCTTCTTGCACCTGACCAAATTCTGCCACGTGATCTCCTACATGAGGTGCCTAAAACATGTAACCTAAAACATGTAACTATATTGCCCACTTCTACTAACGTTCACGATGGGTCGGACACGACTTCGCAGCTAACAACAACTAATGTTAGCCTGTCAATTGACTTAGAGCAGATCAGGCCCACCTTTTTCTCTCCCTTTTATGCAGGCGCAAAAGAATTCCTACAGTGTGCCGCTGAAATGCAATAGTCAATCACTGAATTAAAACCATAATTTTCAGTAAGATAGCTGATACAAGAAGTGCTAAATCTCTGACTTAGACTTAAGACACCAAAATTTATTATAGTAGGAAAGAGAGAGCTGAAGAATTGATTTCCATTTCTCTGGTGTCCAGGTAGCAAGTAATACCTACATGCTGTTGCTGCTTCTGCTATTCCAAGCTAACCACACGTGTCAACCTTCAAACGATTCTGTCTGCAGCCATCTTTACTTCGTTTTCGGTTGCCACAGCTATGGGAGTGGGGAGATGTGTTCTTTTAGTTTAGCCATAACAAATACTTTCTTGTGGGAACCAAGGTCAAGCTGCCTAAGTTTGGGGGGACTGGAGCTACCGTTAGAAGTCCGCCAAAGTAGTTAATTGAGGATTGTGATTTATGACAAATGTAGGGGAGTTCAACTTTTACTTTGTAACCTTTGGGGGTGGGAACTTTCAGTCTTGGGTTCATCTTTGTTTGTGCCGATACTAGGCAGCCATTAAAAGTATTCTTTGAGGAAAGCAATTGCCCCAGAGTTCTTATTTCTACTGGTCTCATCTCATCTCATGACACACATACATCTCACAATGCTTTTTCTCACATTGCACAAGAAACTGCATAGGAGATCAGAAGCCTGTTTTCACACCATTCATCCTCACACCAGATGGAGGAAAGCCCAGCTCTGTCCAGGCTGTCTGTATATCTAACAAGCACTCAGCTATGGTATTTACCCACATGCTAAAGAGGAAAGCAAGTGGGCTCATTTCTGCCCATTCAGCCACCTTTTCCCAGGGAAAATCTAGGCCACTGTATTTATTCTTACTTGATACAGGGCAGGAAGTTAACAGAGCAACTTCAGTGGAGGCAGAAAAAACTCCACTTTTCTAACTGTGATTTCCTCAAATCTGCTGGCTGCCTGAGCTTTGTCAAACACAAACTGCAAGTTATTCATGTTAGGATTAGAACTTGATAATATACAAATATCTAAGCATCTTCTAGATGAGCAGTTCTCAATGAGGGGGGGAGAAGAGATAGGGATATCTTAAGGCCACCAGGGGCCCACTGGTGAAAAGCATTTAACAGGGCCACAGCACACAATGAGGGGGCTACAGAAAAGCAAAGGCCATTATACTGCATTTTGGTTGTTGGCAAAAAACCACATCAGTTACTGTCCTGTATCCAGCAATGGGGGTTGAAGAGGGAATCCTCAGGAGAAAAAAATCAGAAGGGGACCACATTGTTCTGGACCAAATATCTTCATTAGTACAGAAAGAGCTAAAGCTTTACAAACTGAATGCTTGGATTGAAAGCTGTTTTTGTTTTACTACACAAGGCCTGTTTGAAAGACTGACAAAAACCAGACTTAGAATGGAAATTCAACGGGGTTCAGGGTGACACAGAGCTATGATGTAAAAATTATTTGAGCAGTGCATGCTTCTCACAATTTTTATATGGTGATCCTATGCAAGGTCATTCTCCCCATTGCTCACACCAATCTTTTTCACAATAAACTATAGCTGTAAATGTGAATGGAGTAATGAATGCTTTTTTCCACTGCGCAATATAGCCTCCAGCAAAAGGATAAAAAAGGGGATATAATAGCTGTTACTTAGAACTTTTTCCACTCTGCAGCCCTTCCTGTGTTGTACAAATTGTGCTAGGACAGCGTTTTACAACCTTTTCGCCCATTGTACCACTTTTAGGATATGGCAACATCCAAATACCACCAGTCGCCTAGCAAGGTGTCAAAAACTTGATGACCAAAAAAAAAGAACGAAAAAAGTGATGAAGTACAGGTAGTCCTCGACTTACAACAGTTCACTTAGTGACTGTTCGAAGTTACAATGGCACTGAAAAAAGTGCCCCCCAAGCCACAGCCGAGCAAGATGCCTGCCTTCCTGGCAGCGCTCTTCCTCCTGTCCAAGGTTTTCATTGTTGTGAGCATTTCTGTTGAGGATTGGCAGCAGGGGTGAGGTGGGGGTGTTTTGTTTTTATTCCCCCTGTCTGCTGGGTGGTTGCAGCAGGTTTTGGTCACTTCACATGACCCTGGGACACTGTGACCGTCATAAATATGAATCAGTTGCCAAGCATCTGAATGTAAATCACAAGACCCTGGAGATGCTGCAACATTCCAGCTGATCGGCGCTTCTTTTGGGCTCAGCAGAAGCACCAGGATCAGCTCTGAGCTCCAGCTGGAGTCTGGCGCCGATCCTGGAGCTTCCACTGAGCCCTGACAGCCCCGAAGAAGTGCTGATCCTGGCGCTTCCGCTGAGCCCTGACAGCCCTGCAGCTCCAGCCATCTCTCAGTCAGGCTTGTGCTGTGCTGCCACCAGTTCAGCTCATTCCCCTCCCCCGCTACCACTTCTCTAGGATGGTCGCGTACCACCTGCCAGGTGCCAATGTACCACAGGTGGCATCCGTACCACTGGTTGAAAAGCCCTGGGCTAGGAAACTACTGATAAGACTTCCAGAGCACCAGAAGGAAGGGCTTCTTAAAAATAAGACAGATATGTTGCGTGGAACAGCTCAAGCAGATACTATTCCCACCTGTGATCCAAGAGACATGAGAGGAATAAGTCCGAGAGAGCCAGTTTGGCGAGACAAAGTTGTGCAGTCCCAACGCATAGAGTCCAATTTCAAAGGCGCAGAGGTGAAGGTTACGATGAGGCCCTTGGTGGCCACCACTAGAAGATGGGTGGGTGAAAATGGAGGTGCTGCTGTTTCCCCCAGCCTTAATGAGAACAGTCTTGGCCAGCTCAAAATAAAAGTGAGCAGCTGCCTCCGAGGGCTGATTTGGGACGTGGGGGGCATGGCTCTCCGGTCGCCTGCCCTTGTATCTGAAGAGAGAAAAATAAAATAGCCGTTAAACAAGTTGAAATGAAACCCAAATAAAATACTTGTGAGCTATCTCCAAAAGATGATAAAGCTCCAATTTCTGACTGAGACTCTCCCGGCTTTAGAGACTCTTTCTTAGGCTAAATGCAGGTCGGAGCCAGGAAACGTTTGTAGCATAAATGCACAATTCTAGATGGGCAGCAGCACTCACCTCCCAACCTCCACAGTCTTTGCACGTGCCCCTCCACTGGCCCTTCGACTTCCGCTGGAAGAAGAGGAACCCAAGGAATCACTGGAAGAACTGCTGATGCTGTCACTGTCCTGTCCCCGGCCCCAGGAGGTAGTTGCCCAGCCCCCTCGCAGGGGGCGCCGACTGAGGGTGGGAGAACTGTCAGAGGTGGTTTCTGGGGCACTGCTGTCAATGCTTGCCATTCCTGCAAGGCAAAGAGAACAGGTAAGCAAGCTTAGAGGGCACAAAATAATCAGACCACAGTATGGAATACCATCTCAGTTTTTCAATATACAGGGGATTCTGCCGAAAGTTTAAATCAGAAACTGGAAAATTGACACCATTTGTTTGAGAGTTTCTGGAGGCTCCAATTTAAATTCTGTCCTGTTAGGAAGCATTGCAGGTCATTATACTACTCTGATTTGCAAAGTATTACATCGGTTACCAAGGAATTAAAATGCTTATCAAAGAATTCTCTCTCAGTTTGGCATACGGAAATAAACAAGAGACAAGCTTGACTCCTGTATTTTTCCATATGCCAAACTAAGCCACTTTACTAATTTCAGCTAATTATTTGCCAAATCCTGAACATCATTTACAGCAATAGGCAGGCAAAATTCCCTTCTGACCGAAAGACTGTAGGCAATACTTACTTCTTTATTTATAAATAGATTTATAAATAAAATTATTATACATAATTTGGTAGCACCAAAAGAAATTACAATCAACTTCACAGACTATACAAATTTATGCTAACATAGTTTTTCTTTCCATCCAATTATGTCCAATTCTCAGAGACTTGTTTTCTTAGCAAGGTTTTTTTGAAGTAGTTTGCACTACCTTCTTCCTAGGGCTGAGAGAAAATGATTGGCCGAAGTTCACCCAGCTGCTTTGTCTAAACTGGGACTACAACTAATAGTTTCCCAGTTTCTAGAATGATGACTTGACCACTATCCAAACTGACTCTCCAATATAGATAACGCTGCCCCGGTTTTCACACTCCTAAATCCTTGTAACATTCTCAACCTATTTCTTACCACATTCTGACTTCTTTATGCAGCAAAAATAATTAGCAGTTTGTTAAGGCAGGCATCTCAAAGGATTTTAGCTATTTTTGATTGGAAAGAACACATTCATATGTTATGTTGTGTGTGTGTGTGTATGTGTTATACTGCAGATTTTTATGAGTTTAATCCTTATTAATCTATACTTTGGGTTCCTTCACCTTCTTAATTTGGAGAAAAATAATTCACATAATTATTTAGTTTTACAAATGTAATAATTGCAGTTACAAATTGTTAAGAAATTCATGCTTCAGCTAGCTATTTGCTAGCCTACCACCAAGATGAGTACTTTATGAGATCCATGGTGGAGCAGTGGTTAGAATACAGTATTGTAGACTAATACTGCTGACTGTCTGGGGTTTGTTCCTCACTGGCTCAAGGTTGACTCAACCTTCCATCCTTCCGAGGTTGGTAAAATGAGGACCCAGATTGTTGGGGGGCAATATGCTGACTCTGTAAACTGCTTGTAGAGGGCTATAAAGCACTATGAAGTGGCATATAAGTCTACATGCTATTGCTATTTATATGGCTTCATTAAAATATGTATTTGTATAGCTCTCTATATATCACATCATACTTTTTCTTAATGGTCATCTTTAGCATCATTAAAACTGGCAAGAGGAAGACAAAGCCCCAGGTCACAAAAAAGATAAGCTAACTAATTACCGTATTTTTCAGACCATAAGATGCACTTTTCCCCTCCCAAAAGTGGGTGGAAAAACGAGGTGCGTCTTATGGTCCGAAGGTAAGCGAAAACACTTGTCTCCCGTTCAGTCAACGCAGTCCATCAGCTCCATTGGAGAGACGTGATTGAATGAAGACGTGGAATTCTCCGCCCCGCCCCTGTGATTGGTCGGCAGGGGAGGAAATACGGACGTGCCTGCCATGCCTTCTGACTGCCTCCCCCTCCCTGCACGCGCACATTTTCTTTCTTTTACCTCGCTGCTAAAGAAATAGTTTTTGCTAAACTAAACCTCATAGGCGACTTGCCCCAGCAAAGTCGTGAGGAGTTGTCCCTGCAGGTTTCTCTGCGAAGTTTATTGGAAGTGATTTCCCATTTGCAAGATAATACTGCTAATTGTTTGAAATTGCTTCGGCATCTTAGAAAACCTATTCGGTACCTACCTACCTTTCTTTCTTTCTTTCTTTCTCTTTCTTTCTTTCTTTCTTTCTTTCTTTCTTTCTTTCTTTCTTTCTTTCTTTCTTTCTTCTTTCTTTCTTTCTTTCTCTCTATCTCTTCCTTCCTTCCTCCCTCCCTCCTTCCTTCCTTCTCTCTCTCTCTCCCCTCCTTCCTTCCTAGTATACCGGTACTATTTGGTTCAGAATATTTTTTTTCTTGTTTTCCTGCTCTAAAAACTGGGTGCGTCTTATGGTCAGGTGCGTCTTATGGTCCGAAAAATACGGTAATTTTGAACATCAACAAATCCATCTAGAGACTAGTAGATTAGGATATTAACAACAGTTCATATAGGTTTTCCATGAATAAAGCATTTTTCATAAAAATGTTACTCGATGTCAGCCGGAACTCGCCATCTGGCTGGCAATCTTTGCCTCAATGCTGTCCCCACCTGCAGAGACACTTGCAGAAACCTCTGAGCCATCATAGGTCTTCACCCAGTAGCAGAGCTGTGAAGTCCAGCCCCAAGTTACCTGTGTGCTTCTTTTTCTGTCTGACTGGTGAACCCCAGCATCTTCCATTGTAGCCCCCTCTGCTTCCAAGAGCTATTCGGCTAGGAACTTTCCCTTCTTGCTTTAAGACACTGGACTCAACAGGTGGGTCGCAAGGGGATCTCTGAGGGTTCTCTGGAAAAGCACAAAGGTCACTTTGAAGGGCAGTAAGAGGAAAGAAGAGGAGAATTTGCAAACAAGGATCTGTTTTAATGCTATCACCAAGACTCAGTTCATTTCTTACAGAAATATTGACAATTAAAAGTCTGGGATAGATATTCATAGGCTGATTCAGTATCTTTATTCCAAAATGGGGAAAAACTATAAGTAGTTAATGAATAGAGCAGTTGGAAAAGGTTTCCTAAAAATAAGAAAAGCAAAACTTCTTTTTGGAATTATTATACAACAAATGGCAGACAAACTTTTTAAGAAAAGCTGTAAGTGAAAACTTTCAGGTAACCAGAAGACTGAAGCCTCTACATCAAGAAAAAAAATGACCTATCCCTTCTGGTCATGAGAAGAGAGCAGTTGGTGTCCTGTGAAACAGCTGTCCATACCTTGGGTAGTCTTCTCCATAAAGGGTTCAGAAGGACTGCTTTGGACTGCAGGTGGTACACCTGTCTGCTGTGCAACAGATGTTCCTGGGAGATGCTGCATGGGTGCAGTTGATTGGGTAGCATGTTTGGAAGGAGATTTCTGATTAGGTACTGTAGGTTTGCTGGATGAGTAGAATGAACTCAGAGTTTGAGGTTTGTGTGTCTGACTTTCCCTGTCCAGCAGCTTATCTAAGATCTACAAAACATGGAACAGGAGAATGCAGAGGTTACTATTTGAACTAAAAACTAATAAGCAAATGGAAGTGATAATGTGGCATAGTCAAAATTCACCTAAAATCAGAAAGCACTCGGTTCATATGATAGGCATGAGGCTAAATTCTCATGGATACACATGCAACTAAATGAGTCAGTTTATTGCACAAATTCAGGCAAATTAGCTTATTTAGTTACATTAATGTAACTTATAACATAAGGCAGAGACTGTTTTGTGTCCTTAAACGCATTCATTTTTCCCCAATTAAGCCTTCCCAAAATCTTTTAGGGCTAAGGATTGTCCTTCAAACTCTTGCAGGATCAGAAGAAAGAAACATAAGGCAAAAGTATTTGGAATTAAATTTAAATTTAACCTTACAGTGCATTAATTCATTCCTGTAAATCTCAATATTTAAAAACACTTGTCTTCTATCTTGGTAAGAATTCCAATTTAGTTGTCCCCAGAATACGCCCTTGACTCATGAAACAGGGTTTTTTTAATTATATTTGTGTGCAGTCTATTCTCAAAAGTTCTGGACAGATAACAATTAAGACCAGCACAAAATGAAATTCAACTTCCTCAAAAATAATAAATCCACACGTATCATTATCATTATTAGGTCCTGGGTACAGCACATTGGGTAGCAAGTGTTTCCCAGCGGTTTTGATCATTCGCAGCACCTTCGGCATTGTCCCAAGGGTCATTAATAAACTTAACCATTTGGTGCCAGGTTTTCCTTCAGGAAGCCTCCAACGTAATGCAAATTTTGGATGCTGGTCTTTACGCATATGCAATATTGGCCAGCAAACAACATTTGATTCACATTTCTCAATAGGTGTTCTAAATTTGATCTTTGTAGTACCTTTTCATTTGTGATGTCATGATATGAGATGCGGAGGATTCTTCTGAAGCAGCATTGTTGGAAAACATTTAACCGTTTAATCATCTTGGCTGTACACCTTCATTAAACAGAGCTTAGAATTCCAAAAGCTAATGGTAATCAATTTTATTGACTTCAAAAAGGTGATTGACTCTATTCATCAAGAACCATTACAGAATACTGAAAAGAGCTTTGATATTCCTCAACATTTTATAAATATCTTTAAGAACCTTTAAGAACTCTAGCTGCTATGTACAAATGTAATCTGGCAACATCACTTTCTTTAACATCAATACAGGAGTAAGACAGGGATGCATACTATCACCATTCTTGTTTCTCTTCTCCAGGGACTTTGTTATGCACAGAGCAATGGATAACCCTAGCTAATTTGTTTTAACTGTGGGCTAGTCTTAATTTAATTCTATTTTAATTGTATTTATTTGTATTGTTTAATTCGCCCTGTAAACCGCCCTGAGTCCTTCGGGAATAGGGCGGTATATAAAATCAATCAATAAATAAATAGCTTTGGCATCCCATGGACAAGGCCCATCTATCGGATTTAGATTCTGAGGATGACATTGCATTGCTTGGTGAAACAAAAAGGTGCTTACAAGAAATGACCACCAGTTTAGAAACGGAGGCCAAAAAGATTGGCTTATGTATAAATCTTGAAAAGACCAAGTTTATGTAAGTCGGATGTGCCCAGGATAATATGCCTATAACAGTCCTTGGTCAGGCTACAGAACAAGTCCAACAATGTACTTATCTTGGTAGCAGTATGTCTATTGACGGAGATACACATAAGGACATTAACAATTGAACTGGCTGTGTTTCAAAGCATGTGCCCAATTTGGCCTATGACAGCCGTAAGTATTACCACAAAGATGAAACTCTCCAAGAGTGTTGTTATACCAACAGCGACATGTGCATGTGAAACTCTCACGTAACTCAAACAAAATTGATATCAAAATAACAAACCAAAAAGACAGGCAGTCATGAATGTAACAGATTCCAACCTTCACTGACAAAATAACCTGTGCTAAATAAGTTTTAATAACTTTTTTTCTAAAAGCACGAGTGAAAGAACAGACTGGATCACCATGGGGAGATACTTGCAGAATATAGGAACCACCACTACCACCACCAAGAACAACAAACCAGAGGCTCCACCAGAGGAAAATTTTAAAAGAAGGGATTTGTATGGATCTGATTCTATCCGAACTTGTTGGATGGGCAGATAGATAGAAAGGAAAGTGGCCCTCAGGTATTCTAGTAAAGAATCATGTAGGCTTTTAATGGTGACAATCAACATCTTAGATTGCACCAGGAGGCCAACAGGCCACCAATGAAGTCTCCAAAGCACTGTAGTCATAAAAATATATCATGATATACTCACTATTGCCGTGGCCATCACATTTTATTTATTTATTTATTTATTTATTTATTTATTTATTTATTTATTTATTTATTTATTTATTTATTTATGGGACTTATATGCCGCCCTATCTCCCGAAGGACTCAGGGCGGCTAACAACAATAACGTACAATAAATACAGAAGTTAAAATTAAAATTAAAATTAAAAGCCCCTGTAGAATAAATAAAAATTAAAAATTAATTAAAATTAAAATAAATTAAAAATTAAGAGTTAAAAATTAAAAACATAATTAAAATCCCTGTCAGTCCAGGTCAGCCAGGTGGAAAAGGAGTGTTTTGAGGCCGCGGTGAAAGGACTGGAGATCTGGGCCATCCGAAGCTCAGGGGGGAGTTGGTTCCATAGGGCTGGCGCTCCCATAGAGAAGGCTCTCCCCTTGGGGGTCGCCAGCCGACATTGTCTAGCAAGTTTTGGTTTGTGAATGAATTCTTTCCAGGTGCAACCCCCAAGCATTTTAAAATATTCAAAATAGACTAAGGCACAGGGGATTATGAACTGAGGCTTCCAATGCAGGAATGACCACAATCTGTACATGCAATTTAACTGTATAAAAACAAAAACTGTAGCCTGCTGATTGAGTAAGAGCTATAAATCCAGAGCAATTTCCTTAGAATCGTTTACCCAAAACCTCAAGCCGTTCTGTCTTGGGTGAATTCAGTTTGAGCCTATTTCTCCCAATAGCCTTCAGGCACTGGATCAGCTGTAAAGCAGGGAATGTTGTGAAACTCTGCAGGGGCAGTAGAAGACCATTCTTGCATCCAGGCCTGAAGCAGGATTTTGGCCTGAAATCCAACAGTCAAAGATCCAAATAATCCACTTCTAAAAAGAGAAGGTTGCAGACCAGTCTAAAATTACAAAAATAATTGCATCTCCTTCTCTCTAAAAACACTATTGCTTGAACTCAACCTCCTGTCACTTCACAAGAAATCTTAACCAACCATGAGAGGCAGAGATCCAATTGAGTAGTCACAAACATGACAGACAGCCCTGATTCCTCAGTGCCCAGATCACCTCAAACAAAGTTCCTGTCATCTCTAACCTAACTCTGTCCAACTGGAGTCCAACTCTAAGTCTAAGCAATTTTACTTGCCAACAATTGCAAGAATTCTTCATGGCAACCCTTCAGATTCCTTAAAAGGGGAAATGTTGTCCTAAAAAGGGCTGCTGGATAACATTCAGCAAATACAGTAAGAGCAGCAAAATATGTCCCTTTTGCCGCTCATTGCCAGTGTCCAGTTAGATTCCTGACAAGTTTCCCCCTCCAATAATGTTCTGGTTATCTCCTCTATTCTTCATTTCCAGCTACTCTGGAAGGTAAGGAACTGCAGCAGTTTTGTGAGAGTGAAGAGGCCAATCCAGTGCAAGTTCCCTTATTGCTCTCCTATTCCAATGGATCTTGATCAAACTGTTCACCAGATCTCAGAAACTCCAATGCTCTCTAAAAACCCAGTGGATCCATTAAGTGCTTGGCGTAGACTGATCTAATCACTCCACTTTTTTTGTTCTTTCCATATTAATAGAGTACTGGAAATAAATTATGGAAAGGAAATACAAATGTTTCCTACCAATAGGATAACTTTTGGGTGTAATGGGGAAAAAGTAAAAGAAACATAAGCCAAACCAATCTGATGGCTGCAAAAGACTGCAAGGACATTATTTGGCCATAGGTTTAGCAGCAGTTGCTAACTCTTCCATTCTAAGCACCCTTGTCATGGTCTCATGATCAAAGTAGACATTATATTTCTCACCCCGTGCACACAGAAACATACAGGTGCATTACAGGGAAACACACTGGGGCAACACACACAGCATCCACCCTATCTCTCTCACATGTACACATCAAATGGTATTTTAAATCTTGAAGTCCTGCAAATGTTAGTTGGTTTCCAAGAAAACTCTGAAAAGCTTAGTTATTTAAAAATGAACTAAAGATGTTCCACTTCTAAACATTTCTAAAAATAACTTACTTTTTTGAGTTTAGACTGATCATCCTTGTAAGTGATCATCAGGGCTAAAGCTAGATCTCCTTTCTCTCTTCGAGTACCTTCACACAGAAGAGGATGCTCTGCTTCGCTCACTGTTGTCTTCATGCCTGCAAAGCAGAATTCAAGAATGTTGTCCTACTTTATGTAAATACTAAAACATTCCTACTAGGGCAATCCTCCAGTCTCGTCAAAATGGCTACTGGCAAAACACAGTATGCTATATATTATTATTATGCAAAATATGCCTGAATTACATTCTATTCCTTTTTTCATGATCAAGTGCTACAGATAAATGTTGATATACAGAATAAATTATCAATATTGATACAAATATTCTGTATAAAACTTTAGATTTCATTTAAAAAGAATATCAGCTATGGTGCCCGGGCTTTTCATTATTTCAATTCTATTTAGGTGATTCAAGAAGAGAATTCAACATCTGTGCAAATTCAGATACTTGACATGGGCAGGACCTCTTTTCAAATTATAGGAGCAACTGTACAGGGGGAAAAACTAAGCACTCACCAAGTGCTGCCACGGCTGCCTCAAAGCCAAGTTCTTCATCTCCAGGCATTTCATTGTTCCAATTACGGCTTGGGGGTCTTGACCCTGTAGGAGAAACCACTAGGACAGGAACAGAGATATTAATTAGCTCTGTTAGCTCTCTATTAATTAGAGAATAAACATTGCCTGGACTGGTAAAGAAAACTAGTGCAAATATTGTATTTTAACAACCGTACAATATTGCTACAGTTAAACCAACATGATAAAATTTTCTTGCAAGGTCAGTACAAAAATCAGACCTCAGTACCATGTTGAGATATTTTATCCTCCCGAGGACATTTTTTGTACAACTCTAATTGTCATTTAACACATGGCACAGCTGGTAATTCAGAATGAAAAGAGGATTGCAGTCACCACAAGGCATTGTGCATTGTTTTGGCTTCCTCAGAGCTGTAAAATATGGTCTTAGTTTTGGTGCTTTATCTGGAAAAAAAACTGTAGTAGAGATTCAGCAAGTAGTCACTGAAAAACTGACCATCTGCTTTAAGAAGCTGGGCATAACACCTATAAATTAAAACATCTTGTCTCCCCTGGTGCCCACTAAATACTTTGACTCCCATCAGTTACAGGCCAGCAACAGGCATAAATTACATTGTACCCCAAAGTTTCTGGAGAGTCATTTATAGGAGAGCTGTCAATTGGTAACATTAGGACATACCAGTAGTTAATGAAGTTTTAAAGACTGATTGAAAATCCCCTATTTAGATAGGCTAATTACATACTTCCAAGCTTTGCGATTAAGGCTAGGTTCAGGACCTCCACAGCTCCTTCACATGTAAGCATTTGGTCTAAACCAAGGGTAGCAGGTATATTTTTTTTAACCTTGCAGAAAACATGGAAGTTCTCACGGACACAAGAATCAACAGACATAAATGAATGGACTGTGGAAATTGCACTGAAAAACCATCGCTGCTACTCTTTTCCTCAAGGGGCTTCCTCTTGGGTAAATAGGTAGGCAGGGGTTTTACCTGGGGCACACAACACATCAAATATGAAGCTAGCGAGCATGAGAGGCAGGACAGGCCGGTAATCGCACAGGGTCCCTTCCCTCAGCTCTTCAGCTCTCCCCCGAATAGTATTCATCTCGCTAGAGCCCAGTGGGATCTTCTTCAGCAAGGCCACGATCTCAGACTCCTGGTAAGCCAGCTTGACCTGTGTGATATGGATCAAGGAGAAATACGCACAAGGCTTTTATTTGAACAAATGCATTATTATGCACAAAGACTGGATAATAACATTAAGAAAGAATGCTTTTAGTGATGCGCAAGAATCCTAGCCTCAGGCTGAGAGGGCTGCTTTTTTATCCAGTAATGGCTGCCAAGAAATTCCCTAACTTTGGGGACTAAACTCAATGCATGATCCTCTGCAGAGCCATATGAAAGTCTACGTAAGTCTGTGGAGAATATGCAGCTGGAACTGCACATTTTGGAAACTAAACAAAATAACCAGCTAACAGATTGTACCAAAACCAATACAGGTAGTCCTTGATTTATGATTTAATGACTGTTTGGCGGCACTATAAAAACTAACTTACGACTGGTCCTCACACTTATGACCATCACAATGTCCCTGTGATCATGTAATTGCAATCTGGGTACTTGGCAACTGGCCTGCCCTTATGACAACTGCAGTATCTTGCAGTTATGTGGTTGCCATTTGCTGACAAGCAAAGTCAATGGGGAAGGCAGAAGAGAAAGTCACGGGTCACAGTCATGTGATGTCTCACTTAATGACCACACTCCTCAACATACATACCTCCAGGGCCTTGGTAGATGCTGGCGGCCTCTGTAACTCCAGAGCAAACATGCCAATCTGGAAAGCTAGATTGTGATATTCTTGCCGCTCACTCAGTACAGTCAGTAGAAAAGCAGCTTTGGATAAAGTGTTTGTTGCTATCCAAGTCTGTTTGCTAGTAGATACTTTATTTTTCTTTCCCTGTAGGATGGAGAATTAGAAGGCTGAATGTGAATTTTCCTGTGCTTTGATGCTATAGAAAAACAATTTAAAAATGATAAGTATGCCTTTATGTGCCATCTTAGATGTATAAAAATGTATGTGTGTGGGGGGGGTTTAAACTACACTTCTTGCAAGTCTTTTTCCTTTATATATGCCTAGTCACAGCAGCAATCTACTCTTGGCTGAGCAGATCTGACTGGGAGATGATCAGGATATCCCAGACTACAGACAACAGTAGGAAACTGGAAGAACATTTAACAAGAAAAGCAATTGACTTTTCCATGTAGTTTAGCTTGACTTAAGGGAATCTTTACCCTTTTACACACCTTTAATATACATATTTGATGTGCATATTTATAATCAGAGAAGTGCATTTCAAAATACAAACAAATCTGATTCTCTAGTCTTAGCTGAAATTCTACTGATTTCAGTTGTACCCCATCAGGGCAAATTCAGTCTAGACCAGGGGTAGGCAACCTTGGCTCTTTTATGACTCGTGGACTTCAACTCCCAGAATTCCTGAGCCACCATGGCTGGCTCAGGAATTCTGAGAGTTGAAGTCCACGAGTCATAAAAGAGCCAAGGTTGCCTACCCCTGGTCTAGACCCATCCCAAGAAGATGACTTAAGGAAAAATCCACACATAAAATAAAATGGGCCAAGATAAACTTTATGAAGTATAACAAAGAATGCTGTATAATTTTAATCACCATTTGAGGCAACAACATTTGTTTTTATTTGCACTATGTCATAAACCTTTTGAAAGTAAAATGCAACTCAGCTTCAGCATCATTAAAGAAATATTGTTTTTTTATAAAGTGACTTTGTAGACAAAGTATAAAGGAAAATATTCTCTAAAATTTGCGGTCCATTTTAGCAGCAACTCTGATTTATACTTCCCAATGTTTTGCCTTCACACCCTCATATATTTTAACAAATGAATGTTTTAGGAATAAAAAGATATGAGAAGAATCAAATATACCCATCTGTCTTTGGAATAAAGATAGGACATGAGTGTGTTTTAGTGAATAAATAAGCAATGTGAGTTTTTTTTTCTACAAGGTGACAAAAAGATGCTCCTCAGAACCACAGCTCAACAATTTAATGTGGAATGGAGTAATTTTGTAATATGGAGTAATTATGCCTCACTCATAATTCTTCATATTTTGTGTTACTTGCAGTCATATATTCAGTATTCATTATTTTCTAATAAATGTTTTGAGAGTGGACAATCTAATAAACTTTTTAAGTGGACAATCACTTAAATATGAGCCAGCAGTGTGCTGCAGTTGCCAAAAAAGCCAACATAGTGCCGGGCTGCAATAACAGAGGGATAGAATCAAGATCACGTGAAGTATTAATACCACTTTACACGTGCTGGAACTCTCATCTTATTAATCTTTTATTTATATATTTATTTCTTAATTGGCTTATACTCTTTGGTTGCGCTGTGCCCTGTTTGCAAGTCCGCTACTTACTGAGAGAAAGTTGGTGAAATAGCTTCCCGGGGGCACAAAAGGAGGAAAGTGCCGAGAAGTGCACTTACCTGTATGCTGGCATTGTGAAGATTCTGGATTTCCCTCTCAGCCTTCCTATCCTAGGAAGATCCAGCAGAGATTAACCAAAAAGTTCATCTCGGGTCTGAATTCCCATGCAGTGAAAAGGAGAGTGCTTGTAACTTCTGGTTGTAGTTATCCATGTTTCTGCACACTGAGATAATCGGCCACTTGTACAAATACAGAGCCTATCATGCTTATGGATTACTGATTCACATTTCCCATGGATTGTCTTCTGTCCATGGGAGGGAAGCTTGGTAGATTCTAAATTTCATAATTTTAGTTATTCCTTTGGCAGGGTATATATGAAAACAAGCTGCAAAGATCTTTAAAAACACGTTTCTCACACATTTATATTTTTGAATCATAAATATTAAATCTTTGTTCTTTTCAATGATCCATACTAATGCTTTAGAAATATAATTTCCAGTTTTAGCTACAGTAAGCAAGGAAATTACACTAAAGTTAAATTTAACATTACTTGTTAAAGATATTTACTATATTTCAGAATTAGTATTCTTTCAGTCACAATCTTATTCCTATTCAATTTAAGGTAAAGGTAAACGACATGCATGCTAGTCGTTTCCGACTCTAGTGCTCATCTCCGTTTCAAAGCCGAAGAGCCAGCGCTTGTCCGAGGACATCTCCGTGGTCATGTGGCCGGCATGACTAGATGCCAAAGGTGCACGGAACACTGTTACCTTCCCACCGTAGTGGTCCCTACTTGCATTTTTACATGCTTTTGAACTGCTAGGTTGGCAGAAGCTGGGACGAGTAACAAGTGCTCACTCTGTTACGCGGCACTCGGGATTCGACCCACCAAACTGATTTAGCTGATTTTAAAATGCGATGTTGGCAGAAGCTGGGACGAGTAACAGGCGCTCACTCTGTTACGCGGCACTCGGGATTCGACCCGCCAAACTGCCGACGTAAAAATGCAAGTAGAAAAATAGGGACCACTACAGTGGGAAGGTAACAGCGTTCCGTGCGCCTTTGGTGTCTAGTCATGCCGGCCACATGACCACGGAGACGTCCTCGGACAAGCGCTGGCTCTTCGGCTTTGAAACGGAGATGAGCACCGGCCCCTAGAGTTGGAAACGACTAGCACGCATGTGCGGGGGAACCTTTACCTTTACCTAAAATGCGATGTAAAATCATCAGCACATAAAAAGAAAACAGAAAAAACAGCTGCAAATTAACTCAACAGTTCTATGCTTAGCAAGATTTCCATTTAATCAAAGTCCTTGCTCTTTCCAAATCTATTTCAGGGTTTATAGTTTCTATATATACACAAACAAAGGGAAATGAGTTTCTGGGCTGGTTCAATTTTTTTATAAATTCCAAAAATTATGTCATGAGTGATATATTTATAGGTATATAATTGACAGTGCAATTGGCAGTGCAGACATGCCAAATACTTCTAAAGTGAGAACCAAAATACATATATACACAATTTTTTCTCCCCTAAATTTTCAGGCAATGTATCTGTTACATATAAATATAAAAGCATGATAGGCTCTGTATTTGTATAAGTGGCCAATTATCTCAGTGTGCAGAAACAAGGATAACTACAACCAGAAGTTGCAAGCCCTCTCCTTTTCACTGCATGGGAATTCAGACCCGAGATGAACTTTTTGGTCAATCTCTGCTGGATCTTCCTAGGATAGGAAGGCTGAGAGGGAAATCCAGAATCTTCACAATGCCAGCATACAGGTAAGTGCACTTCTCGGCACTTTCCTCCTTTTGTGCCCCCGGGAAGCTATTTCACCAACTTTCTCTCAGTAAGTAGCGGAGTTGCAAACAGGGAACAGCACAACCAAAGAGTATAAGCCAATTAAGAAAAAGGTATTCAAATATTTCCCTCTCTTTTCCTTTTCTGCTTTGAGTGGTACGCCTGCTTCTGGGGGGAAAGCGGAGGCATTTATTTCTCGCTTCTCCTGACGCGAGAGCAGGGCTGCCTTTCCAAGTCGCGGTCCCTCACGGGAGAAGTCGCAGAAAAGGCAAATGATTCCAGCAAAGAAACGGTACACTTGGGATTGCTATAGCAACGGCTTCCTCATTGGAATTCACGGCAGCCGCCATTACGGGCCCCGAGAGGGTGCCGAGGCCATGCTCTGTCAGCACAGCAGTTTGACATTGCTGCAGGCTGGATGCTAAGGCTGAAATTAACATTTAGCCATGCAAGGTTAGGGATTCCTCTTTTTCCCCCCAGCACTTGGGAATCAGCAGTCACACGTTTCTACAAAGGTGAGGGAACAGAACACAGTGGAAGTGTGTATCGTGTTGAGGGCCAGGCGCTCCAGGGTGGCCACGTAGGTGTGCAGGATGAGGCAGCAGCGGAGGCGCAGGTCCAGCACCAGGGAGGCCACCAGCCTGGCTGACACAGGTGAGCACAAGGAAGGAGTCCACATGGACTCCGTAGAACCCACCTCCCACTCCTTGTCCTCTCTTACCTACTTGAGATGGTATAGTTGGGCAGCAGGGAAGGGTGCAAAGTTCCTGCCAACTCTCCTTTGCTGCAGGCAACTTGCCTGTGCAAAGTTTGCTGGCCCGGTCTTTTGGCGCACTCAGCAGCATTTCCAATAAGGGGAGTAGCACAACTTGTGCAAAGGCTTCCCCCCCCTTTTTTGTACAAAAAAAAAGGTGCCGGAACGCTGTTCTGAGAAAAAAAGCCCTGCCACAATGTAAGAAAGATGTCAAGACTCTAGAAAGAGTACAGAGAAGAGCAACACAGATGATTGGGGGACTGGAGGCTAAAACATACAGTATAAGGAACGGCTGCTGGAATTGGGTATGTCTAGTTTAATGAACAGAAGGACTAGGGGGGACATGATAGCAGTGTTCCAATATCTCAGAGGCTGCCACAAAGAAGAGGGAGTCAAGCTATTCTCCAAAGTGCCTGAAAGCAGGACAAGAAGCAACAGATGGAAACTAATCAAGGAGAGAAGCAACCTAGAACTAAGGAGAAACTTCCTGACAGTTAGAACAATTAACCAGTGGAACAACCTGCCTCCAGAAGTTGTGAATGCTCCAACACTGGAAGTTTTTAAGAAGAGACTGGACAGCCATTTGTCTGAAATGGTATAAGGTTTCCTGCCTGAGCAGAGGGTTGGACTAGATGACCTTCCAACTTTACTACTACTACTACTACTACTATTATTATTATTAATTATTATTGTCTGTTTGGTGTTGTGATTAAAGCATCGGGCTAGAAACCAGGAGATGGTGAGCTCAGGTCCCACCTTGGGCACGAAGCCAGTTTTGGTGACCCGGGGCAAGTCCTCCTCTCAGCCCTTGGGGAAGAGACCATGGCACATTTGTTGAGGGAGTTTCCAAAAATTGGACACAACTGAACAGAAGGAGAAAAAAAAAACCTTTATGGCAAAATGAGGGGGAGGTGTTCCTATTTATATCAAAACGCATTTTCACCGATTCAGCTATTTTGTTTTAAGGTTCGGTCACACCTTGCACTAGGATTCAAAAGTTCCTTCCGTGTTTCAGTACCTTTATCATCCAAAATCATATAACCTGTGGTCATCCACCTTTGTTCATTTTTAATCCCAACACACAATCATTGAGGGACTCCAGTTGCTGCCTCCTTTCCCTTGCAACAGCCGTTCTTACTCCCAACTTTCTCTTTCTTTCAAGCCTGTTATCCCACACTGAATAACATTATTCTGTAACAGTTGGCAAAAAAAAAGCCAAAGCTCTTCAGAAGATGCATCCTTTCCCCACATCAGCCTCTGCATAGAGCAAAGAGCCTTGGTGGAGCAGTGGGCTAATGCCTCCTTAAGTAACACCAGCTGCCTGCAATTAGTGCAGGTTCGAGTCCCACCAGGCTCAAGGTTGACTCAGCCTTCCATCCTTCCGAGGTAGGTAAAATGAGGACCCAGATTGTTGGGGGCAATAAGCTGACTTTGTAATAATGCCGCTTGGGGTGTGTGTGAAAGCCCTAATAAGCAGGCATATACATAGAATGAAGGCTACTGCTAAGCTTGTAAGCCGCCCTGAGTCTTCGGAGAAGGGCGGGATATAAATGGAATTAAAATAAAATAAATAAAATAGAATCATAGGGCTGGAAGGGACCTCAGAGGTCTTCTAGTCCAGGGCTTTTCAACCAGTGGTACGGGTACCACCTGTGGTACATTGGCACCTGGCAGGTGGTACGCGACCATCTTAGAAAAGTGGTAGCGGGGGAGGGGAATGAGCTGAACCGGTGGCAGCACTGCACAAGTCTGAACGAGATATGCCTGGAGCTGCAGGGCTGTCAGGGCTCAGTGGAAGTGCCAGCATCAGTGCTTCTTTGGGGCTGTCAGGGCTCAGCGGAAGTGTCAGGATCAGTGCCAGGCTACAGCTGGAGCTCAGCACTGATCCTGGCGCTTCTGAGCCCAGAAGAAGCGCCGATCAGCTAGAATATTGCAGCATCTCCAGGGTTTTGTGATTTACATTCAGATGCTTGGCAACTGATTCATATTTATGACGGTCACAGTGTCCCAGGGTCATGTGAAGTGACCAAAACCTGCTGCAACCACCTAGCAGATGGGGGGAATAAAAACCAAACACCCCACCCCACCCCACCCCTGCTGCCAATCCTCAACAGAAATGCTCACAACAAAGAAAACCTTGGACAGGAGGAAGAGTGCCGCCGGGCGGGCAGGTGTCTTGCTTGGCTGTGGCTTGGGGGGCACTTTTTTCAGTGCCACTGTAACTTTGAACAGTCTCTAAGCGAACTGTTGTAAGTCAAGGACTACCTGTACTTCATCACTTTTTTCCCTTTTTTTTGTTCAAGTTTTTGATACCTTGCTAGGCGACTGGTGGTACTTGGATGTTGCCATATCCTAAAAGTGGTACAATGGGTGAAAAGGTTGAAAAGCCCTGTTCTAGTCCAACACACACACACACACACACCAAAGGTTAAGGCAGGAGATAACCATTATAGTCGGTAGAGGTTGTTCTACACCTGTCCTGATGTCCCCCCCCATCAGAGTGGAGAGATTGGACAGAAAGGATTACAACAGAGGAAGAAGACATACAAAGGGGAACGCACGTCAAAAGAGATGGGAGTCAATTCTCTCAAAATATCACAACATAATTATCAACTGATGGTTCAGAGTAAAGGTTTATAGTTATTACCGCATTAACATTATCCCCAGCAACACACACACACATCTGAATCTCCTACTAGCTACTGTCCAATCCTGGTCTTTCCATTTAAACTGTGTTTCCACCAGCATTATACCTTGGTTGGGGGTTGCTCCACTTTGAGATCAGGAGGATTAGCCAGCAAGTCTTTTGCAAGTTCAACGGTGAGACGACACGCTTCGCTGCTATAGCCATGTGCATGAAGAGCCTCTGCGCAGGCAAACAGCACCTGTAAATTGAGAATTGCAGCAAAAGCAGTCTAATTCTTGCTTCCTTTTCTCTCAGTTCTTAGTCTTGTGGGCCTAGGAATTTCACTGCTGAAACTCATGGCATCTCTTCTTGCCATTCCCAAGTGAGAAACAGATTACAACTATATTGCTCGTTAAGTCCTCCAATAAGCATATCACAATTGAAAAAATAAGTCAACTTTCTCCCAATCCCCAGTAAAAGCCACTTGTGAGGAGTGCCCAACATTCCTTGCACTCCATTACCAACCCCTACCTGCGCCACATTTGGAGTGCGTAACTCTTCAGGTCCAACACAGGAAAGGTACTTAATGGCCGCCATGTGAGGCAAGAAACAAACTGAGATAAACACAAGATGCTGCCTTATATGATCCACATGCTTTGTAGTCTGACTGATAGTTGAAAATCTCAAACAGAAGTTCAGTTATGTAAGATCCATTTGGAATTGCAGATGCAATCCAGAACTTCTGCATTAAATGTGCATTCTACTACCAAATTTTGCACCTTTCATATAACATTAATCCTACGGTCTTGTCAAAATGGCTACTGGCAAAAAACACAGTATGCTACATATTATTATTATGCAAAATATGCCTGAATTACATTCTATTCCTTTTTTCATGATCAAGTGCTACACATAAATGTTGATACACAGAATAAGTTATCGATATTGATACAAATATTCTTTATAAAGTTATCTTAATTTAATAGCCCTTCACTGCTACATAATAAATGTTTTTCATTCTTCCCAGTAGGAACATACACTAGAGGAGCCTACAATAAAGTAGGTGGATGAGTCAGGAGCTTACAGGCCTACCTCCATTCGGTTTTCTTGCTCCAAGGGTTTTATTCCAGCAAACATATCTTGCTCCTCTTCAATCCCACCCTCTGCTTTCTCATCTTCTTCCTTGGCCACCTCCTGGGGATTTAAATAATATACTTGATAGTCATCTTCTTCCTCTTCTCCTCCAGCAGCGCCATTTTCCTCCACCTCTTTTGGCTTTGAACATACCCCGGCACTACTTTCCTCAGGGCCGTGGAGGTCATCATCTCCACTGCCCACTTCCTCCACGGGTTCCTTTGAAAGTTTCTTTGTGGAAGGACTGCTTCTGTGGGCGGGCTCCGTTGCCTCAGAGAAATACACTCCACCTTCGTCCTCAAAAGTATCTCTGTAGCTTCTGCTCAGCGGGCTGTCTGTGAAGCTGAAGGTGTTGCTTGCCTCTGCCCCAAGAGCCAAACTACTGTCATCTAAAGTCAATTCAGCCAAGTCCGGCTCCAAAGAACTGTCCTCGCTGCTCATACGACGCTTCCCACCATGTTTGCTGGCTAAGTTCTTTCCCACCGGAAGCTTGCCCTTGTTCACAATTGTTTTATATGAAGCTTTATCACCTTCTGCTGAAAGTCTTCTCAGAACCCGCTGGGGGCCTTCAGACACAACTTTCCGTTTCCCAATAAGTTCTTTGGGGCGCACAGCTGGCTCCTGAGATATCAGGCGTGACCTGTCTCCTAGCTGCAAACATGTCCCCATAGCATCTGTGCCATGGCTTCTCCCTGCATCAGCAAAATTTTCTATGCACGGTGGCCTGCAGTTCCTCTGCTGGATGGCCTTAACCCAACAAAAGGAGTTCTTTTTGTCAGCATTGCTGTAGGTGATGCCTGGGATAGGATATGCCTCCTCCCAATTGAAGTAGCAAGCTTCCACAGCTGGCTTGAATCCATGGAATAACTTCTCAAGAGACTTCTTATGCTGCCCTCTTTTGACATTGTCTATTACCTTCAACTGCCACTGCCTTAGCTGCGTGCACAAGTCCCTTCGCCTAGCATTATGGAAGGAAGGAAACAAGTGAGAGGCAAAAGTGACCTATTAAAAGCAAATGTCAAAATTTACTGTTTGCACATTTAATTTCTTGTCAATCTAGTACACTTACATTTTTCCTTCATCAGCATATGATTCATGTCTTATCAGAACTCTAATATTCTAATACACTTAATACTTTATTTCATTTTTATGTCACAGAAAAAAGCCTCAAATAATCAAAGCTCCTATGAAAATTCCTAACACTGATCCTAGCAGCAGTTTAATTAACTGCCTATACAGTCTATTGTGTTTGGCAAAGAAATTCAAAGGAAATATTCTCAGGTCCCACTGAATATGCTCCATATTTGATATCTCCCCACAAATTTCCACAAAACTGAAAAGTGAGGATAGTTCAAGTCATTCCAAAACACTATCTTTTTTCCCCTAAAAATTCTTCATGGTCTACTTTGGAGGTACCTTTCAGATTGTTGTCATACTTGCACTGTTGCCAGATATGAATATTATTGAAAATCTGTGGGGGAACAGATTTCACTGTGTGGTGCAATGCATCCTGGAAAAAGTAGGAATATTTCACAGAAGGGCTGTGCAAGGATAAGTGGGGAAAAAATCCACAAGCAAGACCTTAGCTGTCTAAAGAAACATTTAGAAGCTGAGGAGTTACAAAATAATGACTGGAATGGTATTGCATCTGCCATATTCACTATTTTCTTAAGTTGGTTGCAAATAACTGCAAAGAAATAATAAGCGTGCATTCAAATTTCAACAAAAAAATCATGCTTAACGCTTTACTATACCGAAATTGTAATAGCTGCTGCTTACTTAAGAATTCATTGAAACATACAATTTGAACATGATGTCTACATTTTTGTACATCACTGTGTATCCTTTGACAAAAGATGCAGGTAATACATGTGGTCTGATGATGCACTAGCATTAATGATGTTATCTAGTTTGGGTAATGAAATATCTGCAAGAAAACAACCAAGTTCAGAGAGCTCCAAGGACCCCTCATACATGTGGTTGTTTCTATTAAAAAGAGAACAGGATTGTGAACAGTGACCATATCCAGACTCTGCTAATCTGTTAGTTGTAAGTTACAAGTCTTCAAAACCGAGATGGTGTTTTTAATTAAAATTTTAAAATACTTGAGAGCAAATACAGTACTACTCATTGTAACTAGGTATTTGAAGGACGAATAGTTAGAACATGAATTTAAGAACGCGCAGGTTAAAGTAGCAATCTGGCACGAAGGTTTTTAGAATATTTCAATGCTATGTAATACCTGTCCATGTCTGGAGTAAGATCCGTCAAGCAAAGAAGCTGGATATGAACATTACAATAAAAATAATAGGCAAGTATCCATTAATAGACTTTTGTCAATGTCAAATTTGTTATGGACGTTCAGACATTACACCTACCGATGCGGGCTGATGGTTGGATCCAAGACAGCAAGTCTCCAAAGAACCACCATCTCATCACACATACTTGCACAAGCATGAGCAGCAACTTCTGACTGGCCATTGCCCCGGCCAGTATGTCCACTTGCACTACTATGGGATGCAGATGTCCTTACACTGTACCACCAACCAGTTATCTGTAGACAAATGACGCAGAGTATCAGATGCTCAAACTTACTTATTTTGCTTAATCCAGTGGACTGCACATGATTCTTCAATTCATTCTAACTACGTCAGAAACATGTGTGAGAATTATAAATCACAGAACTGGAAGTCTCTTCTAGTCCAAACACCTGCTCATGGTACGAATACTCAGGTCATCTCAGACAAATGGATATCCAGGTAATATTTGGAAATCTCATACAGTGGAACATCCATACTCTTTAACTATTACAATAAAAAAAATTCTTCCTGTTCAGCTTCCATCCATCAGTTTTTATTCTACCTTCAAATGTTATGGAAAATAAATCCATACCCTCTTCCCATGACAGTCCTTCAAATGTTAGAAGACTGCTATCATGTCTCTCTTTAACAATCTCAACTTTAGGTTAAAAGTTATTTTACCATTTATTTTAGGGTTTAGCTCTTAACCCCCTCACAATTTTCCTCCATCTTCTCTGCATTCTTTCCAGTTCCTTAGTGTCCTTCAAATACTGAAAGAACCAGAACTGGACACAACATTCTAAGTGCAATCTGACTAGTGCAACACAAAGCAATACCATCACTTTTTATGATCTCATTGCCATACTGCTGTTGAGGCAACCCAAGTGGATCGAATTGAATTTTTTCACTCTCTCTTGTGAGATTAGAGACCAGAAATCAGTGCTTTGCCTCCATGAGTCTAAAAACATACCAATTTCCTGCTTTATTTGGCCAAAAACAGCACCATCGCAGAAAAAAACATAGGCTGAAAATATATGCAGTCGAGCAGGCATGTCAAACTGCCGGCCCACGGGCTGGATGTGTCATGCCAAAACCGTACCCACCCCATTGCCGGTAATGGGGAAAAAGCCCCGATACGTCACGCGACATCGCAAGTTTGACATGCCAGCAATAGAGCCTTATAGAGATAGTATTTAAATTACTACCTCTTCTTTGGTTAATCACATTTAAAAAAAATAAACATGGCTAAATTCTAGAAATGGAAATTGAGGGTGTTCAGAGGACTTCAATAACCTGTGGAATAGCCACCTCTGTCCTAAAACTACTGTATATTACTGTAGTTAGGCATTTGTCTAATTCTTCACGTTCCTTAAACTTTCTAGATAAGCAACATGACCATTCCATCCCACACATGTTTCTATGAGAATCTGTTCAACAAAGGAAATAATACCTGTTCATATGTTAGACACTGGTCCGTCAGGATCTCCAGCAGAGGAGCTGCATTGGTATCCCGTCTCTTAAACATCTCACGTACAATTGAAAGCAGGTTCCATATGCCTTCAGGTTCTCTCCCTCTCAGCGGGCGTAGCAGACAGGCCCACTCAGCAGCAGCTGGGGGCTCCGTAGAGGACAGGTACATGGAATTCACGTCACTGTGTAGTTGGAAAAATCGGGCGGGCGGAGGAGATGGGAGAACTTCAAACTGATGCTTGAACATAGGATAATTATTTATGAAACTATGAATGTAGGGGACTTCTTTATAGATTTTATCTTACTGATCCATCTGTCCAATCAGGAAGAGTCTAACACTGTTTAGTAGTACCAAAAAAGGACAAAAGGTTTAGTAATACCAAATAAGGACAAAAGGCAACTCCCTCCCACCGAATCTTTTTGTGTCACTTCAGTCCTCTTCTTCAAACGTTGTTTAATGTAGTCATTTTATCAAAATTAAATTTTTTGATTTTAAAATTAGTTTCCCTTTGGGATGCGTAAGGAACATCAACATTGTGAAATAATGTAGATGAGATTAAAGAAAAATGTAGGTTATATTTTCAACACAGCCATTTTCTGCTTTGCTTGTAGCACTTTTCCCCAAACATACTGCAGCATCAAAATACTATATAGATCTACATCCAGGATTCAATTTGAAAACATGCACATGGACATACTATTCATACTAAATCTTAAAATGTCAAATTCCTCCAACATTTTACGTAACTATAAAATAGGCCAATGATGAGATTTAGCAGGTATATTTCCAGGACCACCTTCTAAAACTGGTTTCAAGAACTCTTGTCTATATCCTTACGCTGTAAAAGTAGAATAACAGCTTTTAACTGGACAAGTACCAAAGGCACATTAGTACTTATTAGTGGATGAAAGTTCCACTAATTGTGGCAAATTACACAGAATAGAAGTCTCTAAAAATGTCTCGAAAATTGGTCACAGCGAATCACCGAGCAGTTCACTCACTCTCCTGTGAGCCAAAACAAAGAGCAACATTTATTACTGGTAACAGCTACATTGAACAACTTTGAATGAATCCAATGTAGTGCATTTTTTTCATCTAAAATAGGAAAGCTGATGGATTTCTTGGACTTGATCTGTTATACATATTAGGAAACTTTAAATAGCACAATGGCTGATTTAGAAACCGTAGGGCTGGCCCCTGAATCTCTCTCTCTCTCTTTTTTTTTTTAAAGGAAAGGAGAAACCTTCATCTTTGGAGAGCAGGTAGGAATTGCAGCCTCAATGGCAGGAGCTCCTTTAGGATCAATATGAAATAAGAATTTTCCAGTACTCCAGCAAGACAGGGGATTCCTTTGCTTTTAAGACCCACATTACCCTGGTGTCATGATCTTCAAACTGGACCATTGAATAGGCAGAATAATTCAGAGGTTGGAGAGACCCAAATTTAGCATCCCCTTCTCAGAAACAAGACATGATATATCTTCTCAATGGCTAGGTAGTCTTGTCACAAATAGTGCTTAATGCAAAAGCCAAGAATTTTTTAGATTGCATGTGGCTACATTATAGCTGCCTTGTGCAAAATTGCTATAGAGCAATGTCCAGAGGGTGTTTTCATACAAACATATGTGGTTTTGCTGCTAAGCATTTATCCCTCAACTTAGGTTCCTTTTTTGGCTGCTATCTCCTTGGGATTTCTAGCTTCTACATTCTTCCTGTTCAGCCTGACGCTTTGCATAATGGTTTGTTCATCCCAGAGCTGCACCCTCAGCTGGATCCAGGGTCCACTGGCAAGAGGAACAAGATGGCGAAGGTCAGCTGTGGGAAACTGTAGTGGCAGGCCATACGTCGAGAAGCTGCAGTAGAAATATGTGGCCGAGTGCAGGGCTCCCAAAAGGGCAGAGATGGGGGTGGTGTTTATACAGGTGGAGAAGTTGAAGCGTTCCTGTAGTCATAATTTTTTTTTTGCCTTGTAAACCGCCCTGAGTCCTTTGGGAATAGGGCGGCATATAAACCGAATAAATAAATAAATAAATAAATAAATAAATGTGGATGGGCCCAAATTTTGATCATGTGATTGTGGGGATGCTGCAGCGCTGTAACTTCAGAGACCAGTCATAAGTTTACATTTTCATCACCATAACTTCAAATGTTACATTTCAAGGACTATTTGTACACAACTTATGATTCACATGTTGAAATACAGCTGATCATATTTATATAGCTCTCCATATACAATGCAAAAAAAATATCTTTTGCTGTCTTTCTAAAGCTACAAAAACAGAGTGCAGAGAGGCAAAATGCTGATGTTTGCATCTGACTTTGCAAATCTGCACAAATGGTAAAGGAAGTAGAAAATTTAAGTTACCTAAATACAACAGGAGAGGGACCACAAAACTTGTGAAGAGTTTTCTTTATGTTATCACTTAATGTAGATTCATCCAAGTACCAGGTGCTTTGATCAGAGGCAGATGGACCAGCAGTAGGATCTTAGGAAAAAACAGAGACGTGTTTTCAGTTGTTCCAAAGAGTTTGTTTCACCCTCTATTCAAGGTTGCAGGTAAAACAAGCAGCGATCCTTAATATTACTACAGAAATGCTGACACAAATATATATATTTGAAACTTGATACAACATACCTTCCTACTACTTAATAGAGGAAAAGTTTCATATGAACAACTCAAGAGATGATCAATGTATTTAAACTGTTACATCTTTATGCTTTTTAGTTATAGACATTTTATAAACTAAATTTATTTGCATATTTGAAAACCATTGTTTGGATTATACTTTTAAAAAAAACCAACCACCCCCCACAGCATTATTTATTACCTGGGGCTCCGCATACGGTGTTGATGGCGGTGGACTGAGAGGACAGCAGCTCATCAAGTAGACGCTGAGCAGTTGGAAGTATCTAAGAGTAAGAAAAACATGTGATGCTGATTTTAAATGTTCTTCCAGAAATAAAGAACTCAACATCTGGTTTTGATTAAAATTACCATGGTTATTATCTTTAAAACAATTACATATACTCCTATCTAACCTTAGTATTAATTCTGGTTCAATTACATAATTTGAACATTTCTCATTTTAGGAACTGCACTGAAACTTTGCTCAGAATGTAAGACCATTGTTAAAAAATGGAAGAATATTGCAGAATACCAGCAGTCTTTAACTTACAACTGTAAGTTTAATGTCAACTCAAAATTACAAGTCCTGGGGGGAAAAATCACTGTCGTGTGGTGGTGCAGTGGTTAGAATGCAGTATTGCAGGCTAATTCTGCTGACTGCCAGCAATTTGATTAGGCTCAAGGTTGACTCAGCCTTCCATCCTTCCGAGGTTGGTAAAATAAGGACCCCAACTGTTGGGGGCAATATGCTGACTCTGTAAACTGCTTAGAGAAGACTGTAAAGCACTGTGAAGCAGTATATAAGTCTAAGTCAGGGGTCAGCAACCTGAAACATTGAAAGAGCCACTTGGAACTGGTTCCCTCAAAAAAGGAAAAACTGGGAGCTGCAAAAAATGTGTGCACATGCGCGTACATGCGTGCATGCGCAGAACAGGGTTTGACTGAAGAGTGGAGCCAAGGCAAGATATGCACCTACCTTGCATATTTGAATTGATTGGTTGAACTTTTTTAGTCCCACTTTTTTTTTTGGACTGCACATGGCAGAGGACTGGGAGCCGCAAGAGATGGCTGAAAGAGCCGCATGCGGCTCCAGAGCCGCGGGTTGCAGACCTGTGGTCTAAGTGCTATTCCTATTGCTACAACTGTCATATCACTGTCGTGGTCACATGATCACAATTCGAGCACTTGACAACTAACTTGTATTTGTGACATCCTAATGTCACTGATTACAATTTGTGAACTTTCTTGCTGATTTCTGGCAAAACCACCCATTGGGGAGCTGGATCCACTTAACAACCACATGATTTGCTTAATGACTACTATAAAACTGTCCTAAAATCAGGAACAGCATACAACCTCAACAATTTTACAACAGAAATTCCCAATTGTGGTCATAAGTGGAGGACTACCTATAGCTGACCATTCAAAATGACACCCTAGAACCCAAATAGGCCCCAGACACTACCATAGCTATCAAATCCTCTTTGCTGCCCACCATTAAACAGCTTTTAACTTAGGAAATTAATGTTCCACAGAACAAACTAAACATTGAGGTTCCAGCATATTTTTATTACAAAAATACCTCTAAACTCCACATATGATTTTTTTTCCTAACAATCCGATAAGGCCTACAAAGTTGCTTAGAGGCATTCTTAGAAAATAAAAATAGTGGAAAACTACAGCCCAGAGTTTTGTTTTGGACGTATTCATTGCCCCAGAAAGACATAGGAAAGGATTTGAAGAGACAAACAGCATCTGCAGACTTGGAAGAATGGTACATTACTTCACTGTCTGATAAAAGGCCATTTTGTAGCTATCTACCTGCCCTGTGGAAGTCATTCTTTAATAGGCTGGTCTCTGCTGCCCCCAAGATAATCACCGAGTGAGACAGTTCACACCAACCTCTAAAAATTACAATATACTCACCAACCTAAAGAAATTCCCTAATCCTGGCCTAAATGCTTTGTCTGGGCTCTCCTTGGACTACTGAGTCATCTGCCCCAAGTCCTTTTTTTGGCCTTGAGGTGGCAGTTTAACTACTAGGTCATTGGACTCAGTCTGTGGTTGATTCAATCCTCAGCTGAGAGTGAAGAATTACAGAGGCAGCCACAGCAAACTATGATACCACCATTTCTTGGGTACTGACGTTTGAGACAGGTTACAACGTTTGTGTGATGAAACAACTATTCCCCCTTTCTCCCTGCAATGCCCATGAGAGAGACCACATGAATTCTAGAGTAAGGCAATTCCAGATTAACCTCTGGGTTAAGGATGCACCTGATCCACTGACTAAGAAAGTTATTAGCAAGCCCAGATTTACAGATTTCAAACAATACAAAGGTCTAATTTCTATCTGACAAAAAAAGTATTTTGATTCGTAAGGAAGAACCCTGTTTCCAATTTTACCAGTTTAGATCACATAGATGTAAACCATGACTTACATCATCTTTTTTTTCATGGAGGAAGAAAAATCCCATCCATCACCCCCATCGTGTGCTAATATTTAAAAGTTTTTATACAGTCTGTTGATATGCACATTGATGGATAGGCATACATGGTTCTATATTGGTGATGCTATGAGGCTGTACTCCTATAAAGGCTGATTTAGGAGTAAGCCCAAGTCAATGGAGTACTTCAGTGTAAATCATTTTAGGGCTGCTGTACTAATAATCATACAAAAAGTAAACAAATGAAGCTAAAGGAGGGTGACCTTTTCAAATTATGTTTGCAAGGGTTAAAAAAGGAGATATCCATCAATATTATTCATACTTGTCTGTCTGGAGTCTGACAGTGCATGAACAAATGAATGAACAAATTAATGAATATATAGAACTTTTATACAATAAACTGATATAATCAGCCAATATAGAACAGGATCTATTAGCTGTTCCACTTCAGCCAGTAAATGTCTTGTGCCTGACCTAATTCTCTGTGTGTATGCTTTTTAGATATATTTCTTTTTAAACAAATATTAAAGTATTAATATTCCTGTGTATATATTTGTTTTTAAGGAAATATGTTTATTGCATTAAACCAATTAAAAAAGAAAAAATACCTACATAAACAAGGATTGTTGTGATAGCTGGAAACTGATCTCATAAAGCAAAGCACCCCTTCCCCCCAGATTTCCAAAATTGTTCAGGCCTCTTCTTTGTCTTTTTGTAAAATAATACATTTTAATAAATATAAATTATAATAATTCATGTTATAAATTATAATTATAATAATTATAATTCAATTGTTGACAGACAACACCTATCACATTTATTACTATAAATCATATGTGATTCCAAAGTTGTATAATAATTACTTTGGGCATTTCTCATACATTCTGTTTTTTATGTCCTGATACAGTCCAAATGTTGGGGATACACTGAAGAACATAATGCAAACTTTATCAGCAATGCTCTGTAGTTACACTAACAATCTGCAGACTAGAACTCAAAGTATGGAAATGACAGACACTTAAAAAAGGTGAATATTCCAGCTCTGAAACTGCACCTTCAAGCATCAAGCATACAGAACATTTTATGTCATATTAATCTCATGTTAATATAAATAATGTGCAACAATCTTCTTATTTCAAAGTCTGTCTACTTCATATTAAGATGGTTACCCACCCAGGACCTCAGCTGATTCTTCCAAAACCTCTAACAAGTGTGAAACCTAGACAGCAATGGCATCAGGACCAAACTATATGTGCTACAAAGAAGCACTTTTATCTAAATTATTTTGTTCTATAGAAGTTTTTAAAGATAGCTATATCAGAATCAAAACATCCCAAAACAGATTTTCTGTAAACTTGTACTGTCAAATATAAAATCTTCGTATGTAAAGGAATAAAGCTTTTTTCTGTGACTTTATGTATTCCATAGTTTTCAACATTAGTTGTGTTTATTTTATTCTATTTGCTATGTTTGAGGCAAAAGTCTGGTTCTTTATATATTGCATTTATGTGCTTCTTTAGGCCTGGAAATCTTGTACTATAAAAGGGTAACATCTGTTTTTACTTCCATGGACAAAGTATTAACCTTTTTTAAAATTTATTTTCATTATTTAGTAAAATATATTTCTTCAAATGTAAATATGTGAACATTCATTATTAGCACAGAGCAAAGAATCTACAATAAACGCCTATCTCTTGGATTTATCATGGTCTGGAGAAACGTTTACTGTTATCACAAATGTAGGCACTCAGGATGAAGTAACAATTATTTTGGGCAGGTAGGAAAATGCTATGCGGGTCTCTAGCAAAGAAATTGGAAGATGATGGATTCATCTAGATGTCATACCTCCATGGACACTGTTGGAGCTCTTCCAGTGACCTTGCAGCATGTGTACCATGTTTGTCTTTCTGCCTGAAGACAGCATAAACTACATGTGCAACAAACGGCTCTGTTGGAAGAGAAGACGAAGGGACTTGAGGAATCTCCTTGTATATCCAACTTATTTATTCATCTATTTATTTATTTATTTATTTATTTAAGTAGTTTGTCTTGTTCATGAATTTACTGCTTGCTATAACAAGGTCTACTGAGGCGATATTTCTCATTAGGGACAATTTGAGTATTTTTAGAGGAAAGGTGGAAAACCCTCCTGAAAGACTACCAGAAAAAGGTTTTAAAGAAAAAAGAAGAAAATAAAAGATTAGACGAAGTGGAACAGAAGAATATGACATACCTAGTGAATCATGAGACTTCCTTTGTACGGATGGAGGCTGTTGAGGAACTAGCAGTTCCCAGACTAGGGATGTAAAGATGCCATAATTCCCTGACTTCAGGCTGCCAAGTACCATGTCAACTAATCCTAAATTGGGGAGAGCAGGAAGCCTTGAGTTTAAATGCTTCAGAGTATATAGCAATTCTTGACTTTTTGACTGCAGCAGGCAGTCAGTTCTGTGTATGGTTTAATTTTGTAGTAGGTACTCAAATTTAACTGAGCCGTGTCTGCAGTCTTCTACCAGGGAAGGCTGAAAAGCCGAGCTAAAATGGGAAGTGTAAGGAGGTTGATTTAGCTAAATCCTGCTCATAGAAGCCTGACAGTTGAAGGACTAGAATGACACAATTCCCATGGAAAATGACTCATGGTCACCTACCATAGAGAATTCTGAAAAAACACCAGGTTATTTTTATTTATTTATTTTATTTTAATTCCATTTGTATCCCGCCCTTCTCCGAAGACTCAGGGCGGCTTACAAGCTATAAATATATTTCTTTATTAAATTTATATGCTGCCCATCTCACTCTGCAAAGCATCTCTGGGCGGCTTACAACAAAAATAATAAATATTAAAATATTAGCAACAGTAGATATAGAACTAAAAACAGAAGGCAAGGATAGAACAGTGGTGGCATCTTCCCTATTAATCTACTAACCACACAGAATGCCCCCATCAGGACCACAAGCCTGGGGGCAAAACTAGGTTTGAATACCTTTCCGGAAGACCAAAAGAGTGGGGTCAGGCCACACCTCAGGCAGCAAGTATCCTAAGAGCAAGAAAATTAATACATTTTAAAAACTGATTGGACAATTATCTTAATTTCTGAGGGGGCAGAAGAGGCACACCATGCTGGTCTTTGGCCTGACTGAAATGGAACAAAACTGAAGAAATTATGATAGAAATATGCAAGAGAAGATTGATACATCATCTTGGAATTTATGATTGAAAGGTCTATAACAACTTAGCTGAATTAAATGGATATCTTTGGATATTAGGGAAGTTGGTTTAAAAACCTGAACAATTAGAAATTAGCAAAAGAGACCAGAATGGCAAAAGATAGGCGAGATTCTGCCTAAAGGAACAATTATAAAGTTCTCCTGAGAAGGAAAAATGAAAAATACTAGCCAGTATCTAATGAAGGCATATAACTGAAATGTGATAGTAATAAAGTCAAGCTCTACTGAAGTAGCTCATAATATTTCATGCCAAGGATTGCCATCAGCTAAGGAGAGAAGCCACCTGTATAACAGTACAATGTTCCTGAATGTTTAGATTCATGCTATGGACTCAACATGCTGTTCACTTTTGGCCTGTTCTGTTTACATTTATTAGAAATGTACCCACATTCCCTATTTACCTGCATGTTAGTAGAGAACTCTGAAAAAACACTGGGTTATAAAGTCTTTTTTATTTTGTATATGGTGGCAAAGTAAATGTCGCCCCTTGTTTATCTACAGTTCAGCAAAGGTAAAAGCAGCGACCTTTGGTAGGAAACCCTTTCTTGGTCTGGGGGAAAAGCAGCAAGATTTTCCCCACTTGTCTAATTGGTGCAAGTGGTATCAGTAGGAACACAGAGTCTTCTCATGCTTGTGTTTTGTGTGCATATGAGAGATGAATTGAGGAGAATTGGAAAAGAATCTCCATGCCAGAGGACTTTTTAGTGTTGAAAGTAGAACAAGGGGAGGCTCCTGTTCCATCTCCATGTTGATGATCATATACGTATCTTGCAGCACTACTGGGACTACAGGACAGTGTTTCTGTTTTTAACCCATGAGAACTTCTGTACTTTCACACTGCAGTTATCTGATATCTCACAGAATTCCATTTGTATTTTCAAAGGTTGGGGAGCCCTTAATACGGCATGTCCAACATCCTTTCCTATTCTTTTATTCAGTGGAAAGAAATTATTTGTTTAGAAGAAACTATTCATAATTATGAGAACAGTGCAAACTGAACATCTCAGAAAGTTCAAAAAAACTATAATCAATAAATAGTCCTGAAGCATCCCCAAACCAGGATGCTACAAACATCAACCAGAACACAAACAGATGAGCAAAAACTTCATTAGTTAGCTTGAAGCCATTTATCATAGATTAAATGCAAACCGAGGCTGCTTATTAAGCAACATTTTTGTTAACTACCATTCAATGCAAGAATCCGTCACATTTAACTATTGCATCACACAATATCACTACTACATCTAACAGCAACTTTTCTCTTTCCTTATATTTCCAGTAAAAATCTACTATTCTCTGGAAATAAGAAGCGTTATTGCTTTTTTATCATTACTAAATGTTCTGTTATTTCACTTTTTCATTCATCCACAACTGGTGGTACACTTATGCTTTACATCTGTTGAAATGAAAGCTAAGGAGATGCAATATAATTAGTTCTGCTTGAGGCAGGGAAGAAAGGATATCCAAATCAAAGCTATGTAAGACCTTGAGTGGGCTGACTGCATGATGCAGAAAGTCCATTCTAAGGCACTCTCTTCACCAAAACTGCTATAACAGTCTTTGATTATCACACACACACACACACACACACACACACACACACACACACACACACACATATATATATATATATATATATATATATATATATATATATATATATATATATATATATATATATATATATATATATTGATACTAGGAGATACTAGGAAAATGTTTTGAAATGAAAGGCAAGGAAGATCTGAATCTGTCATAGATATATTCTCTCCTTTCCCAAATGTCATAATGAGTCAATGAACAGTATGAAATCAATATAACCACATATGGGCAAGAAATTGTAGAAGAAGCTCTCATCACTAGGAATCTAGGAATATCATTTTTGCAATGAAGGAAAAATTTATCTGATGATTTATCTATTTTTTCACAACTTTATTATTTGTATAAATAGCTCAAGACGGCAAACATACCCCAAATTATTGGCTATCTTCTGCTCATTACTACAAAAAATTATTCTTAGCATACAAGTATACTTCCACAATTTTTCAGTATAGGTAGTCCTCGGCTTATGACCACAATTGAGCCCCAAATTTCTGTTGCTTAGCAAGACAGTAATTCAGTGAATGTTGCCCCATTTTACAACTTTTTTGCCACAGTTATCAAGTGCAGTTAATAAGTTAGTAGCACGGTTCTTAAGTGAATCTGGTTTCCCCACTGACTTTGCTTGTTAGAAGGTCACAGAAGGTGATTGCAGGATCCTGGAACATTGCAACTATCATAAATATGAGTCAGTTGCCAAGTGTCTGAATTTTGATCACATGACCATGGGGATGCTGCAAAGGTCGTATGAAAAACAGTCATGACTCACTTTTTTCAGTGCTGTTCTACTGAATGGTCACTAAATGAACTGCTGTAAGACGACGACTACCTGTATTGTTTGCTATTAGCCAAACTGTAGCGATTATGACAGAGCTAGTTTGGTCTAGTGCAGGGGTAGGCAACCTTGGCTCTTTTATGACTTGTGGACTTCAACTCCCAGAATTCCTGAGCCAGCCATGCTGAGGGGAAAGGGAGAGGTTTCCAAGCTGAGCCATGCTGGCTCAGGAATTCTGGGAGTTGAAGTCCACGACTCATAAAAGAGCAAGGTTGCCTACTGCTGGTCTAGTGGTTAAGGCACCAGGACAGAAAGCCAGAGCCTTAATCATGAAAGTCATCTGGGAGACTTTGTGCCAGTCATTCTCTCAGCCCAACTCACCTCACGCCAGTATTGTTGTAGGAAAATAACAAAAAGGTGTTGTGAACATGATTGCTGCCTTTTTAAAAATAATACAGGGAAGGTACAAATAAAATAAAAAAATAATCATCACATTGGTAAGATCTATTTCCACATTCTTGACTACATCATTCTTTTCAATAAGAATGGCCACAATTGGGAGAGATTAGTTTAGAGGCAGTTCTAAACTGCAAGGACTATGGATATACAATAGGATTTACATAGCACTTCTACTGCTCTGGAAGAAGAGCATAGGAGCATGTTAACATAATCACATCTTGACTACTGCTTTATCTGCCTGAAAACTTTAATCTATAATAGAGCAGAGGCTCTGGGTAGCCACATAATCCATTGTGTCAAAGAAACCACTATAAATGTTTACTATCTCTCTTTATGAAACTGCCATCATGCTATATTCCTTAGGCCTATGCAACTCCTTTGGGGTCAGGATTCTCAAAGGGGAATTGGGAATAGACTGCGAAATATGCTTTCTCAGAATGTAAGTAGTTAGAGGCAGCCAGCTAATTTAACTACAGGATTTTTTCTGAAAATACTCCATTAATAAAAAGAAGTCTACCTGGTTATTTCTTTTCTTTCTTTTTTTTTCTTGAGATAAATTGGAACTTTTGTTCTTTGCTGCTATTTGAAAAAGAAAAAAAACCATATGGTTTTTATTTCTATAGAATAAATAGGCATCCCACCTTATATGCTTTGGCAGGTAGCTGATGGAGCACAAACATGGGAATTGATTTCTGTTTCAAATAAGTCACCTTCAGGCATGGAAGGGAACATCAGTATCCATGGAGGAGCTGTTCTATTTCAGGTTTATGCAAAGTAATTAGCACTTCAAGCTCTGATTGCTCTGATTAAGTTGCATGCACGTACAGACAAGACAGTAGTTAGTGATCCCTTAGCAGGCAGGCCTAGGGGTACTAATCAATCAACGATTTTATCCAATGACTTGTTGTATTTTCTTCCTTATCTAGGCTTGTTTCACAGATCTCATCTGCTGGTATTAAAAAAAGGGGGGGCAAGATAAGTAGGAAAAACTGCAGTGTTTTTTTAAAAAAATGATAATGGGAGTAAAAAAAGTGGAAGAATAGCCAAAGATACACAAAAACCTCCAACTCTTAAAAATGGAAAAGGAAGAAAATCTCAACAGAGCACAAGTGTGTAGGGTTTATCTGTTCTGAGCAGGTTCCAAAGAGTAGCTTTCTTGTGGAGAATATTCTAAAAGGCTAGGCTACAACTACTAAACTAAAGTACTGTAACCACAGAAAAGAGAAACAGAACTTTATTCAAATTTAATTACAAGATTTTATAACTTGTCCACCAGAGACATAATGTATTTTTTAAAAACAGATTTAAATAAAAATATTTCAACAAAATGTTATTAAAACTGAAATCCTGACTCAACTGCCACTTTCTCAGAGCTAATTGTTAAATTCATTTCATATTTTAATCCCAATCTGTTCTTAAACCACTGCTACAAGATTTTGTTACTATTAGGTAAAAACATGGTATAACCAACTGCAAAATGTTTAAAAGACAGTAAAATCAGATGAAATAAAGTGCTAAAAGATGACTACTATATTACTACCTACATAGAAATGAAGAGACTGCTAAACACTTAGAACAGATGGGGAAAGAAGCATTCCAGACCATTCACCTCACTTTCTTTTTCAAAGAAAGTACCATAATATAGCAGTGCATTTGATGCAATTTCATGTTTGCTATTTATTTTCAGTAATAGAATATGCATTTACCTCTAGTCACGAAGAGAATATTTGGCCTTTAAGATCTTTAAAAATAGCTTTTAACAGATAGCACTAGCATAGTCGTATTCTTTATCAATATTGTCAAAGAAGCCAATAAGTATTGGTCACCCATTTATCTCATGAACTATGTCTAATTCTAAGCACTATATTTTTAGGAATGATTCAGGAAACTCAAAACAGATTCAAAAGGATAAAAAAATGATCAGCAGATTAGAGGCTATGAAGTCTCTATGAAGAAATATTAAAGATCACTAGAAAACAGCAATGGATACAACAATACCAATCAAACAGCCCAGTCCATTAAAAGGATAACATACAAAAGTCAAGTCAAGAACTGTTCTACATTATTTCAGAGTAAAGAATAGAGTAATTTGGATTAATATAGATTTTAAATAATAGGAAAGCTTCCCAATTAAATACTAGTAAAAAAGCTTACTGGGACCATAAAAGCAATTCAATTGTGAACCAATTATCCAAAGTAATGTGATTGCCTTCTCCAGATGCCTTGAAGGAAAAGCTGACAACCATTTGCTAAGATGCTTTAATTTAGATTCCTGCACTGAACAGGAGATGGGCTCAATGCCCTTATTTCCAAGATAGTATGATGGGATTATGTGAAAGAAATGGAATCTTGCAAAGTCTGTTTCTTAATTGGATTATAAGTGATAAGAAACTGAGGTGAACTATGGATAACCAGGTTTATTACATTAAATTAAGGCATAACTAGGTTATTACAATTATTAAGGATGGTAAAAGTAGAAGGAGATAGGGAAGAATTCTTAAAACGTATCTTCAACCTGAATGGGGCTTAAAAATTCAAAGACTACTACTTACATTGTAGTATTTAATGTAATCAAGTATGAATGGGTTTTTTTGGGGGGGGTGTAATATGAGACTAATAAGCTATTCATGGAAATTAGGCATATGAAACCATTCTTCTTCACACAATTCAATGGTAAAGTATGAAACTTGCTAAGATTTGCTCTGAAAGATTTCCAGAGAAGGTTGGATACATGCATAAGAATTAATATTAGTCACAATCAGCTTCAGTATCTGAGACAACATCTGAGAGACTCTCCTCTCAGACCTGTTGCTATGGAACAGGCACAAGGGAGTAGGCTTCTTACAGAAACCTAGTTGGCTGCTGTTGGGGACAGAAATCCTTGCTCTTCTTTTCATACTAAAACATATTCACTGCTCGTTAGTATCTAAAGGTTTCTATAGGTATCTATAGGTCTTCAGTTTGGTTCTAATTTTAAAGTTCTGAACTGTCTGAAATCTCATTTCTCAGGGTATACCTCTTTCCACATGAGTTTTCCAATTAAAATTCAAAAATAACATTTACCTAAGCCACCCAGCATAACTCCTTAACTGATATACATTAGATATTATTTGTCTAACCAAGTTCTTCTACAACTATACTTTGTAAGCAAAATGGTAACACACATTTGTGTTAATAGTTTCCACCAACACCAGATTACTAGAATATTGCTACATCTGTATGCCTAATTAGAAATGTGAACATCCATCATTTAGATTATATGGCCTGAGAACAGTACTCTATCCAATGCTCATCACAATAGCTTGGTATACTCCCAAGACTACCGTATATACTTGAGTATAAGCCGAATTTTTCAGCCCACTTTTTGGGCTGAAAAATTCCACTTCGGCTTATACTCCAGTCAACAAAAAAACTTACCGAGGACTTGTGCGCGGCCGAGGCTTTGGTGCTTCCGGGATCGCGCGCACCTCTCCCAAGCCACCGCCGTCCGAGACCTGCAGGTCTCCGTTCCTCCGCGCCCTGCCTGCCTGCTTCTTTCAGCTGTCTGCCCATCAGCTGTCCATAGGGATGCTGCAAAGCTCTCCTTCTCTAGGCCTTGGACTCCCTCCTGGCTGAAGAGTAGATGAACCAAGCCAGCAAGGAGACAAAATGTTTCTGCAGCTGTTTTTCCTCTGAAGGTTTTTTTTGTTGTTTTTTTTTAAAGTAATCTCCGAAGGTTATGCCAGAAAATGGAGGACGCTGGGTCTTTGCAAGCTTTAGCTGTCTGCCTGGCTGCCTGAAGGCCGCCCTTTTCAGGCAGTCTGACAGACAGCTAAAACTTGCAAAGACCCAGCGTCCTCCATTTTCTGGCACAACTTTTAGGGATTTATTATTATTATTCCTACTACTACTATTACTACTACTACTACTTCAGGAGTAAAAAGTTGCAGAAAAAAATTCTCTCCTTACTAGCTTAGTTCCTCTACTCTTCCATCTGGAGCCAAGGTAAGATTTTAAAAAGGGATATTGGTTGGAAGGCAGAGGGAGAGTTTAGTTTTAGCATCTAAAAAAAGGGGGGGGGGGAAATCAGCGAGTACATCCCAACCAGCTTTTTATGTTTTTGTTATTGAAGAAATATGGGGGAGGGGGAGGGGTTCTGGGGTGGGTTGGGGAGGGGATAATATTGTAACTTCAATAAAAATTTTCAATAAAAAAAAGAAATATGGCTTTCTGGGGGAAGGTGGGGAGGGCGTTAAGGAAGGAAAGGGTTTTTGGAAGCTCGTCCTGAAGCTGCCTTTTGTGCAAGGGGCCTTTTCTCAAAGCCTAGAGAGGCAGCTTTGTTGCCTCCCCGTAGACAGCTGATGGGCGAACACCAAAAGCTCCAAAAGGCTAGGGAACTAGTCCCAGAACACCTTGGTAGGAGGAAGGGCAGAGGCAGAATTGGGAAAGAGGTAAGACAGGGTTTTCCTTCCCAGATGTTTCTCTTTGGCAAGACAGCCAGCTGTGCTGAAGCCCAGTATCTGGGGGTGGGGGAGACCTGAGGCAGGCGGGCTGGTGCTTGCATTAGGCCTCCCAGGATCCCAGAGGCTTGCAGAGCGCGGATCCAGCCTCCGAGGCATGCAGAACGGCGGATCGGCTTATACTCGAGTCAACAACTTTTCCCAGTTTTTGGGGGTGAAATTGGGGGTCTCGGCTTATACTCGAGTCGGCTTATACTCAAGTATATACGGTAGTTAAAAAAATAACTTAGAAACAGAACAAACACCCTGCAGAGGATGTTAACCTCCCTGTACAAGTTACCTTCAACTGAGCATTCATGCAGAGACAATACAGAAAGGGTCAAAGAAAGATCCTTGATAGTACAAAAACAGTGAAGTTATTTGCAGCTATGCAACTGAACAATTGGTTTGAGCTTATACTGCCTGCTTTCTGTTGAAACATTTTTTTCTAAGTAGGTAAACTATAGGTAATTACTTTTATGTAATCAAACAATGTATTCCTTTCTTCGTAACTATTCATGAAGCAGAAGCCAAAGACTGTCAGACAAGAAATAGCTGACTATAGATTAGAAGCATCATATTGAAAGACAGTAACAGTCTTAGCAGCTTTTAATAATCACTCTTATATGACTGGAGGGAATAAAAACTGGCTTCTAATCCAACAGTTAAAGATGTTCCTATCTTTCATTAGTCTGTTTAATTCACTGTGGAATATTCTGCTACATTTTCTGATCATTGGTTATGTTACATGATTTTATTCTGAATTGCCTTTTATTCTAGTATTCATCCCAAAATTTTATTGGGTTTTGTTCACAATCTGGTTTGGCATTAGAAGATTAGTAAAAGTGTGCAATGTATGTCAAATTGAAATATTTTGTGCAATTTTATAAAGTATAAATGTTAAACTTGAAAAATTAAACTCAAAAATCCTTACATGTTGCTCATCAAAATTATTAAACCACGTGCAAGTGGTAATTTACTCAGATCACTAACATTCCTAAATCTAAAGCATACAAATAGTATTCAAAAAGTATGAGAGAACACAATCTTTTCATCTGCATTTCAGCACACAAGGAACAACTTTTTCAAGAGAATTAAATACAAACACATCCATAGAGTATAATCTGGATTTACTCTCCACTTTTGTTGCTATCTACCTGTTGAGGGAGTTCACTGATGAGGTACTGTGCAAATTTCTGCAACTGGTCTCTTTGTAGTCGAGACAGGGACTCAGAGACAGGAGCTCGCAAGCAAACTGCAGATGCCTAGAGATAGAAGGAAAAATAAGATTATTTAGTTAACAGAATGTCATGTTTATTGTTAAATAATTCTCCCAAGGGCAGATAAAGCTGCATAAGAAGCCATTTTTGGAATATATATATAGTGTTGTTTATTAAAATCAGGCTTTGGTAAGGATGATTATCTATGAATCACAGCAAGATGGTAGACTATAGCCAAAATAAGATATATTGGTATGATTGACTTTGAGTACATTGATGCTCAATCAATATTTACTTGGAAACAGCATAGGTAATTCTTGATTTATGACAATTGGGTCTAGAATTCTGGTCACAAATCAGGTGGTCATTAAGTAGGTCACCATGTGACTTGACTCATTTTTACAACTGTATTTATTTAGAGTCACTACAGCAAAAGACATGTTCATTAGGCAAATCCAGCATATCCAATGAGCATTTTTTGACATTTTCTGCTGGGAAATGGCAAAAATAACAACCCACACAAATCACAGTCTTGTGACTGCAGGACACTGCAATTGGTGGTAAATGCAAATTGGTTGCCAAATCCCCAAAATGCAGTCACATGACTGGAAGAGGTAGTGTGATATTTTACAACAGTTAATAATGCTTTACAGTCTGTAAAACACACTTTCCAAGGCTGCTGTAACTTCCAACAGTCGTTAAGTGACCTGTTATTAAGGAAAGACTAGCTGGATGTATGGAGCAGAAGTACCCTACGGGCAGCAATGTATTATTGATTGCGGATTAACATGTTAACAAAAATAGTCTGAAAATTCATAAGCCACCAAATCAATGTGTTATAACATGACTTCCAGGAGGCTAGCATCAAAATAGTTCCTTTTGGTTATTTCACTCCACACAGATAAGTCATTCTGTTATTAGATAAAGAAATTCTTTATGATACATTCACCCTAAACAAAAATTTGGTTCTGCATTAGCATATAATAGGCTGAAAGCAGTTTCCTTCATGTAGTTTTTCCACAAAATTTAGCATTGGCCACCCAGTTTGCAATAAAAATCTATCTTCTAATCAACATTCTTGACATTCAGAGGATCCCAGACTTCTTATAATGATAGTTTTTAATCAAGAGCATTTAAAACCTTTTGTTTGTTATATGTGCTTCCAATATAATATATCTAGGAAAAAATATATAAGTAAAGTAGCTTTTATTATACAGCAACCATATAATATTTTGGAAACTCTTGATCTGGTCGTTATTCATTTGAAAACTATGGCTAATTGAAATAATATCTGTCCTTTCAACAACTTATGTCCAAATCCCTCATGTCATTCTCTAAGCTTCTTAAACCATCAAAGAAAAATTCTGCAAAACTGTAAATTTAAACTCTATAAATGAATCTTGGCCAATTCTTCTTCCCAGTGGATAAAAAACTGTTCTACAAAAAAAGTAAAAGAGTTTTCATTTGTATTTTCAGAAATCGAAACAGAGTTTACACAAGAACTGTTTTTTAAAGCAGATTACACACAAAAAAAATTCAAATGAATGCAGTCAATGTTTCCTCACTGCTTCCATGCAGATATAGACTCATCATACCTAGCGGTGTATTTACAAAGTTTATTACTAGGTAAATAAAAATGCCTGCCTATCCCATTATTCAAAGCCACAAAAATGTTTTCTATTTCATTTATATTGCTGTATTTTTATCTATTTAGATTATCCAACAAGAAGTGTTCTGATCAGCAGACAAATGAATTAAGAATACAGAATGAAAAATTACTTTAAAACAAAAGGAGTAAAATATCACAAAGTCATCCAAGTTAACTAGATATAAGAGAGCTAAACATAACTGAGATAATGCAAGGGCCACCAGGCACCCAAAAATCCTTTTGTCAACTTTTGTGATAATAGTGTTTTACAAATAGTAAGAAGCTGCCTGTCTCTCTTCAATTCATAAGTCTCTCCTGAAGGAAGCCTTCAGAAACAGAGGCGAAGAATCAAACAGAAGGAAATATTCCTTCATGTATGTTAGTCTCTTTCAAATGCTTTTTCTATTTCCCCTAACATCTGCTGACTGAACCATAAGAAAATTGTAGCTGAAAACTTTTGGAGGAAACTGGTTGCCTATCCTTTTGGAATTAAGCCAGAAACAGACTGGAAGCCTGTGAAAGGGGCAATATAATATTCTTTCAAGCACTTCACAACTGAAAGTTACAGACCATTTTAGAAGAAAGCCCCACTGTAGACCACAACCTGCTGCTTAGTAAGCTAGAAAAAGGTGGGATAGACAACATCACCACCAGATGGATCTGTAGCTGGTTGACAAACCGTACTCAGCAAGTAATCCTCAATGGCACTTGTTGTTGTTGTTAGCTGCGAAGTCGTGTCCGACCCATCGCGACCCTATGGACAACATTCCTCCAGGCCTTCCTGTCCTCTACCATCTTCTGGAGTCCATTTAAGCTCACGCCTACTGCTTCAGTGACTCCATCCAGCCACCTCATTCTCTGTCGTCCCCTTCTTCTATTGCCCTCGATCTTTCCCAGCATTAGGCTCTTCTCCAGTGAGTCCTTCCTTCTCATTAGGTGGCCAAAGTACTTGAGTTTTAGCTTCAGGATCTGGCCTTCTAAAGAGCAGTCAGGATTGATCTCCTCTAGGACTGACCGGTTTGATCGCCTTGCGGTCCAAGGGACTCGCAGGAGTCTTCTCCAGCACCACAGTTCAAAGGCCTCAATTCTTTGGCGCTCAGCCTTTCTTATGGTCCAACTTTCACTGCCATACGTTGCAACTGGGAAGACCATAGCCTTGACTATACGCACTTTTGTTGACAGGGTGATGTCTCTGCTTTTTAGTGTGCTGTCTAGATTTGCCATGGCTTTCCTCCCCAGGAGCAAGCGTCTTTTAATTTCTTGGCTACAGTCCCCATCTGCAGTGATCTTGGAGCCCAGGAAAATAAAATCTGTCACTACCTCCATTTCTTCCCCATCTATTTGCCAGGAATTGAGAGGGCCAGATGCCATGATCTTGGTTTTCTTAATGTTAAGTTTCAACCCAAGTTTTGCACTCTCCTTCTTCACCTGCAACAAGAGGCTCTTTAGTTCTTCTTCACTTTCTGCCATTAGAGAATGGCACTACATCCACATAAAGAGAAGTAAGTAGTGGGGTACCACAATGCTCCGTCTTAGGCCCAGTACTCTTTAATATCTTCATAAATGACTTAGATGAGGGAATAGAAAGGGGACTCATCAAATCTGTAGATGGCACTAAACTGGCAGAAATAGGCAACAACCCAGAAGACAAGCTCAGGATCCAAAAAGATCTTGACAAACTTGAAAAATGAGCCCTATACAACAAAATGAATTTTAATGTGGAGAAAAGCGAAGTTTTACATTTAGGCAGAAAAAAATCAAATATTAAGCGAGACATGGCTCAAAAACAGTAACTGTGAGAGGGACCTTGGAGTCCTAGTGGACAATCACTTGACTATGAGTCAGCAGTGTGCAGCAGCAGCAGCTAAAAAAGCTAATACAATCCTGGGTTGTATATCAGAGGCATAGAATCAAGATCACGCAAAGTATTAGTACCGCTTTATAATACCCTACTAAGACCACAACTGGAATACCGCAACCAATTCTGGTCACCATACTATTAAAAAGATGTTGAGACTTTGGAAAAAGTTCAGACAAGAGCAACTAAAATGATCCAAGGCCTGGAGACTAAAACATATGAAGAACGGCTGCAGGACTTGGGTTTGGCTAGTCTAAAGAAAAGAAGAAATAGGGGCGACATGATAGCAGTATTCCAGTATTTGAGGTGCTGCCACAAAGAAGAGGGGGGTCAAACTATTCTCCAAAGCACCAAAGAGCAAGGGAAGAAACAATGGTTGGAAACTGACCAAAGAGAAAAGCAACCTGGAATTAAAGAGAAACTTCCTAACAGTGAGGACAATTAACCAGTGGAACAGCTTGCCTTCAGAAATTGTGGACGCTCCATCACTGGAGATTTTTAAGAAGAGATTGGACAGTCACTTGTCTGAAATGATATAGGTTCTCCTGCTTGAGCAGGGGGCTGGACTAGAAGACCTTCAAGATCCCTTCCAGCTCTATTCTATTCTATGAAAATGAGAGCAACTACAATTTAGCTTATATTCGGTTTTTCATAACTTGTAAAAATAATTTGGCAACAAATGATGAGGGTGACTCTTCAGTTTGAGAACTGTCAGAAATCTAATTGTAAGTACAACAAAATTTTCATTGAAAATGTTAGCTCAGCTATACATATTTAGGGGATGAGGCTGTCACTAATACCAAAATATTACTTGTGATTTGTCCTAAACAATTGATTTAAAGATCTCTGTAAATTCATGTGAAACATGTTGATCCCTACAGAAAACCTCTATAATGCTCTATAGACACAAATTTCAGTAATATTTTTAAGTCAGAGTTCTGCTAGTTATTCTTAAATCTAACTGTATTCCTATTTCATTTATTATAAAAATCTTCCCATAGGACAGCAAATGGGTCACCTCAAAGTTACGAGTCAGTAAAACTTAGAGAAGAAAATACAAATTATATGTTAAGCCAAATTCTGTAGAACATGAATGTAAAATTGCTACATACCAAGAAAAACTACTTATTAAAGATAAAAACTGGGCCATAATGGTAGAATATTGCTTTAATTTTAATACAGTTTCTCAAATTTCTCAAGAACCCATTTATAATAATCAGCTTATGATGGAAATTGAGGACAGGGCTGTAAATTCTGTTACTGGACTAGCATATGTATATTTTATAAAGTAACTCATTTTGGTGGGCAGCCCAGTCTCATTTCCAGGTTTTTTAAAAATATGGAAATAATGCAGGTATTTTTTCTTCACCAAAACATATCAAAGAGTATGCATCCATTAGTGATTTTTTGAGGCAGATCACCTAACATGCAGCATTGACTGTTCCAAAGTAACTGTGTCTCAACATTCTGTGCTAAGCAGTATTAAACAAACACCTTTTTTCAAGTCTGAGTCAACTAATGAAACAGAAACTAAAATCAACAGAACTTTTCATTACTGAATACTTGACTTTTATGTTTTACTGTGCAATAAAACAACAGCCATATTTCAAAGCCTACATTGTGTATCCGAAAGAGACAAAGGGCTACCACATGGGCACACCATTTGGCCCCAGCTCCACAAGTACAGCTGCATGAGGTGATCCTGCATCTGTCAAACATTACTGCCACGTTGTAGGCTCCTTTGGGTGGCACTATCTGTGGAGGTACCACTGTGGCACTCAGATGGAAACCTGTTGGAGAGCAGGACAAAAGTTATGGTCTGACAGTCACTGAAGCAGAGCAAAATGTAGCTCAGATGTATAATTGAAATACTATTCAGTCAAACAGCCATTCTCTGCAATACTCAATCTTCCTAGTTTCAACAAAAAATTCAAATAATATACTTCGGCTATTTTCAAAGGATAGTTTCATAGTAAAAATTTGCATTTGGATAGAAGATGCTCATCTAAATTTAAACTAAAATCCTTTCTATTGACAACTACTATATCAGATGTTTTAAGCACTACGCACATTTGTTACCCATGTTTGCACATAATATAATGCAATCTTGGGCTAATATTCATGGCCCCCAAAAAAGACATTTGCAGTTTAATTTCACTTTCAATTAATGCAAGTTTTCCATTACATATAAACCAGAGACATCTTGTTAAAAATATCATTAAATTGTTTTAACCCACTATCATTATCTGAATGTAACAAGGCAGAATTCGTGTGGCCTATGAGCCAGAGGATATTTTTTCAGAGTTATTAGTGCTATTCATGTGGTACTAAGCCAAAATGTAGGCCACAATATTATCTCAATAGCAATATTCAATTTTTAAGGATAAGAAAAATGAATACTTAATTCAAAGCTATCTAATAAATCCATGGATGAAACTTTATCTCCTTATTTTGTGGTAGAACACACTGTTCCTTTTCTAAGACAAACACATTTAATGTTCTCAAGTACTGTAGTAGACATGTTTCATCTGTAACTAAAGTTTTCCAAACATATCTCTTAAAAGTTGAAAATGCTTTACATTCATGCAGTAGTAAAGGGTCCTAATTTCTCAGGCTCCCCAACTTAAAAGTACATAGATTAACAAACAGGAAGTAAACATAACAGTACACTGCCATAATAATTAAAGCAGTTATCAGCCTATGGAGATCAGCAACCACTCTGGGAGGCTTGCTTGTATACCTCAAACTACTGGGCTCTAAACAGAGCAAGTATAGTCTATGATGGGGGAATTTAATCCAAAACATTGCCAGGCCTAAGACAAAAATTAAATCTGATATACTTAAACTATATCCTACTACAATTACACAGAAGTAATTCAGTATAGTTAATATGATTTATTTCATGTATCTAACATGTTTCCCTTTTTTCAGCTATTAAAAATACAATTCATTGGAAACTTTTGGAATGGTTTCAAAAGCCTGATACGAAGCTTTGGGGGCTACAAAGTGATAATGCTCTAAATATGGACTTTAGCAACAATGAAAAAATAAAGACCGCCTCTGTTTCAAGATACATAACCAAGTTATAAACATGAACGTGGAGATGAAATATAAAGTTAAAAAATGACCTAGGAGTAGCCCTATTTGAAATAATTGCAAAAATATTTTAACTGATTTAAGTGTCCGCAAAAAATATTTTAAAGTCAATTATAGATTAAGACTTGCCCACCTCAAAGAGGATCCAAATAATCCTTTCTGTCATTTTGAGACATCTAAGAGGAAGAATTCACAAATGTCTCCCCAGCTAGTTCTAAGGATGTCAGGATATAGTGCAACTTTGTTTGCTGAGAAAGCATACTCAAATATATAGAATATGTTTAATACTCATCAAAATCTGCCTCAGACATTTTTTACATCTGACATGAGATTTTCAACAGCCGTGTAAGTAAAGTAAAGGAGAGCAGATCCTACACTAAGCAAGTGAATTAGACTCATTGATCTCTGAGGTCCCAATTCCAGTTTGTAAGATACAAACATCATACCTATCTGTAATGGGTCTTTAACAGCCCTCATTCTGAAGAGTTGCTCGCCACGTTGGAACTCATCTGCACTGCCATTTGCCAAGCATGAATATAACCTAAAAGAAATAAATCATTGTATTATTAGAATGATCTTCAATGGAGACTGACAAGTGCATTCCATTCCACAGACAATGCAGAAATTATGGGTAGATTTCAAAGAGTAAATTATATCACAGTGAAAAAAGGCTACATTAAACATAGAGGCAATTTCATCATATACAGATTCTTAATTGCAAGTCACAATTTGCAGTGTCAAATTGCCTCTTCTGTACAGCTATTAAACCCATAAAAGCATTTTTTACAGACAAAATAGAAAAGCATATACAACTCAAGACTGTTATACAGGGTCTATTTTTTTAAAATTTAAACACAGGCAATGGTAGGTTTAAAGCTATGAGTTTTAGTTCAAAGTTATACATTAAAAATCCATTCAAAACACACATATTTTCATTTTACAAGAGAATGAATATATTATAGATTATTAACTAGGCATGAAAAGCGTACATCTTACTATGCAGTTTAAGACATTTATATCCTGACCTTCTCTCCAAAAAAGTTCCATGTGCCTATTATAATTGTGAGAAAATAGCTGTGGAGTTTAAAAAACCTTCCTGCTTCCTTTCACCTAATAGCATAAGAAGAGAAAAGGGAGCTGTTCTCATTAAAAAGGCACCTGTTTCAAATGGAAATTTGCTTGCTGATCTCAAGAGCAGAGAACACTGTGGAGTTGATTTGAGAATATCAAAAGACAGAAGACAACTTCAAGAGTTGGGGAAAAAAGTTAAGAGATAGAAGAATAAGACTGGGAAAAAGGGACCCAAAGGTTCTATGGGAGAAAAGAATCAGCAACCAGGAATTATGTAAGTGTGTGCATGTATATATTATACAATATTTCTGAAAACTCCTCCACTAGGAGGGGGGAATAAAGAAAGGCTTTGGCAGCTGAAGAAACAAACTTAGAAGACATTAGCAATAAGAGACCCAATCCATTTGGCTTAAACTCACAATTCCTGGAGTTTGCAGAGTATAGAAAGCCTAATAGTAATAAGATGTACCCTGAATGGGGGACCAACACAGACAATAACAGAGAGAAATGAGATTAGATCTCCCCCAGCACCTTTGAAATGCCAGGCTGCCAGTGTAAGGAAGACCCAGGAGGATCTGGAAGGCTGGGCTGATTTAACTATTTGTCTACATGAATCATTATTCTATTCCATTGCAAATCAACCAGATCTTGAACTGGACAGGCTATAGAGTTGTAATTTCTCAAAAAATAAATCACTGGATTTAGCAGTTTCCTGGTTACCCAAATAGCCCCTGTGCATCCATACAAAAATTAAAATAGTCATAGAAGTCTAAATCCCGATTAGATAGTCTGTCCTTTAAAAAGGTAGATATACCCTGCTTATTTATTAAATTTATTTGCCGACCATCTTATTTCAAATGACTCTGGGCAGCTTACACATAACTGTTCACCACAAAAGTTGTGTATCAAAAACTTACACTCAGAGGTGTAAAATTTCGTCTATTTCAGCTTTTGTTGTTGTTGTTAGCTGCGAAGTCGTGTCCGACCCATCGCGACCCTATGGACAATGTTCCTCCAGGCCTTCCTGTCCTCTACCATCTTCTGGAGTCCATTTAAGCTCACGCCTACTGCTTCAGTGACTCCATCCAGCCACCTCATTCTCTGTCGTCCCCTTCTTCTATTGCCCTCGATCTTTCCCAGCATTAGGCTCTTCTCCAGTGAGTCCTTCCTTCTCATTAGGTGGCCAAAGTATTTGAGTTTTAGCTTCAGGATCTGGCCTTCTAAAGAGCAGTCAGGGTTGATCTCCTCTAGGACTGACCGGTTTGATCGCCTTGCAGTCCAAGGGACTCGCAGGAGTCTTCTCCAGCACCATAGTTCAAAGGCCTCAATTCTTTGGCGCTCAGCCTTTCTTATGGTCCAACTTTCACTGCCATACATTGCAACTGGGAAGACCATAGCCTTGACTATACGCACTTTTGTTGACAGGGTGATGTCTCTGCTTTTTAGTGTGCTGTCTAGATTTGCCATGGCTTTCCTCCCCAGGAGCAAGCGTCTTTTAATTTCTTGGCTACAGTCCCCATCTGCAGTGATCTTGGAGCCCAGGAAAATAAAATCTGTCACTACCTCCATTTCTTCCCCATCTATTTGCCAGGAATTGAGAGGGCCAGATGCCATGATCTTGGTTTTCTTAATGTTAAGTTTCAACCCAAGTTTTGCACTCTCCTTCTTCACCCGCAACAAGAGGCTCTTTAGTTCTTCTTCACTTTCTGCCATTACAGTGGTATCATCTGCGTATCTTAGGTTGTTGATATTTCTTCCGGCAATCTTAATTCCAACTTTTGATTCATCTAGCCCTGCCTTTCTCATGATGTGCTCTGCATATAAGTTAAATAGGCAGGGTGACAGTATACAGCCTTGCCGGACTCCTTTCCCAATTTGGAACCAATCAGTGGTTCCGTGTCCAGTTCTCACTGTTGCTTCTTGACCCGCATATAGGTTTCTCAAGAGACAAATAAGATGGTCTGGTACTCCCATCTCTTTAAGAACTTGCCACAGTTTGTTATGATCCACACAATCAAAGGCTTTAGCATAGTCAATGAAGCAGAAGTAGATGTTTTTCTGGAACTCCCTAGCTTTCTCCATGATCCAGCGTATGTTGGCAATTTGATCTCTAGTTCCTCTGCCTCTTCGAAATCCTGCCTGTACTTCTGGTAGTTCTCGATCCACATACTGCTGAAGTCTAGCTTGTAGGATTTTAAGCATGACTTTACTAGCATGAGAAATGAGTGCAATGGTGCGATAGTTTGAACATTCTTTGGCACTGCCTTTCTTTGGAATTGGAATGTAAACTGATCTTTTCCAATCGTGTGGCCACTGTTGAGTTTTCCAAATTTGCTGGCAAATTGAGTGTAGCACTTTTACTGCACTGTCTTTTAAGATTTTGAATAGCTCAGCTGGAATACTGTCACCTCCACTAGCTTTGTTGTTGCTCAGCTTTTCTAAGGCCCACTTCACTTCACATTCTAGGATGTCTGGCTCGAGGTCAGTGACCAACTCATTGTGATTATCTGGGACATTAAGCTCATTCTTGTATAGTTCTTCTGTGTAATTTTGCCACCTCTTCTTAATCTCTTCTGCCTCTGTTAGGTCCCTGCCATTTTGGTCCTTTATCATGCCCATTTTTGCATTAAACGTTCCCTTCATCTCTCCAATTTTCTTGAAAAGATCTCTGGTCCTCCCTATTCTATTGTTTTCTTCTATTTCTTTGCACTGTTCATTTAAGAAGGCATTCTTATCTCTTCTAGCTATTCTCTGGAATTCTGCATTCAATTGGGCATATCTATGTTTTTCTCCCTTGCCTTTTGCTTCCCTCCTTTCCTCAGCTATTTGCAAAGCTTCCTCAGACAGCCATTTTGCTTTCTTGCATTTCTTTTTCTTTGGGATGGTTTTGGTTGCTACCTGTTGTACAATGTCGCGAACCTCTGTCCATAGTTCTTCAGGCACTCTGTCTATCAGATCTAATTCCTTAAATCTATTTGTCACCTCTACTGTATATTCAACGGGGATATGATTTAATTCATACCTGAGTGGCCTAGTGCTTTTCCCTACTTTCTTCAGTTTAAGCTTAAACTTTGCAACGAGAAGCTCATGATCTGAGCCACAGTCAGCTCCTGGTCTTGTTTTTACTGACTGTATAGAGCTTCTCCATCTTTGGCTGCAGAGCATATAGTCAATCTGATTTCTGTGTTGACCGTCTGGTGATGTCCATGTGTAGAGCCATCTCTTGGGTTGTTGGAAAAGAGTGTTTGCTATGACCATCGTATTCTCTTGACAAAATTCTATCAGCCTGTGCCCTGCTTCATTTTGTACTCCAAGGCCAAACTTGCCTGTTATTCCAGTTATCTTTTGGCTTCCTACTTTAGCATTCCAATCCCCCATGATGATAAGGACATCATTTTTTGGTGTTAGTTCTATAAGGTGCTGTAGGGCTTCATAGAACTGGTCAATTTCATCCTCTTCAGCACTGGTGGTTGGGGCATAGACTTGGACTACTGTGATATTGAATGGTTTGCCTTGGATTCGAACTGAGATCATTCTGTCATTTTGAGGATTGTATCCCAGTATTGCTTTTCCTACTCTTTTATTGACTATGAAGGCTACTCCATTTCTTCTGAGGGATTCTTGCCCGCAGTAGTATACCTGATGGTCATCTGAATTAAATTCACCCATTCCTGTCCATTTTAGTTCGCTGATACCTAAGATGTCGATGTTCAGTCTTGTCATCTCTTGTTTGACCACGTCCAGCTTTCCTTGATTCATGGATCTTACATTCCAGGTTCCTATGGAGAAAAAATCTTTACAGCATCGGACTTTCCTTTCACCACCAGACACATCCACAGCTGAGCGTCCTTTCGGCTTTGGCCCAGTCGCTTCATTCTTTCTGGCGCTACTAGTACTAGCCCTCTGCTCTTCCCCAGTAGCATATTGGACGCCTTCCGACCTGAGGGGCTCATCTTCCAGCGTCATATCGTTTTGCCTTTTGGTACTGTCCATAGGGTTTTCATGGCAAAGATACTGGAGTGGGTTGCCATTTCCTTCTCCAGTGGATCACGTTTTGTCAGAACTCTCGGCTATGACCTGTCCGTCTTGGGTGGCCCTGCACGGCATAGCTCATAGCTTCATTGAATTACGCAAGCCCCTTCGCCACGACAAGGCAGTAATCCATGAAGGGGCTATTTCAGCTTATAAAGTTCAAATTTCAGATTTTTCATTATCCTTAATTAATTTAAATAATTAACCAATTTAGTGTGCATAATAAATTGGTTAATTAAATGAATTGAGCACAATGAAAAATCTGAAATTTGAACTTTATAACCTGAAGTAGAGGAAACTTTACATCTCTGAGATAGAAAGCTTTTGATGCACAACTTGAGTCTGAAAAAACTGAAAAGCTTAACTTACTCCTTGTTTGCAGGAAGTCAAAGCAAATACCATTTTAGTGAAAATAATAATAAGGGATACTACCTGATATCTTCTTCATTCTCTGGAAAGCTCCAAAAGGCAATACGAAGCTGCAGTTGCTCAGGCACAGGTGGGTAGACTTTTTCCACTACTTCAAATGGAATGTGAAACGCCACCTGCTTTGCTGACAGTTCCACCAATGGGATCACCGACCCATCTAAAGGAATGAAAAAGTATTGGCAAGTTATCTGAATTCTGCAGAATTTTATCATTAAGAACTAAGGCAAAAGAAAGAAAACTTCCTGGCTTTTCTAAGTGCAAAATAGCTTTTTAATATTTTTCAAGAAACTATAAGAAATAGTCCTATTCATAAAGATTAAGATGTCAAGAAAAAAACAATCCCTTTGTCTTCAATAAACCACTTGCTATAAACCAATCCTGAGTGCCGCGTGTAAGAGTGAGCGCCTGTTACTCGTCCCAGCTTCTGCCAACCTAGCAGTTCGAAAGCATGTAAAAATGCAAGTAGAAAAATAGGGACCACTACGGTGGGAAGGTAACAGCGTTTCGTGTGCCTTTGGTGTCTAGTCATGCCGGCCACATGACCACAGAGACGTCCTCGGACAAGTGCTGGCTCTTCGGCTTTGAAACGGAGATGAGCACTGGCCCCTAGAGTTAGAAACGACTAGCACGCATGTGCAGGGGAACATTTACCTTTACCTTTTATAAACCAATACTATAATAGCATGTTATAAAATCACTCTAATGTTGAACATTATCTATGGGGCATAAAAACTGTCTAACACAGAAACACAAAGCGTTTTAGTCTGTTTACTCAACTCCTACCAAATCAAAGATAAATCAGCAAGCAACACAAAACATACTAAGGAAAAAATGGAAAATAGAATATGCTTTTACATTAATCATACTGTCAAGATTACTCCCCAACTGTGTAACTATTTAAACAAATTACCAAATGTAGTATTTTTTCCCCAGTTAGCATTCACTAATCAGTCTTGAAGTACCGAGGTAGACATTTTATAGAAGTATTTAATGCTTATCTTCTTTCAAAAGATCCAGATAATATTCTGTTGCTGTAACATTAAAATAAAGTTAAACTCAATCTAGTCAGAGATCAGATGCAAGGCTTTCCTTAAGAGAAAAATATTTTGTGCTTTCAAAAATCTAAGTATTATTTCTAAGTACATACAACTAAATTAATCAGATGCGGTGCTGAATTTTAATGTAGTTAGTCTTTGGATATTCTAGAAGTCTTACCCTATCTAATTTTTACTTCTCTGTACATGTAGAACATTCTGTATAATTTTAGCCTGAATCTCCAATTGACTTTTGTCTTCATTAATTTCTTGGGAGCTGATGTATTACTTGAAAGCCATTTCTCTGAAATCAGTAATTATAGCATATCAGCATAATTTTACAGTTTACTGAGAAAACTGATCCACTTTTGCACAAAATTGTATCTTTTAGTTATTTTTGGTTTTTGTTATGTTTGGTTTTATTTTTGGCAAAACCAATTTATCTTCTTAAGGAAGGCTAAAATCTATAGACATACATCTTTATGCTACAACCTTAGCAGCATGCATTATAGAAATGATTTCATTTCCCCTTCCAATTTTGCATTTTATTCCCTGGAAAGGCAACATACATAGGAATCCTACCATTCTCAGACTCAGATTATGAGAATGACAGGTGGTAGTACCTCTCAAGTAGGTACACCACGGGAGAAGGCAGGGCCAGGGTATGTAAATTCAATGAACTTCTAAGGGAAAGAAGTTTGAAACAGGTGAAGCTGTGCTGCTTCAAAGGCCATAAATGGCATGTCTAAAAGGAGTCAGTATATGCGGTTTTTCAAATCACATTTAATTGCTTTCCTGTTATCAGTGGCCTATGCAATGATTTGGACAACATGGATAGCTATGAACTAATCAAGACACACAGCAGTGGTTTGGAGATATACTAGAGCCACAATCTCTGCTATGCATGCCTCACTTATCAAGGAACCACACATGAAAATGCTATTTGCCAAAAGCCAAACAGAAACAATCCTGCTAAACTACATTTTCAGTGGAAAGAGAAATAGGAGCTTGCTGCAATAGAACATTCAGGCTCCAAGCAAAGAAATGAAAAAGAAAACCAAGGTATCCTATTTAAAGCAGAGGATAAATCTTGCCACTTAGAGCCCCTACATAATTACATGGAACGAAAGTAGCCATTCTGGGGGGAAAAAACCAGAATATGCAGAGATGTTTGAAGCAATCCTCAGGTACAACACAGAGGATTTATGAAGAGTTTAAAAAGGAGCAGTCTGTCCAAGATGTGAGGAAAGTTGGAATACAACTACCACCCCTTAACATAGTTCTGAATGCCAGATTTGCTGAAGGGAAATTACTATTGTGTCAGGAATGTGTAAAATAAGACAAGGAAGGATGCAAGGCCAATGACAAATTTCATACTACATCTAAATTTAGAATTTGTACTACATCTTACACCTTAGCATTTATACACCTGTGCCATTTGTCAATTCTGAAGACATTTCTTTACAGTCTTTCCATCCTTCTCAATTTTTTGATTCCAGACTTCCATTTTTGGCCTCTCTCCCTATTGATGTGCAAAGCTTTTAAACTGCAGATATTACAAATAATGTTAGATAGGGTATATGCTTTGATTGGGGTAGGCCATTACTACCTTACACTGAATCCATAGCATTGTCCAATGGTTACATAGGAGAGTATGGAGAAATAGCAAGTGGCAGAAACTAATTTTAGTTGAACTCCCTTTTTCCCTTATCTTGTATCTTCAGCTTATTACTTGTTTTTTGCACACTGCGTAATGTTGCTTACCCTGAAAGGAAACAACACAATGGGTACTTTGTAAGGTTTCACATGCCTTAGTGATGTCTTTGCAAACAGCAATTCACTATTCTTGCACTTGTCTCTAAAACTGTTTGCCCTCTCAGCAATAGCTACCAGTGCTTTCTTTCTTCTTTGAGATATTAGCCTCATCATTATCCTATTTCATTATCTGCAACTCTTCTTGTATGTATTTTTTCTGTGGGGTAAAGAAGAATTTTTTAGCAATGTGCGATAAGAGAATTGTGCAGAGCTATCATTTGCTTTCAAAATGAGCACAATACCATGCACCACTGCATTTTTTCAAAGTTTTAAAGCCTGTGAAGAAAAAAAATCTCCATAAAGTATCAAATCAGTGGTAGACAATATTAATATCAAAACTTTACTTAGCAGGTGCTTCCCCGTATTGCTACATCTGATAATGTTACCCATCAAAAAAACCATCAACTCAATATAGCAAATTTCTACCAATAAAAGATGTAATTCCCCCATATGAATGCTTTTATCTGAAAGCAAAATAAGATTTATTGAATTATTCAAATACCCTTTCACTCGGTACTGAAATACAGTTCTGTTTTTCTAACATGTCATGTGAATAATCAGGCTGGGCTACTTGTATTTCTGGGGCACTATTCACAGAAAACAGTTCAGCACAATGCTTGAAATATATGGTAGCACCTTCAGCTGCTCTGACATTTCTGACATTAGGTAAAGGTAAAGGTTCCCCCGCACATGCGTGCTAGTCGTTTCCGACTCTAGGGGCCGGTGCTCATCTCCGTTTCAAAGCCGAAGAGCCAGCGCTTGTCCGAGGACATCTCCGTGGTCATGTGGCCGGCATGACTAGACGCCAAAGGCGCACGGAACGCTGTTACCTTCCCACCGGAGTGGTCCCTATTTTTCTACTTGCATTTCTGACATTAATATCTAATTAATATCTAAGTGATATTTCTGCTTTTAACCTTTCTGAAATTATAGTGGGAATACTTGCTTGGAAAGAGGAAAACATTTTATATGTCATGGTATATCAATAAAACAGATTTCATTAACTGGCAACTGATTGATCTGAAAGAGTTATGTGGCAATAGCACCCAGGAAGTAGGAAATACTCTTTCACCTTTAGTGTCTATAGAGATTCTCAGCCCTCTAGGTCATGGTTGTCCCAAAGAAGTCCAGTTGCGGACTTCTTTTGTTTTTTCTTTGAAGATGCTTCACTTCTCATTCAAGAAGCAAAAAGTCTTCAAGAAAAAAATATATAAAGAAAGTTCAGTTGCCTTTTGAAAGGCACTTCTGGGACTTTCACTCTTAGGATCTTGTCAAAAAGCAGATAAATTGTGTCAGATATTACAATCATTAGGCATTCAACCCATGTAGCTTTGGAGAAATTAAACCATCATTGCTATGGTCACCACCTTGTCATTAAAGCAGAAATTCCCTCTATGATGTGTTTTTATTTATGTATCTATTTATTCCAGGTAATATTAGGCAACTATGTTTGCTATTCCCCATACAAATCTTTGAAAATAATTTTTGGAAGGTAAACATTTCTCTGCACTATTGCTATTTTTTGCTGCGGTTCTCAAGTGAAATATTTTAGACTCAAAATATACTATAAATATGCATTCCTAATAAGGTTTTCAACTACTTCAGTCCTCTTAACATACAAAGAGCTTTATTATTTGGTGCAAAGCTTGACTCATTGACTCGTATGCTAGATTGAAAAAGATCATAGAAATAATATAGGAAAAGTTCCACTGACAGCAAATTTGATCAATGGAGCAATTTAATTGTGCTTTCTTTTGGAGGGTGGCCAGAGTAAAATAATACAACAAATCTGAGACAGATAAAATAGAGTAACACAGGCATACAAACTTTTCCTACTATTTTATGTCCAAACTAAAATTAATTATTCTATATATAAGCCAATAACAACTTGATTTAAAAATCAAATAATTGATTTCTTTAGCCAAAGCCATGTATTAATTCATGTTTTATATACCGGTAGTACATCTGGATATAGAAAATCATAACAAAAAAGGATTAATACAGTTTAAGGTTTGCTAAGATTATTTTAAAAAATCATTCCCAAATTTCCCATGTGCCACCACTTTCTTTCAAATGCCTTTCTTAAGCCTTCAATTAAGTTTTTGTTCATAAGTACAATGGTACTTATGAACCCTGTTTACACAGATACAGAGAAGACCACTTTCAAGTCAGTACCTTTACATTAAATGGTTAATTTGTGCCTAGCACAAATTGCTATCACGTTAACAAACAAAATTACTATTTTAGTCCCCAGGAGCAAAAACAAAAGCACTTGTAAAAACTTCATTGTAAGAACTTCAAAACTTCAAAAGGAAAAATATGGATTTCTACCTGACAGCTTTGGATAAATTCTTATTTTCTGTTATATTTTAGTATGCAATCAATGCCAGTCTAAACATCATATTGATAATTTTATTGAATCTTCATGCAATCAATCTAACTATATTTCCAAATTTGTTTTTACTCTCTTACTTCTCAAGAGAGTTTAAAAATGCACAATATTCTGCAGGATCTGCGGTGAATTCCAGAACTCCAGATTTTGTTTGTTTTCACAGGAGATACATGTGTTCAGTCATGTTGCTTTCCCTTTAGTCCTCACCTCACAATACCCTAAACCTTATTTTGTTTCCTTTTTGGCTAAAGTAAAAGAGTCCATTCTTTTCTCTTAAATTTTCTAAAATGTTTATATTATGTATACAAACATAGGCATTTTAGGATTGATAGTGTAAGAATAATATTTTGAAACAAATAATTTGAAAAGTCAGCCTTTGGTGCGTTGTTTTTTTTTCCCCACACCAAAAGATCTCTTATTCCAAAGAATAATCAGAACCTAATAAAAATACGTTTAAAGTCAACACAAATTAAATCTTATCCTTTACATTTTTGAAAAAAAGTATTTTAATATACTTCTACATTTTTTATAAAAAACCCAGTTATTTAAATACAAACATAACAGTAAAACATTAAATATAACTTAGGAAATAAAAATTAACAGAAAAAAATTAGGCAAGCATTCATATATTGAAGTGGGAGGGATTTCCATTGCCAGGGTGCTCTGTGTCAGCTGAAAACAGTACCTATGATTACTTTTTAATTTTCTCCCCTCTATTAAAGATTGCAATTTAGCTGTAACCTCTTGAAGAACACTGATGCTATCCTGGCTTTTTCAAAACTTTTATCCTATATTTTGTTTTTGTGTTTTTCATTCCAACACATGTTCAAATCGTGCAGTTAAGCAACTATAAAGCTATTTCCCTCTCAGAAAAAAATATGTGTGAAGTGGAAAGAGCTATTAAATTACAATGGAGTGTTTATTTAAAAACAATCTCAATTCTCCAGTCTTAAATTCATTTCATATTGAACCCACTGCAAAACTATATGTTTAATAATCTGATTGGACATATTCACAATCTTCTTTAAATTGTTTTTAAGAGTAACAGCATCTGTTGCTGAGTAGCTTTAAGAGGATACAGTCTTCCATGATTTAAGGATTAAATCATACAGCTATAAATCTCATACAGCTGATCTTTCATCTTACTCAGCTATCAGTATTGATGACCTATAGACCACATATTCAAAAATATTAGTGTCACAATTTCACTTACCACTAATAAAATGCTTATAGATGTTATCTACATGTGTGTACTCACTCTCTCTCTCTCTCTCTCTCACACACACACACACACACACACACCTGTAACACTACAAAAATATTTCTAATATTTCTACCACTTCTTTGGTGCAATGATTTAAGGCACCAATCTAAAAACAGGGCGGCTGTAGTTCCAATCTTAGTTTAGGTATGAAGCTCTGGGTGATTTTGTGCCAGCCCGTCTCTCTCAGCCCTAGGAAGACACACACACCCTTGGAGTATGTTGCCAAGAAAACTACAGGAACTTGTTCAGGCAGTTGCTAGGAGTCAAAACTGACTTGAAAGCATAAAATTATTATCTGTGTCATGTGCATGTCAGGGGGCAAAGGCAGGTTATGACTACATTGCATGAGATTGTATGTTTACTAAAATAGTCTAAAATAAATGGACCTGAATGCAAAAGTAATGTGAACGTTTTCCCAAACCCTGATATCCAAAAGAAATTCTTCACAGTTGTGTTCACAGATCAAAGGGAATACAAATTCTTATACTGTGCAGATGCACTTTACTTTCAACCCAGGAGTACTTTTACTATTGATATCACATTTATGTTTAGAGCACCTTCAGATTATTCATTTAATTTCAACAGCAGAAGCAAGAACAGCTGGCTATAAAATAAAACCAAGGTTATTCCCAACTGATGTCAAAAACACATCCATGTATTTTTCTAGGCAACAATGCAAAAATAGTTTATTTCCTTCTTCCAGAATGTTTCTTCAACTTTCCAATGTAATCTATAACAATAGTATTCCTGAAGGCCCAACCCTGCTGATTCTGAACCCAGATAAAATGTATGGTAAGATGAACAGATTGTGTACTGGATAGTGTGGCACTCTTAAGTTGCAACATCACAAGGACATTTCTTCACCTTTAGGTACTGATAAATGATTCAACTACTTCAGTCATGATGTATTATACCAAGTTTATGTTCCCTGTCTGTAATAATTTGATCTGGGCAATAACATATTAGTTAAACCCCTGAAGAAAACTAAGCCAAACCAAGGAATCCAGAAGTCTCATTAAGGAAAATTTTGATATTCCTTAGAGATATGCCAGTCCAGGTAAGTAAAATGCTACAAACTCCAGCAACCTGCTCAGCATGGGAAAAGATGAAAGCTGAGAAGGGCAGCTTAGGAGCAACTGACCACCTCACAATTTTACCTAATTCTAGTTACCTGCCTGTGTAAGGGGATATCTATTCACACACAGCAATTTCTTGCCGTGCAGTGCAGTCACATTCCTCAGGTTCGATTTTACTTGGAGAAACTTCCCTCCTCCCTTCTGACCATCCTACTAACTCAGGGGTCTTCAAACTTGGCCCTTTTATGACTTGTGGACTTCAACTCCCAGAATTCCTCAGCCAGCAAAGCTGGCTGAGGAATTCTGGGAGTTGAAGTCCACAAGTCATAAAAGGGCCAAGTTTGAAGACCCCTGTACTAACTACTAAGGGGTCAGCGCTTTAGCCAGTGCAACCTATCTCCGCGCGCCCTGCGCCCTCCGGTCAGCCCAGGCCACGCCAAGCCTTCACCTTTCATTTTGACAGTGGGGGAGTTGGGTCCGGCTGACTGTTTCCGCCATCCTCTCCAGTTCTGGCACAGGCTCTCCGCCTCAGAAATGAAGGAGCAAAGCGAATCTTCCTCAAATCGATCCGAGTCTTCGAAGGAAAACCTCTCCCCGTCTTCCCACTCGGCAAACATGAGTTCCATCACATCCAAAGGAGCAGGCGAAGGAGAAAGACGGGCCGCGTGGCTTCCCCGGGGGAGACGCAGCGAGGCGGCTTCAGGACAACCTGTATCGCTCCCCCGCCTCCAGCAGACAGAAGCCGCACGGAAAGCCCGGCTGCGGGCAATCGCGCCCCGGGCGCAGGTGCCTTGCAGGAGAGAAGCCCCTCAACTCGCGGGATGCCGACAGCTACCACCAGCCGGCGCCGAGTCCGCCAGGACGGAGAGGCGCGCCTGAAGGAGCCCCGAGAAAAGTGCCCAGGCGCGGGGAGTTCCCGGCGCCCCTCTCGGAGGCCATTGTTCGCCCAGGAAGCCTAGAGGCCCATTCCGACCCTCCTCCTCCTCCTCTGCCGACACGCGAAGAGCCCAGGGGAATTCGCTCTAGTTCGGTTCCCGGCTGCCCGGACCCGCCTCTCCCCGGGAAAACTCTCTAGGGAACTTGGCGCCAAGTCTCCGGCGGCAGCGACGGCTTCGGCCCTCCCGGAAGGAAAGAGCGTAGCGAAGAAAGAGTCACGCATTCACACTGACACGCGTGCACACGCACTTGAGAGAGGAGGGGGCAGCCGCAAGGCCGGGCCGCGCGGTGGAAGAAGCGAGAGGAAGGGAAGAGGAGGCGGCGGCGGCGGCGGTTCCGCGGCGGGCTCCAGGGCAGGCGCGACTCCCTCCTGTGGAGGACCGGGCAAAAGCGGCGCCAGCGACTTAGCTGCTAAGGGGCGCCCAGGGCCAGCCTCTCCCCCGGCGCAGGGGAGGAAAGCGAGGAGGGGGCGGCACCGTTTCTGCCGCCTCCCCGGAAAGGGCTCGGCTTGAAGCACCGCGACCTCCGCTTGGCTACCGATGCCGCCGCCGCCGCCGCGCAAGCACTAAAATGGCCCCCCGCGCCGGAGCGATCGCCTCCCTCCCCCCCTTTCCACATGGCCCCGCCCCCTCCAGCTGACGCTCGCTTCCGTTGCGCAGCTTCCGGCTTCCGTCAGAACAGCCCTTGCGGTTGTTTCAGGCCTACGTAGAGGTACGCCGAAAAGAGAGATTTAGAGGTGCCGCTAAGATTGGTTTTCGGGCCCGACTGAAGCGCGTGCTTCTGAGTTTCTTGATCCTGAAAAGAGCGTCGCTGAGAGAAAGAAGCAAACCACAAAGGAGCTGCTGCTCTGTCTGTCTTTCCCCTTTGCCAAAGTATTAACAGCAGGAGATGCTTTTTTTGTGACTTTTCCTAATTTCCTGAGGAAATTTTAAAGCTTTTTAACAATACTGTCCCCCAAATGGGAGAAGGTGACAGAGAGGAATGACCTGGTTATCTGTCTGCCATTCTAGCTGCGGCTCGGGCTCAGATCCTGCTTTCTTGAATTCCGATAAGACCTTCAAGCACAAGGGGCTTCCATCTCCCAAGCCTGCCCACTTTAACTGGAATACTTCCAAGTTATTTTCCTTCCTCCACCCCCACCTCAGATCTGTTCCACCGTTTGCTCTCATGCCAGCCACCCCCGCTGTGCTTGTAAGCTCCAACTGCCCTTCCATGCCTTTCCAGGTCCTGTGTGCTGTGCAGAAAGTTTTTGTGATGATGGCAGTCATTTTTTTAAAGAGACTGCACAACCATTTGTCTGAAATGGGATAGGGTCTCCTGCTTGAGCAGGGAGTTGGGCTAGAACAGGGCTTTTCAACCAGTGGTACGGGTACCACCTGTGGTACATTGGCACCTGGCAGGTGGTACGCGACCATCCTAGAAAAGTGGTAGCGGGGGAGGGGAATGAGCTGAACCGGTGGCAGCACTGCACAAGCCTGAGCGAGAGACGGCTAGAGCTGCAGGGCTGTCAAGGCTCAGCGGAAGCACCAGGATCAGCGCTTCTTTGGGGCTGTCAGGGCTGAGCGGAAGCGCCAGGATCAGTGCCAGGTTCTAGCTGGAGCTCGGCACTGATCTTGGCGCTTCTGAACCCAGAAGAAGCACCGATCAGCTGGAATGTTGCAGCATCTCCAGGGCCTTGTGATTTACATTCAGATGCTTGGCAACTGATTCATATTTATGATGGTCACAGTATCCCAGGATCATGTGAAGTGACCAAAACCTGCTGCAACAACCCAGCAGATGGGGGGCTGGGGTGGGAATAAAAACCAAACACCTCCCACCCCACTCCCGCTGCTAATCCTCAACAGAAATGCTCACAACAATGAAAACCTCGAACAGGAGGAAGAATGCTGGCAGGTGGGTAGGCAGGTGTCTTGCTCTGCTGTGGCTTGGGGAGCACTTTTTTCAGTGCCATTGTAACTTCAAACAGTCACGAAGCGAACAGTTGTAAGTCAAGGACTACCTGTACTACATCACTTTTTTCCTTTTTTTTTGGTCATCAAGTTTTTGACACCTTGCTAGGCGACTGGTGGTACTCGGATGTTGCCATATCCTAAAAGTGGTACAATGGGTGAAAAAGTTGAAAAGCCCTGGACTAGAAGACCTCCAAGGTCCTTTCCAGCTCTTATTCTGTTCTGTTCTGTTCTGTTCAGTGGCCCACATGGCTGAAGCCTCCTCCAACCTGGAACATTCTGGGAGTGGAAATCCAGCATGTTTGAAGTGAACATGATGGGGAATACTGCGATGCTGCATTCACAATTCTATAAGTTATAATAATAATTTTTAATTGAGACTTCAGCTTTCTATTCATCATTCCCTAAGTGTGTTCTCTAGTCCAGATGTTAGCAACCTCATGCCTGAGACACCATCAGATAGTATCCTCTGACCATCAACATTTAACACACAGTATAACAAATATATAAAAGACATATTCAAGAATTGGAAACTGATTGTTTTCAACCAATGGACTCAAGTTTTCATGAACACTTAAGTTTTTATCCTGTGATTTAAAACTGAAAATAATTCATCAAAATAGAAGTTTGTTATATCTATTGCAGGGCTTTTCAACCAGTGGTACTTTGGCACGTGGCAGGTGGTATGCGACCATCCTAGAGAACTGTAGTGGGGGGGGAATAAGCTGAAGTGGCCCAAGACTGAGGGCGAGGTAGCTGAAGTTGCAGGACTGTCGGGGCTTGGCAGAAGCCCCAAGAGCCCCGGCAGGGCACCAGCTGATTGGCACTTCTGGAAGCAGTGTGGAGCTTGAAGTAAACTAAGAATAAAGGGGGGGAGAGGAGAGGAGAGGATATAAAAGGTGGTTTTGACAGGAAACGGGAAAAAAAAACGAGAAGAGAAGGGGACAGAGAAGAAGCTGTGGAAGGAGAGCTCAGCAGGCAGGGAGGAAAAAGAGACGGAAGAAGCAGCAGCTGTTGCTGGAAGAAAAGGTCCCCTGGTTCATTTTCTCCAGCCAGGAGAATGCAATCAGTGCTGATGAAATGAAAAGCCGGGAGACGAGCATGTTGGAAAGGAGGTGGGTTTATTTCAGAAGCCAGTGAGTTCCTGTTCAGCTGTCAGCTTGAATGAATTATCATAAGGATTTTTATACAGTTTTTAACAATGTTTTGTAATTCAGAGGTTCGGTTTGTGTGCTTTGGTTATTGGAATATTTTAGTCTGTTTCAGAAAGGCTATCAATGAGTCCAGAGTGTTGGCTTCCATAGGTTTACCGGTAATTCCTTTAAACAAATGTAATTAGTTTTGCCCCCTTGTCTTGAGTCTGTCTATGGCTTTTAGCAAACAGGCTTTGTAGGCAAACAGGCTTAATTTAAGGTTATCGCTTTTCACAATTGTTGAGCCTTTGCTACATTGTTTAAACTGAGACCAGCCTGAGGCAGCTTAAAGAAAAAAAACACCCGGAGTTTAGTGTTTCTTTATTCTGGGCGGCTTTTCTGAGCCTTTCTTGCTTTGTGCTTGATTTCTGTGTCTTTAAGGGTACAGGGAAGGGACTGCAGGGTGTGTGTGTGTGTACATTCTTACTACACTGTAGAATGAGAGCTCAGAAAGCAGGAAGGAAGAAGAAGAGAGGGAGAGAGGAAGAAGGGCCAACCAGCTAGCTCAGGGGTCTACAAACTTAGCAACTTTAAGACCTGTGGACTTCAACTCCCAGAATTCCTCAATCAGCCATGATGGCTGAGGAATTCTGGGAGTTGAAGTCCACAAATCTTAAAAGTGCCAAGTTTGAAGACCCTTGAGCTAGCTGGTAGTGGTGCATATTAATAAACATGGATAAATTCATCATACATTGTCAGTGCAAAGGGAAAGCCACCGAAGAAATTAAAACCGGTAATTTGACTGGTTATTTGTTTTGGAGTTGCAAAAATTTTGAAGGCATTGTAAGTCAAACACCTTTTCCTTACATGTTAGCAGTCTGAGGGGCTGCCACAGAGAAGAGGGGGGTCAAACTATTCTCAAAAGCACCTGAGGGTAGAACAGGAAATAACAGATGGAAGCTTATTGAAGAAACATCTAGAAAAAAATGAGAATAAAAGAGAAATTTCCTGGCAGTGAGAACAATCAGTGAAATTCCTTGCCTCCAGAAGTTGTGGGTGCTCCATCATTGGAAGTTTTTAAATAGAGCTTGGACATCCATTTTTCCGGAATGGTATAGATCTACCGCTTGACCAGGGGTTTGGACTAGAAGACCTCCAAGATCCCTTCCAACTCTTATTCTGTGTTCCATATAAGACATTGACAGAATTATTGAGAAAATTCTGTTTTTGAAAGATAAATATATTGTACTGAATTATACACCAACTACTTGGAATTTAATGTTTTCAGAGCAAAGATGGTTTTTGTGCTCTAACAATGGCAAAAAATCCTGAGGGTAAGGAAAAAATACCATAATTCCACATGTAAAAGTTTGGATTTCAAATACATGTGATTGAAATATTGAGAAATGGTTAATTGGAAAATCACATTACCTCTCCCTTTTTAAAAAAATCTTCAACAGGCCTGGAGAACATTGAGAGTTTAATATTTTCTTTTAAAGAATTACAAAATCAGGTTGTAGGAAGTCACACACACACACACACTAGAGAAAGAAATATTTTGGGGAATATTAGAAACGCAGAATATATATTTCCCCAAAGGAATAATGGACAAAATCTTAGGCAGAAACCACCACCACCACCACCCCAAGTCTCTCTGCCGCAAGCAGAAACCAGCTCTGTAGAAATGCAGATTTGATAATCCTTTCAGAAAGACTGGAGACAGGAATCTTGGAGCTCATGGGATTAGAAAGACAAAGACTCCTAGAACCAGCAACCCCTCACCTAAAAATCCAACACAGGACATAGCCATCAGCCCCAGCCCCAGGGAAGCAGGACATGATCTTTAGGACATAATAGGATTAACCCACCACCATCGGAATACAAAAAGGGCACACTGAACCTCAGGTCAAAGTTTATGCCACAGGAACAGGAATAACTCCAAACACAAAAGCCTAAGAAGGTATAAAAACCTACCACTCCCAGCACCATGTGGTCAGCTGCCCCAGAGCCATATTTTTGTCTGGTTCTGCAACTCAATAAACAAGAACCTTTCCTAAAGCAGTCTCCTTTTGTTTATCCCAGGCTTGGGCTGGACCTTGATGATTTTTCTTTCAACAAGGCCAACTTGGGATATAGGTGTAATTTTATTGGTTTGTTCTAGTTTGGTGTGTTCTTATTGTGTATTTTTTTTCTTTTTGTATATGGTAAATTGTTCATTTTTATTTTATATTGTTTTGAGTATGGCTGGAAAATGATTACTTAAAACCTTGTTTTTTAAAATTTTGAAATGGATGGATTTTACTAGATATTCTCATTTTACAAGACCTCTGTATTATGATTATACATGTTATTTTGGCTATTAGTTTTTTCATTCCTTACTTTTTAAAAAATACTTCTCTCTTTTTTTAATTAATTATGGTATGTCTATGTGTGAAAAAGGCCCATAATACTGCTAATTTCAAAAGTTAACAACTGTAGTTCAGTACCCAGAGAGGATTTTACCAACTAGGTTTATACTTCTCCGGTATTTAGAAGTGGGGTTTTTATCTTTCTTTTTCATGTAGATAGGTCTGGAAAGCACATTGTAAGCTAAGAGAAAAAAATGGTAGTAATTAACATTGGCAGCTGTAATTACACCTTACAGTAATAACACAGAACAAACAATTAGATAATTAGAGTGCCTTGTCTTTTGTGAGCCTCTGTATGTGTGAGGTGAGGAGAGAAAACAGTATGCTGAATTTAATTGAATAAAAGGGAACAGTTTATGGATAATGCAAGCAAATGGTTCTTTGTTAAGTTACACTAGTCAAAGATTTGCCAAGAAAACCTGTGGCCGTATTGTTTCAGAGACCCATGAGGATTAATATCATTAAACTGTGTGAGAAGAAAAAGGTACTTTATTTGCAAGATATTTTAAATACTAAACATATCAATAGCTACATTTTGACATACAAATATTTAAACAGTCACTGATTTGAAAATATAGAATCAAACCCCAAATATTAGAAGTCTTTTTGATTTGAAAAGTCAAGTTTATATCTGATTATCCTCTTTAGGAATTTATACCCAAATGCCACTGCACTCTGATCAGGGGATTTCCTCAACAAGAGTCAAGTCCTTCAAAGCAGTTTTCTCAGCAAGGACCTTTCCGCTACACTGTTGTTTCCTTTCAGCGAGGACGGGGAGGTCAAAAAAGTCAAGATGGCAATCATGGCTAGATAATTAAAGCCACTTCCATACAGGCATCTTTATTGTTAACATTGATTCAAATATAACAATACAGAAGGTGGTTGGTCTGCAACTGATGAGAACCCTGGGGGAAAATGGATAATATAGATCCATTTCAATTAGGTTTCAGGGTGGGATTTAATACTCAAACAGCTTTAGTAGATGTGGCAGAGCTAGGATGGAAGTAGTAGATCCTTCTGCTCCTTGATCTCTAGGTGGCTTTTGGTACTTTAACTTACAAAGTATCATATTTATAATTAGGCACAGATAGGTAAATTAATTACATGCCTACCATAGAAATATATGTTTTGTAATAAGCCAATGTTGTGTAAATATCAAAGAAAACATTTAGCTCTTGGTCTATGTACCATAACCTGAGGGAACCCTCTCATATATAGATGTATTGGAAATCACCTAGTCCAGTGTCCATGAGTATGCCATCCTCGACACATCTATATAAACAATTGCAGTGAAAGAGAGTCCATCTCTGTGGGCAGTTGTTTCCTTGCTGAATAACTTGTACCATTAGGAAATTCATCCAGATATGCAAATATATCTCCCCCTTGGGCTTAACTGGAATACACAATAGAAATCTTGACCCCTATGGGGATCTGAATGGGAGGAACAAGCTCAGCTAAAGCAAAACATAGCTGTCATATCAGAAATCCAGTGATTTCAGGACTAACCCATGCTTGATTCTTGAGGGGGCTGTGCTTGCAAAGAGAGCAGGCTTGAACCAGAAAGTCCACCTGGACTCACAGTTCCTGCTGTGGGAGAGCTAAGGATCATTTCCAAGAGGCCAGTACCCAGCTTTGGCTATAAGTTTAGTTGTGATGTTACTTGGCGAAGGATGCATTGAGGATCGTCTCTCATGCCCTTCTCTTCTGAACTGTAGTTTGCTGCTGTCTAGAGACCAACTGGAAACTTCAGCATACTCCATCTGCCATGTTACCCAGCTGCTGAGGAAGTGCATTGGTCAGGAGGGTGGGTTGTTGTTGTTGTTTTCTAGTGCAAATCAAAGCTTTTTAAAAAAAATTATTAATTTTCTATTATTACATTTGATTAGTGCTTAATAAACATCGTGTTGTCTGGGTTAATTTGTTTGCTTAATAATACAAGTTACATTCTTAGTCTCTACCCCTTTTTTCCAACCATTGATAAAATAAACTCCATGTTTGAAAATATTCTGTATCTTCTTTCTCTTTGATCCTCAACGTAAGTCTGTCCATTTCAGCACAGTCCAATATCTTCCTGATTTTCTCTTTGTCTAGTGGTGTTTCTTCATTCTTCCAGTGCTCAGCAAATACAATCCTCACTGCTGTTAGTACATGCAGTTTAAATATACACTTTGCTTATCAATTTTTTCTGGTATTATACCTAATAAGAAAAGTTCAGGTTTAAAATCTACATGTTTTCCTAATCTCTTTTCTAACCAAGTGTGTATTTTTGTCCAAATTTTTTTTTGCTTTAACACAGGTCCACCACAAATGGTATTATGTACTAGATTTTTAGTTACAATTCCAATATTTACTAGACATATTTTTAAACATTTTTGCTAATCTAGCAGGTGGTAAGTGCCATCTAATAAAACATTTTATGTAAGTTTTCTTTATAAGTTGCTATTGTCAATTTGCATTGTCAATGCAAATCAAAGTCTTTATGGTTCTATATGGCTTAGGCCCTGGGTATCAAAAGGAATACCTTTCCCAATATACTTTCTGCATGCCCAATGCAGATGGCCAAAAAGCACTTGCCAATGGCCCCTACTACCTGTAGACATGATGGAAAGAGGCCAGTGGCCTGTATTATCTGTGGGGGCCTCCATCCAACTGAGCAGCCCAAGACACCACAATAGCCTTCTATAGGTTGATAAAGACTCTTCCAGAAGCTCTGGGCAATCTCTTCTGTCTCCTTTTTTTCTTCTTCTTTCCCCTCTGCAAGGAACTGTGGAGATTTGAAAGAGCTGCACTTTTCTGTTTTACAAGCACTGGCTTTGGGCCCTTTCAACTATCATGGCAAGGTTTTCAACTGGCTTGTATAAATGCAAAGTTTTGAAAAAGGGCCAAAGAGGAACTCTTGTAAGAATGAAGGCAGGAGAACATAGGGATGGCCATCTTCCAGAATTCCTTCGAACCTATTGAATAGCAGGTTTACAAGGTGATTCTTTGCAGCTTTGCCATGCCCCTCGGAAGGATAGCAAGACCAGAAGGTTGAACTAAACATCTAAAATCAGGACTCCACCAAGAATCAAGCCCAATATTGAAAATAAAAGATATCAACATGATGGTTTTCTGCTGACTCAGGGATGGCTGGACAGTACCTTAATTTCCCTGTAAACGACTTGAATGCCACCTCAGAGATTTGGGGTATTTTAGGTGGGCAGAGGAGATGAAAACAACTGAAAAACAGCATGTAGTGTTTTAGAGATAAATTGGGAACTGAGCACAACTAGAAAAATCTAATCCATGCCTTTAGAAAGTCTCTATTAATTTTAAAATGATTACTGAGTCTGAACAGGTGAAAGATTGCTGTGTCAGAACTTCACACTGTGCACACTGCGTCCTAAAATCACATGCCTTAATGATTACCATCCAGTTGCACTCACTTCCATTATGATGAAGAGTTTTGAGAGATTGGTAAAGGACTACATGGTTTCATGCCTTCCCCCTACCTTTGATTCATGACAGTTTACCTATCGGAAGAACTATAGAAGATGCACTTTCTTGTGTGCTTCATCTCAGCTTAGTGCACCTGGAGGGGAAGAATACTCATGTGCAAATGCTGTTTGTGGATTTTAGTTCAGCATTCAACACAATCATGCCTCAGCATCTTGTGAACAAGGTTTTAATACTTCTTTATGTAAATGGATACTTGATTTCCTTATTGATAGGCCCCAGGTTGTACGAGTTGGAAAGAAAATTTCCAATTCCATCTCCTTGAGTACAGGTTCTCCACAGGGCTGTGTCCTGAGTCTGTTACTGTTCACGTTGATGACCCATGACTGCTGTGCCAAATCTGCTACGAATCATATTGTGAAGTATGCAGACAACACGGGAGTGGTGGGTCTTATCTGGGATGACAATGAAGATGCTTATAGGGAAGAGGTGAAGGCTCTGGTGAACTGGTGCAATAAAAGAAACCTGGTTCTAAATGTTGATAAAACAAGATCATTGTAGATTTTAGAAAAAGCCGGCATAGTCATACTCCACTCAGTATCAAGGATGCAGCTGTAGAGGTGGTCAACAGTATTAAGTATCGGGGGTGGGTGGGTGCAGATAACTAACAATCTGAATTTGTTTCTCCACACATCATTCTTAGTGAAGTGTGCAAACCAGCATCTGCATTTCCTGCACAGGATGAGGAGAGCACATCTTTCTCCTTCTGTCCTGGCCATTTTTTTACAGAGGCACGATTGAGAGCATTTTAACAAACTGCATCACTGTCTGGTTTGGTGGCAGCAGTGCCTCAGATAGAAAGCCCATATAGAGAATGGTAAAGATAGCTGAGAAGATCTATTCTATTCTATTCTATTCTATTCTATTCTATTCTATTCTATTCTATTCTATTCTATTCTATTCTATTCTATTCTATTCTATTCTATTCTATTCTATTCTCAATCTCTAGGGATGATATTTATAGAGATAATTAGCAGACAATTCCACACTTCTGCACTCTCATCCTTGACTATCTTACACTTGACTCTCATCCACAAGTTCAGATACTCTGGAGTAGAGCACACTACTGGTAGTTAGCTGTCAAGAGACTTAAATAACTCAGTCTTCCCTTTCACAATGTTATTTCCTAAATAAAACTTACCGTATTTACTTTTCTTTCACACAAGCATCAACTTCCGAAATACTTTGAAAAGTTAACTCATAACTTAATATTTTTTTCTTCATGCCTTCTTTTGTTGAATCAAATGGCCTGGGCAAACCAAACTATGTTAGCAAAAATTATTCAGAATACAAAAAAATTGTATAATTCTCCTATGAATTAATGCTTAAATTACTTAAGTAATAATTTATTACGTATAAATCCCAACCTAAATTGGTTTGATCAACTGGCAGTTGCTAAATAAAATTTCTGGTCACATCTTTACTTTGAAACTGAATGTATAAGTGTGGCTTTCAGTAATTTACAAATATAGTTTCCAGAGCCTTCAGGGAATAAGGAGGACACATTCTTTTTTCTGGAAAGCTCTGAAATAATTAATAGTGCAATCGTATACATGCTTGCTGAGATATAAATATTTCAATGTTTAATGGGAGTTGTTCCCAAGTTAATAGGAATAAATCATAACCAAAATCCCAATATAGTATCCAGTTCAGTTGAGAGTATATATTATTAATTCCTCAGCATTGGTATAATAATAAATATGCCAATACTCCAAGAAAAAAGCCTAGATTTTCTATGAATAAGACATAGAAACATATGTTTTGTTATATTTGTTTTATTTACAAATATACAAGAGTTTCATACTGAGGGTCAAAAGGCACTCTGCAGATCTATTAGCCCACATCTTTTTCTTAGAAGAAACACCTTCACCTGCAGGTAAATACAAAGCTAATAAGGTTGCAATGGATGTCTCCTTAGAAAGGGAGTAGGCTTTATGCTCTGTTGTTCTACCTACAAACATGATGATATCCAGTACAGACAACAATAGATGGCATGCTCCAGGACAGGCTTTCTTTGGTGATGTGGGGACCATCTGGTGGGATCTAGGAGGAAACCCTTTTCTGCCATGGTACCTTGGAATTTCATCACTCCAGAGATCAGACTTGCCTGCTGGACTTTCCATCAACCCTAGGACCCTGATAGTATGAGTTAGCCCATTTCTTTGCTATATTGAGCATGGGATGTTGTGAGTGTTCTCTGCTGATACTTTATGCTACTTAGGTTATTTACAATTTTGGTTCTGTTTCCATTATTAATCGCCCAGTGTCCTATATATGAAATGATTGGCCATATAACATTAAGTAAATAGGAATGGGACATGCCATTTCTATTATTTTAGCACTCTGCAGTGACCTGTTTTTCAAGCCCATGAAGAATGTAAATGTATCAAAATATATATATTCGGGAGCTGAGTTCAAGAAAACAGTCTTTTATCAAAACAAACCAAAATGTTTAGGATAGGGATGTCAGAAATACCTCAGGAATGTCCACATTTCAGGAACAATTTGAGAGAAATAAATCAAGGAAGAAATTGTGAGAGGAATGAGTACAGGTAGTCCTCACTTAGTTATCATTCATTCATTGCCTATTTGAAGTTACAGTGGTGCTGAATGAATAGTACTTATGCCCAGTCCCTGAAGCTATGACTGTTGTAACAATCCTGCAGTTACGTCATCAAAATCTGGGTGCTTGGCAGCCTGCTCACATTTGTGACCACAGTTGGTACTTCAACTCCCTGCCCACCTATCTCCCTCTTTTGGCTGCCCTGCACAGGGGCACTCCTTGGAGGTGGCCGGGCTGGGGCTGAAGTAGAGGCCTGGTGCTTTCACGGCCTGTAATGCAATGTGTGGATGGCATTGGGGAATGAAGGCAAGAGATGCTACCTAAGAAACAATCAGACAAGATAGGCAGGAGCACTCAGGGGCTTAACAGTCACAGAAAGATACTTACGATGGACCCGTCCTAAGTGATTAGACTGAAAAGTAGGAGCAAACAACATAATGCAGTCATAGGTGTTATGATGGAAACAAATCTGTCTTGTAAGCTTTATACAGATTTAAAGAAAATTTGCTTCTAGCAGTATTATATGTTCATAAACTGAATCATAGCAGAGTTTACAATAATTTCTATGGCATTTTTGTCCATATGTCTTGAACAATTTATGGCTAATATTGGAAAAACTTCAGTACTGCCAAAATTAAAAATTAAAGCTATGGCTCCTTGCATTGTAAGTCCCACTTCATAAAGCACCATGGATCCATCTTTGGGCTGACTGTTCTCTTATTATGTTGGTCACTTTCTCGATCCAAGGCACAAATTTGCTGACCTTTGTGTAAACACCAGGGGAATCTTTTTGCCCACACCCATATCCCCAGGAAGTAATCCCTAGAATTACCCATTGTGCATTTGGTCTTTGACACACTAATGGTCCTCCACTGTCCCCTTGACAGCTGTCTACCCGATTGTCTTCAGATAGGTTTCCAGCACAGAGCATCCGATTAGTAAATTTCTTTCCATAACGAGATTTACATACTTTTCTTGATAGAAGAGGCACGGTTCCCTGGAGTAACATCCTTGAGTATGACCTTCCTAGAAGAATAATTAATATTCATGCAACTCATTACAGGCAACAACAAAATAGAAAAACATTCATTGCGAGGTTAGGATTAAAACTTTATGGGATATGGCTTTTAATTATTGTTCATAATGCTTTTTTTTCAACAAAGTTCATTTTGTTGTGAGCTATCTTGGACTGCTGCTTTTTTAAACAATACATTCTGATTTAAAAGTTTGTTTTTGTAATAGCAAAACTTACTTATTTAAAATATTTTATCCCACTTTTTTAAAGTTAAAAAGCCTTAAAAAACTAACGAAGATAATTAAAAATAAATTTAGAGTGGGATCTACATTTCAAACAATTTTGAATGTGTAAAATAATATATTTAAAACATCAATTTATCAAGAAAATAAGAATCAATTTGTAGCTAAACTAAATAAGGCCAGGAATTAAAAAGGGTGTTTTTGGAAGCACCAACGTGTGTTGGGTGGAGATAAGTCACTTATAAGAATACATATAAAAATCATAATAAATGGAAAAACATATATGTATAAAAATGTGTCTGTGTATACGGTATGTATGTATGTATGTATGTATGTGTGTGTGTGTGTGTGTGTGTGTGTGTGTGTATTTGTGTATCTGTCTATGTGTAAAAACAAGGTCTATATAAAAAGTAGCAGGTACTGTTTATTCTTTATAAGTGGACTGCTAGAATCTTTATAAGCAATGTTGAAATCAAAACAAAAAGAAAAAGAGAAGATGTAAAAAGAAAAAAGAAAAAATAGCCTACTGACAGAGATTAGTCTTTTGTTCTCCCCTCTTGTGGTGAATGTTGAAATAACACTTAAGTACAACAAATCAGCTTGTGGTTCCAGGGTAGAGTAGTAAACAAAAAGAGGGGGGAAAATAAGAGCAAAGAAGGGGAAATCATTACTTTTTGTTTCACACATTCATTCACAAAATATAATCATTCAACCCACAGAAGGATTTACTGCCTTCAAACAGTAAATGCTTCCCCCACTCCTTCTTTCTCTTACTTTAGTAGTTGCTGCTTAAGGGAAAGTTACAGAGAGCATATAAATATGAATAGGGGTGACATGGTAGCAGTCCTCTAATATTTAAGGGGCTGTCACAGAGGAGAGGAAGTCAAGCCGTTCTCCAAGGTACCTGAGGGCAGGACAAGAAGTAACAGATGAAAACTTATCAAGGAAAGATTCAAGCTAGAACTAAGGAGAAATTTAATTGTTCTCACAGTCAGAAAAATTAAACAGTGAAATGGCTTGCCTTCGGAAGTTGTGGATGTTCCATCACTGGAGTTTTTAAAGAAGAGACTGGATAGGGTCTCCTGCCATGTGCAGGGGGTTGGACTAGAAGACCTCCAAGCTTCCTTCAAACCCCATTAATCTATGTTCTAAATATTCCTCCTTAACATCCAACTACTGGAAAGACACACCAAGGAAGAGCAAGGCTAGGGCTTGTAGGCTCCAACTCGGTGGGTATTGCCTCTTCATTTTGCCAGGTGTACTTTCACAAATATCCCCCATAGTAGGTATTTCTAGTCTAATGAAGAGAGGGACAAGGGGTGATACAATAGGAGACATGGTGGCACAGTGGTTAGAATATAGAATTGCAGGTCCTCTGCCTATAGCCAGGAGTTCAATCCTGACCGGCTCAGGGTTGATTTCAACCTTCCATTTTTCCAAGATTGGTTAAATGAGGAGCCAGATTATTGGGGGCAATATGCTGACATTTGTAAATTGCTCAGAAAAGCACTATGGAGCCATATATAAGTCTAAGTGCTACTGTTATTACTATGGTAGCAGTCTTCCAATCTCCTGCTCAGCAGGGATTGGACTAAAAGATCTTCAAGGTCCCTTCCAACTCTGTTATTCTGTGATTCTGAGTTGATGGCAAATGTAGTATAGCACACCTGGAGATCATCAGAGTAACAGTTGGAAGGGACCTTAGAGGTCTTCTAGTCTAACCCCTTGCTCAAACAGGAGACCCTATATAATTTCAGACAAATGGCTGTCCAATCTCTTCTTAAAAACCTCCAGTGATGGAGCACCCACAACTTCTGAAGGCAGGCTGCTCCACTGGTTCATTGTTCTCACTGTCAGGAAATTCCTCCTTATATTCTAGGTTGCTTCTTTCCTTGATTAGTTTCCACCCATTACTTTTTGTCTTGCCTTCTGGTGCTTTGGCAGGCCCAGAAGATGAATCTGTCATATTTTCTTGTTTGGAATATAACTATCTAAACTAGGAGTGTTTCTGAGTATAGTAGTGGGCCTTTTATTATTTTTAATGGGATTTATTTGTTTGTTTTTATTTATTTTAAACCAACTATCTCCCTCACCTGAATTCCTATTGACATTCTTTTTAGAAACTCTACTGGGTGTAAAATATATATACTCATCTATCATATAAATCAGAACTATATGATATATTATGTCATATTTCATACCTATCCTTTCTACCAATGAAGTCTTCAACAGGTTTACAGGCTTTCACAGCTAGAGTTATTAATTAGGAAAGCTTCTTTAAATTGAAATGTTTTATCCATAACTAACGCAGTTGCCTTTCTCTCCGTTTTAAAAGCAATGTATTTAATTTCAAGTTAATCTGACAAAAACTCACTTTGTTTTCCACTGATTATTTATTGTGTACTTGAAACGCTCATTCTGTATGAGGTGGTAAATGCCCTCAAAGTTTTTCCAAGGTTGCAAATAGGGAGGAGGGCTAACTTCTCTATTTATCCTTCGTTATCCCATGTGGAAGTTATGAGGCAGCCCACCACTCACCTGTATCTCCCCAGCCTGATATGATGCAAGACTTTCGGTCCACTGCAGCTTTCTGCTTCCCAACAGGGAGGCAGACTGGAAAGATGTGGTGGCTGAAGGAGAGACAGTTTCCCTCTTTGCCCCACATCCTGACCAGAGCAATATCATTATCATTACTGCTCGACCGATAATTTCTATGAAGGAGGATCTTCTCCACTGGCAACTCTCTCTCCGATTCATCTCTCACACCAGTATGGTGGTCTCCCACCCGCAGGAGATAGCGACGAACGTCTACTCCAAATCTGCCCACAAGAGAGTCACGAGCCAGTTAGTTTTCACTGAAGATGCTTCACCTCAAGGAGACCTCCTTCTTTCAACTAGAAAGGAGCTTTCTTAAGGAGTCTTGAGTCAATTAAAACATTTCCTCTGCCATCCTACATACATGAAATATAGATCATCATATATTATCTTACTCATTTTAGGCAGACATTTTAGATGAAGTATACACGTTCCTCAAAAATATAACTAAGGCACCCATAAACAAAACCAACCTGAAGTCCTTGAGAGACTGGTGCACTAATCATGGCAAGGTCTGTTATGAACGTCTATTATGACTTAGCATGATGTGGGCACCCAGCCATTATTGGCGTACCCAGCTGATGCCAGCATAATTGTCTCTTGTCAGAGTAGCTGGGCTTTAGTCCATGTTGGCAATGAGGCTGGTGAGCAGTGTTGTCTTAATGGCTTACTTAAGAGACAATGGTTGGGGAGTTCCCTGCTGATGGGGAAATCCTTTGTGGATATTGCTTGCCCTATTGAAGGCTAGGGCTGAGGAGAAGGCAAATTCTGACAGATGGCTAGAAGCATCTGGAGCAATGAATTTTGCTTTCTATCAGGGTACGAAGGGGGCAATACACCAGAAGAAGCTTTCTCTTCCTTACTGCTGGATCACCTGCAGTGCCTGATCCACAGGGCTGCCATTTCTGTTATCCCACTACTGTGGATCAGCCCCAGAAGTAGAAGTGCTTTCAGCTATAGTAAGGGAGGCTTCCCATGCAACCTTCCTTCATGCTATAGGAAGGACCTGGGAGGTTACAGGATGACTTTGATGTTTTAGGTCTCCTTCCAATTCCCTATTGTTAACCCTGCTAACATCGGATGTTCTTGCTTTGACAACATATGGAGATGCAGCCATTTTCCTTCTTACATTTTACTCTTAGAATTAGAGTTGGAATTAGATGATACTGGGGGGAAGAGGAGGAATGTGTATGGGAGTTAGTTAGACATAACAATATTGTAACAGTGTGACAACCAAGATTTTTTGAAATAAGAGATGATAAGAAATGGTGGGTTGGAGAACAGGAGGGAAAGCCTACATTTCAAACTAATTGGAGAATGTGATTTATGACTGTTAATTAGAGGAAGGAATTGTGCTTGATACTATGTGCTCAGGGGAGGGGAATTCAGATTTTGGCTTTGTTATGTACGTGCCGATACTATGCTACTCGAATAAAGATTCTTTAAGGTAAGCAGTGCCTTGAAGTTCTTTGAAGAGATTCATTTGTTGGAACCATGACATTAAGCCAAAATCTCCAATTTTCCTAACTATCTAGGGGTCACGAGCCCCAGTTGCTGTCCCTAGAATCGAGGGATAAGCTAACAAAGATTCAGGGAAGATTTCAGCATGGAGAAAGAGAAAATGCCTGAAGCCAGCACCCTGGCAGCAGCTGCTATCCCAGAGGGGGGAGCGACAGCCAGCATGCTGGTGGAGAAGGAGGTTTTTCAGGCCTGCCAGCTGGGGGCAAAACCCAAGCCGCTAGGACAGCTGATCAGGTTGTTGGAATGGACCCAGCCCAGTGGAGACTCCAGATGCCTTGAGACAGCCTTGCCACCCTCAAGTGCTTCAAAGGCAGACGAGGTTGAGCTACCACGAAGGGATTCCTGCATATCTTGTTCCCCAGATCAGTGGAGAACTACCAAATTGTTTGTCACTGAGGACTCGGGTGAGTGGAAATACCTGTCTGCAGTCGTAGTCAGTCAGTGGAAAAGTTGATGGAAAATTTCAAGGAGCTAGAGATGAGAAGCGGAGAGCAACTTTCCCAACTCCCCATATGCCAGTGATCAGGATGATCAACGAGGCATCCACCAACTCCTGCCAAAAGGAATCCCCAGCCCTTCCTTCACAGATCAGGCAGCCTTCCTGCCCCTGAAGCCCCCTACCAGGACCTCCAGCCCCACAGACAGAGACAGCTCCAGTCGCCACCCCTCCAGAAGCCCCCACTGCCACTGATGAGATGAGGGCCCAGGCAGTCACTGGGACAGCCGATCCTCAGACCGATCTGCATATCGATCACCCAGTCTAGGCCCCCTGCAGCAATGGGGAATATGGCAGCCTCCGCAGGTGGGAGGTCAGCAATCTCTGAGCTTGCAACAGCTAATAGAGGTCTTGCAACAACTTGGGGTGATGCAGAGGCCACGAGACCAGCAACCAGTGGGAGGACAGCCACAGCAAGGAAGTTGGTCACCAGCCCTGAGCGTACAGCAACCACTGAGGGGCCTGCAAATGATGGGGATCCAGCAACAATCCTCTCCAAGGCTGCAGGGGGGCCTACAGCAATTGAGGATGCCAGAGCTCCCTGAAGACCAACAGCAGGGGGGATGGTAACAGCCCGCACTCAGGCAGCAACTATTGAGGGGCCTACAGCAACTGAGGGTGCCACAACTCCCTGCTGACCAGCAGCAGTGGGAACAGCATCGGCTTCCACCCAGGCAGCAACCTTTGGGACACCTACGGCAACTTGGAATGCCTCAGATGCCAGCAACAACAGCAGGGGTGACAACAGCCCCCAAACATGCAACCACTGGGAATGCGGCAGCAGCCAGGGTAGGGCCAGCAGCAACTGGGGGTGCAACAGCCACAGTGGCAGGGGGGCAACAGCCATTGATTTCTCCACCTTTCAGAGCAACCTTCGATGGGGACCCAGAGAAGCTGATTTATTTTCTCAACCAAGTGCGCTCTCATTTGAACCACTGTGCCTATCTCAACCAGCCACTATGGTTGATGTGATTCTGTCCAGCTTAGAGGGAGATGCATCTGAATGGTTGAATAATTTATATAATGAGCAAGCCTCCGAATTGGAGGACCCAAATCTCTTCTTTCTAGGACTGAGAGCAAGGTTTGAGGACCCATCCATTGCCCTCAAAGCAGAAGAACAAATCCATAAGATAAAGCAAGCCAGCAGGCCTGCTCTGGAGTTGTATGAGAGTTTCGCAAGATAGCCAGTCGAATAGAGAGGTGACCTGAGCAGTCCATAGTCCATCACTTCAAAGAAGGGTTATACGATCACCTCTCTCAAGCCTGCATCTATCGAGCAGTACTTGATCAGCTGCAAGAATGGTACCAGACAGCAGTAAGACTAGACATTCAGCTCCCCCACTATAAGAAGCCTCCCCCACCTGAAGCTGAGGCCAGAACAACCCAAACCGCAATCACCACCCAAAAAACCTTGAACTGCTGCAGCTGCTGAAAGACCCAGGCCACCAGCAGGCCTACCAATCAAGTGCTCTGATGTGGACAGCAGGGACATCGAGCAGCAAATTGCTCAGTTCCCTACCCACAACAGCAGAACAGACCGGGAATAGGACCAGCAGTGAGAAAGAAACCTGCCCAGTAGCCAACGAGAGAGAAATCCAACTGGATCACACAGGAACCTGTTGCCCAAGTCACATCCACACAGGAGGATGCCAGGACTCAGGCTGGACCCGCCCCCATTCTATCCTCTTTCAATAGCGATGACGAAGGAGAGAACAACCTGATGGTGAGTCAACATGTCCCACCTTTCTCACTACCTGCCAAATTCATAATCCCTTAGTTGGGGGCACAGGTAAATTTAAAAGTGCTAGTCGATTCTGGATGCTCCCGGTGCATCATTAGCTTGCCATTTGCCATGAAAATGGGCATACGAGCAAAACTGCTCTCCAAACTCGTGAGGTTGGAGCAAGCCGATGGCTCCCTGATGGGAGGGACTTTAGTCAAGCAATTAACTGAGCCCCTATGCTTCGAAATAGGTGAACACTAGAAGTTTATTCGCTTCCTGGTGGCTCCAAAAATGACTGAGGCTGTGATCCTAGGATTAGCCTGGTTAGACAAATGGAAGCTGTTTATCTGGTGGGAGAAAGGAATGAGAACTGTGAGACTACCTACAGGGCCAAAGCCCCCCATTGATTCAACAGATGTTACAGGAAACTTTAGCCCACCCAATGAGCAAGCGCACATGGCTGCCTCTCGGCCACCAAGCGAGCCACTTATCCCCAGTGAGTACCGGGACCTAGCGGAGGCATTTATTGAGAAAGAATGTGATGTCCTGCCTCTTCACTGACCCAATGATTGCTCCATCAACCGAGAATTTACTCTATGTCCCTCCTTGAAATGGAAGAGATGCAGCGATACATGGACAAAAAACTAGCGAGGGATTCATTGAATGGGCCAAGTCTGCTGTGGGAGCCCCTGTGTTGTTTAAAGAAAAAAAAAGATGGGTCTCTTCGTCTCTGCGTGGACTATAAATCTCTGAGCACAGTGACTGTGGAAAATAAATATCCCCTCCCCCTCCTAAAGGACTTACTAACCCACCTGGCTAAGGGGAGTGTCTTCACTAAATTAGACCTGAGTCATATTACCGGGTGAAGATAAAGGAGGGAGATGAGTGGAAGACTGCCTTCAACTGCCCCATGGGGAGCTATCAGTTCAAAGTCATGCCATTTGGGCTACAGGGGGCCCCAGCCGTATTCATGCAGTTGATTAATGAGGTCCTACATGATCATTTATACAAAGGAGTTCTGGTGTATCTTGATGACATCCTGATATACAGCACGAATATGACTGATTATATAAAGCAGGTGAGAGAAGTGTTAAAGAAACTATTGAATGCCAAGCTTTATGTCAAACTGTCAAAATGTGAATTTCACCAGACCAGGTTAGATTATTTTGGCTACAGAATTTCCAATGAGGGCATTGAAATGGATCCAGCCAAAGTGAAAGCTGTAACTGAATGGCAGCCTCCAAAGACTTGAAAACAATTCCAGAGCTTCATAGGTTTTGCCAACTTCTACTGTCAATTCATCCCCTCCTTTGCTGAGATTGTCCTACCCCTTACATAACTACTCAAAACAGGCAAAGGAGGAGGGAAGCCGTGACTGGGCCAACTATTAGCACGGACTATGAGCTGTCAAACTGCTTTTGAGAATTTAAAAGGACTATTTGCTGTTGAACCGGTCCTAAAGCACCCCTGCCCAGGGAAGCCCTTTGTAATTCAAGCTGACACCAGTGACATGGCCATTGGAGCTGTATTACTGCAAAAGAACCAAAGTGGAGCCTTGCAACCCTGCACCTACACCTCGAAAAAAAATACTGAAAGCGAAAGGAAGTGGGCAATCTGGGAAAAGGAGGCTTTCGCAACCAGGCAGGCTCTATTAAACTGGAGACACTATCTAGAAGGGAGCAAGGTGCCATTTGAAGTACAGATCATAGATCACAAAAATCTGTGCTGAAGCACTGAAAACTCCCCGCAAACTGTCCCTGAAAGAGGCGCGCTGGGCAGTTAACTGTTTTAACTTCACTCCAAAGTACATATCGAGAGGGAAAAACTTCCTAGCTGATGCTCTATCCAGACTGCCCCAGTACAAAAGCCAACGGGAAGAGGTTAACGAGGCAATTATCTCCAATCCACTAATAGCTGCTTAACTCATGCCTCGCAGGGCCCATAATCCTGATGACCCTGGGGCAAAGAAAATAAAACAAGAGCTCCTCACCGATCAATGGTTCAAGGACAATCAAACCTTCTTAACCTGCAGGGATGGTTTGGCTTACAAGGGGGGGAAATTGTACTTGCCAGAAGCCCTTCATCTTAATGCTCTCAAAAAGAGCCATGACGTAAAACAGGCTGGACACTGGATATTTAAAAACTCTACATCTCATCCACCAGCAGTTCTGGTGGCCAGGGTTAAAACGGGATGTGGAAAATTACATCAGGAGTTGTACTACATGTGCCACCATGAAAAGAATTCCAGGGAAAACCCCTGGGCTACTGCAGCCAGTGGCAGACCCTTCTCAACCATGGGAAGAAATTGCTATGGACTTTATAGTAGACCTACCTGAAAGTACAGTCATCTGGACTGTGATAAACCTGTTTTCAAACCAGGCTCACTTCATTACCTGCAAAGAACTCCCACCTGCCCAACAACTGACTAAACTGTTCTTGAAACATATCTACCGGCTGCATGGCACCCCTAAACAAATAATTTCGGACAGGAGGGTGCAGTTCACAGCTAGGTTTTGGAGGAGCTTTCTTAAATTAATTGGATCATCTCAAGGTCTATCATCTGCTTTTCACCCATCTACTAATGGGGCTGCAGAATCCACTAACAAGGTGGTGGAACAATATCTCAGATGCTATGTTTCCTACCAACAAACAAACTGGACCAACCTCCTCCCTTTTGCAGAGGTGGCTTACAATAACTCTGTTTCCATCATAAAGATCATCAACCCAGTCACCATAGAATTAAAACTCCCTAGGGTTTTAGGGAGAGTTCACCCTGTCTTCCATTGCAGCTTGTTGAAACCTTTTTAGGGCTCCATTTTAAGACCTCCCCCTAAGAAGTCACCCAGACCCCTCATAGTGGTGGGTCAGACTCACTATGAAGTAAAGTGTATTCTTGATTCTAGAACTTTTAAAAGGAAATTGCAGTACCTAGTACAAGGGGATACTCACTGTCTGAAGCCACTTGGGTGAAATCTAGCGATGTGAAAGCCGACAGACTCATCAAAAGGTTCTATAGGAAACACCCTAACAAACCAAGAGACGGTCCCTAACATGTGCTATTGTTTACATTACAAGATCTGTCCTTTTTGTAAGGGGGGGGCGGATGTCAATGCTGCTAACACCGGATGTTCTTGCTTTGACAACATATGGAGATGCAGTCATTTTCCTCCTTATGTTTTACTCTTAGAATGAGAGTTGGAATTAGATGATTCTGGGGGGGAGGATGAATATGTATGGGAGGTAGTTAGACATAAACAATAATGTAACAGTGTGAGAACCAAGGTTTTTTGAAATAAGAGATGATAAGAAATGGCGGGTTGGAGAACAGGAGGGAAAGCCTGCATTTCAAACTAATTGGAGAATGTGATTTATGACTGTTAATTACAGGAGAGAATTGTGCTTGATACTATGTGCTCAGGGGAGGGGAATTCAGATTTTGGCTTTGCTATGTATGTGCCGATGCTATGCTACTCGAATAAAGATTCTTTAAGGTAAAACAATGCCTCGAGGTTCTTTGAAGAGTTTCATTTGTGAGAACCATGACACCTATGCTATCTGCTGACATGCCATCTGGGGGTGGAGATCATGCTGATTGAAGCAAGGGGTGTCTCCTACATCAGCCAGAACAGCATCCTGTATGGCATTAGGGCAGGTCATGGGGGGTGGGGAGATGAAGCAGGAGGAACCACTAGTTCAGATAGTATCTCTACTATGACTCTTAACATTTCAGGAGGGGAAGAGTGGAGGAAAGATTTGTTTGCACCATTCATAAGCAGCCAGTAAGACCTGGGCAGATCCATTCGTCATCATATGCCTCATTAATTGGGCAACAACTAATGTGAAACACAATGTATAAAATATAATGCTTCTTCTGAAAAAAGGTATAAAATAACGCAGTTTAAGTTTGCAGAATAAGCTGCACATAAAAAGAAGGATATCACATGAGATGAATTTCAAGGATGGTTAGCCATCTACCCTCAAGTTGAATTTAGGAAGATATTAAGAAGCTTTCTATGACACATTCACAAACCATGATTTAATTTTTTCTGACTAACATTATGTATGGATGCTGGCTATACCTCACCTTTTGAAGCAATGTGCTGCTGTCACCACCCAACAGCTGCTGATAAGTGTTGCACCGCACAGCAAACGAGCATCTTTGTGAATCCCCTTCAGACGCAAGGAGACCTGCCATGGCCAACTTCCCCTGAAAGAGAAAAGCAATGACTATGGAGATTCTCAGTCATCCAAGTCATGATTGTCCCAGAGGTGCTTTTTCATGAGGCAACTGGACTTTCTTGTTTTTCTTTGAAGATGCTTCACTTCTCATCCAAGAAGCTTCTTCAGATCTGACTTGATAGTGGGGAAATGGAAGGATTTATATTTGTAGTCCATCTATGTCAAAACTGAATGGCCCTCTCTCAATAGAGGGGGAAAGATATGATATCATCTACAGTATCTCCAGTCTACGACACAGTCCTTTCAGCAGTTCCAAGAAGGCTCCACATCCATTTGCACCACTCAGGTAACCTTTAGGACACAGATAAAATTCCAAGGGCACTCTAAAAGAATGCAAATCACCAGCTGTCTGCAAAGAGCATAAATCCTTCCATTCCCCACCATCCAGCCAGAGCTGAAGAAGTTCCTTGGATGAGAAGTGAAACATCTTCAGAAAAAAATGAGAAAGTCCAGTTGCCTCTTGAAAAGCACCTTTGGGACAGAAAAGCAATGAGAACACAGCAAAGGCAAAACACTGGCTTGAATTTTCATGTGGAGATTTAGTGTTACTCTTTCACTCAGCCTCTGTTGGTTTGTATAGTTTGTTAAATAAACTAATTTGTACAGGCTAGCATCTTTCTTTCCTAGAACAGAATAAATGATTCCAAGCAGCCATGTATATCAGAATTCCTCAGGAAAGTGAAGAAACAACATGTCTAAATCCTGTATCATAATGTCAGCAAAAATGTGCCCAGCTTGTCAACAAGTAGGTGTTTGGAACTCATCAAAATATCTACTTCCCATATTTCCTAGACTTCCTGGTAATTTTAACGATCTTTTGTTTTGGTACTAAAAGCATATTTGCTCATTATTCTATGCCCCATGTGAAAATGCAATGAGATTCCAAATGGCCTGCCATCTCATTTCAGACTCAAATTATTTATTTTTTATTTTTTATTTTTATTTTAATTCCATTTATATCCCGCCCTTCTCCGAAGACTCAGGGTGGCTTACAAGCTTAGCAGTAGCCTTCATTCTATGTATATGCCTGCTTGTTAGGGCTTTCACACACACACACCCCACGCGGCATTATTACAAAGTCAGCTTAATTGCCCCCAACAATCTGGGTCCTCATTTTACCTACCTGGGAAGGATGGAAGGCTGAGTCAACCTTGAGCCTGGTGGGATGCAAACCTGCACTAATTGCAGGCAGCTGGTGTTACTTAAGGAGGCATTAGCCCACTGCTCCACCAAGGTTTTGATGAGCAGTAGATAAAACTGCAAAGTCCTGCTCTTCTATTCCTGTTTTATCTGAAGTTTAATACTTCCTGACTGAGCAAATCTGCAAATGGTTGGGAGAAGGCATTTTGTCCGACGAGCTTAGCTGTCTGCTTTCCTAGGTTGAAATTTTGACTTTCAGAAGCTGCACTTTTTTAATTTAAAGATTTTATTAGATTTTATAGTTTTAAGAATAACATTTTAGAAGGCAATGTGGTAATTGGGTTAAACAATAGGTCAGTTATACAATCATTAGTGAGTATCTCAGGTTATACCATCAAATATTTCTTCTCAGTTTCCCTTGACATTTGCTATTTCATATTTATACTAATAAATTTCTAATTATATCAATTCAGTAAAAATTTCAGTATCTCATTTATAAATACATTTTTTTCTTTTTTCTTATTCATATTTTAATAGATCTCAACAGACAATTGCTGTCCTGTTATAAAATTTTACCAATTTAAATTTTTAGTTACAGTATTCCAATGTAACCTTTAATATCCATAGTATTTAACTTTCAGGTAACCCAAATTTCCTTTATCTCATTTCATAAAAATTGTTGTTGTTGTTGTTAGCTGCGAAGTCGTGTCCGACCCATCGCGACCCTATGGACAACATTCCTCCAGGCCTTCCTGTCTTCTACCATCTTCTGGAGTCCATTTAAGCTCACGCCTACTGCTTCAGTGACTCCATCCAGCCACCTCATTCTCTGTCGTCCCCTTCTTCTATTGCCCTCGATCTTTCCCAGCATTAGGCTCTTCTCCAGTGAGTCCTTCCTTCTCATTAGGTGGCCAAAGTATTTGAGTTTTAGCTTCAGGATCTGGCCTTCTAAAGAGCAGTCAGGATTGATCTCCTCTAGGACTGACCGGTTTGATCGCCTTGCAGTCCAAGGGACTCGCAGGAGTCTTCTCCAGCACCATAGTTCAAAGGCCTCAATTCTTTGGCGCTCAGCCTTTCTTATGGTCCAACTTTCACTGCCATACATTGCAACTGGGAAGACCATAGCCTTGACTATACGCACTTTTGTTGACAGGGTGATGTCTCTGCTTTTTAGTGTGCTGTCTAGATTTGCCATGGCTTTCCTCCCCAGGAGCAAGCGTCTTTTAATTTCTTGGCTACAGTCCCCATCTGCAGTGATCTTGGAGCCCAGGAAAACAAAATCTGTCACTACCTCCATTTCTTCCCCATCTATTTGCCAGGAATTGAGAGGGCCAGTTGCCATGATCTTGGTTTTCTTAATGTTAAGTTTCAACCCAAGTTTTGCACTCTCCTTCTTCACCCGCAACAAGAGGCTCTTTAGTTCTTCTTCACTTTCTGCCATTAGAGTGGTATCATCTGCGTATCTTAGGTTGTTGATATTTCTTCCGGCAATCTTAATTCCAACTTTTGATTCATCTAGCCCTGCCTTTCTCATGATGTGCTCTGCATATAAGTTAAATAGGCAGGGCGACAGTATACAGCCTTGCCGGACTCCTTTCCCAATTTTGAACCAATCAGTGGTTCCGTGTCCAGTTCTCACTGTTGCTTCTTGACCCGCATATAGGTTTCTCAAGAGACAAATAAGATGGTCTGGTACTCCCATCTCTTTAAGAACTTGCCACAGTTTGTTATGATCCACACAATCAAAGGCTTTAGCATAGTCAATGAAGCAGAAGTAGATGTTTTTCTGGAACTCCCTAGCTTTCTCCATGATCCAGCGTATGTTGGCAATTTGATCTCTAGTTCCTCTGCCTCTTCGAAATCCTGCCTGTACTTCTGGTAGTTCTCGATCCACATACTGCTGAAGTCTAGCTTGTAGGATTTTAAGCATGACTTTACTAGCATGAGAAATGAGTGCAATGGTGCGATAGTTTGAACATTCTTTGGCACTGCCTTTCTTTGGAATTGGAATGTAAACTGATCTTTTCCAATCCTGTGGCCACTGTTGAGTTTTCCAAATTTGCTGGCAAATTGAGTGTAGCACTTTTACTGCACTGTCTTTTAAGATTTTGAATAGCTCAGCTGGAATACTGTCACCTCCACTAGCTTTGTTGTTGCTCAGCTTTTCTAAGGCCCACTTCACCTCACATTCTAGGATGTCTGGCTCGAGGTCAGTGACCACATCATTGTGATTATCTGGGACGTTAAGCTCATTCTTGTATAGTTCTTCTGTGTAATTTTGCCACCTCTTCTTAATCTCTTCTGCCTCTGTTAGGTCCCTGCCATTTTGGTCCTTTATCATGCCCATTTTTGCATGAAACGTTCCCTTCATCTCTCCAATTGTCTTGAAAAGATCTCTGGTCCTCCCTATTCTATTGTTTTCTTCTATTTCTTTGCACTGTTCATTTAAGAAGGCATTCTTATCTCTTCTAGCTATTCTCTGGAATTCTGCATTCAATTGGGCATATCTATGTTTTTCTCCCTTGCCTTTCGCTTCCCTCCTTTCCTCAGCTATTTGCAAAGCTTCCTCAGACAGCCATTTTGCTTTCTTGCATTTCTTTTTCTTTGGGATAGTTTTGGTTGCTACCTGTTGTACAATGTCGCGAACCTCTGTCCATAGTTCTTCAGGCACTCTGTCTATCAGATCTAATTCCTTAAATCTATTTGTCACCTCTACTGTATATTCAACAGGGATATGATTTAATTCATACCTGACTGGCCTAGTGCTTTTCCCTACTTTCTTCAGTTTCATAAAAATTATAATATCTAAAATACACCTATTAAAACTTAAATATGTTCTTATTCTATTCCAAAAACATTTTCTACTTCCCATCCTAATAGATCACCACCTTAATAATAGAATATCTTATTAGTTCAGATCTGAGACTCTGACTTCAAATGATGAATTGACAAGCCAAAAACTAACAGAAGAGGAGGAAATCAAGAACAAAATAGGGGACTTTAAAGAACAACAAATACAATCTACGGAGCGCCTTGATGCCCAAACTTCGATTTCAACTATAAAACGTACAATTCAACAAACAACAGAAGCTGAAGAAAGCAATACTAAGATGGAGGATGCCAAAGGCCTTCAAATACAGTACATTAAGAATCTAATCAACCAAATAATAACTATAACACTGGACATGATCTCTTACCTAAGCCAGATGGGATTGAAAGAAGCCCAGACTGAATTAATTACAATTATACAAACATGGAGATTTGATCTATTAGAGTGACAATTCAATGACTATAGAGGGGTCGCTCTCTTTGAAAAATTGACAACTGGATGGTCTCCCTGGATTCAAAAAACATGTGTAGGAAGAAAGGGAGACACATTTGAGAAGTTAAAGACAATGATATGGAAGCCTGCCTGGCACAAAAAGAAAGCTAGAGTTAGATTTTAAAAAATGATTTTTTTCCCTTAATGTTGGGATTTGTAATGAAAAAGGTTAAAATCTCTTTTAATGGGCCAAGGGGAACTGTTAAAAGATATAAACTGATTTTATATTTAGGACCTAGATTTCTAAGGGAATGAAAATTAGCTATTAGTACATAACTTTGAATTATATTATAGAACTTGGAACAACACAACAAAAGATACTTTGTTAATCATTGATGAATTACAAAAATGACAAATAGAATATGTTTTTGAAATATAACAAGAATGAACTTAAATGAACAATGTTTGTATTTCAGATATGATAATTAATATATAATGAAACAGGGGAAATGTGTAAGTTTTTTAGATACTATAGGCTAATTTGGAGCACTGTATTGAAATTACATAAAACTTAAAAACAGGACGTGGATAAGTATATGTGAAAATGTATTGATAATTGCTCTAATTGACTGTGTCACAACCAGAAATGTATTAATTTGATTTTTATATTGTGACTAAGGGAATTGGAGAGGGAATTTTTGTTGATGTATCCTGAGCTATGTACAAAAAGATTTTGTTATTGGACTTTTGACTATCCAGTCACCACATTGCTTCATAAATATTTGGATGTAAAATTAGAAAATTAATAAAACTTATTTTAAAAAAACAAAAACAAAATAGAGTTCTTAATGTCCACTGGTCTGTCTCTGGGTCCTTCTGCAGTCTCAGTGGTGGCACCTTCGGTGCTGAGGTTGGTTCAATGCTGTGGTCGAAAACTACCGGCTTGACATGGGTCCAGTGGATCCAGGTGTCCTTCTCTGCTACCTTTATGGCAGTTTGAGTTGTTAGGAGGATCTGGAAGGGTCCTTTCCACCTGGGTTGTAGGGGAGATTTCCAGGTGAATGACTTGATCCAGATCCAGTTTCCTGGCTTGAAGGGGTGATTTTCTGTGTCAAGGCATTGTGTTTCCACAGTCTCCAGGGCTACTGGTGTAGGGCTGAAAAATAGGATGATAAGACCAGCTCCCCACTTTCTAGGCTAAGGGAGCGGGGTCTAAACCCTTCAGGGTGTCTGGGAGGTGGCCAAAGAGTAACTTGAAAGAGGAGATGACTAGATCTCATCTAGGTTTGGTTCTCAGATGGAATAGAGTAATGGGTAGCACTTGAGGCCATAGCAGGTGTATCTCCTGGCAAATTTGTCTAGGAGGCTCTTAGGTTCCCTGTTCTGGTGTTCTACCCACCCCCCACCCCCCAATGAAGCTGGGTGGTATGGCACATGAAGGTTCTGGGTTGTCCCTAAAGCCTGCAACACATTGGTAATTTCCTGTAACACAAAGTGTTTCCCTCGGTCCATATCTAAGACACTAGGCACCCTGAACCTTGGCACTATATCTTTTAGTAGGTGCCAGGTGGTTTCAAGTGTGGTGGCATGGCAACAAGGAAAAGCTTCTAACCAGTGGGTGAGCCAGTCCCTATATACTAACATGTATTGGAAACCGTTAGCCCTTGGTAATTGTATAAAGTCCAATTGTAGCTTTTCAAAGGGGTGTTGTGCTCACGGTTTCCCTCCCTCATGAATTGCCTTTTGTGATGAGGCATTATTGGCCTGGCATGTTTGACAGCTTTTTGCTACTTGTGTAGTCTCACTATAAACTCCAGGTGCATACCAAACTCATCTGGTAGCATCCACCATACCTTGGACCCCACAATGTCCATTTGAGTGTAACTGTTGTTATACTAGGTGCAGAAGGCAGCAGGAGGCAATGGGCCTTCCATCTGGGACTTGCCAAAACCCTGCCTCAGGGCTTTTCAATCAGTGGTACATATACCACTGATGGTACATTGGGACCTGGCAGGTGGTATGCTTACGATGGGTTGAAAAGTACTGTAAAAAAAGGTGTAAAAATAGTGTAAAAGTGTAGTGTGGGGATGAGCTGAAGTGGCGGCAATGCAGCACAGACCTGTGGGAGAGCCAGCTGGAGCCACGGTGTGGCTGGGGTTCTGCTGAGCACCAAGATCCACGCCAGACTCCAGCTGACTGGCACTTCCGGAAGCTGCATGCAGCCTGGGGAAAGTTACAGTTACAGCTACACCAAAGACAAAAGGAGGAGGAGGGGATAGACATGCCCGTGGGGTGTTTGCATTTAGCCCAGGGCCACTCTGGAGACAGCAAGGGGCTGGCCCACCCCAGCTCACAAAGGAAAACCCTGAATCCAGCGGGCCAAAAGGCAGCCCAGCCACTGCACCCCTCCGGTTCCTTTTCCTCGTCCCCAGGCACAGACACAGTCGCTGCTCCTCACCACAGCTGGGGCGGGACTTGCAAGTACCTCCATCCTGCAAAACAGCACTCCCCCCCCACTGCCATGCTGGCAGCCCTGACTAAAGGCCAAGCACTCCAGCCTTGCCCTGCCAAGAAGGGGGGCGGTAGCTGAGGCTACATCAGATTTGCAGCTTCTCAGGGGCGCTCAAAGGCTGCCCAACTTTACTCTGGAATTTTGGGCTTGGAAAGTGGAGGGGCAGCACCACATCTGCAGGCCTGGTGGCACCTGCTGGAAAGCCTCCTGATCCCACCCCCCACCCACCCCCCACCCCCCGCATCTACCTCTTTTGGAACCTTCCTGATTCCGACAGGCCTGCCAGCATGGCAGCGGGTGAGAGTGCTGGGTGAGCCACGCTTTGCAGTATGAAGCTCTAAGAAGTCCTGATAGGAGATTTTTGGGTAAACCTTTAATGAAAGGGCTACAGTGGGTGTGGGGATGGGTTGTGTGGCTACCCACTTGGCTGTGTGGTCTGGACTTTTTGTTACCTGGGTGACATCCCTTTGGTGGGCATGGCAATGTATAATGGCTATGGCTGAGGGCAATTGGATGGCTTGCAGTAATTTAGAGACCAAGGCTCCATGGGCAATTGGGTGTCCTGCCAAAGTTAGAAATCCCCATTGTTCCCCAAAAGTCCCTGTGGCATGGCAAACACCAAACACGTATCTAGTGTCTGTATAGATATTGGTAGACTGATCCCTCATGGCTTCACAAGCTTGTGTGCTACCAATTCCACTGCTTGTGTGCTGTGAGACAGTGATAAAGGAGAGGCCCAGATGATCTCATGCAGAGAGACGACTGTGGCACTGGTGACTCAGGTTCCTTCTTGTAGATAGATTGATCCATTGGTGAAGAGCTCCAGGTTGGGGTTTTGTAGAGGTATGTCAGTCAGGTCAGGTCATGGCAGCTCAGCATCGTGGACAAGGTGGAGGCAGTCATGTAGAATGTCATCTGCACATTCCACTGGCAGCAGGATGGCTGGGTTCAGCGTCAAACATTGCTTAACGATTATGTGGTCAGTGGTAAATGTTTGGTTTCGTACTGTGCTAGTCGCTGCTGGATGAAGGCTTGGATTTGGTATTTAAGAAGTATAGCGAAGTCACCGTGGGTGACTCTTAGTGTGAACGGGTTGCCAAGGATGAGATCCTTTGATCATTTTACTATTTCTATGGTTGCAGCCACTGCCCGTAGGCAGGGGACGGCTCCCTGGGCTGCCAGGTCCAGTTGGACAGAATAGTATGCCACTGGCCATAGTGTAGGTCTGTATTTCTATGCTAATATTCCAGAGCCCACCCTGTGATTCTCAAGTATGAAAAGTATGAAGGATTTCTAGTAGTCTGGCAAACCCAAGATTGAGGCTGAGGTTAAGGTTTGTTTTACTTTCTCAGTGACTTCATCCGTACAATGGAGTCTGTCATTTCCTTTGTTGTTAACTGAACAAAGTGTCTAGCTAGCTCCCCATATGAGGGAATCCAGGGTCTGCAGAATCCCAAGACCCTGAGGAAGGCTCTAACCTGGTGCCTGGTTCTAGGGGGCTTCATGCCTAATATAGTCTTAACCTGTTCTGGAGCTAAATTTTGGGTCCCTGGGGATAGGATATAACCCAAGTACACCTCCCTTATAAAAACTGAAGTTTTGTGGATGATGCTTTATGCCCTCTCTGCTAGGCAGTTAAGTAAGTGATGGGTATTGGTCCTGCAGTCATCCTCCATCTCTGAAGCTAATAATAGGTCATCCACATACTGGACCAGGGTTGATTTACAGGGCAGGTGGATGGATGATAATATTGTGATTCCTCGCCAGCCAGTGGACCTGGCAGCTGAGTCTGAGGAATCAGAGGAGGAGGAGGAGGAGGGGCCTGGAGTGACATCAGAATCAGAGGAAGGCTCTGAGGAGCTCCAAGACTTACAGTCTGATGAGGAGCCTGGCCCCTCTACTCGCACTCATGCTGAGAAACAGCTGTGCTGGGAATCTGAGTTGGACAGTGATGAATCACAGCTGGGAGATATCCAGGATGCACGAAAACGCCAGCAAGAAAAGAGAGTAGGACAGAGGAATGCAATGGGGCGGCTCCAAAGGCAAGAGAGAAGGCATTAGGAAGCCATACCTTGGCTGAATAATAAAAGGGAAGGTGTGGTAGGTGCTGGTTACCATTTGTGTTGAGGATCGAGTTTCTGTGAACTGTGTTTGTTTGCCTTGGATATTGACTCAGGTCTGTGAATAATAAAAGGGGATTGTTTTTTTCCTGCAGTTCCAGCCTGCTTGTTGGAAGAGGGGTTTCTCCTTGTGAGCATAACAAGGACTCACGTAGGCTGAGACAGAACAGATAGGTCTGCCCTTAAGATCTGAGAGAACAAGGTGGGTGATTCTATATAACCCTGAGGAAGGCGAGTCCAAGTGTATTGCTGGTCTTCCCATGTAAAGGAAAATGGATACTGGGAAGCATGGTCTACCAGAATGCTAAAAATGTTGCACAAAGGTCTATTACTATGAAAACAGTTGCTGAGGTTGGTATTCTGGTGATAATAGTGTTGGATTTGGTACCACTGGGGCTCTAGATGTCACTAATGCATTCACAAGCCTTAAATCATGCCCAAAAGAGAAGATGGGGTTGCCTTCTGAGTCAGTTTGGGGCTTTTGGACTGGGAAGATTAGAGTATTACAAGGGGGATACACTTTCTGAAGACACCTTGCGCCATGTATGCCTTGATTATTTTTCTAATTGGTTCAGTTGCCTCAGCCGTGATTCTATATTGGGGAATGCAGGGAGGTGGTCCCGTTTTGACTTGCATTTTAACTGAGGTGGTTCTTTTAAGGAAACCCACCTCAGTGGAACCCCAGCCCCATAATGAAGTGTGGAGGTCCTGAAAGAGGGTATAATTGGTTTGAGAGGGCTGGAATAGTTTTGCAGTGGATATGTTTGGCTGGGATATCTAAAGTGAGCCCATCAGGAGAGCACTTTATTGTGGCTCCAAGCTTGCATAAGAGATCCCTGCCTAGCAGTGACAAGGGATACTGGGGGCAGATCATGAATGAATGATCCAGGGAAACAGGTCCTATCTCAACCCTCATATCATTGGTGAGTGGGGATTATTCTACCCATTATTTTACCCCTCCAATAATAATGTCCTTGGCTCCTGATACTACTGATCCTCTGGATGGGGGCTCTGTGATTAGTGATGAGATGGCTCCATTATCCACCAGGCAGTCTTATGTTCTTCCCCCTATGATGAGGGGAAGGAGAAGCTCGCCTTCATGACTAGTCCTTAGGGGAATGGTGAGACCAGTGAAGGTGGCCCTGAATTCTGCCTGCTCTAGGCTGACTCATAAGATCCCAAAGCCTTGACTTCCGGTGGCGGCGGAGCGCCGGAGACAGACTTTTCGGGCTGCCCGCGGCTCAGCTGTGTAGATTTCACCCGAAACAGCGCCGATCAGCTGTTCGGGTGAATTTGAAGCCCCCTCCTCGGGAGAAGAGGAGGGGGTGAGGCCCCAGGTAGGGGTCGAGTTCTCCGGGGCCGCCTGAGTTCAAAACTTGGGCGGCTGAAGGATCGAACTCCCCCGTAGCCTGGGTTGCTCCCAGCTGGTCAGCGTCTCTGCTCTGGATTTCTTGGAGCAGAGCCAGGTGTTTACGACCACCCCTGCCAGAAGGAAAGACCCTGGAATAAAAGGAGCAGGCAGAGCGGTACAAGAGAAAAAGGAGAAGAGGATCTTTATGTTTTCTCTCGAGCTTAATGGACTTTTTAAACTTAAAGTGAAACTGCGTCACAAGTGAAAGTAAAAGATGGCGGCTAAACCTCCCTCAAAAACCCTTCGGAGTGCTGGAACTTCTCCGGTGCAACAGACACCGTTGCAAGCCTTGCTTCCTCCTGCTGCATTGACATCAAAGGATTTAGAAGATGCCCTTGAAAAACATGCCCAGGTAATTTTAGTAACATTGGGTGATAAACTGGCAAAAATGGAGGAGAGAATAGAAGAGAGGATGGAAGAGAAATTTAGTGCGATGAGGGTAGACATTTTGTCTACAGTGGAAAGTGTGGCTGAATGTGTGCAAAGTCTGGAAGAAAAGGTGGAAGATTTGACTCAAAAAAATGCTGTATTAGAAATAAAGGTATTGGAGAATGAAGACTTAAGAGACAAAATGGACAGAGAGTTAAGCCTTGTCCAGTTTCATCAGATGCAGTATGCTGTTAGAATCAGAGGCTTAAAAGAAAATATTAAAGAAGATTTAAAGCAGCTGATTTCTGAAGCCCTGGAAGTAGTATTGGGTCAGCCAGCATCTGAAATAAAGGGATGTATGGATAAAGCTTTTCGTGTTAACTCATGGATTGCCAGACAGAGGAAGTTACCTAGAGATGTCGTGGTTTACTTCACAAAGAGAGAAATCAGAGATGAAGTTATCCAAGCTGCCTACGATACTAAAGTGGTGGTTGCCGACCAAGAAGTTTTGGTCTTAAAGGAAATTCCTCCAAAGATTTTAAGGAGAAGAAAGGACTTTGCATTTCTGGTGCAGGAACTTAAGCAACGTGATATAAGGTTCAGATGGGAGATTCCAGTGGGGCTGGTGGCGATGTATGAAGGGAAAAGATACCGTCTGGCTACTGTGGCACAGGCGCGTGATTTCTACAATAATGTCTTAAAAGCAACCCCACTATCACTTTTGGAAGCGGCAAAGGGATCTGGTGAAGAAAAACCTCATGAGGCTGAAGATGGTCTGACAGAGGAGGAGGGTGCTGGAAGGGATCAAACTACAACTTTGTTGGCTGATGCTGGAGAGCTAAGGGTGACGCGTGCTGCTTTAAAAAGAGCAAAACAAATAAAAGAACAAGACCACCAGAAGTTTATGGAACTTTCAAAGCGTACTTACAGCGAGGCAGTGGGAGGAGCACGGCCCAAAGAAGATAGGGCCATTGGAGGGGTGCTCCAGAAGCTTCGGGGGGACAAGAATGGCGACTAAATTCTTAACTTGGAATGTTAATGGACTAAATTCACCCCAGAAGAGGAAGAAAGTCTTTCAATATTTAAAACAATTTAAGACTGATGTTATATGTTTGCAAGAAACGCATATTAGGGCTATGGACCAAAAGTTTTTACTGAATTCAAGATTGGGTATGCAATTTGTTGCCTCTGCAATGAACAAGAAAAACGGAGTGGTTGTTTATGTTAAAAATGTTATAACAGCGGACTTAATTGAAGCAGACAAGCATGGAAGATACGTAATGATAGACTTGTTGTTAGAAGGTAAAAAAACGCTTTTAGTTGGATTATATGCTCCTAATCAACAACAACAACAGGCTGATTTTTTTAGTTCACTTCATACAAAGCTTACCCAGTTGGATTACAAATCGTTTATTTTTATGGGGGATTGGAATGGTGTTTTGGACGTACAGATGGATAAAGCTGGTTTTTTTAAGCGTATTCCGTGCCATGCTAAACTTTCTAAGTCTTTTTTTGAAATGAAGGATGATTTGGAACTGCGAGACATTTGGCGTGACACACACCCGCATGAAAAGGATTATACCTTTTTTTCTGATAGACATCAATCTTTTTCTAGGATCGACTTCATTTTGCTGACTAATGACTTTTTCTCTAGGATTAAGAAGGTTAAGATCTGTGCAAGAGCTATTTCTGACCATAGTCCAGTATGGTTAGAGATCAATAAGGACAATAGAGATAGGCGCTCGTGGCGCGTAAATGAGAACTTGTTTAGAAACCAGAAAAATGTGGAAGAATGTAAACAACGGATGAAGGATTTTTTTGAAATTAATATGAATAAGGATACGTCTATGGACATGGTTTGGGATGCTAGCAAGGCATATATGAGAGGGGTGCTGATATATATGAATAATAAATGCAGACGTACTTTGGAAGCTAGAAGGAAAGAATTGGAGAATGAAATTAAGGAAAAAGAGAAGGCCTTGACTTTGAGTCCAGGGGATGTGAAGACTAAGGAGGCTATCAAGCTATTAAGAGGGCAATTTGATAAATTAATGGCTGATCAAGTGGCAACCAACTTGAGGTTTGCTAGGCATAATACTTTTTGCAATGCTAATAAGCCAGGTAGATGGCTAGCTTATAGACTAAGGAAGAAGCAGAGGGCTTCTAACATAGACAAAATTGAACATAAGGGGAAGCTAGTGTTTCAACAGGACTTTATTAAGAAAGCCTTCGTGGATTTTTATTCTAAATTATATGCTAAGGAGAAGATTAATGAAAAAGATATTGATGAGTATTTGGAGAATGCTAGCATCCCGGTTCTCACGCAAGTACAAAAAGAGGAGATTAATCAATTGATTACAGAAGAAGAAATATTTACAGCAATTAAGGAGTTGAAGGTTGATAAAGCGCCAGGTACAGATGGTCTGACTGCGGCCTACTACAAAAATTTACAATTAGAGATGGTTAAACCGTTAAAGGAATTGTTCCAGACAATCCAGAGAGGGGGAAAGGTGCCTCCATCTTGGAGAACTGCTTTTATCTCTTTGATTCCGAAGGAAGACCAAGATGCTACTCAAGTAAAAAACTATAGACCGATATCACTACTAAATACAGACTATAAGATATTTGCTAAGGTGTTGGCTAATAGATTGATGAGGGTTCTGCAACGGGTGATTCATGGGGATCAAACTGGGTTTATTAGTGGTAGGCAAATGAAAAATAACGTGAGGCATATAGTTGATGTGTTGGAATTTTTGGAAAGGAACAACCAGATCCCTGCGGCGCTAATTTTTTTAGATGCTGAAAAAGCTTTTGATCAATTGAATTGGCAATTTTTGATGAAAGTTTTAGATAAAATGAATTTTGGGGATAAATTTTTGCAACCAATTAGGGCATTATATCAAAAACAAACTGCCCGAATAATAGTTAACAATAGTTTGACTGAAGCTTGTAGTATTGAGAAGGGTACAAGGCAAGGGTGCCCGCTATCGCCTTTGTTATTTGTGTTAACATTGGAGATATTATTGGTAAAAATACGAAATTCGGAAAGAATTAAGGGTATACGGATTAGAGATCAGGATTATAGATTGAGAGCGTTTGCAGATGATCTGGTTGTTACAGTGACCCAGCCTGAGAGCTCTGTTGTGGACCTGATGGAGATAATAATGCAATATGGGAAGGTTTCCGGATTTAAAGTTAATGTACAAAAAACTAAAATTTTGGCCAAAAACATGACAGTATCGCAAAAGGCCCTTCTAGAAGGGTTAACTGGATTTGAGATTGTCAAAAGGGTCAAATATCTGGGGGTGCTTTTGTCGCCCTCTAATACAAAATTATATAAAAATAATTATGAAAAATTATGGGGAAAAATCCAAAAAGAAATGGAGAGTTGGGAAAAATTGCAATTGTCTTTACTGGGAAGAATTGCAGCAGTGAAAATGAATGTCCTGCCTAAATTCTTGTTTCTATTTCAAATGATACCGATTCTTAAGAAAGATTCTAATTTGGAGGAATGGCAGAGAGGTATCAATAAATTTGTTTGGGCAGGGAAAAGACCACGAGTCAAACTTAAGATCATGCAGGATACTCGTGAAAGAGGTGGTCTTAAAATGCCTAATTTTAAATTATATTATGAAGCTGCTGCGTTAGTAGGTATAAGTGATTGGATCAATTTGACACAAGAGAGATTATTAAATCTTGAGGGCCACGACTTGTTGTTTGGTTGGCATGCATATTTGTTGTATGATAAGAAGGTAGATAATGTGTTTAGAGTGCATATTTTAAGACAGGCATTGCTGAGAGTTTGGAAGAAGTACAGACATAAGCTAGACTGTAAGATACCATTGTGGGCAATTCCAAAACACGCAATAGAAAATATACATGCTGGTTTCAAACATGATGCGACTACGTACAAGGAGATTCTAAACTTGGAAAGAAATGTCTGGTGTTTGAAACCATATAGTGTCTTGCGAGATGAGAAGATTGTTCAGAATTGGTTTCAATATACTCAACTACGGGCCAGGTGGAAAGAAGATCAGAAAAATGGCTTTACAATGACTGATGAAAATCTGATAAAGCAAATTAGAAATCAGGGTCCAGCACATATTAAACGGATATATCTTGCATTGATAGAGATTGATTCAGAAACAGAGCTTGTTAAGGACTGTATGATAAAATGGGCCCAAAATATTCAAGAAGTTATTACGATGGACACGTGGGAAAAGATTTGGGTGAGGAATGTAAAATTTACACAAGCTCAAAATCTAAGAGAGAACTTTTATAAAATGTTTTATAGATGGCATCTAGATCCTAAAAAGCTTGCAAGTATGTATCCGAACTATCAACCAAAATGTTGGAGGTGTGGTGATGAAGATGCAACATATTTTCATGTATGGTGGACTTGTAAAAAGGTTAAGGCCTTTTGGATAAAAATTTGGTGGAATATGCAGAAGATTTTCAAGCAAAGGATAAAGTTCTGTCCGCAACTCTTCTTGATGGGAATAATTACGGATGCTACGGTTGTGGACACTAAGTTGATGTTGAATTTAATTACGGCAGCAAGACTCTTAATAGGTCAGTATTGGAAGAAGGAGGAACTGCCGACTATAGAAGAATGGACTTTAAAGGTTTCCGACCTGGCAGAGATGGCAAAGTTCTCGGCTTATCTGAAAGATCACTCGCAAGAACGTTATATTAGGGAATGGCGAAAATGGGTTGAGTACATCCAGAACAAATATAGGGTTAAGAAGTTTCATGTTGCATTTGAATAAGTCTTCCTTCGCTTTCTCTTTCTTTATTTTCTTTTTTTTCCCTTTTTTTCCCTTTTCTATATATATTTAATATTATTAAGATTTGTATTATCCTGTATAAGCTAGAGAGTGATGGATTTTAGAGTTTATGGTTGTTAGCATATGCTTGTTTATGATTGTTTTTCTTTTCTATACCTTGTATTTAGCTCTGGGAAGTCGGGGGGGGGAGGGGGGATTGTTAAAGATAAACTGTATGTTAAAACTTTTCAATAAAAAAAAAAGATCCCAAAGCCTTCCTCAAACTGTATGTGGTGAGGAGGCCTGGACTTTTCTCTCCTATTGGAGGCAGTGGATCCCTTAGGAAATGGGGCTCTACTTGGAGGGAAGTGACTCCTAGGTCCTAGAAAGCCTTCCCTGCAGTCCCTCCTCCCACACTTGAAGCAGTGGCGGCATCTTATTCCTGATTCTCCTGTTTCTTCATACCAAGGGCATCTGGGAGGGTTATCTGCCAGAGGAAGGTTTGGACAATGATAACATGGGAAAAAACTTTGGATATTCTATAGATTTGGAAGACTGGCAGAAACTATGGGATAGAAATATAAGATTGACTAAAGCAGTCTCATATAAAGAAAACTTGTATAAAATGTTTTATAGATGGCATATGACACCAGTAAGACTAGCGAAAATGTTTAAAAATATTTCGAATAATTGCTGGAAATGTCAACAAAGGCCAGGTACTTACTATCATATCTGGTGGACATGCCCTAAAGCAAAAAGGGTTTGGGTTAAGATACATACAGTATATGGTTGGAAAAGATGACTAAAAGACAGATAGAATTTCAGTCAGAATTGTTTTTGTTAGGAATATTAGGACCTAATTATGAGAAGGAGAATGAATATTTAATATTACATGTACTGACAGCGGCAAGAATAGTATTTGCCCAATACTTGAAAAATGAAAATTTACCAACTGAAGAGAATGTTAGAATGTGCAGAAATGGATAGACTGACGTTAGAGATTAAAGAGAAAGAAGATTCAATTTACTATAGAACATAGGATAATTTTTACCAATGGTTAGGAAAACGAACTAGTGAGAAATGAATGTGATATGCTATTTTGAATATATATTAGTAAGAAGAATGATATGTATTGATTAACTGATACTGTTTTTGATTATTGTTTATTACATTTTCTACAGTTATCTATTACTATATTAACTATTGTTAATTGAACATATGTACCTGGACAATAGTCCATTTGCTAAAGAATGAAAGTGTTATTGGGAGATAACCCCAATGTTGATCCTAACCCTGTCCTAATCCCAACCCCAATCCTGATCCTAACCCCTAATCCTAACCCCTAACACCCTAATCTCTAATCCCTAATCCAATCCTATTTTATCCCTAACCCTATAAAATTCAATAAAATCCTTTTTAAAAAAAAGAATGTCACTTTCAACTCAGGCTTTGAGGGCTAACACCATTTCAAATATCTTTTTTTTTTTTGCAAAATCTTGGTAAGAAATGGTGGCAGTTCAAATTCAGAGACTTTTGAATAAAGCAGTTTATTTGCCTTTATCAATGACAACTTTACAATGGGCTACATGAATGCCAGTAATTAAAACTGAACACTATAACATAATGAAAGCCTGATAAATATGTAGTTCCATATCCAAAAATTAGATTTGTATTCTAAATCTAGCAGGCACGTTTGGGAACATTTCTTAATATAGCTTCGTTGAAGCCCAGGACCACCCTTGAATATAACGAGTATTTTAGTTCAGGAATCCCCAATCCCTGGTCCACAGCATGCGAGAAACCAGGCTGTGCAAACAAGCAAAGCCCCACCCAAAGGATGCAGGCAGCACACAAAATCATGCCCCCTCCGGTCCATGAAAAAAACTCTCTCTGAGGAACTGGTCCCTGGTGCCCAAAAGGCTGAGGGCCAGTGTTTTAGTTAATGCAGAATGCGTGATCAAACCTACAACTAGTACAGCCAAGTGGAATCAAATGAAAGTGATTAGAAAGAACATATATTGGCTATCTCTTTATTTTGGAGTCCAATTCTTCTTAATACTTGTTCTCCACTTAGTTATCTCACTTAGTGAAGTACATCGGGGCATGAAGTAATGATGGGTTTGCTTCTTAACTAATTTGTTGCAGAGCCTGCCACCGATTAGGGGTTGAGAAGTCTGGCTTAAAGTCACCCAACTTCCTTTTGTGCTTATGGGAGGACTAGAACTAGGGCAGGAGTGTCAAACTCGCAATGTCACATGACATGTATCAAGACTTTTTCCCCATTGCCGGAGCTGGGGTGGATGCAGTTTCAGCATGACGCATCCGGCCCACAGGCCGGCAGTTTGACACCCCTGAACTAGGGTCTCCTCACTCCTAGTCAAGCCCTTTAGCCATTACACCATGCCAGCTCAGACCGATATGTGTTGAGGATCTCAAAGTATATTTCATGAGTAGCAAAGGAGAAAGACCTGTGAGGTCCTTGTTGCTCTTTGAGCTTGGTGGTTTTCTTGCAGATATTTCATTACCAAACTAGGTAATATCATTAGCACTGATGCTGTTGCCTAGTTTGGTAATAAAATGTCTTCAAGAAAACCACCAAGCTTAAAGAGCACCAAGAACCCCATAATTTAATCCAGAGCTACAAATATCCTCTTCTATCAGAAAGAGCCCTACTTGCTCTAGGGCTCCACTGATGGAATATCCTCCCCACAGAAATATAGCTAGCATGAACTTTATTGTCACCCTGGAGCTATGTGAACACTTTTTCATTTGCTCAAGCCTTTTAACATATTAATCCACCATTCTATATTGCTCTGTCTTTTCATTTGTTTTATGCTAACACTTTGTTCTGTTTTTGTTGTGAAGAGTAGTCTGAAAATTCTCCTGCAGATGTTTTTTAAAAGTTAAAACATAGAAAAAGGAAAGGCTTAGCAAATGCCCCAAGGAAATGATGTCAAACTATGGGAAGATTTTAAGTGAATTGTAAGCCACATTAGCAAAATTTCCTTTGAAGGATGGGGTTATATTTATTTTAAATAAATTAAACAAATTGGATAGAGACCAAGATATCCCTCCTCTATCTACTTCTTCCCACCCTGAAGGAATGAACAGTCTATTTCCAATTGGGGCTTTTTATGTATTAAAAAAATAGATGCCCCAAGTGACTGTATTTTCCTGTTCACCTAATGGGTAGAGGCATTGATATCTTACCAGCAAAACTGGTGGCAGCTCTGAATATTACTATTTTGTCATTTGAAGAACATAATTCTTAACAAGCGTCCCCCAGCTTTATATCTTTCACATAAAGCAGGTTTACGATGTTAAATACTGTAAATATTTGAAGGCTGCTAGAAGTAAACAGGTGAAAATGAGTTGATAACGGTTCTGTGATAGTAAGCAAGCAAGTTACCTGGAGGATTTGTTTCCACCAATAATTCTTCTTTTGCGCTGCTGAGTCAAACGAAGACCACACAGGCCAATATTGAAACCTGCCAAGAAAACCAAAATGATTAATGTTCATATTCTTTTGCCAAAATGCTGGTGCAAGAATCACACTTTGGATATGATGTAGGCCTTTGGTCAATTGTTGTCCTTAGATGATGGGAAAATGGTATTACTATACAGTCTTCCTTAACTCTGTTTTCTTTAGCACCATTACAGTGCTAAGAGATTAAAAGTGGAAATAGCAACATTACCATTTCCTTGAAAGGAAGAAAATCTTGACTATAGGATCCCACAAAGGAAGAGCAGGAAAAAAAGAAACAGATAAAGCAGATGTAATGTCCAGTTTTCTCAGTTTTCAGCCAAGAATTATCAACAGAGCCTTGGTGGAGCAGTGGGCTAATGCCTCCTTAAGTAACACCAGCTGCCTGCAATTAGTGCAGGTTTGCATCCCACCAGGCTCAAGGTTGACTCAGCCTTCCATCCTTCCCAGGTAGGTAAAATGAGGACCCAGATTGTTGGGGGCAATTAAGCTGACTTTGTAATAATGTCGCTTGGGGGTGTGTGTGAAAGCCCTAATAAGCAGGCATATACATAGAATGAAGGCTACTGCTAAGCTTGTAAGCCGCCCTGAGTCTTCGGAGAAGGGCGGGATATAAATGGAATTAAAATAAATAAAATAAATAAACTTAAGCTAAAAACAATCTTTGTTTTCCAAATAAATGCATTTTCAGTATATGTGTACAAATATCTATGTAAATATCTCTACTTGTCAGATGCCACATTTCAAATAAGGCAGTGGTGTCAAACTGCTGGCCCACGGGCCTGATGTCTGAAATAAGGCATGCAAATCTCTTTCTCTCTCTTTATAACAAATAAGGTACTGCATTTGTAAAGCATTCTGGAAGTGGTTTAATTTCTCCAGAACTCCACATAAACATGCCCCTTTAAAGAGTAGATCCCTGGACAGAGGTTTTTCTTCCAGTAGATCTAGAGTAGAAACGTTGAAGGATTTAATTGAAACAGAACAGGCTTTACATTCAACTATTTCATATATCCCACATTTTAATAAAAAGATTCTTAATTTTAAAGGGTAAAGTTAGAATGGTGACCAGATTAGATATAGTTGTCTAGTTATGTCAGCTGGTTATTGTCATCCAGCCTAGTACTCTTTCTTCAGACTGGTCTAATACTTCAGAGGTTGGTCAAAAACATTTCCAGACTTTTTTTCTGAGATTTTAACAGAACAGAACAGAGTTGGAAGGGAACTTGGAGGTCTTCTAGCCCAGCCCCCAGCTTAGGCTGCAGACCCTATAACAGTGATGGCAAACCTTTTAGAGACCGAGTGCCCAAACTGCAACCCAAAACCCACTTATTTATTGCAAAGTGTCAGGGCTGCATCAGCATTGTGGGGCCCTTGGGGGGGCCGTGGTCCACTGGGTGGGCATGACTGCACTGGTCATGGCAGACTGGGTGGGCATGGCTGGGGTAGGTGTGGCCACCTTGATGTTGCTCATGGGGACACCTGTGAGGGCAGGACAGGGTTGGGAGAGATCCAGGGGGTCTCTGGTGGGTGGGGCAGTGAGCAGGAGGCTTGTCCTGCGGGGTGAGGCGAGGCAGGGAGCAGGGCAGATGTACCATTGCTACAGGACAAGGCAAGGCAGGGGCCGGGGCAGCTGCTGCCAGACACCATCAGCCCCCCGCACACAGAAGCCAGTGAGCACATGGGGGCTGACGTGTCCATCAGCAGCCACACCCTTGACTGGCGCACTCTGGGGCTCCGCACCCACTGCCAATATCGGGCCAGCCCTCTAGCAGCAGGTGGAGTAGGGGAGGGGAGAGGCACATGATCCAGACTTCCAGATGCACCTACTCCATCCCATCTGTCTTTGCTTGCGGTTGGAAAGCAGGTCGCTGCTGGTCATCTCCTTGGCCCCCTTGCAGATCTTGCCCTTGGCCTGCAGGTGGAGCCTGTTCCCCTTCTGCATCTAACACACCTTGGCCCCACCTCGGGCTACCACTGCCAGCAGCTCGCACAGGTCCATTAGGCTGCTGCTGCTGCCCAAGGCACCTGGCCTGCCCAGCACAAAGGAGACAAAATCGCCAGCTAGCCAGCTCGAGTAGAGGTGTTAGAGCACGCCCACGCCCAGCAAGCCAAAGGCCACCCTGAGTGTCCAAAGCCAGATCTCCATCAGAGCCATGCCCTCCAGTCCCAGCTAGGATTGTGTGCCTCCCCCTCATCTCTGCTCGGCCTGGGCGGCCATGACACCGATGGGAATCTGGCTTTCCCTGCTCGGGGTAGCCTTTGGCCTGCAGGCTTTGGGCGTGCTCTACCACTCTATGTGGGGCTTCCTAGCCAACTGCTTCACCTCCTTCATGCTGGGTGGGCCTGCAGCTCTGAGCAGTGGTCTAAGGGACCTATGCGAGCAGCTGGCGACCATGGTAGGTACCAAGGTGTGCAAGGGGAATGCGCTCCACCCACGGGCCACGGGCAAGCTCTTGGGGGCTGAGGAGATGACCAGTGGCAACCAGCTCTCCAACCAAAAAGAGATAGTATGGAGTAGGCGTGTCCGACGGTCCACATCACATGCTCCCCCGACTCCATGTCCTGCTGGTGGCCCCTGTGCGCTCACCGCCTCCTGTGCATGTGCCTTAGGGGCTGCTGGGCTGGGCGGGGCCAGAGTGGCAGGGGCCAGTCCCTTGCCGCCTACGGGGCATCCCTAGGGGGCCAATATTGCTTGCTTGCTCACTTCCTGCCCCATCACTTCCAAATACCACGTGCTCGCTACTCTAGCGAATTCTGCTGGGCGACAGCGCTTGCTGCTTGCTGTTTTGTTGCTTGATTATCTTTTCCAAGATCTTCCTAGGAATTGATGTTAGGCTGATTGGTCAGTAGTTTCCCTTTTTTGAAAGAAAAAAAATCCTGGATCTGTTTTTTTACTTTTTTAAAGGATTTTTTATTTTATTTTAAATGGAACTGAATTTTATACCTTCCACAAGCTAAGCCAGTCCTGAAACCCACTGAATTCTGAGGTTCGACAACACTGGAAACACAGATGTTGCATTTTCTTGACAGAATAATCCCATGGCCAGGTAACTTCCATGCTTGATTTTTGTTGACAAAAAAATAGGAGTTGGGGCCCACAGAGGCTGCAGATCAAAGCCAAAGGATGTGGAGAGGATCTTCTTCAATAATTTCTTTACATATTGCTTTCCTATCATAATTGCTCCTTTATAGGCCCATTAGGATGCTGAGCTTGTCGATCAGATGGTCGGCAGTTTGGCGGGTCGAATCCCGAGTGCTGCGTAACAGAGTGAGCGCCTGTTACTCGTCCCAGCTTCTGCCAACCTAGCGGTTCGAAAGCACGTAAAAATGCAAGTAGAAAAATAGGGACCACTCCGGTGGGAAGGTAACAGCGTTCCGTGTGCCTTTGGCGTCTAGTCATGCTGGCCACATGACCACGGAGACGTCCTCGGACAAGCGCTGGCTCTTCGGCTTTGAAACGGAGATGAGCACCGGCCCCTAGAGTTGGAAACGACTAGCACACATGTGCGGGGGAACCTTTACCTTTACCTTTTAGGCCCATTAACTTGTTAGTTGCAACAACTCAATATGAATTTCTGGAAACCCAGGCAAGCTAAGAGACTTACCATCATTCCTTATAAATTGGCTCCCCTTTCCCATGTAGTCACACATCACACGTGCACTTTTCTTCTGCCAGCAGTTGTGTTGACCACTTTGATGGATGATGCACTCTCCCAAGGTGTGTTCAGTTCCAGAGCATTCCACATTGTCCAGGTGGATGGGTACTTGCCATGTCTCTGAATCAGGCTTATAGAAGGTTACTGCCATACCACTGGAAGGAGAGACTTGTTTAAATTAACCAGGAAGTCATTACAGGCTAGCAGCATGTATAGAACCAGACAAGATTTTATTTCAAGTCTGGGACAAAGATCACATACCAGAGGTTCTGCTGATCTGTTCTGGATAAGCCACAGTTTGGCAGAAGTGAAACCCAAAATGCTTTGCTTGCTTTTTAATTTCAGACTACAAAACCCTCAACCTGCATAGAACAAAACTATTCAGCAGCGCTGCTTGAGAAAGCTGTGCTCACATTGTGGATGTTTTGTTCACTGCATAGAACAAAATAGGACTGCACGTAGTCCTCAACTTACAAGCACTTGTTTAGTGACTATTTGAGGTTACAAAGGCATTGAAAAAAGTGACCTGTGATCATTCTTCACACTTATGATTGTGGTCACATGATCAAAATTCAGATACTTGGCAACATCTATTTGATAGAAGTAAATGAAAGGTCTTCAAAATTTAAAATTGAATCTGCTATGTAGTAGAAACTTACTGAGTGGAGAAACAAGCATGAAAGAAACTACAATAGATGTGAACAAGAAATGTAGTATAAAGGCAAGATGTAAGACAGACAGGTAGGTAAAAAATTAGCTGGGTTTTCAGAATGGGAAAAGGAAGAATACAAGCTGTAAAAACAGCAGCAAGAGGAAATGGCTAGCCAGGGAAAATTAAATGAATGGGATAACAGGAAAGATAACTGAATGGGATAACAGAAAAGGCAAACTGAACTGAAAAACAGGGAAAAAAATCTATTGTTCTAAGAATCCATAAAAAAGGCCCAGAACTCAAAATAGACAACTGAGCAAGTGTAATTAGCCAATTAATATTATTTGACACACCTTGCATAAATTATCTCCTACTTTTAATGTATATGTGATGTATGATTTAGTATGTAGCAGGAAATAAGTAGGAGGCAGTCAGGAAGAGTGTAACCTCATAGTACCTCAGCCAATGGGGAAAGAGGAGGGATGTGGCGGCCGGGACAGGGCTGTATAAAGAAGGGAATATTTCGGGTTGAAACTTTGAAGAGAACCAAGCTTTGATAGCTTCTCTCCCCACTTATTGCAATAAACGAAACAAAAGGCCTTCACTGTCTTGGCTGGTCAGGTGAGCTTGCCTCTGGTCACAAAGGAAAGTAGCCAGGAGCACATAGCATATTTGTGGACAGTTGCAGGGTTCCTGGGTCATGTGATCCCCTTTTATCACCTTCTGACAAGCAAAATCAGTGGGGAAGCCGGATTCACTTAACAACCATGTTACTAACTTAACAACTGCAATGATTTGATTAACAATGGTGGCAAGAAATGGGGCAAAACACACTTAACCTTACTTAGCAACAGAAACTTTGGGCTCAATTATGATCATAAGTCGAGGACTACCTGTATTTCTTCTGGGCAGGACAGGGAGAAGGAAAAATCCACAGACATCTCCAGTCATTAAGAGGCCTAGGAGACATCTGGAAAGACATGGGAGACCAGGGAGATTGGCCAGCATGGTGTTTTGGTATAATGGCTATGGGGATAAACTTGCAGAAGCGGGGAAAGAAGGCAGCCAAGACAATGAGATAAGAAAAATCTGAGTCCAAAGCAGGAATGTAATTTGAGAATGCATCTCAGTCTTGGCCTTTCCTAGTTCTCTTTAGGATAAAAAGAGTGAGGAGGAGGGACATACAGAGTTGCAAGTTTCTGTTATTGCCCCCTATAATAAAAGCAATTTTAGTATTCTTTTATATTTAGTGTTTAGTATGTATTTTAGTATTTATTTTAGTATTTAATATGGAATACTACATCCAGTTTTGGCCACCACATTACAAAAAAGTTGTTTAGACTGGAAAAAGTGCAAAGAAGAGCAACTAAAATGATTAAAGGCCTGGAGACTAAAACATATGAAGAACAGTTGCAAAATTTGGGTTTGGCTAATCTAGAGAAAAGAAGGAGTAGGGGAGACATGACAGCAATATGCCAGTATTTGAGATGTTGCCACAAAGAGGAGGGGATCTGTTATGTATGCAGGCACCTGCATAGCAACAGCCACCAGGGGGCTTTGGCCTGAACGGTTTTGGCAGGAAACCCAGTTTCGGCGGGAAACCTAGGGCCAACCCCATTGGCTGTTCGCTTACCTGGCTAGGTATTTAAGGAGGCCAGGTAACCCTCACTCCCCAGTACACTACCCCCTTACAATAAAGAGCTGAACACGTACTCCGGCTGGCGTCTCTTCCTTGCGTCGGACCCACTACACAATAGTGGTGACGAAGGTGGGATTGCTGCCGACAAGGAGCTGAAGTCACTGGGGGAAGCACTCCGCGAGCTGAAGGGAAAGGCATTTTTCCTTCCTTCTTCCCCCCCCCACGACCGCCAGCCGACCGAACCACACCGATCGCCGCATCTGCGACTCGAGACCCGAACCAACACCGCGATGGCAAGAGCCGGACAACCCCGTGAATTCGACACCCGCCAACCCGAGACATGGGCCCGTTACCTGGCTCATGCAGAACTGTACATGCGGTTCAATCAGATCTCGGAGGACGACGCGAAGGCGGCAGCCCTGCTCTGCATCGGGGGACCAGCACTCCTGGAAATCGCAGCGAACCTGTTTGCTCTGGAGGCCATCAGCTCCATCGCGTACCGGGACCTCGTGGCCAAGCTCAACGCCCATTTCAGGCCCAGACGTTCCAAAGTGGCTGCAAGGTCACAATTCGAAAAAAGGGACCAGCGCCCCGACGAGTCCGATGCCGAGTTCCTCGCCGCCCTACGAGAAGCCGCCGTCGCCTGCATGTTTTCGAACTTGGAGGAGCGGCTACGGGACCGGTTGATTTGCGGCCTACGAGACAGGCGGCTGCAAGAACGCCTGTTCGAGAGAGAGGAGGTTTCGCTCCAGGAAGCCGAAGACGCCATTCTGGCCCACGAAGCGGCCTGTGGGGCCGTCCAAGCAGTCCAGGATACCCGGGCCAGCAGCCAGGCGGCCAGCGTCCACCGACAGGTCACCACAGCTGAGGACGAGCTGAACATCAACCTCATCCAGCGGAAGCCGACCCCCGACCAGCGAGCCAGATGCCCAGATAACCCCAGGCCTCCCGGAAACGCCACCAACCCTCAGAAGTGCGCAGTGTGTGGTGGGAACCACGTGCGCAGCCTCTGTAAGTTCCGGTCGGCCACGTGTCGGGCCTGCAAGAAAACAGGCCACATAGCTGTGGTCTGTCATAGCCGACGCCCCCGAGAGGAGATCCACGAGCTGCAACCGGAGGAATCGCCGTTCGAAGGTACTGGGGCCCCGACCAAAATGCGAATTGGCTATGTTGAGAGCCGGCGGGCCATTAATCACACGAGTAGCCGCCGGCTGCTCAAACCCAAAATTAGACTAACAATCCGCTTGCAAGGCGTCCCTTGCAGCATGGAGCTTGACTCCGGATCAGCGGTCTCGATCATTTCAGACGAGACCCTTAACTACATAAATAGCCGGAGCAAGCAGCGGATTAAATTACGGCCTACAAATTTAAACCTGACCGATTTCCAGAACTCGCCGGTCAAGGTAAAGGGGGAGGCTACCGTCTCGGTGGGGTTTAAGGGTCACAAAGAGCACCTGGAGGTTGTCGTGGTAGAGGGCCAGAGGGCCAGCCTGGTCGGCCTAGACTGGTTTGAGGCCCTGGGAATCATAGTCTCTGGGATCCACCAGATCCAAGGGGACTCCGTCGAGGCCGTCTGCAAGGAGTTCGCAGACGTCTTCGACGGGACGCTAGGCAGGTACACAGGCCCCCCCATTTCGTTCAAGCTTAACTCGAACGTTCCCCCCGTTAGTGTCTGGCCGCGGAGAGTCCCCTTCGCGCTCAAACACAAAATAAGCGCGAACTAGATAAGCTAGTGGCCCAGGGAATCTTAGAGCCAGTAGATGTGGGGGAGTGGGAAACCCCAATCGTCACCCCCCTCAAAGCCAACGGGGAAATTAGGATCTGCGCCGACTACAAGTGTTCGGTGAACCATGCCCTGAACCCGCACGCTTACCCGGTCCCCACAGTCAGCCACGTTCTCGCTTCCCTCCAAGGCGGCGCCATCTTTGCAAGGCTCGATCTTGCGCAGGTGTACCAGCAACTCACGGTTACTAGGGCAACAGTTGACATTCAAACCATAGTAACACACAGGGGAGCGTTCCGGGTGAACAGGCTGCAGTTTGGGGTCAGCGTTGCTCCTGGCATTTTCCAGGAAGTCATGGAGAAGACACTCAGGGGCATCCCAGGAGTTGTTCTGAACCAGCCCTCTTCTGGCCTTGTAATAAGGCAAACCCCTATTCAGAAAGAAGAGACTGGAGAGCGTCCAAGGCTAAAAGGCATCTGCCAAGATTTATTACGCAGTTAACAAAAACACTAGAGCTTGTCTTCTCAAGCGGAAAAGTTGCTTTCAGCAACCAGCCCCTCCCCAAACACTCCTTTTATAGAGAGCTCAGGGCGTGGTCTCCCTGTGCCTCCTCCCGAGGAGTCCCGCAGCCTTTCTTTGTTTGTTCCTGCTCGACTGCCTCCTGCGTCGGGCGTCCTTGAACAGGGCCAGCTGTGGGTCATCTTCCTCCGCACTCTCGGGCTCACGCAGCTGAGAAGAGGTCCCCGGCTGAGGGCTCTGCAAAGCCTCCAAACCATCATCAGCCGGTTCGTTTCCCTCCTCCCCCTCATCTGAGTCATCCGATACATCGGAACCGGCTGTCGGACCCACAGGCTGGCCCTGAGTCACAACACTATCCCGCACCGCAGGGCCCTTCCCCCGGGTCTGCCGATCCGGATGCGGTCGGGATGGGAACTGTTCGTGAAAAGCAGTCACCAACGCAGGGGCATGAACGGCGGTCGCGTCTTCCCATGTGAAGTCCTCCGGCCCGTACCCTTTCCACTCGATCAGGTACTGGAAGCGACCTTTCAGCCAGCGGGAATCCCTGATGCTGGCGACCTCGTACTCGGGGGTGCTGTCGCCATCACCAGGTCCTGATGGGGGAGGTTCTGCTTGGCGAAGTGGACAAGCCGGTTGTTCGGGGACCAACAAGGACCGATGGAAGACGGGGTGCACGCGCAGGGAACGTGGCAGAGTTAAACGATAGGCGACCGGGTTGATGACGGCCTCGACTGGGAACGGTCCAAGGTAACGGTGGTCCAGCTTCCTCGCCGGCCGAGTGGATGGTAGGTTCCTGGTGGACAGCCAGACCCGATCCCCCACCGATAATGGAGGCGTATCCCTTCTCGACCGATCGGCGAACCTCTTGTAGTCGGCCTTGGCCTTCTCCAGCTGCCGTCGCACCAACCGATGGATCGCCTGTAATTCCGCCATGAATTCGTTCGCTGCCGGCTCCGGTGAGTCCACGGGAGAAAGGGGGAAAAACCTGGGGTGATAACCCACGTTGGCCAAGAACGGTGTCATCTGCGTGGAGGTGTGCTGCGAGTTGTTAAAGGCAAACTCGGCTATGGCCAAATAGTCCACCCAATTGTCCTGCTGCAGGTTAACATAGCAGTGCAGATACTGCTCTAAGATGCCGATGACCTTCTCGGTACCCCCGTCGGTCTGAGGATGATGCGCGGACGAGAGGCAAACCTTAATGTCCAACGCCCGCATCAACTCCTGCCAGAAGCGGGCTGTAAACTGGGCCCCCCTATCGGAGACGACCCTATCGGGAAGGCCGTGCAGCCGGAACACCTGTTGGATGAACATGCGACTAGTGGCGCGAGCTGACGGTAAGCCGCGACAGGGGATGAAGTGCGCCATCTTGGTCAACATGTCCACCACCACAAACACTGTCGTGAAGCCGGAGGATGGGGGTAGATCCGTCAGAAAGTCCATGGACACAGCCCCCCAGGGTCTCTTGGGCGTTGGCAAAGGCTGCAGTAAACCAGGCGGGGCCCCTGTCGCTGACTTGGCCTGCCTGCATGGGACGCAGGAGGTGACATAAGACTGGACATCGTGTCGGACTCGGGGCCACCAGAAGGTACGGGAGACCAGGTTCAGAGTCTTGAACAGGCCAAAATGCCCCGCAGCCGGGTTATCATGACATTGGCTGAGGACGAGTCCCCTGAGTGGCCCTCCTGGAACATAGAGCCGGTCACGATAATACAGGAGTCCATCCGTGACCGACCAAGGCGAATCTGGCCCCACCTCTTCCTTCCGCTGAGCCACCCACGCCTCCTGCTGCTGCGCCTCCCGGATCCGAGCCCGTATATCCACCGGCTCCCGCACCGCAGCAAAAGACTCGACGGGGATCACTGTCCTGGGCGGAAGCTTGTCTTCCACTCGGGTGTACTCGGGCTTCCTGGACAGAGCATCCGCTCTCTGGTTGTGCCCGCTTGGTATGTACCGCACCCGGAAGTCAAACCTCGCAAAGAAGAGGGACCACCGGATCTGGCGTTGGTTCAAATTCCGAGCGGTCTGCAGGCTTTCCAGATTCTTGTGGTCCGTCCGGACCTCGATTTGATGCCGCGCCCCCTCCAGATGATGCCTCCAAGCCTCGAACGCCGCCTTGATGGCCAGCAGCTCCTTCTCCCAGATGGTATAGTTGCGCTCCGAGGGGTTCAATTTCCGAGAGTGATACGCGCAAGGGAAAAGGGTACCGCTGGGCGTCGTTGCCTGGAGTAACACGGCCCCAATGGCAATGTCGGAGGCGTCCGCCTCCACGACAAACGGCCGTTGCAGGTCAGGATGCTTCAAGATGGGCTCCTTCATGAAGGCGTCCTTCAAAGCTTGGAACGCCTGTTGTTCGGGGGCGTTCCACTGGAACCGAGTCTTCTTCTGCAGGAGCCGGGTAAGGGGGGCTGTCAAGGCAGCAAAGCCAGGAATGAATGTTCGATAGTAGTTGGCAAATCCAAGAAGTCGCTGAACATCCTTCACGCGACGTGGGGGTTGCCAACTCTGCAACGACTCAACTTTACTCAGTTCCATGGCGATGCCCTCAGGAGAAATGCGGTGACCCAAGAAATCGATGGTCACCTGGTAAAACTGGCACTTCTCCAACTTGGCAAACAGCCGATGTTTCCGGAGGCGCTGCAGGACCTGACGGAGATGCTGATGATGCGCTTCACGCGACGGGGAGTAAATCAGGATGTCGTCCAGGTAAATCACGACAAACTGGTCCAACAGATCTCGAAAGATGTCGTTCATAAAATGCTGAAACACAGCGGGGGCGTTGGTCAGGCCAAACGGCATCACCGTGTACTCGAAATGTCCATAGCGAGTACCAAACGCCGTCTTCCACTCATCACCCGGCCGAACCCTGACGAGGTTGTAAGCTCCACGCAGGTCCAGTTTCGTGAAGATCTTAGCCTCCCGGAGTCGGTCCAAGAGCTCGGGGATGAGGGGCAGCGGGTAGCGGTTACGCACCGTGATGGCGTTGAGTTTCCGGTAGTCACAGCAGAGCCGTAACTCGCCCGACTTCTTTTTGACGAAGAGCACGGGTGCAGACACTGGCGAGGACGAGGGCCGGATGAAACCACGAGCCAAATTCTTTGTCAAGAAGTCCCGCAATGCAGCCAACTCGGGCTCCGACATGGAATACAAACGCCCCACTGGGAGAGGCGCATCAGGAACTAGATCAATGGAACAGTCATAGGGCCTGTGCGGGGGTAATTGGTCCGCCTCTGACTCGCTGAACACATCAGCAAAGTCGGACAGTTCGGGAGGCAAAGAAACTCCTGAGGAGCCCTCCACCTGGCCGGCACAGATATGGCGGGTGTGGTCCACGCACTGCAAACTTGGGAAGGTGACCAAGTTCTGAGACCAATAGATCTGTGGATCATGCGCCCGGAGCCACGCCAGCCCCAGGACCACGGGGAAGTGCAGATCCGAAGTGATGTAGAACTGAATGGCCTCCACATGGGAACTGATAGCCATACTCACTGGTTGTGTGGCGGCCGTAATAGGCCCGGACAGGAGCACTCGACCATCAATAGTCTCCACTAGCATGGGCGGATCCACCGGACACTGAGGAACAGCCCATTTGGCCACGAAGGCCGAGTCCATAAAGTTAGTGGTAGCCCCAGAGTCAATTAAGGCATGGACCGGAATCCCCTCTGGCTTGCCAGGAAGGATCAGTCGTGCCTCCAAAATCAAATGCCGTGGAGGTTCACAGGCACCATCGGAATGGCGTCGCTCGGCGTGGTCGTGGTGGGTCGTCCGATCTATCACACCGTCTAGATCGGGCTCGGGCCGTTTCCCGACAGCAAAGCAGGGGACTTTCTCGGGGCCGGCTTGGTCACTGATGCCCGCTGACGCTTCTTTGGACAAGAAGCAGCCAAATGTCCAGGGTCCCCACAGTAAAAACACAACCCCTCCGATCGTCGTCTGTCCATTTCCGTCACCGATAGACGGGACCTGGCGGCACCCAGCTCCATTGGCTCCTCCCTCTGGACTGGGGGCTCACGCACAACAGGGGCGGCAGGGGTCTGTGGGGTGGCACGGCGACTCTTTCGCTGCTGCAGCCGGGCATCGATCCGCAGACAAAGATGGATCAGCCCATTCAGATCTGAGGGAATGTCCACGCGGGCCAGCTCATCCAACATCTCCTCTGACAAGCCATCCTGAAAGGCATCCACGAGCGCAGCCTCATTCCAGGCGGAATCCTGGCTAAGCAGCCGGAAATCGCTGATATAGGCCTGTAGAGGGCGCTGACCCTGCCTCAAAGCTTTCAGGCGTCGGGTGGCAGTCTGCGCCTTAATCGGGTCCTCGTACATGAGGCGCATATGGTCACAAAACCCCCCAAAGTTATCCAACAAAGGGCTAGGCTGTGCCAACAGAGGCGTGCCCCAACGAGCTGCATCTCCCGACAGAAGGCTCAACACGAATCCCACCTTATCTCGGTCAGTGGGGAAATCAGCTGCTCTCACGCTGATAAAAAGCTGGCATTGTCCCAGGAAGGCAGGAAACAGTTCTGGATTACCAGCAAATTTATCCGGCATAGCTATCTGACATTTCCTCCTGGGTGGGGGTGCAGCATGTACCTGAGCTTGCAGTTGAGCCACCTGAGCTGCCAGCAAAGTGAGTTGCTGGGTGAGCTGGGCATTCTCGGCAAGAAGCTGCTCCATCGTAGTAATAAGGGGTGGGTGGCTGAAAGCAAACTGTTCTGAACCAGCCCTCTTCTGGCCTTGTAATAAGGCAAACCCCTATTCAGAAAGAAGAGACTGGAGAGCGTCCAAGGCTAAAAGGCATCTGCCAAGATTTATTACGCAGTTAACAAAAACACTAGAGCTTGTCTTCTCAAGCGGAAAAGTTGCTTTCAGCAACCAGCCCCTCCCCAAACACTCCTTTTATAGAGAGCTCAGGGCGTGGTCTCCCTGTGCCTCCTCCCGAGGAGTCCCGCAGCCTTTCTTTGTTTGTTCCTGCTCGACTGCCTCCTGCGTCGGGCGTCCTTGAACAGGGCCAGCTGTGGGTCATCTTCCTCCGCACTCTCGGGCTCACGCAGCTGAGAAGAGGTCCCCGGCTGAGGGCTCTGCAAAGCCTCCAAACCATCATCAGCCGGTTCGTTTCCCTCCTCCCCCTCATCTGAGTCATCCGATACATCGGAACCGGCTGTCGGACCCACAGGCTGGCCCTGAGTCACAACAGGAGTCTGCCCCTATTTTGATGACATCCTGATCGCAGGAGCATCAGCAGAAGAGCTGGCAGGTAGGCTCAGGGAGGTACTGTCCAGGCTGCGCACAGCTGGCCTAAAACTAAAGAGGGAGAAATGCAGCATAGGTGTTCCCTCCACAGAATTCTTGGGATTCAGGGTAGATGCCAAGGGAATCCACCCCACAGAGTCCAAGGTGAGGGCCATCAAACTAGCACCCACACCCAAGAACAAGGCAGAGCTACAGGCATTCCTGGGCCTGCTGAACTTCTACCACGCATTCCTCCCACACAAGGCAGCCATAGCAGAGCCACTCCACAGGCTACTGGACAAACAGGCAGCATGGGTCTGGACTCCTGCCCACGACCAAAGCTTCAGGGCTTTAAAGGCACTACTGTCGGATAAGTCCACAGTAACCCATTTCATCGAGACAAAGCCATATGCATCGCATGCAATGCATCCCCTTACAGTGTGGGCGCAGTACTCAGCCACCTCGAGCCCAATGGGGTGCAAATTCCCATAGCATACTATTCTAGGACGCTGTCTGGAGCGGAAAGAAACTATGCCCAAATAGACAGAGAAGCCCTGGCAATCATGACAGGAATCAAAAAATTCCACGATTATCTATATGGCAGGGAATTCACTGTCTACACGGACCACAAACCACTCCTAGGCCTGTTCACAATGGACAGGCAGACCCCCCAAATCCTGTCCCCCAGAATGCTCCGGTGGTCCATCTTCCTTGCAGCCTACAATTGCAAGCTGGTGCACAAGCCAGGGAAGGAGATGGGCCACGCAGATGGCCTGAGTAGGTTACCCATAGACGTCCCCAAACCAGACCCAGCACCAGCAACACAGATCCTAGCCCTGCAGGAGCTACCAGAATGCCCACTCCACGCCAAGGACATTGCCAGCAACACAGCCACCGACAACATCATGAGCAGGGCACACTCATAGGTTTGCACAGGGTGGCAAGACAAGTCCCCGGGGCCTGAGTTCCAGGCCTACTTCACCAGGCGCAATGAGATCTCCACGCACAGGGGTTGCCTCCTCTGGGGGAGCAGGGTCATCATTCCCACTGCAGTCAGGGGCAGGGTATTGGACTCCTTACACGAGGGACACCCGGGGGTGGTTAGGATGAAGGCACTGGCCAGAAGCTACCTCTGGTGGCCAGGGCTGGACAAGGACATTGAGGAACGGGTCAAGGCCTGTTACACATACCAGAGATCCAGGCCAGAGATGCCACACGCACCCGTGCACAGGTGGGAGGACACACACACACCCTGGTCCCGCATCCACATTGACTATGCAGGGCCATTTCAGGGCCAACTGTTCTTGGTAGTAGTGGACAGCCACTCCAAGTGGCTGGAGGTAGTCCCTGTTCCCAACATGACCTCGGGGAGGACAATCCAGGTGCTCAGAGCTCTCTTTGCCACACATGGCCTCCCCGACGTAATTGTGTCTGATAACGGGCCTCAGTTTACCGCTAATGATTTCCAGACGTTCTTGAAGGCGAACTGGATTAGGCACGCCACCTCCGCGCCTTTCCATCCATCGACCAACGGGCAAGCGGAACGGATGGTAAGGACGACCAAAGACGCACTCCGGCGCATCATCAGCGGGGACTGGCATCACAGACTGGCGAAGTTCCTACTCACCCAACACACTACACCATGCGTTGCCACCGGGAAGAGCCCAGCAGAACTGCAGTGGGGACGGCGTCTCATCACCAAGCTGGACCGTTTACACCCGGACCGAGTAGCAGCCGAGGCGGTTAGGCCGCCATCATCATCATCATCATCATCATCATCATCATCATCATCATCATCATCATCACCATCGTCACCAGCACACAGGGTTCTCAACGTGGGGGACCTGGTCTGGGCAAGGAACTACGGGGCAGGGGATCCATGGGTTCCAGGTACAGTGGTTGAGAAAACTGGACCCCTCTCTTACATCGTGGGGGTGGAGGGGTACAGACACATAAGGCGACACATCGACCAGCTCAGAGGAAGGGTCCAACAGGAAAGCCACACCCCAGGAGAGGTCAGCCCAACCGGAAACAACACAGAACAGGAACCAGAGGAGGAGGGCCTCCTGAACCCAGCTCTGCTCAACCCAGCACAGAGGCCTCAAGAACCGGCTGTCCAAGCCCAGGGCCAAGCCACGCCCAGACGGTCCACCCGGGCCCACAGGACACCTGCCTACTTGGCGGACTATGTGTGGAAGTGACCACCACACAGTTGCCCTGCAGTGACACACAGTGTATATAGTTATGTAGTTAGTTGCAAATTGTTTATCATTGTTATGTGGTTCTTCTCTAAGGGGGGAGGGGTGTTATGTATGCAGGCACCTGCATAGCAACAGCCACCAGGGGGCATTGGCCTGAACGGTTTTGGTGGGAAACCCAGTTTCGGCGGGAAACCTAGGGCCAACCCCATTGGCTGTTCGCTTACCTGGCTAGGTATTTAAGGAGGCCAGGTAACCCTCACTCCCCAGTACGCTACCCCCTTACAATAAAGAGCTGAACACGTACTCCGGCTGGCGTCTCTTCCTTGCGTCGGACCCACTACACAATAGGATCAACTTATTTTGCAAAGCACCAGAAGGCAGGACAAGAAAGAATGGATGGAAATTAATCAAGGAGAGAAGCAACCTAGAACTAAGGAGAAATTTCCTGACAGTTAGAACCAGTGGTGGGATTCAGCCAGTTTGCACCACTTCGGCAAAACTGGTAGCTAATTTTTTGTTGCCCAGGCCCAGAATGGACTTCCAGAAGCAGCATCCACACAGAGAACTGATTGTTTACTTATTTGAATCGCACCACTGGTTAGAACAATTAATCATTGGAACAGCTTGCCATCAGATGTTGTGGCTGCTTCATCACTGGGATTTTTTAAGAAGAGACTGGACAGTCACTTGTCTGAAATGGTGGGTCTTCTGCTTGAGCAGGGGGCTGACTGGAAGACTTCCAAGATCCCTTCCAGCTCTATTCTGTTTGATTGATTCATAATTTTGGAATTCTGGTATATCTTGAAGGGCTGACGATTGGCAGCAGTAGTGAGGGAGGGAGCAAGGGAGTGAAGTGGCCTGCTAGGCCATGCTGGGAGTTGCCAAGAGAAGGTCACACAGGTACCTTGGGAAAGGAATATGTGTACTTCCCTGCTACAGGATAATTTCTCTAGTCCCTCCACATCTAGGCATGTAACTGAGGTAGGCAGGCCGCTTGTAGAAGGGAAGCAGTAAAAGGACACCTCAGACCAGAGTTCCTCAACCTCAGCAAGGTTAAGAAGTGTGGACCTCAGCTCCTGTCAGACCTGCCCCAGTCTGATCCCTTAGGGAAGTAAACCTCTTGACTCCATTTGAAATGAAAAGGCACTTTTAATAAGAGATGCCGATTGCAGGAGAATCCAGAATCTAAAATTCCTGTGTGCTAATAAAAAACTCAACCCCTGGTTTCCCCTAGCCCTCTCCCCATGGTCCATCTGTGTGTAGCCAATCCAGCACTGTCAAGATGTTATGAGAAACTCTGAGGTGTTAGGTTGGTGAAATTCCACATTCAGGGCAAACAGCCTTGAAGATGCCAGTGCGCCAGTATGAATCAGATTGTAAAACACTCTGTTCTTTCTCAAGTGTCAAATCCCTCTTTCCAATTTCCCACCATAAAGGTATACAACTTTATTGCCCATGCTGGCTGGGAGATCCTGGGAGTTGAAGTCCACACTTCTTAAACTTGCTGAAGCTGAGAAATCACTGCCTTAGACTAACTAAAAAAAATTGCTGGAGGCTGCCAGATGTTATGCTCAGCTGATGTGAGTGGCCCAGGCAGTGGCTGGCAAAAGACTTGATTCTTAAAGAGGTCACATATTCAGGCTGAAAGGCAGTTAGGAGAGCAGCAGCTCCAGGAAGCTTGGTAGAAGTAACAGGACAAAGGCAATGGAGAAAGGGAGAATTAGAGAGAAAAAGAATCTCAAAGGTGAAGACAAAGGCTTGCAGTGAAATCCATCAGGAAAAGTAGAAGCCAAAACAAAAAAAATCAAGAAAGAGAAAGGAAGAGATGAGTTTTGGGGTTTGGACCTAGGCAAGTAAGAGATCTGCCAAAAGAACAAATCTTCTTCCTCCTGGGGTGTGGTAGGCATCTGCCTTTTCCTCATATACAAAAGCCATGCCTGGGGAAAGGCACCAATTACATCTGAGCCAGCCTGGCTTGAAGCCTATCCTTCCCAACAAAACTTTATCAGCCCAGCCCCCGCCCCTCCAAAAGATGGAAATCCCTGTGCAAACAAAGAAAATAGCATCTTTATGAACCTTCAGTAGTCTGATCATCTTTTGTTAAGGAAAGAGAGAGCAAATTGCAATATACACAGAAAGTCCACTTTAAGGGTACATTCATATAGCTGCACAAAAAGGAATTCAAGCAAAAATATGGAACTGTGGTCAGACAGAATAGCACCCAAGATATACAAATCTGTACTTGCATATTAAATCAAATCTTGATGTGATTCCTACAAAAAAAGGACAAGGATAATTTCCAGCCCTTTAAATTGTTCCACCATCTGCCATAATACCTACATATATATCTAGCAACAACTCTCATTTGCCATCAGATTGAGAGCTACACTTGCCTGTTCTCAATTAGAGTGAAGCCTGATGAGGGCCAAATTATAACATTAGGTGGGACAGGAGCCATGGTGTGGGAGAGGTGAGGGTTTTAAGGTACGAAATAGGTGTTTTAGTTCTCGAGGCACCCCTTTTGCCTCTTAATGCTCCCAAAATGCCAACAATTTTTCTTAGATGGAACTTCGGTCTTGCCAAACGACACCATTCTAATGACATAAGTTGGTATAGAGGGCCACAGAAGATGGACTTTGTAATACTTATACATATTATGGGATGTTTTAATTCTTGTCATGTAATTGGATAGATGACCATTTCTAAACCAATCAGCTTTTGCTTTGAAGGTCTTTGTTGTGGTAACTATAAACGTAAATGTAAGTCATTTTTCTTGGTTTTCCCTTTTCATAGGAAGGCCCCACTTTATCAGAGTATTCTAATAAATTGCTTTTAAATGAACTTCTGACTCAGTTGCTTAGTGGAAAAGGTAAGCTAAGGCAGAACCTAGGACCAGATTTGGCCATCATTACTCAGAAATTGATTTTACATAAGCCACTTTTTCCTAAAGAGAATCTTGCTGTCCAGTTACCTGTAGCCCAGCTGCCTGCAAACCACAGCTGCAGCTCTCTCTGTCCAGCCTTCAGCACAAATTCTGCCCCACTCTCCGTTCAGAAGAATCTCTACGTGGCCTTCATTAACATGGTCCCCATCCACCAGCCGCACCAGAAGCCCTGTAAGTTAAAGCCATACTTTAAGAGATCAGAAGAAAGAGTTAGTACTGAAGTAAGCTGATGAATATCTTGGAAATAACATAATCTAGAGAGGCAACAAGGTTCAGTTAACGTTGCCAGGATGGAGAGGGCCAAGACAAGATAGCCATTCTGTGATACACCACAATTTAGAAGGAAGACAAGGACTGGGACAACTTAGCCAACAAGGGTGCTGTTCTTATTGATGGTGGTGGAGCAGGGGAGAGAATGTGAGGCTGCTGGGGAAGGAAAAACATCTGGAATACTCTGAAATACTAGTTTACAGTAGTTTTTAAAGGGATTAACACATTTTTAAAGGCCAAAAACATATTGGAAATGAGGACAAAATCCTTTGTCTCACTTACCACCATTTTCTGTAATGTCCAAATTGCTTGCAATTCTTCCATCTGCCCCAAAGATGTATAAATGGGGACATATGCTTACATATCTAATTTTTGAACAAATATATATATTTGAAACAAGCTATGGGAATTTTGCCAGTTACCATCTTACCTTGCCATCGGCCAGGGTTGGAAAAGTTGCCTGAAACAACAAACAAGAAGAGACAGAAAATTCAAAGTTCTTTAACTATTGATATTAAAATTAAACTCCATCCCTCCATTTTGTTTTGAGGTCAGACAAAAAAATAAATCCGCAGAACACCCATTATCACAATTAAAGACAAAAACATCACTGACAACGAATAATATTTTTGGGTGTGCCCTTTTAGCTCCCTACCAGTTTTATCTTCAGTGATCCTGTTGCTAACCAGGGAACAGTGAATTCCCACATCTTCTTCATGTGAGCAGTCATGTTGGCCCCAGTTACTATGGGGACAGTCCATCAGATATGACTCCGTGCCTACGCAAGCCACATCATCCAGCAAGATGAAACCTTGGCCTGGCGCAAATTCACCCTTTGATGCCAGCCTGGCAGGAACACTGAAGAAAGAAAGCAAAAAACAGGCTGGTAACCTTTGTGCTCAGAACTTCCTTCAGAGGCTTATCACTCTAATCAACAAGGACTCCTTGTTCTCTGTGCATAAACCCAATTTAAAGAAGAAACATATTTGTAAAGCAAGGGTGCTGCTTTGCATGAGTTCATTCTCAAAATATTAGAAAGGTTTTTCACAAACTTCACAGCTTTAAGATGTGCAGACTTCCATTCCCAAATTCCCTAGCCAGCCTAATGGCTGGAGAATTCTGGGAGTTGAAGTCTACACATCTTAAAATTGCCAGGGTTGTAGAACACTGCATTAGAAGATGTTACAAAAAATCCTTCAGGATCCTGCAAACACATACTGTATATATGAGCTGGTAGAATAACATTATAATAGAATATCAGAGTTGGAAGGGACATCGGAGCGCTTTTAGTCCAACCCCCTGCTCGCACATACAAGCAATATAATAGTTATAAACAGCATTTTATTTTTAATTCATTTTAACAAACCAGTGGAACTTCTAGGAACTGCTTGAACTAAATATAACGGAATTTATTTAATTTTCTCCCTTTATTATTTTTATAAATAACTCAAAGTGGTGGACATATCTAATACTCTTTCCTCCCCCTATTTTCTCTACAATAACAACAGCCCTGCAAAGTTATTAATCCAGGTAACCCAGCCAGCTTTTATCCCTAAAGTAGGAGTTGAACTCACAGTCTCCTGATTTCTAGCTTGGAACTTTCATCACTAGACCAAACTCCTTAACATTCCTCCTTTTAGTGCTCTCATCTCTCCCTTTTTCCCCACTCTTTTCCTCTTTTTCTAACACCGGGAAGTACAGACTTCTGCTTTTACTGTGTATACATTAAGTAGAGACACTGATATACAGAGCACTTTGGCATAATTCAGATATTGCATCCTGTTATAGTCAAGACATTTGTGACCATTGAAACAGGACACACAGTTGAAATTGATTTGTAAACAGTGACATTTTGGCAATCGACGATACTCTACTTACTTACCTGAAGCCCAATTGTCTGCAAGCAACCCGAGCATTGATTCCTGTCTTCCAGCCATCATCACAAATACATCCCCATCTTCCATTGTGGTAGATCTCTACCCTTCCTTCACTTGGATGGAGGCCTCCTACCAACCGGATTGTTCCTTCTGCTATGTTGCAAGAGATGGAAACAAAAAAAAGCAAAAAAATCCTAAAACTTTCCTTCTATACCATTTTCAGAAAAGGAGGTCATAAAGGCAGCCTTCAAACCAGCTATATATTTGGCAGAGTAGTTATTCTGACTCTGACTGTTGTTTAATTATTTATCCCCTTGCTAAGACCCCTGTGCCTGGCCTGTATAAGCGGATACTATCACTGTTAACAGCCTTTGTCAGATAGCAGAACTCATGGAAGTACCTTTTATCATCCAGAAGTACCTTTATTCGCATGCAGAGAAGATGGTAGCAAACAAGATGTGGTAGATGATGAATGGACAGTGTGCTAAGCACATTGATTTGTGCTTCTTAGATTGTAAGCCGCCCTGAGTCTTCGGAGAAGGGCGGGATATAAATGGGAACAACAACAAAAAAAAGACAGTAACCGGACCTACTGTGTCCACATGTTATGGTGGGGTGTGAAGCACGGAGGAAGAAGGAGCAGGAAGTACGTCCCAGAATGGGAGGGGTGAAAGTACGGAGTTAAGAAGGAGGAGGAAGTACGTCACAAAATGGGAGGGATTGGCTGACCACATTAGCATAATGTTGCAATTCCCCCAAACAACCACATGGTGGCAGCACGATATGCATTACATAGTTCTGACGTGACAGCACAGTAGTTACCTACAAAGGGGTCACAAATGACCCCAGCATCTTCAATATGGTCACAGTTGTGTTTCCCCCAATCACTCTTCTTACACTGGTCTAGTGAAAGCTCATTGCCGGAGCATTCAACTTCATCCAGCAGAATTGGGCCCAAGCCCTTCCCAAAGTGAGCCCAGGATATGGCTCTTGAGTTTCCACTGGGAGGAAGAGAAAAACACACAGCATAAGAACTGATGAACAGGAGAGAAAACACTGCTTTGAACAAGATGTAAGAGATCATAGTCTTGCCCTCTTAAGTGTCCTCATTCAAAGAAATTACCTGAGATCCAAGTATCTGCAAACCACCTCAGCATCCTTGTCATCCCACTGATCATCACAGATGGTGCCCCAATAGCCATCATGGTAAATTTCCACTCGACCCTCAAAATCTTTTTTGCCTCCTACCAGACGAAGTGGAGATCCTATAGCTGCTTATCAAAAAGAACAAGAATAATAAAGGAACACAATCCAGAATAATCCCAATGATTACACAAAATAGATCCCTTCAGATACTACCATAAATCTTTTTCTTGACAACATAAATTGTATTTCTTTGAATATACACCAATTTGATCTACCGTCAACATTATAGGGGATAGGAGGGTACTCACATATTCTTCATCAGGTCAAATGTACTCATTCCTTCTGAGTAGAACACCATTACTAAACAGTTATATTTTTTTACCTAAATTACCCAGATTCTGTACAGTGTTCTGTACAAACACCCCATTCACCTAAACAAAATGGCAGAAAATTCTGAGTGAAAAATGTGTGTCTGTTTAGTCTAGAATTGCTTATCAGCAATTAAACATTTAGAATTCATCATACTGTATGTCTCATGCACAAATTCCCCAGTTTTCTTGGAAACTATCAACTTTTGGATCAGAGCTCCTACAAAAAGTTTCAAAACTTGTTTTCTAGTTTTTTATTTTATCCTGTTTATTTTAATGTTTTTCATTTATGATTTTATTGTAAACCGCCCAGAGTTGCTTTAGATAATGAGATAGATGGCATATATATTTAATAAACAAATAAATAAAGCTTGTCTTGAATATGTTATACCCCATGATTTTTTTGATCCGAAATATACCATGGTGAAATCCAGAACAGTACACAAAATGATCATAGAAACTTAAAACTGTGCTGTTTCTCCAGTGACAACAAGCAAAGATGATATTGTTCTTCAGACAGGTAGATTCATTTCTTTCATTGTTTTGTTCATCACAGTGCTTTACGATCAGGATCAATGTGCAGGAGCAGCCAGGCACAGTCAAGATGGTGGTTGTATTCCTATTATGAAGCCCTGCCCCCTTACATGCATTGTGACTTGCATCAAAGGGAGGGGTCTTTGATCAACTTATCTCAGATACCAACTTCACCTGTCTCCCTCAGAAATGTCTGTACAGCAGTACAGAGATGATCTTGGAGAAGACAGATGGTAACCATTAGTAAAATGCAAGCTTCGTCTTGGATAACAATGTGTGAAAAGAAATCCAAGCTTGCTTTGCTTTGATTCCCTTTCAGAATCCTTGAAAAATCTTCTCAAAGGGTTGACAGTGCCCCTTTACCAAACAACGTTATTTTGTAGTTTTGCTTTGATGCAGCAAAATTTCCAGGATTATTGGCTTTCTACTTTGCTAAAAGAAATGGAATAGGAATATCATCTATGTGTTTATCCTCAAGTTTACCTTGAGATGAGCCACAAATGGCCCCTGCAGTTCCCTGGATACAAGCTCTGAATATTTCCTGGTAACTGCACTGGGACAGCATCTTCTCATCACCATGACAGTTTGTAGACTGAAAATGGAAGGGTAACAGCTCTGGACTGGAAGAACTCTGTCTTAGGGCTGTGCCAGTCTCACTATCCAAAAAGCAGAAAGTGCAGTGACTCCACAGAGAATAATAGGCTATGTTAATATATATATAGTTTCTCAATTTTCAAGAAAGTTAATTTCTCTTGAGAAAAACAAAGGTGGCTCACTCCAATGACATGTTCCTTACCTGTGCCCCAGTTGTTGGCATACCACACTGGCATCCAGGTTGGTCCACTCATCATCACAGATCAGCCCCCAGAGCCCATTATAGTATACTTCCACCCTGCCACTTTCTGTCAGTCGCACAGAATCTGTCAGAGCAAAGAGACCAAAGGAATCAGGTCAACAGAACATGCAAAAGGTTGCATAATGTCCTTCCCAAAGCAATCAGGCTTCTTTCTTTAGCTACCATGGAGTAGGGAGGACATTCCACAGGGCTTGGGAGGATATAGATTTATCACAGATTTTTTATCAATGTTTTCTATGCAATATGAGAAAAGGAACATCAGCTGACTGTTACAAAGGAAAATGATTGCTAGCTTGTTTCTATCAGTAATAAATCACACTTGAGAATTCTTAATAAGACCAAAGTTTTGTTTGTACTTGGCTTTTCCATGTTTATTTATTATATTTGTATCCCATGTCATCCCCTTCATGGATTACTGCCTTGTCCTGGTGAAGGGGCTTGTGTAACTCAATGAAGCTATGGGCCATGCCGTGCAGGGCCACCCAAGACGGACAGATCATAGCAGAGAGTTCTGACAAAACACGATACACTGGAGAAGGAAATGGCAACCCACTCCAGTATCTTTGCCATGAAAACCCCATGGACAGTACCAAAAGGCAAAAAGATATGATGCTGGAAGATGAGCCCCTCAGGTCGGAAGGCGTCCAATATGCTACTGGGGCAGAGGGCTAGTACTAGTAGCGCCAGAAACAATGAAGCGACTGGGCCAAAGCTGAAAGGACGCTCAGCTGTGGATGCATCTGGTGATGAAAGGAAAGTTCGATGCTGTAAAGATCTATTCTTCATAGGAACCTGGAATGTAAGATCCGTGAATCAAGACAAGCTGGACGTGGTCAAACAAGAGATGACAAGACTAAACATCGACATCTTAGGAGTCAGCAAACTAAAATGGACAGGAATGGGTGAATTTAATTCAGATGACCAGGTATTCTACTACGGGCAAGAATCCCTCAGAAGAAATGGAGTAGCCTTCATAGTCAATAAAAGAGTAGGAAAAGCAATACTGGGATACAACCCTCAAAATGACAGAATGATCTCAGTTCGAATCCAAGGCAAACCATTCAATATCACAGTAGTCCAAGTCTATGCCCCAACCACCAGTGCTGAAGAGGATGAAATTGACCAATTCTATGAAGCCCTATAGCACCTTATAGACCTAACACCAAAAAATGATGTCCTTATCATCATGGGGGATTGGAATGCTAAAGTAGGAAACCAAAAGATAACTGGAATAACAGGCAAGTTTGGCCTTGGAGTACAAAATGAAGCAAGGCACAACCTGATAGAATTCTGTCAAAAGAATACGATGGTCATAGCAAACACTCTTTTCCAACAACCCAAGAGATGGCTCTACACATGGACATCACCAGACGGTCAACACAGAAATCAGATTGACTATGTGCTCTGCAGCCAAAGATACAGAAGCTCTATACAGTCAGTAAAAACAAGACCAGGAGCTGACTGTGGCTCAGACCATGAGCTTCTCATTGCAAAATTTAGGCTTAAATTGAGGAAAGTAGGGAAAAGCACTAGGCCACTCAGGTATGAACTAAATCATATCCCTGATGAATATACAATAGAGGTGACAAATAGATTTAAGGATTAGATCTGATAGACAGAGTGCCTGAAGAACTATGGACGGAGGTTCACAACATTGTACAAGAGGTAGCAACTAAAACTATCCCAAAGAAAAAGAAATGCTAGAAAGCAAAATGGCTGTCTGAGGAAGCTTTGCAAATAGCTGAGGAAAGAAGAGAAGTGAAAGGCAAGGGAGAAAGAGAAAGATAACACCCAATTGAATGCAGAATTCCAGAGAATAGCTAGAAGAGATAAGAATGCCCTCTTAAATGAACAGTGCAAAGAAGAAAACAATAAAATAGGGAGGACCAGAGATCTCTTCAATAAAATTGAAGAGATGAAGGGAACATTTCATGCAAAGATGGGCATGATAAAGGACCAAAATGGCAGGGACCTAACAGAGGTAGAAGAGATTAAGAAGAAGTGGCAAAATTATACACAAGAACTATACAAGAATGAGCTTAGCATCCCTGATAACCACAATGGGGTGGTCACTGACCTCGAGCCAGACATCCTAGAATGTGAAGTAAAATGGGCCTTAGGAAATCTGAGCAACAACAAATCTGGTGAAGGTGACAGTATTCCAGCTGAGCTACTCAAAATCTTAAAAGACGATGCAGTAAAAGTGCTACACTCCATTTGCCAGCAAATTTGGAAAACTCAACAGTGGCCACAGGATTGGAAAAGATCAGTTTACATTCCAATTCCAAAGAAAGGCAATGCCAAAGAATGTTCCAACTATCGCAACATTGCACTCATTTCACATGCTAGTAAAGTTATGCTTAAAATCCTACAAGGTAGACTCCAGCAATATGTGGATCGAGAACTTCCAGAAGTAAAGGCAGGATTTTGAAGAAGCAGAGGAACTAGGGATCAAATTGCCAACATACGCTGGATCATGGAGAAAGCTAGGGAGTTCCAGAAAAACTTCTACTTCTGCTTCATTGACTATGCTAAAGCCTTTGATTGTGTGGATCACAACAAATTGTGGCAAGTTCTTAAAGAGATGGGAGTACCAGACCATCTTATTTGTCTCTTGAGAAACCTATATGTGGGCCAAGAAACAACAGTGAGAACTGGACATGGAACCACTGATTGGTTCAAAATTGGGAAAGGAGTCTGGCAAGGCTGTATACTGTCGCCCTGCCTATTTAACTTATATGCAGAGCACATCATGAGAAAGGCAGGGCTAGATGAATCAAAAGTTGGAATTAAGATTGCCGGGAGAAATATCAACAACCTAAGATATGCAGATGATACCACTCTAATGGCAGAAAGTGAAGAGCAACTAAAGAGCCTCTTGTTGTGGGTGAAGAAGGAGAGTGCAAAAGTTGGCTTGAAACTCAACATTAAGAAAACCAAGATCATGGCATCCGGCCCTCTCAATTCCTGGCAAATAGATGGGGAAGAAGTGGAGGTAGTGACAGATTTTAGTTTCCTGGGCTCCAAGATCACCGCAGACAGGGACTGCAGCCAAGAAATTAAAAGACGCTTGCTCCTGAGGGGGGGGAAGCCATGGCAAATCTAGGCAGCACACTAAAAAGCAGAGACATCACCCTGCCAACAAAAGTACGTATAGTCAAGGCTATGGTCTTCCCAGTTGCAATGTATGGCAGTGAAAGTTGGACCATAAGAAAGGCTGAGCACCAAAGAATTGAGGCCTTTGAACTATGGTGCTGGAGAAGACTCCTGCGAGTCCCTTGGACTGCAAGGCGATCAAACCGGTCAGTCCTAGAGGAGATCAACCCTGACTGCTCTTTAGAAGGCCAGATCCTAAAGCTAAAACTCAAATACTTTGGCCATCTAATGAGAAGGAAGGACTCACTGGAGAAGAGCCTAATGCTGGGAAAGATTGAGGGCAATAGAAGAAGGGGACGACAGAGAATGGGGTCGCTGGATGGAGTCACTGAAGCAGTAGGTGTGAGCTTAAATGGACTCCAGAAGATGGTAGAGGACAGGAAGGCCTGGAGGAACATAGTCCATGGGGTCGTGATGGGTTGGACTTTGCAACTAACAACAACAATCCCATGTCATTCAACCTTTTTGATGAATGAAATGAAAAGGTTGCACTGGAAAGAGAGTGGTTGTCAGGTCCACCAGAGGTTCTGGCATTCTTTGCATGCTTTCGCTTTTGCTATAACTGGTTGGGAATTAGGGAGGGGGATTGTCTTTGAAGAAGATAGAGACTCCTTCCCAGCTGGTTCCAGCCTTGTTTCCTGGACTGGACTGTTTAGGGGGGGTTGGTTTTGGGGAAAATGAAAGAATTGCTTTACTCTTTGTGTGAGATGTTCAGATTCCACCAGACTTCTCTGCATCTACTTTCTCTCAGTAAAAGTTCTTTTGATTAACCTCAATGGAATCAAGAATTTTACTTTCCTGAGGGACCAGCTGGGGCAGGTCCTTACATTAGACGGAATCTGAAAACTCGGTCAACCCAGAGAAGCCCTACTGTGGGGACCTCGCAAGCAATGTCAGCTCAAGAGAGTGATCAGGAAGAAACTGAATGCTGGGGGGAAGCCTCCACAAGGGCTCCCCCAGGTTGGACCTCTCTGAGTGAATGGAGGAGGTTGCCAGCCTGGGAGACACATCGAGACTCGGGTGGTCCATTGGCATTGGCAAGAAAGGTGGCCAGGAGGTGAAAGTCAAAGAAGTGACCCTCATCCAGGGCAGTTGAGACAGCCAACGACATGAATGGCAAGCAGAGATGGAAGAGCATGAGGACGAGGAGGAAGAAGGTGAGTGGGCCTGTCCACACTGATTTTCTGATGAAGCAAGCCATGTGTTTTATGATGGATGCCTTCCAGACCCTCACGTCATGTGGATCCCATGCCAAGATGACTGCTTGTGAGATTTGCCAAGCCCAAGAGGAAGAAGACATTGGGAGAACACCGCCACTAGACACCATGGCAGGAGTTTTGGCAACTCCAGATGGTGACACTGCAGCTGCAGCCGCAACCCAAAGGGAATCTGTCAGAGCTAATGCCCTGGGGGGGGGCTGGCACAGTGAAACACCCCAGTTCTCAGTGTGAGGTTCAATGGAAGCCCCCAATAGTTGGGATTCTTCCTGGCCCACATGTTAACCTACATGCAAGAATATGGACCAGAGATCCCTACTGTGGGTGCCAAAGTGACGAGTGTCACCTTGGCACTGGGAGGGGCCATGGTGTGCTGGATGGTGACACTCCACAATGCAAACACGCACAAGCTGAGAAACTTTGACTGCTTCATGATGGAACTCCACTGTCAGTTCGAGGATCCCTTAGCTAACCGCAAAGCGAGGACTGCATCAAAACCACGAGGCAAGGCCTCCAAGCCATGGCAGAGTACACTAAGTAGTTTCATGATCTGGAATGCTGACTCAATGGCTGGTTGGAGGACATCCTTATCAACTGCTTCAAAGATGGATTGAACGACGACCTGTACAACTCTTGTGTCTCAAGGGGTCCCCCTACAACCCTCCATGATTATCCTGTCTTAGCTGAGGAGGTAGAATTTGACGAGGCATAAAACAAATACCACACAGCACAGCCATGGAAGAAATCAACCCTGAGAATAGGGACCTGGTCAAACCGCAAGCCCCACAGGCTCACTCCACTGCCTGTTTAAAATGCGGCCAAGAAGGGCACAGGGTGGCTGAGTGCAAAACCAATCATTTGACCAAGAAAGTGAACCTCAGCCCTGTGGGAAAAGCCATCAAAGCACCACTGCGAGCCAGAGAAACTGCTCCAAAGGGAGTAGAGGTCGTTGTGTTCACCCCATCGCCAAAACAGGCTGAGGGAACTCTGACCCCACCAACCGACAGCCAGGGGTTGACCAACACTGACTCCAGTGATGACTCCCTGGTAAGTGGCCCGATCATGCCTGTAACAATCCCCTAGAACTGAGTTTTTCATAGTCTGGGCTAAAAGCCAACTTAAGGGCTTTGTTAGACTCAGGCTGCACAAGGTGCCTAGTAAACCCAGCACTGGACAAGAAACTGGGGATCCAACTAAAGTGGCTAAAAATCCCAATTGGCTAGATGGTTCGGTAGCAGAAGGCATCCTGGTAACATTCATCACAGAGCCCATAGAAATGCGAATGGGGGCCCATTCAGAGACTTTGAGCTTTATAGTGGCATCTGGGATGAAACGGCCCCTGGTACTAAGGTTAGCTTGGCTAAAGAAGTGGAACCCCTACATGAATCCAAACAGGTCACCCCTTCATCTATGCATAGATTATAAAGGGCTTAATGCGGTGTGTGTATATAACGTCTACCCCCTAACCCTAATAAAAGACATGTTAGCTCACTTGGCTAAGGGCAGAATATTTATTAAGCTGGACTTGTGGGAGGCTTACTACCGTGTGAGAATAAGGGAAGGGGATGAATGGAAAACCACTTTCAATTGCCCGCTGTGTTGTTTCCAGTTCAAGGTACTCTCTTTTGGGCTACAGGGACTCCTGCTATGTTCACACAATTAATCAACAAAGTTTTGCATGAGCACTTGTACAAGGGGGTGCTAGGGTACCTGCTGACATTTTGATTTATACTGAAACAAAAGCAGAGCTCATGAAGCTAGTGAGGGTGGTCCTGCACAGACTACAAGCTGCCAAACTATATGCCAAACTCTCTAAATGTGAATTCCACCAAAGCAAACTAGACTACTTGGGCTATTACATCTCACATGAGGGAATTGCGATGGACCCTCAGAAGGTCAAAACTTCTGGGTTTTGCTAACTTTTACTGACAATTCATTCCATTGTTTGCCTAAATAGCCCTCCCCATTATGAACGTCTTTAAGACCAAAGGAGGGACAAGACTAAACCCAGTCAACCTCTAAAATGGACAAGAGAATGCCAATCAGCGTTTGAGAAGCTCAAACAATTGTTTTCAGCTGAACCTGTTCTAAAGCACCCTGATCTGAGAGCTCCATTTGTCATTCAAGCAGATGCTAGCAACGTAGCTGTAGGCGCTGTGCTGTTATAGTAAAATGAGAGTGGCCAGCTGCAACTATGTGCTTACATCGCTAGGAAACTATCAGAGACTGAGCAAAGGTGGACCATGTTGGAGAAGGAGGCATATCCAGTGCACTGGGCACTCTTGACTTGGAGGCACTTCCTGGAAGGGAGCAAAATATCTTTTGAAGTGTGGACCAATCACAAAAATCTCCAAAGCAAGTGTGATGAGCACAATTTTTTAACCACTTCAACTTCATGTTGCGCTACCTCCCAGAGGGGAAAAACTTCTTAGCCAATGCACTATCGTGTATGCCTCATTACAAATGCCCAAAAGCAGAAGTGGTCAAACTAGTACTCCCATCCCACCAATTAGCCGGCCAAATGACTACATGAACGCAAGCGAAGGGGAGGTCGCCAATAGAGAATGAAGTGGCTGCAGCTCTTAAGGCCGTGCTGAAAGAAGACCCATGGTTTCAAAGTCATGCAAATGTCTGCTCGATCCAGGATAGACTAGCTTGGGTAGGGGGTAAGCTTTATGTACCAGAAGCTCAAAGATGGATCATTTTTGAGAAAAGCCACAATTCCAAAGTGGCAGGACATTTTTGTTTTGGAAAGACTTTACACCTGATAAAAAGACAATTTGGGGCGGCCATTCCTCAAAAAGGACATTGAAAACTATGTGGCAAGCTGCCCTGTCTGTGCCTCAGCCAAATGAAGACAAGCAAAAACCCTGATCCTTCAGATCATGTTGTTGTTGTTGTTGTTGTTAGCTGCAAAGTCGTGTCCAACCCATCGTGACCCCATGGACAACATTTCTCCAGGCCTTTCTGTCCTCTACCATCTTCTGGTATATGTTCTGTCTAACACTAAATGTCTTCTGTTTAGATTTCTGGTATTCTAATCTCCATTCCAGAAAACTTGAATTCTTAATCTGGATGCAAGCCTGATTTAAATCAAGTTGCTCCTTCTATTTTTTTAAACATTCTTAACATTTTTTTTCCCTTTAAGGCCTCATTTTACAGTCATTAACACCACCCCAAATTTCGCCTGTGATGCTTACCCTGGCTACAATCACAGTTTGCCCAGCCAGTTGCTCCTGAAGTGAGCTGGTAGAAGCACCAAGGCGTGGGCCCCCCATCTGGATTCCTGCAGTAGTTGTGGTTTCCTAGTCCCCGATTTGGATACTGCTGGATGTAATCAGGGAAATCTGACCAGTTTAAGCAAACTGACCCAGAGACAGTTGTAGTGAGGCTTCCATTATAGTATCCAGAAGGCTCCATGTCACAAAAAGCAAATGCTGAAAGCGGAAGAAAATGTTCGTGTTTAGTTTGATTATCAGCTTGCATAGTATCTCTAATGATAAGCTATTTATTATCCTTTGTTTTCCTCTGAAAGTAGTGCTGAACCAGAAAACAGCCATCTTTTTTCTGATAGGATTTTATTAGGCAAAACAGAGGAACCTGCAATCTTTCTCTCTCTCCTGCCTCCCTCCCTTCTTCTGGTTAAGCCTGATTTGGAAGATTAAAAGCAACAAGGTCTTTACAAATGACTGTCCTGACATGGAAAAGCCATGATAGGATATTGCTGCAGAATTGTCATTTAGGATATGTTGCATTTTGTCATTGGACAAGTGCATGTATTTCTAAGACATTAGGCATTATGGACTGTTAAATTCCTTGATCTGAATACTTTATATAAATGGGTGTTTGTTTTATTAAATTTTATATGACGAGGGGTCAGTGGAGAGCAGTGAGGTTTGGCAAGTTTCTAGTATTCATTTAGTATGCTTCCCTCAATACCCAAAGTGGTAAAAGAGGAGGAGGAGGAGGAGGAGGAGGAGGAGGAATGATACATTGACACCAGTTTGGTCTTTGGGTTAAAATAGGTCCCTCATTCTAGCTTCGTATTTGCTTGAAGACTGAATTAGAAATTTCAGGATGCTGAATCTTGGTCTCAATACAAGACTGTCATCATACATCACACAAAACCCAGACATTTTGATGACACAGTTATAGAGCCATTTAATGGAAAATGATCTTCAATAATATAGAAATAATATATTTATCTGATAATAATAGAAATTTCATCACTTAGATTCTTACCTGCGTTCTGCAATTGATTCTGATTGGGCTGGGATCCTAAGACAGACTGAGGTTGGATAAGGCAGAAGAAAGAACAAAAGCAAACAGATTATTTTTTTACATAAAAATTGAGCTGATGACCAAAATTTCTCTTAAAAGAGTGCTTTTTATATAGCACAGAGGATGTAGAGTTTCTGACTCTAGAAAACCCACTATGGCTCAAGCTTTACCTCATTGAAGGGTTGGCTGAGACTCAGCTGAGATCCTGAACACCAAGTACAATTCTTGTATTGATGTAACTGATGTGTTAACCCCTCCTTGAGCTGTTTTTGAGGTAATTTACAAGAGTGAGTTGCTGTCCAAAATATGTCTTTGAACACTTAGAGCTTGTACAAAAGCCTCCAGGACATCTTAAAGAGAGAGAGATGAGCCTGTACAACATGATTTCTCAAAACCACCAATTAAAATGTTGTTATTTAATTGCAGGGGTTTCCACAGGGAAGGGTCAAAGAGTGAAGATTGGCCCACACACATACCTGTGCCTCCATTTATAACCTCCAAAATGAAGAGAATTAAAAGATTCTAAAAGATCTGGCTTCTGGTTCCAGATTTCAGCACAGCCAGACACGTGAGGGAATGCTCCCCATGTCGTCTGGATTTCTTCATCTCTGGCTGATTTGTCATATCTTGCCTTGAATATTTGTCTCTTAAGCCGTAAATTTTCTGGGACACCTTGTATCACAGAGGGCTCGAGCAATTTATTTGCCACTAGTAAGGAAGTCTTTAGTCTCCTTGACATCAGTCTCTGTGCTGGACTACTGTCCATGCCCTTGGTTGGAGTATTTCTCCAATGTTGAATGGCCTTCCATGGGTCTTTATCATCACTTTATGAGCTTTCTTGCATAAATTCTTAACAATCTTCACAGCTGAGTCAGTTTTGCAATTAGCTTGTGGATGATGTGGTGAGGAAACCACATGCTCAAATTCCCACTCAGTGGCAAATTTCCTAAATTTTAGGCTTGCAAACTGAGGGCCATTATTAGAGATCACTTTATCTGGTTGCCCATGATGTGCAAACTGAGCCTTGCTTCTCTTAATGGTGGTTTCAGCAGACAAGTCAGGAAGAAATTCAATTTCCCAAAAGTCTGAATAATGCTAAACTAATATCAGGTACTCTTTTCCTGCGCAGTTGAACAAATCTATACTGACGATCTGCCAAGGATGTGAAGGTATCTCATGTGACATCATGGTTTCTTTTTGTGACAAATGTGCATATACATTGCAAGTGGGACAATTGCTAACGAAGTCTTTGATTTCACCTTGCATGTTAGGCCAGTAAAGAGTATTACGAGCTTGTCTATAGCATCCCTCACCCGCAATGTGGCTTGAGTGTACGTGCAATAACATCTCTGCTCTCAGAGACTTTGGCACTATGACTCTTGGACTCTTGTACAAGATATCATCTTGTATGCTGATCTCCCCTCTGAAGGACCAATATTCCCTCACAATTTCAGGAACTGCCTCCTTCTCATCTGGCCACCAATTCATAACAATAACCTTCAGTGCCTGTAAAGATGCATCAGGATCTGTGCGCTGCTTGAGCTGACATAGCCACTGATTTGTGATGTTAACATGGTTTGTTTGACTTCAGCAAAGAGGGTTTGTTCCTGTTGCAACAGTGTATGTTGCTTGTGCTCTCCTCCAGATGTCGCCTGATCTGATGTAGCCCTGCTCAGGGTATCACTGATATACATTTCATATCCTGACTTGTAGACAACATTGAGGTTGTAATGCTGCAATGTAAGCAGCATGCTTGCAAACACTTGGGAGCACACAAAAGGGGTTCCTTGAATATGGCTATTAGAGGCTTGTGATCATTTTCAGCTGTGATTATATCTCAGACATAAAGATAAGGATGGAAACTCTGGCAGGAAAATAGGAATTTTGTTTCCTTCTAGGAAATGCTTCCAGGTGAGGAGTGCCAACCTCACTGCGTATGCCTCCTTCTCCCATACTTCCCACCTTTGTTCTGTTTCGGTGAGCTTTCTGGAGGTGTATGCACAGGATTGCAGCACCCCCTGGTCATTTTCTTGTAGTAACACGGCCCCCACTGCCACATCACTAGTGTCTGCCTGAATTAAAAATGGTTTGTTGGTACTGGGGTACCGCAGAATGGTCTCAGCCAAAAACAGCCTTTTTAGTCTTTCGAATGCGGCTTGGCATTCCACTGTCCACTTCACTGGGTGGCTGGTTTTAGGGTTGCCCTCCCCTTTGGTTTTTAATAAGTTTGTGATTGGCATGGCTATTTGGGCGAAAGAGGGAATAAATTGGCGGTAAAAGTTGGCAAACCCCAGGAAGCTCTGTAACTGCTTTCTTGTGCAGGGTGGTGCCCACTCCAACACTTGTCGGACCTTTTTTGGGTTCATTTCTATGCCTTGGGGGGAAATGCAATACCCCAGGTAATCTATTTTCTCATTGTGGAATTCACATTTTGATAGTTTGGCATATAGGTGAGCAGCCCGTAGTTTATTTAAGACTGCTCTAACCAACTTCACATGCTCCTCCATAGTCTCTGTGCATATGAGGATGTCATCCAGGTACATCCTTACATAGGTGCTCCTGTAGCACATCATTTATTAGCTGCATGAAAATTGCTGGGGCCCCTTGCAGTCCAAAAGGCAGAACCCTGAATTGGGTTCTAGGGAGCAATTGCCCTAGGGAGCAATTAAAAGCAGTTTTCCATTCATCCCCCTCTTTGATCCTAAAGCAGTAGTAAGCTTCCCTCAAGTCTGATGTCAACGCTGCAAACATTGGATGTTTTTGCTCTGACAACATAAGAGGCAGCCTTTTGCTTTAAACTGCTTCGCTATGAATCACTGAAGGGGGGGAATGTTAACCGGATGTTTTGATAAGATAAAAAATAGCACACAACAGAAAGGAAGTGAAACTTCATATGTTAAACTAATTAGATAATGTGATTTATGACGTGTAATTAAGGGAGGGAATTGTGCATGATATGATGTGCTTAGAGGAGGAAATTTCAGATTCTGGCATCCATCAATGAGTGCCGATGCTTCATTCTCATTATTATAGACTTTTTAGAAAAACAATGCCTGAATATTGTTTGAGTTGTCTCATTAATCGGAACCATGACATCTAGTTTAGTGAAGATCTTTCCTTTCGACAGGTGAGACAGCATGCCTTTCATGAGGGGGAGAGGGTATAGATTGCTTTTGCTTACGGCATTCAGGGCCCTATAGTCTATGCAGAGACAAAGAGTTCCATCCTTTTTCTCTCGGAATAGGACCAGAACAGAGAAGTTGATACCAGGCACACTAAACAGGATCTGAGGGTTTCGCGCTCAGATCGATAGGTTAAAGTGTCCCAAGCAAAACCCCACCCCATAGTTCATCCGGTCAGTTCAAATGACCCAATCCCCAGGTGTTAGGTTCCTCTTGGGAAAAGGGAGATAACCTCAGGCCGTCTCCATCTGTAGCTGCAATGTTTTGGTGGCTCTTCACACCTTCTCCTGGGAACGCAGAAATAAACCAGTTGCCGGAAGTTATATTCCATTCTTCCCCTCCCTTTGCTAGCTGACATTAATGGATGAGAAAGTTCACAGAAGAATAATGCAGGAAAGCAAAGTGTTACATTGTAGCCATAGCAGAAGTGAAAGCAATAACCCTCAAGCACTCCCCCCTCCCCCCCAGGAGTATGGCAGAATCCAGGAAGAGGAGAGAGTGAGATTCGGGCCAGGATGAAAAGAAAGAAAGAAAGGATTGGATTGGGGGGGAAGGATAAAGGAGCCTATAGATATGGGTTCTGACAAATGTATAACACTGAAAACCACTTAACATTACTTTTTCATTATTGCTGGCACAATTATTATTTTGATTAAAATATAAAAATATACTGCATATTTAAAAATCATTAAGTACACATATTCAAGTTCTGACATTCCTCCTTCATTAACTTTGCCCATTCACTTGCAACATCTGCTCTGGATTACAAAGGAAACAGGAAAGGACATCCTCATGTATTTTTTACACATATACACAAAGACATAGTGCCTACAAATATTCTGTCCTCTCTTGTGCTATCACAGAATTTTCCCCCCCTAAATTCTGAATATGTAAATTGAACAGAGTGCCAAGGTACAAAACTACCTTCAAAAGCTACAAATGTAATATCTTTAAATTCCAGCCTTAAGAAAAAATAAAAATATTTATTTAAAAAAATCTCAGATCATCTTGATGCTTATGAGAAGGAACAGATGTGGGCTGATATCAAATCTATTTCTCAATTCTATAGAAATGAAGTGCTACAGAACATCAATCCTTACTGAGATTTGCATGACTAATTTGCTTTTTTTTTGTCCAAATTGGATTACTCACATTCAAGCAAAGAAAGAAATATAAAAGTAAGGATGTTGGTGTCATCTGGACACTCCATGAAATTGATCTAAACAAGTATGTATGCTGCATATTAAAAGATCCGTCTGGAAGCAGCTGAAAAGGTGGAAAGGGATTTATGACTTGGTTGGAGAGCCCCTCTGATCTTGCTTTCTTAAGAAGTCAGTGTTTTTCTTTTTGGAAATCTTCATAACATATTTTAAATAAAAAGTGTGAATCTTGTAGGCTCTTTGTCATTAAAGGGATTAAGCAGTAGGAAGATGTTGTTAAAAGAATACTGAATTTTGCAATTTATTTGTCTGTAAACATGTGGAGGCTGACAAGGTTGTAAGGACTCATTCTTAGCCTTTTCCTTTAACAGATCACTAAACTGTCATCACACATTTTTTTGAGAACCAGCACATGTGGAAGGGATCAGGAAGATGGTATCTGTGAGCAAGATGCATCTGCAAACTACCGGTAACTGCTTTTACATGGTTAAAATCTCAAAGAAACATCAAATTATTTGTTTTTCTTGCTGCTAGATATCTTGTGCTAGATATATATATATATATATATAACATTATTAAGAGTTATTAAGAGTTAGAAGGAGAGACAGTCTGGTGTAGTGGTTAAAGCATCAGACTAGAAACTGGTAGACTATAGGTTCTAGTCCCATTTCAAGCACAAGACCAGCTGGGTGACCTGGACCATCTCTCTAGGGAGAAGACAAGCACAAATTACTGCCAAAAATGTGCTCAAGAAAACTGCAGGGATAGTTGAAGAAGTTACCCATAATCAAGATAGACTCAAAAGCGTAAAATGGTGGAAATAACATCAGAAATCAACTTAGACATATTGGAAATGACCAGGCTGAGCCTGAGAGTGGGGTCAAATGCATCATCAGTCTGGAGTTGCTCTGCTCCCACAAGTCTCCAGTTCCTCTTGAATTCCACTGACTCTTATCCTAGCATCAATTTGCCTTGATTGTTAGTAGATTAGATTCTTCTGCTACCTTCTATAGGTAGCATGAAATAAACTTGAAGTGCCTTGAACTTTGAACTTGTGGCTGACAAGACCAATCTTTCTCAGTGCCAAGACATCATAACCCCAATGATATCTACTACAGCACTCCCAACTGATGGCCATTTGGCAAAAGCCATTGTCAACCAAATCTCATCATTATTGTAATAGATTCTTCCTGATGTCTAGCTCAAATCTCCTTCCTTTTAATTTAGACCCACTACTTGTCTTCTCTTCTGGAATAACAAAGTCAATCTGACATTTCCCATCTTCTTTTCTAGAATTTCACGAAGTCTATCCAATGTTTTGTAGGTATGTTAAGATATTAAAATCTGCACCTTTTGCCAGCACTACACTCACTGCCCACAGGTGGTAACTATTGTGGAACGGTGATCCCGTATATTGGGTGAAGCTGCAACACATGCTTTACCGTAACTATTAGCATAGACCTAATAATGCATGGTTGCTTGCCATATTCATGTGCTTTCACTAACTATCAGTAAATAAAAGTAAACTCTGGCTATTGAACCATTTAAAAAAATCTGTACAACATGGAAGTACAGTAGGTAGATATCTCCTAAAAAGTGGTCAAATATAGAAACTCATTTCTCTTTATAGAAGAAGAAAGAAGATGATTAATAAACCACACTATTCTCATGATGAATGCTTAATGTTGACATTTGTTTTACACAGTGCAGTATTAATATATCTAGACAAAATAACAAGAATAGATCAGAAAATGAATACAGTATGTTTGCTAGTTCTCCTTCAACAAAAAATACAGAATTATTTCAGGGTTTGGGTTAGTGATCGGATTCTCAAGAATGGTACATTGCAGGATAAAGGAGTGCGCACTATAAATGGCTAAATAGGATCTTTGTCCAAAGATAGCTTCCAAGACAAGTGAGGAAACAATATGCAAAGATGGCTTAATTGCTTGCATTTTTAATCCTCTTCCAGTCTCTTCCTGTCAACAGGCTGAAGTCTATGTACCTGATAGTATGTTTAATTTTATCTTCACAAGAACCTGTGAAATAGGGTGAGTTAAGAGAAGATGAATGACCCAAAGCCACCTGCTGAACTATAGTCAGTTGGGGGCTTAAATTTCCATTTTCTTATCCAAGCCCAACACTTTGACCAATGTTTACACTCTACTGGCTATGTTAGTTAGTTAGACCAAACAAGCGAGAAGGCTTTTTTTTGGGAAGAGGGGACATAGAATTTTGCCCATTTTCTTTTGGAATACATTGCAACATCTTTGCAATTAACTCTAAGTGAGCCATTGCAGTCATAGAGATTGTGCTTTGCATTTAGATTTTATAGTGAAGTTTCCATGCCCTGAAATACCATTAAAGAAATGAATGTCTTACAGCACTTAAAAGTTATTAAAAATTAAGTTATATAAGGTTATCAAATTAAAAAAGTTATGTAAAGTTATCAAATATTGGTAGTTGCTACCAAGAAGGAAAAAGATTTAAGTCCTTGGAAGACTGGTCTTTAAAGCATCACAAAACCTTTTATTATTTCTGATGCAGCAAATTACTGTAATATTTTATCTTTACTAATTCTAAGGCAGGTGGGTGTGAGCAATGCTTTCAGCTTAAATCAAGTCTTGCAATCTCTTAAATTTGGAACTTTAAGCACTCTTTCATTGGAGTTTATTTCAGTAAATCATCCTCAATTTATTGCGATTATTGTGGCAGTTTATTTTCAATGCCCACTGCCAGGGGCTGCCCTTTGCTTGACCTGCTGGGATCTCTGCTCATTGACTGCATCACTGACTTAATGGGAAGATGGGCAAAAGGACAGAGATATTCAACGACACCTCCAGACTTAGGATGGGGGGGGGAGAATTATTTTAAACTTAGAAATGCCTGAGTAATTCTATTTCTCCAGCATATCTCATGTGAATGCATTGTTAGCTAATCATCTGAATCAAGATTGCCTGTAGAAATCATCTAAAGCACATCAATACAGCAACTTGCACAAAGAGTCAGTTACAAAGCATAGAAGAGACTGGCAGCCTATCTGCACTCAGCATTCAGAGCGGAGAGGCTGCATCAAATGAGGGAGTTGCTACTGAGGAAGTCATTCCATAGTATAGCCTGTTCTAGATGCAGTAATTCAGCATTGCTGGGAAAGAACACCCTTTTTTGCACCTTTTTCTCCTCCTGCATGCATAGGAGAAAACATAAGGAGGAAAGTTTGGTATCTTTTCAAATGCTGGCATTATGTTATTATAAGTGTTCAGACTACGTGCTTGGCTAATCAATCAAGATTGGAGACAAAAGAATCTGCCACCTATGTGGAACATGAAGAACGTATTTTGCAAACCTGACTGTGCAAATTTATTTCTAATGTTTGCTTTGTTCTCATGATGTAAAATTAATCTGTAACTCTTCCAATGCCACAGATCTATTAGCAAGCTTTTCTATAACCTCAGGATGCCCAGATAGGCTAAATAATATTCCGCCAGACACCGTGAGCTGATCAATATAACATTAAACAGCTAAATGATTGCTGGCAAACGAAAGCTCCATCTCCTACCTGCCCAGATTCAAACCACAGCAGTGAGAGGAACACTTGGGGGAGCACCATCCTTCCGCTGTCCGAGAGCTGATTCTTCATGCTGGCACTTTTCGCTGCTGTCTCTGACTGAATTTATCACTGGCCTCCTGTGCTGCTATTCCCCTCCCTTCACTTTCATAGGGGCTCAGAGGCTCCTGTCATTTTCATGCAAGGAACAAAACTCACAGCAGCCCCATTAAAGGCGTACTTCTCTTACTTAGTCTTTGTTGCTTTAGCTTTTCCTCCTCCAACAAAAAATGATAGAGTGGAACTGAGCTCCCGAGTCTGCTTTGTGTGAGGGACTAAAGAAAGCAAAATTCTTTTCCAGCTTCTTCTGCACTTCTTTTTTTTTTGTCACTATTCAGCCTTTTAGCTCATCTGTTCTTCCTAAGAGAGGCTTTCCCTTGGGCATTGTATATGCCCAATTCTCATAGATCTCTGCCTTCCAAGCTGGATTAGTCAGTGACTCATTGCAAAACAAATCCAGCTTTTATAAGAGACTTGAGATATCCTGGTTGCCTTAGAGAAAATCTCCCTCAAGATAGCTGTTAATTCAAGCATAGATAATTCAGATAAAGGGACGCGGTGGCTCAGTGGGTTAGGATGCTGAGCTTGTTGATTAGAAGATTGGCAGTTTGGCAGGTCGAATCCCGAGTGCCGTGTAACAGAGTGAGCGCCTGTTACTCATCCCAGCTTCTGCCAACCTAGCAGTTCGAAAGCACGTAAAAATGCAAGTAGAAAAATAGGGACCACTACGGTGGGAAGGTAACAGTGTTCCGTGCGCCTTTGGCGTCTAGTCATGCCTGCCACATGACCACGGAGACGTCCTCGGACAAACGTTGGCTCTTCGGCTTTGAAACAGAGATGAGCACCAGCCCCTAGAGTCGGAAACGACTAGCACGCATGTGCGGGGGAACCTTTACCTTTACCTTTATGATTTAGCATGAATCATATTTTTCATGGCTAGCAGGGGAAAATTTTAATTTAGATCATTAATTCAGAGTAAATTAATAAATTAGCCTAATTAAAAAAATTCCTGCCAGTTATGAAAAATATATTTTATACACTGCATTAAAACTGGGTCTTAAGAATATCCATAATGGGTTTCAAAGGAAGTTAAATGCTTGTGCCTGCTACCTTAGAAATCAGGTTATATCTCCTTTGAGGAGCAACTTGGCAAAAATGTTTGCTTTCTGTAGCCATTCCATGAATTTGAAAATGGGGGAAAGAGATGATTCCTATTCATTACAGAGTTAAAATGATCTATAGCCAAGAACATTCCTTTTTTAAACAAAAAGATATATACTTGTGGATAATGACAAGGGGACAGTTAAGTCTTTTTGCCAACAGTTAACAGCAAAATCCTTTGGAAATAGGATACATGCCTTTTACTGGAATGTGAATCACAGGAAAAACATTTATTTTACAGCCACAAAATTGCTGAGAGGCTCCTTCCCAAATACATCCAGTATATGTTTCAGATAACATGTGGATGTTTCTGTCAAGTGGGGAAGAGGGGCTTCTGGCTTTGTAAATGTGAATTCTGTATGCCTAGGATTGTAATCTCAATGATTGTGTGAACTTGGAAGTCACTCTATTCTCCAGATACTAAGAAACAGCAACGGGGATGCTAAATCAAGCTGATGATAGGTAATGTCATAGCTTAAGAGCTTCTAATATTTTCCACTCTCATTGGTTGTTCACCAGGCTGAATGAGCAACATATTTGCATAGAATTGCAAAGGTGTTGTTATCCACAACAACACACTATTAAGCCTTGAAGTAGAGGGCATGAGGTATTAAGAGTTGGCCTGCTCTAGGAAGGACCATAACTTAAGAGAAAGGGGAATATTCATATCTCTGAGGCTAGACAAATGGAGGCTGTGGCTGGAACTGTGTCTTTGCCCAACTCTGGATATGAGAGTAAATCCTATTTCAAATGCTGCCATTTACCAATATCTGAGTTTTGGATTTATTGAATATAGTATATAGACTGATTATGTGTCACCAAGTCATTTTCAACCTCAGATTTTCTCCATGATGATCCATCCCTGTTCTTTCAATTCTCCCAATGGTGCACTCATTGCTACTGTAACCTTGCTTCTGCTCATCCTCTTTCTTTCTAACTTTCCCAGCATAAGAGTCTTTGCATAATGTGTCCAATGTAGAACAATTTGAGCCTTGTCATTTGTGCCTTGCATGAGAAATCTGGGGTTTTTTTTCCTGATCCATGGCTGCCCACACTATTCTCCAGTCTTTGCCAACACCAAAGTTGAGTATACTGTATAGCAAAATTTATTTTCTCATACGAGGATAGCATCATGATTTACAATCATGGGTTGATGACACCTATTTGCTCTGTGCCTATGAAAGGCTGACCAATTCTACTGACCAAATGAACACAGACCAATATTTACTACCTATGATCAAGATTTATTGCAGTGCTTGAGATTTTACAATGTACAATATGCTCTTGTGTATTCTTTCCTTTTGTTTCTACACACGTTTTTTAAAAGGCAAAATGTTAGGCTTTTCAACTATTATTACCATTTTTTTCTTATTGTATACTATTCTCTTTAGAACTTTGCAGTATTTTTATTATTTGAAATGGTAAAATAAATATATATGAAAATATGTATTACAAGAAAAAAACATACCCGTAGAAGTGGAAAAAAATCATGAGATATTTTCCCCCCCTTCTAGAGTAGTCTTACATAGTTTATTTTCTTAATGAAAACAGACCATGGGACCCAACCTGGCTCTAACCTACCACTTTTGGCCTCATTGAGCACTTCTTTTTGCAACCATAGATCAGAGGTCTATCAAGCTTCATCTCCATTTCTGACAGCAGTTTTCTTGATCTTCCCTCAAAATAGAGACATCTGGGGTGACTCCCCAGGACCATAAAGGTGTCCTACAAGCCTTTTTTCCTAATGTCCAAAACAAAGAAATAAAGCTAGACTATCTGGATTATCTCATTTGGACAATTCTCCACTGGTGTTTAATTTGGTAAAAAGTAATATTGTTGTGGCCAGTACTCACCACTTTCTACCATGACACACAGATCATGAGATGCCTATTATAGTAAACATGCATTTGGCTTGGAATAGGTACTAGGATACAATGTAAAGATCTTAAGATCTGGATATTATTTTAAAAAAAGGTAAAGGTAAAGGTTCGTCCGCACATGCGTCGTTTCCAACTCTAATTGGAAGCCCATCTAAGCTCTAAGCTCATCTCCATTTCAAAGCCGAAGAGCCAGCGCTTGTCCGAGGACGTCTCCGTGGTCAGGTGGCCGGCATGACTAGATACCAAAGGAGCACGGAACGCTGTTACCTTCCCACCAGTGGTCCCTATTTTTCTAGTTGCATTCTTATGTGCTTTCAAACTGCTAGGTTGGCAGAAGCTGGGACGAGTAACAGGCGCTCACTCTGTTACGCGGCACTCGGGATTCGACCTGCCAAACTGCCAAACATCTGATCGACGAGCTCAGCTTCCTAACCCACTGAGCCACCACGTCCCTCTGGATATTATTAGGGAGTCAAAGTACCTCTGTTCTCAAAGCCTCATCCCATAAATGTCAAGGCACTCATAGGACAGCAATGGGTAGTTTTTGGAAGCAGGACTTCAAAGAGCTCCTAGTTAAGAGTACTTTTAAGTGAAAGCTCCTTGGGGACTGGGTTCAACTGACCGTCTCATTCTCTCTGAGAAAAACAAAGAGACAACCATGTTTTAGAGAAGTGCTGCTCCCAAGAAAGTTCCAGAAGAGAGAGGAGAGACTATCATGGATAAGCAGACCTACTAATCTTCATCTAGTAGGCCAGAACAACTGTTTTAGCCAGGTTTAAGAGAGAAACTTGCTCCATTAGCAAGAACTTGACTATACACGAAAAACTACTTATTTAAATTTTAGTATGTATGTAGCATGTTTCATTATAAGATTTTATTTCATGCAAGACTCAACATGACAATAACTGTACAATCATAAAGAACTTTTATGTTTGAAGAATCTTCACATCAGAGAAAATGTAAGCTTTTTAGACAAAGTCTAAAATAATTATTCAGAAATAATTCTAAAGATTATTTCTCCTCAGTTTTAACAAGCAAGGCTGGGGGGAGTTTTCCAACGATGATCTAATGTTAGGTTTTAATAACCAGATATTTTCAGAAACAATTTTTGTTAATAATGTGTAATATTTGGGTATCGTCCAAGTAATTTGTTGACTTGTTGTGAATTGAGAGTTCCTGAAGATTCTTCTGGACTTATCTCCTTTTTCTTGGTCTGAAAAAGAGCACAAATAATTTTATGCAGTTATTGAACTGCAATGCAAATTCTCAGTGATTTTTCCAATGTTATGGACCCCAATCTCTAAATCAGGGCTTTTCAACCTTATCACTTTTAGGATATGGCAACATCCGAGTACCACCAGTCACCTAGCAAGGTGTCAAAAACTTGACCAAAAAAAAAAAAAGAAAAGAAAAAAGCGATGAAGTACAGGTAGTCCTTGACTTACAACAGCTCGCTTAATGACTGTTTGAAGTTACAATGGCACTGAAAAAAGTGCCCCCCAAGCCACAGGCGAGCAACACACCTGCCTGCCCACCTGGCGGTGCTCTTCCTCCTGTCTGAGGTTTTCATTGTTGTGAACATTTCTATTGAGGATTGGCAGCAGGGGTGGGGTGGGGTGGGTGTTTGATTTTTATTCCCCCCGTCTGCTGGGTGGCTGCAGCAGTTTTGGTCACTTCACATGACCCTGGGACACTGTGACCATCATAAATATGAATCAGTTGCCAAGCATCTGAATGTAAATCACAAGACCCTGGAGATGCTGCAACATTCCAGCTGGAGCCTGGTGCTGATCCTGGCTCTTCCGCTGAGCACTGACAGCCCCAAAGAAGCTCTGACCCTGGCACTTCCGCTGAGCCCTGACAACCCTGCATCTCCAGCCATCTCTCGCTCAGGCTTGTGCAGTGCTGCCATTTCCCTCCCCCACTACCACTTTTCTAGGATGGTTGTGTACCACCTGCCAGGTGCCAATGTACCACAGGTGGTACCCGTACCACTGGTTGAAAAGCCCTGCTCTAAATGACTAGAGTCAGTTTTGGCAAATGGAACTGGTATTGTCAAAAGTCTGTTATTCCCCATTTATTCCTCAAACTAACTATAACAATTAACTTTAAGACAAATGCAGAGTAGTTGAATTTTTAAAATGTATTCCTAGGAATATGAGAAAAATATATTATTTTGATCACACTTTGTGACTAGTTTGGTCTTATCCTGCTAGTTGTTTTTTAAGAATATATTTTCTACAAATAAATGTAACTGAAAAAACAGAATTGGCAATATGACTTTTAAGATATGTTCAACATAAGCTATTTTGATTTGATGCAGCTAGCTCATACTTTCTATAACCACAAGGAAAACAATGAGAAGCAAATATGTAATGTATGGACCATTTAAACTATTATTTTTCTTTAAATGTTTCCTTTTTTACAAAGCCTCGTGACTACTTACAATTTTATGATTTAATGAACCATGGGAATGCGACTGTTTTATAACAATAGTTAAGCAATTAGGCATATGCTTCCTCCATTTTTATTCTGCTTTACTAGCAATAAAGTTAGCTGTTTGAGTATTGAGCATTTTGCCTCTGTGCTATTCTTTTCCCATGTCAAGGGACATAATTTATAACATTTTGATCCTAAAAAAAGATGGCAGAAATCAATAGAGGTTCAAAAAATAATAAAATTTAGAAGATTTTTTTAAAAGTTTCATGCTTAAATTGGGATGTTCGAACATCAGTGTGGTCTCATCATGGCCCTGTTCAGAGGTCAAAATAAGCATTCCCAATTAAGTCATTTCCAAGCTGAACCAACACAGAAATATTTCTAAAATACTGTACACCTCCCAGGGTTGTTCTGAGCTCAAAATAGTTTACACAGTTCTTTTTTTTTCAAGTGGTTCATAGAGTGAGGATATCAAAGAGTTAAAGCAGACTCTTCTCTCAATGATAAAATGACAATATTGGTAGTGAAGTTACCTAATTTTTCATTTTAATAATGTAAATGGCAGTATAATGTGATTCAGCAGCATCACCATTGGCTACTTCCCCTGGCTGACAAGTATTTTAAATTATTTCCAAAGCAATTCATTTAGGATTTCATACACTAGTATGAGCACCTTGAAACATCAATGGTCTCTGCTTATATTTGCTAAATTATCATTGCTGCTTGTTTTAATTAGATGAAAGCATATTAAATAAATTTTAAATAAAATACTATGCAATTAAAACAATTGGTGATTTTAAGGCATTACACAATGGAAAACATTGGGAAAAATAAAATGCAATTACTTGTGCTTTTGCTGCACATTGAAAGAATGTATTAATCTCCTTAGCACAAACACTGTCACTGAATTCATTCGCCTTCCAACAAGCCATCATCAATGCCATCTCTGTAACACAGCTTGCCTCTGTAAAAGAAAGAAACTCCCATTATCCAGGAGTATTTTACAGCTTCTACAAATCTACTGCAAAACAAATACAAAACAAGGAAGCACATATACAGAGGGACAAAAAAGAATTTAGTCAGCCACCAATTGTGCAAGTTCTCCCACTTAAAAAGATGAGAGAGGCCTGTAATTTTCATCATAGGTATACCTCAAGTATGAGAGACAAAATGGGGGGAAAGAATCCAGGAAATCACATTGTAGGATTTCTAATGAATTTATTTGCAAATTATGGTGGAAAATAAATATTTGGTCAATAACAAAAGTTCATCTCAATACTTTGTTATATATTCTTTGTTCCCCTTCATGGATTACTGCCTTGTCGTGGCGAAGGGGCTTGCGTAATTCAATGAAGCTATGAGCTATGCCGTGCAGGGCCACCCAAGACGGAAAGGTCATAGCAGAGAGTTCTGACAAAACGTGATCCACTGGAGAAGGAAATGGCAACCCACTCCAGTATCTTTGCCATGAAAACCCTATGGACAGTACTAAAAGGCAATACGATATGACGCTGGAAGATGAGCCCCTCAGGTCGGAAGGCGTCCAATATGCTACTGGGGAACAGCAGAGGGCTAGTACTAGTAGCACCAGAAAGAATGAAGCGACTGGGCCAAAGCCGAAAGGACGCTCAGCTTTGGATGTGTCTGGTGGTGAAAGGAAAGTCCGATGCTGTAAAGATTTTTTCTCCATAGGAACCTGGAATGTAAGATCCATGAATCAAGGAAAGCTGGACGTGGTCAAACAAGAGATGACAAGACTGAACATCGACATCTTAGGTATCAGCGAACTAAAATGGACAGGAATGGGTGAATTTAATTCAGATGACCATCAGGTATACTACTGCGGGCAAGAATCCCTCAGAAGAAATGGAGTAGCCTTCATAGTCAATAAAAGAGTAGGAAAAGCAATACTGGGATACAATCCTCAAAATGACAGAATGATCTCAGTTCGAATCCAAGGCAAACCATTCAATACCGCAGTAGTCCATGTCTATGCCCCAACCACCAATGCTGAAGAGGATGAAATTGACCGGTTCTATGAAGCTCTACAGCACCTTATAGAACTAACACCAAAAAATGATGTCCTTATCATCATGGGGGATTGGAATGCTAAAGTAGGAAGCCAAAAGATAACTGGAATAACAGGCAAGTTTGCCCTTGGAGTACAAAATGAAGCAGGGCACAGGCTGATAGAATTTTGTCAAGAGAATACGATGGTCATAGCAAACACTCTTTTCCAACAACCCAAGAGACGGCTCTACACATGGACATCACCGTCAACAGAGAAATCAGATTGACTATGTCCTCTGCAGCCAAAGATGGAGCAGTATACAGTCAGTAAAAACAAGACCAGGAGCTGACTGTGGCTCAGACCATGAGCTTCTCTTTGCAAAGTTTAGGCTTAAACTAAAGAAAGTAGGGAAAAGCATTAGGCCACTCAGGTATGAATTAAATCATATCCCTGTTGAGTATACAGTAGAAGTGACAAATAGATTTAAGGAATTAGATCTGATAGACAGAGTGTCTGAAGAACTATGGACAGAGGTTCGCAACATTGTACAACAGGTAGCAACCAAAACCATCCCAAAGAAAAGAAATTCCAGAAAGCAAAATGGTTGTCTGAGGAAGCTTTGCAAATAGCTGAGGAAAGGAGGGAAGTGAAAGGCAAGGGAGAAAAAGAAAGATACGCCCAATTGAATGCAGAATTCCAGAGAATAGCTAGAAGAGATAAGAATGCCTTCTTAAATGAACAGTGCAAAGAAATAGAAGAAAACAATAGAATAGGGAGGACCAGAGATCTTTTCAAGAAAATTGGAGAGATGAAGGGAACGTTTAATGCAAAAATGGGCATGATAAAGGACCAAAATGGTAGGGACCTAACAGAGGTGGAAGAGATTAAGAAGAGGTGGCAAAATTACACAGAAGAACTATACAAGAATGAGCTTAACGTCCCTGATAATCACAATGAGATGATCACTGACCTCCAGCCAGACATCGTAGAATGTGAAGTGAAGTGGGCCTTAGAAAAGCTGAGCAACAACAAATCTGGTGAAGGTGACAGTATTCCAGCTGAGCTATTCAAAATCTTAAAAGACGATGCAGTAAAAGTGCTACACCCAATTTGCCAGCATATTTGGTAAACTCAACAGTGGCCACAGGATTGGAAAAGATCAGTTTACATTCCAATTCCAAAGAAAGGCAGTGCCAAAGAATGTTCAAACTATCGCACCATTGCACTCATTTCTCATGCTAGTAAAGTTATGCTTAAAATCCTACAAGGTAGACTCCAGCAGTATGTGGATCGAGAACTACCAGAAGTAAAGGCAGGATTTTGAAGAGGCAGAAGAATTAGGGATCAAATTGCCAACATACGCTGGATCATGGAGAAAGCTAGAGAGTGCCAGAAAAACATCTACTTCTGCTTCATTGACTATGCTAAAGCCTTTGATTGTGTGGATCATAACAAACTGTGGCAAGTTCTTAAAAACATGGGCATACCAGACCATCTTATTTGTCACTTGAGAAACCTATATGTGGGCCAAGAAGCAACAGTGAGAACTGGACATGGAACCACTGACTGGTTCAAAATTGGGAAAGGAGTCCGGCAAGGCTGTATACTGTCGCCCTGCCTACTTAACGTATATGCAGAGCACGTCATGAGAAAGGCAGGGCTAGATGAATCAAAAGTTGGAATTAAGATTGCCGGAAGAAATATCAACAACCTAAGATATGCAGATGATACCACTCTAATGGCAGAAAGTGAAGAGGAATTAAAGAGCCTCTTGTTGTGGGTGAAGAAGGAGAGTGCAAAACTTGGGTTGAAACTTAACATTAAAAAAACCAAGATCATGGCATCTGGCCCTCTCAATTCCTGGCAAATAGATGGGGAAGAAATGGAGGTAGTGACAGATTTTATTTTCCTGGGCTCCAAGATCACTGCAGATGGGGACTGTAGCCAAGAAATTAAAAGATGCTTGCTCCTTGGGAGGAAAGCCATGGCAAATCTAGACAGCACACTAAAAAGCAGAGACATCACCCTGTCAACAAAAGTGCGTATAGTCAAGGCTATGGTCTTCCCAGTTGCAATGTATGGCAGTGAAGATTGGACCATAAAAAAGGCTGAGCACCAAAGAATTGAGGCCTTTGAACTATGGTGCTGGAGAAGACTCCTGCGAGTCCCTTGGACTGCAAGGCGATCAAACCGGTCAGTCCTAGAGGAGATCAACCCTGACTGCTCTTTAGAAGGCCAGATCCTAAAGCTAAAACTCAAATACTTTGGCCATCTAATGAGAAGGAAGGACTCACTGGAGAAGAGCCTAATACTGGGAAAGATTGAGGGCAATAGAAGAAGGGGACGACAGAGAATGAGGTGGCTGGATGGAGTCACTGAAGCAGTAGGCATGAGTTTAAATGGACTCCAGAAGATGGTAGAGGACAGGAAGGCCTGGAGGAACGTTGTCCATAGGGTCGCGATGGGTTGGACACGACTTCGCAGCTAACAACAACAACATACCCTTTGTTGGCAATGACAGAGGTCAAACGTTTTCTGTACGTCTTCACAAGGTTTGCACACACTGTTGCTGGTATTTTGGCCCATTCCTCCATGCAGATCTCCTCTAGAGCAGTGATGTTTTGGGGCTGTCGCTGGGCAACATGGACTTTCAACTCCCTCCAAAGGTTTTCTATGGGGTTGAGATCTGGAGACTGGCTAGACCACTCCAGGACCTTGAAATGCTTCTTACAAAGCCACTCCTTCGTTGCCCGGGCGGTGTGTTTGGGATCATTGTCAATGCTGAAAGACCCAGCCACGTTTCATCTTCAATGCCCTTGCTGATGGAAGGAGGTTTTCACTCAAAATCTCACGATACATGGCCCCATTCATTGTTTCCTTTACACGGATCAGTCATCCTGGTCCCTTTGCAGAAAAAACAGCCCCAAAGCATGTTTCCACCCCCATGCTTCACAGTAGGTATGGTGTTCTTTGGATGCAACTCAGCATTCTTTCTCCTCCAAACACGACAAGTTGAGTTTTTACCAAAAAGTTCTACTTTGGTTTCATCTGAACATATGACATTCTCCCAATCCTGTTCTGGATCATCCAAATGCTCTCTAGCAAATTTCAGACGGGCCCAGACATGTACTGGCTTAAGCAGGGGGACACGTCTAGCACTGCAGGATTTGAGTCCCTGGTGGCGTAGTGTGTTACTGATGGTAGCCTTTGTTACTTTGGTCCCAGCTCTCTGCAGGTCATTCACTAGGTCCCCCCATGTGGTTCTGCGATTTTTGCTCACCATTCTTGTGATCATTTTGACCCCACGGGGTGAGATCTTGTGTGGAGCCCCAGAACGAGGGAGATTATCAGTGGTCTTCTATGTCTTCCATTTTCTAATAATTGCTCCCACAGTTGATTTCTTCACACCAAGCTGCTTGCCTATTGCAAATTCAGTCTTCCCAGCATGGTACAGGTCTACAATTTTGTTTCTGGTGTCCTTCGACAGCTCTTTGGTCTTGGCCATGGTGGAGTTTGGAGTGTGACTGTTTGAGGTTGTGGACTGGTGTCTTTTATACTGATAACAAGTTCAACCAGGTGCCATTCATACAGGTAACGAGTGGAGGACAGAGGAGCCTCTTAAAGAAGAAGTTACAGGTCTGTGAGAGCCAGAAATCTTGCTTGTTTGTAGGTGACCAAATACTTATTTTACCGAGGAATGTATGAATTAATTCATTAGAAATCCTACAATGTGATTTCCTGTATTCTTTCCCCCCATTTTGTTTCTCATAGTTGAGGTATACCTATGATGAAAATTACAGGCCTCTCTCATCTTTTTAAGTGGGAGAACTTGCACAATTGGTGGCTGACTAAATACCTTTTTGTCCCACTGTAGCAGGTGGTGATTGTTTGCGGTAATATTATTCCAAGAGGCTGTTAACTTCCTTTGGAATTGAAAATTCTTAAATAGTACCTATAATGGAAAGGAGGATGAGGGAAACAGTCACTGGTCAATGGGAAGACATCTGATCAAGGTGAGCCAGATCCCTGGATGTAATGCCTGGCACAAGACAGACATTAATCTATCAGACAGATTTTAGCAGAATCGGTAGAAGCTGTGTGAACCGGTACATGTAGGATGTCAGTACATATGTACATGGGATACACAAATGCCAGATGTATCTGTTTCCTAAGCTTCCCTCTGTAGCCTATACCAGGGAATTATGGAAGTCCACGCACCTTAAAGTTATTGAGGTCGAGACATAACTCCATATACGGATAATTCTGTTCAAATACATATACTTGTTAATCATACGCCCTTCACCAAGCCCACAGAAACTCAGGTAAAGTCGAGATGATCCGGACTCCGTGTAATGTTCCCGGCACGAAAGCAAGTGACTTGCCGCCGCCTCCTCCTTCCTGGCGGTTTCCCCCTTTTCCAGGCATTATAGCAATTACAGCCGCTGGACCTCGAAAACGGTTAGCTTGACTGACCATCACAAGCCAAGCGCCCGGGCTGGGCACGCGAGATGAAATAGGACAGGCGGGTTTGCGCGCGGGGAAAGTTGGGCGCCGCTCGCCCTCGCCTACCTCCGAGCTTCAGCTGCCGGTTCGAGACGCGGTCGGCGAGCACCATAGGCAGTTTTGTCTTCATCGGGCGACGCCTGCCCGGGACCGTCACGAAGTCGCCAAAGCGGTTCCTCCAGAACGACAAACCACCCGCTGAGCGAGCCATGGCGCACCGGAAGAACGGCCGCCACGTGATTGCCCTCCTACCATAGAGCCGCACTTCCGATGCCCAGGGGCCGCTGAGGAGCTGCGCCGGTCTGCGCCGAGCCCAAGCACATCTCGGGTCCGCGAGCGCTCCCGGTGGGCGGAGGCCTCCGGCCGAGAATCTGCGGACGGCGCGTGTTGGAGTTGCTCAAACTGTATTATCAAATCATATAAAGGGACAAACAGAACTAAATATACATTGTTAAAATAAATTACGTGAGTGTCTGACGTACATACTTAATATTAATTGACAAAGTTTGGTTTATTCTTGTACAATATTATGAAACCTATGCGAAAGGATTAGGCTTACTCATAAATCTAGTTTTGTATGGTATAATAGTGCTAAAACACCACAGCAGTAGAAAAAATAATTAGGTGCCACTATTTTTCCCCCCTCCCAGGTTCTTGAAATTTTTCTGTTTATATAAAATGAGTTTTTTCTATTCACATGTTTACCTTATTTTAGGATTGTAGCCTTAATGAAAGGAAAGACCATCTTTGGCTTGTTCAGTGAAAGATACTGTTAGAGATTCTTGAACTCTGTACCAATGAGGTCAGTGTAATTTAGTTCTGCATTAAGGTCTGTAGGATTCTGCCATGCTGTATTGGAGATATATGATTAAAGCCTTCTTAGCAATCCATTGGTCACCAAACGTATCTTCCAGTTAAATGAGAATGTGTCTCTTTGTAATTTCACACCTGAAAGAGTTCTGATCTTTTAAGAAATTTATTGATATAGCCATTCAACATAATCGTGTCTTTTCCATAAACCAGTTCTTCATATCTTAGTGATTTCATTTAAAGAGCTGCTAAAACTTATTTGAAGAGTCCCAGCAGGCAGAACATTATACATAGCTGCTTGAAAACTATGGAGACAACTGAGGTACAAAAAACATAATCCATAAAGATGGAGATCATTCACTTTAGCTATGACACTGGATATGTACCGTAGCTTTATTCTTGCATTCTTCAATAAATATTTCTATATATATTTACATTCCTCAGTGAGGTCCTGGTCTAAATATTTTTACTGAATTTACATATTAATACAATAATAGTGTTTTAAGAAATACCAATTTAAGTTACATTTATTTAGGTTCTTTATTGATGGATTTATTCTGTTTCATCCTGTTGTAGAGACTCAAGGGGATGGCCTGGAAGCAAATTTAATGTGATTTCTTAGCTAATGTATTTCCCTTTCTGCAATGTACAGTTGCTTAAGAGCATTAACTTTTGTTTCAGAGGAACCATGTGGCAGTTGCAATCAGAGTGAAAAAAGTCACAGATGCTGAAATTGGGCTTTCAAAATTTCTTCTTTCCTTTTATCATATGTAGCCATGCCTGTTAAATGGCTCTTTGTAATAAGGATTTTAGGATTATAGGAATATTCTTTTGAACTTGTAAATTTAATGCATGTGAATAAGGTCAATTTCTCATTGTAGATATATTCGCTTGACCTCTTTCTTTTTATTAATGCATGCTTTTGCTGATCATGAATAATTTCTTTAAATGAAGATATCTTTGGGTACCTTAGCTTCAATGCCTATCTTTGTAGTCATCCAGCTGCACTGAATATTCGGATGAAAACTTTACAGTAACAAATTGTGGTTTCATGCCATTCATCAGATTAGTCTCACTATTCTTTCTGGCTACCAAAAATCTCTTGGAGACTAACTGGTTGTTGGCTGACATAAGGTTCTGCTAAGATACTGGATCGGGATTGATGGTTTCTATATTTTTGGAAGGGTCCACACAGCTCCAACAATTTTAGAATCCAGAACTCCTCAGTATGTCTAATGCAGCCTGAAACAATATTTGCAGTCCTGTCACTATTTCCCTTTTCAGTACTACGTCCTTTGGCCTCCCAGTGCCAGGTATGACATAGCGTCTGGCTTAAGCGTTTAATGAGCAGTATGGATCATCTTGGCTCAACATACGCATTTGTTTTATGTCTGATAAATTGTATATGGTGTTTTTTAAACAGCTCCAGAAAGTCTTCCTCTTCTAATTATTCTTCTTGAATCCTATTAGATTTATTTATTACAAGTGAAGGATATTCAAGACTTTAATTGCTTTCCATAAGGAAAAACAAGCCTATACATTAAAAAGATATGGATGGATAGCCATTCATGCTGGGGGGAAAAATCAGGAGCAGGGAGCCAGGCAGTGTGCCTTATGCTCATATTGGCAAGATGTTAATGTCAAAGGCTCGTCCTGAAGTGAGTGGAACAACGGTTCATGCAGCAGGAACGAGAGACGACCCACAAAGGAAATGCAGTTTATTTTGAAACACAGCAAACCAAAGCAGGAGAAAAGTCAGCGTTGGCTGCTTGCTGCATCCAACGCTGCTTATATAACCACCCGGTACAGTAATGACCACCACGCCCATCATACCACCACGCCCATCATCACCACGCCCAGTAAACCAGCATCCGCCTGCCTCCCCTACAAGTATCCCATTCCTCCCCACCCATCCCTTTCTTTGTTCCCGCTGCTCAACGCCTCACAACATGCCCTCTCCCGCCGGGAACGTCTCAGCCTCCCAGGTACATTCTCCCCATCCCGTTCTTTCCCTCGGAAGCCCTTCCCCCTTACCAGCTGTTCCCCACCGGCAACCGCTTCCCCCATGGCCCCGAACCCCTCACAGCCCGTTATTGACCCCTCACCCCAACCCAGCCAGAAGGCCCCAGCAGCCCACCACGCTTATGCCTGGCCTGCGTGCGCCTCTCCCTTTGTCCGTCCGGCGGCAGGGCCCCTTCTTCTGCCCAGGACATCCGTCCGGTGGTGAGGAAGGGGCTCCCAGATCGGCGCCCGTATGCCAGCTCCGCCCCCCTTGCTAGCTGAACTGCTCTACGCAGGAGCGGCAATGGCGGCAGGCTGAACGTCCTGCCGGCCTACCAGGTCCCTCTGCGTCGGCACGGCTTCCTGAGGTGGGCGCGAAGGCCGACGTCTGTCCTGAGCCCGGTAAGAGTCGGTAGGCTGCCCATGGGCGTTAGCAACCGCCGGGCCGCCTCCCCGGCGTCGGAGCCGCCGGTCAGCTGTGCGAGAGGGGCGTGTGTGATGGAGCCTCCCCGGCTGTCGGAGCCGCCGGTCAGCTGTGCGAGAGGGGCGTGCGTGATGGGGGAGACCCATGGGTGTGGCGCACCGCCCCTCGTTGAATGTCGGGCCCGCGGGGCTCGACAGTTAACATGAAAGCACAATGGTTGAATTTCATATTACTTTTTGAACTTGCTACAATATTCAAACATCTTTATGTTTGGATATAAATAATGACAAGTGAAAGTTAAGCTTGTCAGTTTTCCTAAAATTCTATCTTGCATATAAAACAGTTAGTTCCCGTTTTCTAGCTATCAGCTTTGTTACTCTTCCAGGAGATTTCCCACTCTTTGAATTATCCTGCTTTTCTGTGCAGTGAAGTATGTTGCAAAATCAAAATATAGAATCAGGATTGAAAGGGACTTTGGAGGTCTTCAAGTCCAGTTCCCTGCCCCAAGCTGTTTGGTTTGGTGGTAGCAGTGCCTCAGATAGAAGGTGCGTACAGAGAATGGTAAGGACAGCTGAGAAGACTATAGGAAACTCGCTTGTACAGGTAATCCTCAACAGTTCATTTAGTGACCATTTAAAGTTACAATGGCACTGGAAAAAAAATGACATGGCAGTTTTTCACACTTAACTGTTGCTGCATCCTCATGGTCACATGATCAAAATTCAGATGCTTGGCAACTGACTCATATTTATGATGGTTGCACTGTCCCAGGGTCATGTGATCACCTTTCGCAAGCTTCTGATAAAGTCAAAGTCACACTTAACAACTATGGCAAGAAAGGTTGTAAAATGGGGCAATACAAATTTTGGGCTCAGTTGTGGTCATAAGTCGAAGACTTGTAATGAGTTTTTAAAGGATTTGATATAGGGATCACAAAACATAGGAGAGCTTATATTTTCATTTATTCATCATATATGTATATGTGTACATATATGTGTGTGTGTGTGTGTGTGTCTTAATTTTGGGGTTTATATCTGTGACACCTGCCTTGCCTCGTGGCAGTGGCACCAACAGCCCTATCCAGCATCCGGTGTGGCTGCCGGCCCACTTCTGCTGCTGGTTGCGGCAGGAGGCCACATAGCACATCGCGCCACTGCTGCCACAAGGTGAGGCAGGTGCGAGAAGGGGTGGAGCTGCCCCCCCCCCCCGGCCATTCCTTGATCGGCGACCTTTTGCTCCCCTCCTGAGCTGGACTGCCATGCTACAGCAGATGGGATGGTTGGGGTAGGCCCGGTCCCCCTCTGCTCTTTTGGAGCCAGGGGGCAGCGGCAGCGAAACGGGACTGGGCCTATCCCGCCCATCCCATCCACCATAGCATGGCAGTCCAGCTCAGGAGAGTGAAAGGTCACCCGCCAATCAAGGAATGACCTGGCTTGGGGGATGGGGGCTGAACTACCGCTAAGTGGGTGTGGGGCTTGTGGGGCAGCTCCACCCCTCCCTCACCTGGCTCACGGAGTGGGCAGAGTTCTAACTTGGGCTTATTTTGGGGGTAGGACTTATATTAGCCCCTCCCCTCTGCCAAAATATATACATATACGTACATATACACTGCCCATTTTGGTATCCAAAGTGACTCTTTGAGATATAAAAACAATTATAAATATAAAAACAAATTAAAATAGCAAAATATAAAATACTGATTAGAAAACCACTAGCTTAGAATGGAACAGCAGTGGTGCCTTCTCTCACTGCATCAACTATCTCCAGCCTACAGCTTCTTCATTGGGGCCCCATGCCAAGTAGCAGAGCCAGGTTTTAAGGCCAGAATAGATCTCACCTCTGGTAGCAAGATGTTCCAAAGGGTGCTGACCATGGCACAAAAAGCTCTTTTCCTAGACCCTGCCAGCTAAAATTCCTTGGTTGATGGGGTTTTTAGTAGACCCCTTCTGCCAGAATGAGTTGGGGAGCCAATTGTGTTCTCTCTCTCTCTCTCCCTCCCCCTCTCCAGCTATATCAGAAACAAAAGCACATTCTAGTAGTTCTGTTTCAGCCCATTTCTGAATCATTTTTTTACTGAATCATTTTTTTACGCTCTTTTGCCTCTCCTTCCTCATCCTTTTTTGTTAAGCGTCATTTTCCTTCTGAGCCCACTCTCTTATTAAAGCCCTTTAAATAAATAAGGCCAATGCAATTTTTACCTCTTTAAAATGCACAAAGCATACTGGTTACCTAATAGCAATGAACTGTTAGAATAATACATTCACAGCATTTCAAGTTAAAAGTGAAAATAGTTATCTGCAGGGTCATGCAAGGTTTCTCTCAGGTCCCCAGTTTAACCATATACATTCCCTTGAATAATTTGGAGGCTGAAAATTTATTTCTAATCTTAAGTAATTAGGCTGTCAAAAGTAGATAATATTTACAGATTTATTTGATTTATATTCCACTTCTCTTCCTGGTACAGCTTACAGGGGATCTGCCTTCATATTTATTCCCATAACAGCAGTCCTGTGAGGTAGGCTGGGCTGAGAGATTGGACTGATCCAGTCAGCAAACTGATTTCCACCATTAAGGGTTGACTTGATCGCAATTCTCCGTGGTCCCAGAACACCACCTTAACCATTAGTACACCATTGTACTTTCAATTCTCAGTATGTACAAATAATTTTTATTTATAGAATTAAAAATAGTATATAACAAATTGCAGTAATTGTCACTTTTTAACAAAAATATTTTATAAAAACAATTTAAATCAATTTAAATATTTCAGCAAAAATGTTACTTTTTCCTGAATGGTGTGTCTAGTATCTGCCTGATTAACACATTCAGTTGTCAAGTAAGGCAAGTTGGTAAGAGTACGTTTTCTGCCCATTGTTCATATAATATGAAAGAATCCTAATTGGTTAGTTATGCTGAGTTCTTTTCAAGAAGATTTTGTGCATATAATCCCAAAACTTCCCTTGATGAGATTCATTATGGTGAATCATAGCTGTGAGAGCTTCCCCTTGATCAAGACTCTGCCAGTAATCTTGAAGCCACATTTCTTTCCAGCTGAAACATACAGAACAAAAATATTCTTTAAATCTTTTTTTGTCATAGAGAGTGACTATATGGTCAGAATAAAGCATTATTTTTGCAAATAAGTGGGAAGATAAAAATGAAGTAGGATATTACTCACTTGCCAAGACTTTGGGCAAACGTTTTGGTATTAATCTGGAACTCCACAGAACATTTATTTCTAAAGTTAGTTAAACCACATATTTACTACAGAAATTAATAACCTTGTTGAAAGGGAAATCTGGAAACAACTTTAATATACAGTCAGGTCCAGAAATATTGGGACATCGACACAATTCTAACATCTTTGGCATACACCACCACAATGGATTTGGAATGAAACAAACACAATGTGCTTTAACTGCAGACTGTCAGCTTTAATTTGAGGGTATTTACATCCAACTCAGGTGAATGGTGTAGGAATTACAACAGTTTGCAAATTTCTGGACCTGTGTATATTTGGATCAGTGATGACCAATAAGCTATTACATTTGTATGCATGATCCCAATCATTTTTGCATACTATAAAGATCAATAAGACTAAATATAATTATGTAGTAATTTTTGTCATCCTACATTTTTATTGTTACGTTGCCTCTACTGTATTATACATCTAATCACCTGCCAATGTTTTGCAAACTAACATTTTAGGAGAAGATTTAAGGCAAGGAAACACCCCTCTTTGCTTTCCTGATTTTATTGTTGAGACAAGCTGCTTTCAAAATGAAAATCCACTTTTCAGTAATTATGCAAAAGTAATTGAAATCGTCCCTCCCATTAAATTTGCAGTTTTAAATTTTATTAAGGCTTTTTGCTTATCATTAATTTCATATGATAATACTGTAAGGTTTGTTTTCTTTGATACATAGCTTAAATTTAACTATTAAAAGTGGTATATTTTTTCTTGCCTAATGTCCCAATGAAATCATTTTTATTCAAGGATTGTGTGTCACACAGACGCATGTTATTGTTTTAGGTGGTCATGATATTGCATATCTTGAGAACTCGTTTCAACTGGTGGATGCTGCCATGTGAGAGACAAATGTTGTAGCATGCTAAGTGCTTCATATTCCTCTATTAAAAGCACAAAAACTGATATTGGTTGAAAAGTTGGCATTCTATAGTTTATATATTCTGCAATATTATGTTGTGATGTCTGCATTGAGAGAATGATCAGAACTACCCATTTTTAAGCTTACTTTTTATAGTGGGATATAGTGAGAATGTTAATTACATTTATTTTTATTTTTTATTTTTATTACATTTATATCCCGCCCTTCTCCGAAGACTCAGGGCGGCTTACAAGCTTAGCAGTAGCCTTCATTCTATGTATATGCCTGCTTGTTAGGGCTTTCACACACACCCCAAGCGGCATTATTACAAAGTCAGCTTAATTGCCCCCAACAATCTGGGTCCTCATTTTACCTACCTCGGAAGGATGGAAGGCTGAGTCAACCTTGAGCCTGGTGGGATGCGAACCTGCAATAATTGCAGGCAGCTGGTGTTACTTAAGGAGGCATTAGCCCACTGCTCCACATAATTGTATTTTAAATTTAATTTAAATCTAGCCATTCAGTGTAATACCAGATTGTACTAAAATAGCTTTAGAGTACATTGTATTTAATAATATAATCGTGTCAAGTCTTTCCAGTCCATTCACTTATATGCTGCAATTCTATAGTTTAGTAACTCAAAAATAAAATTTAATCATAACTCTGAATTAACTTTATATCCTTAATAAATATAACTACCTGTCTCCATCAGGAATATCTTCAATATTGCCATAGCCAGGTGCTGGTGAAGAACATCCCATGTGTGTAGTCTGTGCAATGTGAACTTCTGGAGCTAGTGATTTCCCATGAGTTTTTTTGTGGTCCCTCTCTGCATTAAGTCTTCCATTTTCTCGGTCACAGATGAAGCACTCAAATCCATTTAAATAATTAGGTAGGGACATGTCATTTACTCCCCATTCACGCTTCCTCATGTTCTCGAGCAAGAACTGGTTTGTAATACCACCTGGACTCTTGTACTTTAGATATTTCAAATATTCATCTGAGTTCCTGTCCAAAAAATCAATGTACTCTGCAAGTTCTTTAGGGCTTCCAAAGTCATCAATAAGAATAATGGAATGATCATCGGGCATCCAGTCTCGTACAGATGGTGAACCTCGATATACAGGGATAGCCCCTACATGCATTGGCCTCCAAAGTTTCTCTGTCATATAATCAGGACATATGGCATTCTCCATAGCCAGATGAAATTTGTATTTAGAAATAAAAATCATGAATTCAGAGTCTTCTGTAGTGGCTGTAGAAGTGTCCATCAATCTCATATTGGGAAGTTTTCGGTTGTTCAGGCATCTACCATAAGAGTCTACCTAGAAGAGTGATGATAATAATCAGTTACATTTGTGTATACACATACACGACATCTCTCCACACATTCATTTTCTCTTCTCATTCATGATGTCATTTATAAGCTGCTATGCTTTTAAGATAAAGAAAACAGATGAGTTCCTAACTTTTCTGTCATATTTAAAGATACATTTGGACTAATGGTCATTACTTTTCACACAAAGTAATTTCCAGATAACGGGGCAGAAGCAAGTTTCACACACATGGAAAGAAGTCTCACTGAATTTTATTGAATGATCTTCTAATCTACACAGAACCACACAGAACTGCAATGTGACTTGCATGCAAATTGTAAGGCAAAACTTATATAATACAATATAAATGACTAAAGAGGATAAGAAGATGTAAGCTGCTGAGTCCCTAAACAAAAGTTTATTGGTGAAAAGGTGGGAAAGCAGTGTAGTATAATTAAACAATCTACAGGGCCTAATTAATATTTGGATAGGAAACCACCAGGAAATCCTAGTAAGTTGGACACACGGACATATCCATGTAGATACCAGTCACTGAGATCAACCCAATGTGACTAGTCTGGCAAAGAAAAACACTGAATAATCTATTTATAGTAAACCTGTTTTTTAATGTCACAGAAAAAACAAGTTATTTAGCAAAAGGTATTTTAAAAGCTAATTTATGTAGTGGCTGAAGTGCTAGACTAAGAACAAAGAGAACTAGCTTCCAATCCCTGGGAGATAGCTCTTTCTGCTACCTACCTCATGTTTTTGTGAGAAGAAATAAACACAGCAAACGAAAGACTGGGTGTAAGTCTACTAAATAAAATAAATGCCACTGTGGGAAGAATCCAGAGAAAGAAATATTTTGGGAAATATTAAAAAGGCAGAATATATTTCCCCAAAGGGTTTTAACGGCAGAAACCAACCCCCCCCCCAAGTCTCTCTGCCCCAGACAGAAACCAGGTCTGCAGAAACGCAGATGTGATAATGTTGTCAGTAAGATTGGAGTCAAGAAGCTGGAATTAGAAAGATCCCTAGAATCAACAATCCCTCACACCAAAAACTCCAAGTCATCAGCCCCAGCCTCAGGGAAGCAGGATATGACCTTGGGGACATAATAGGATTAACCCACCACCATCAGAATACCAGGAAGGCACACTCAGACTCAGGTCAAAGTTCATGCCACAGGAACAACTCCAAACAAAAGCCCCAGAAGGTATTGTTGGAAGAAAAGTCTTCATCGTGGTTCAGTCCAAGCTGGGAACAAACATGACGATTGCTTTAGGAAGAAGGTTGTAGTTTATTGAAAAGGAGAACCAGACAGGAAGATGGCTAGCAGAAAAGGACTGAGCACATGTAGGGAGTGGGTTTTTATATCCTCTTGAGCCTTTTGTTTGGAGTGATTTCCTATTCCTGTTTGAGGCTATTTCCTGTGTCATGTATTCTAACCTGAATCTGGGTTTCCCCTTGGCATCTGTGGGTTAATCCATTATGTCCTTAGACTTTGGGTGGGATATGTAGATGTTAGGTGTCTTTGTCCTCCTAAGCTTCTAGCTCCAACCTTCCTGGATTTACATCTGCATCTATATAGAGATGGTCCCTGCTTGAGGGAGGAAAACCTGGGGCTATTAAGAAAACTGAGCATGCTTTCCTGCCTCTTTAAGATCCTTTGAGGAAATATATTTTCCTGCCCTTTTAATATTTCCTTCTCTGGGGGGCTGACTTCCGACAGTATAAATACTCACCACTCTCTATTACACCTGGTCAGTTTCTCCCCCCCCCCTCTTTCTGTCTGGTGCTCCTCTTCAATAAAACTACAATCTTCTTTCTAAAGCAGTCGCCATGTTGTTTATTCCTGGCTTGGACTGGACCCTGATGAAGATTTTTCCTTCAACACCACCACCATTGTCTTAGCTTTGTTATTCAACAACAATAACAAAACGTTAAATGGGAGGCTTTAGATTTCCAGGAGGCATGCGAATCCCGCCTTGAGCACAGCTTATCTTTAAGGGCAACTGTGAACCCGGCGTCGAAGTGCAGGCCTACCCCAACCGTGGTTAGTCTTCGTCTCTTGTTAATCGAGCCACCAACCTCTTGCCTGCCATCGCCACCTTTGCTCCCGAGTTCCGGGCCGGGTCTCAAGCTCCTCGCTCCCCCTTCCTGAAGTGCCACGAGGCCCGTCCAAGCCCAGCGGCCCATTCACACCACCAAGCGCCGCCCCGGAGCCCTCCTACCTGGATGTATTTCATGAGCTCCCGCACGTAACGGTCGCGGTCGGCGGGGACGTCGCAGTGCGACTGCAGGTAGAGCAGTGGGGCCAGCCCCTGCCGGCGCAGGCGGTCCTTCTCGGGCAGGCCGCGCGGCGGCGGGCGTCGCAGGTAGGCCAGGTCGGGCAGCCATTGGAGGCTGAGCGGGAAGTCGGACTCGCGGCGGAAGGTGGCGGTGTGGTTGAAGAGGCGGATGCCGGCGCCGTGCGAGAGCAAGTAATTGTTCATGGGCGACTCCTCGTGGAAGAGGGCCCAGGTCTGGTGGGGCAGCCGCGGCAGCGGGGCCTCGTAGGCCCGGAAGTCCGTGCCATAGAAGAGCAGCGACCGCGTCCTCCGGTGAGCTCGCACGCGGCGGTCCTTGGTAGCCAAGCAGGAGCCCCGCGGGCAGTCGATACGCGCCGTTTCGCCGGGGAAGTGCGGAAAGAGGCCGCCGCTCCACCACAGCAAGATGGGCAGCTCCCGGTTGGCGCGCCGGTCGCGGTTCCCGGGCCCGCTGAAGGACGACACGGCAGCCACCGCCAGCCCGGCGTGCAGCTGCGCCGGCTGAAAGAAGCGGGCGGCGGCGGCTCCCGACTCCTCCGAGGGCTCCCCGGGGCCCGGGGGGACCTTCATGGCGCCGCTTCCCGCGTGCAGCGTCGCCAAGCAGCAGCAGCAGCAGCAGCAGCAAGCGGCGATTTGGGCCAGCCAGAGGAAAGCCATGGCCGCTTTGCCTCAGCGCGCCCCGGGCGGCCGTCGTCTCCGGGGCGGGTCGCCGGCGGGGGGACATTTTCCCGCTCCGCCCCGGCAGGGAGAGAAGCGGACGGGGGGCTTCCCGCGCGAAGGAGGCTCCTCGGTCTGGGTGTTCTCCCTTCAAATACGGCCCTCCTGGTCGGGCCTCAAGAAGGACTTGGGGAGCCCCTTCGTCTCGCTGCCCGGCGAGCATTCCGAGAGGTAGAGAAAATCTCGGGTTTTTGGGAGGGCCGCATTAAACGTTGAAATTTTGCTCACTTTCCAGTATTATTTGTCGCCGAACAGCCAGTTCGTTAGTAGAGAAAAGCATATGCAACCCTGTTTGGCAATCTTTCTTGGATAATAAATATATTTAATTATCTTTATATATTAATAATACATGTAATTCAAAATAGTTTTAACATCTTTAAACACTGTTTCTCGTCCCAAAATCATAGTAACCGTCCTACAAATACGAAACCCTATTGCGACCGCAACAAAGAAAACGGGGGTGTAAGTTTCCTTTCTATTTTGCACTTGCAGAATAACTGTTGGCCATGTTATTCAATATTAAGATTTAAGATGATTTCGGAATTAAGAAATATTTAAGAACAACACAACTATTGTTTGGTTATATGGGGTATTCCACCTCTACTCAAATAACATATCTACTGTGTGTAGTAAAATACTGCAGATTTGGAATCATGCAACATGCCAAAGCATCCAAACCGAATGAAATCAAAAGGTATTTTAATGGGACCATAATATCCTTTCAGATGCTTTAAAAACTTCCAAAATGCAATGTCCGTATTAGTCCATGAACTTAAAAAGGATTTACAGTATGATCAATAATGCCTAGGCCAGATTATCAGGAATATGATTTTAGGATGTTTTTTTAAAATTATACTGATATTGTGTCTTTATTACTATAATTCTCAGGAAGTCTTGCAATTGTGGCAGAGAGAAATTAAATAGAAAAAACAAAAACGATTTTCAGATGGAATTATTCCAAGATGTAAATTTATCAGGAGAATCAGTATTAAAATGGAAGTTTTGTTCTAGTATTCACCAGCTATACCTTGCAGGCATAATGGTATAACCACAGCTGACTTTTGACTAAAAGAGCCATGCCCCTGCCATTATATTAAAAAGAATCATAATTTCTAGTTGTTTATAATGGCTTTTTAATTTGATCAATTTGATTGAATTATGTAATAAAAGCCAGAAATTAGGAGAGTGAAATGCCATCATGTGAAAATAAATCATTGTTTAAATAAAATCTCCAGGATGGTTTTTCCCAGAATATATCAGTCTGCTTATAACTTTAAAAATATTAACACAAGAATACCTTTATAGTAAATCATTTGTCTTCCATGTGGTTTGTAATTGTTTTGTATACAAAACTCAATCTGGTACCAGACATTGGAAAAGAGAGTAGAAAAGATGGGAAAAAGTAGGTGAAGAGATATATTCAACATTGTAAGGACTGAATTAAAAAGGTATGGCTGTCCCAGCCAGTAATTAAAGTGAAATGCCTCTAGAAATCTTGGCAGAATTGTCTAAAAATGGAATCCAAGACAACTCAAAATATATTATCCCTATGGGGCAAATCAGGCACTTAACAAATGGCAAAATAATTTATGACGAAAATGAAATGTGTAATTTCCCAAAACTGCAATTGTTAAACTACCAGATTTATCTTTTGTAACTTTAAATGAAAGATGAAGGCTAGGTGGGGATGTTTTTCTACACTACTACTCATCTGTTCTTCACAGTTTCAGTTTCCTATACTGGGGAACATGCAGTGCTCTAAGCATTAGCATCTTCTCATACAAACAACAATTTCTAATTCCTTGAGAGCCAGTTTGGGGTGTTGACTAAGGCACAACACTAAAAACAGGGAAACTGTGAGTTCTAATTTTGCCTTAGGAACAAAGCCAGATAGGTGACCTTTGACAAGTCACTCACTCTCAGCCCTGGGAAGAAGGCAATGGCAACCCACTTCTGAAAATCTTGCCAAGGAAACTGGTGACTTATACAGTTGCCAGAAATCAACAGTGATTCAAAGGCACAAAAAGAAAAATCCTTTTATCATCATTTTTTACAGTTTTATAATTTGGTCAAGAAATATTTGCCTTTTATTTGGGGAAATATTCTGATACGCAGTACCTTAATTTTTTTAGAATGTGTTCACAAATCTTGTATGTAAAGTGTATAAAAGACTGGAATCTTGGAATATATGTTTATCGCACAAGAGCATATGTTTACATTCTTTGCAGTACTGAAAGCTATTTTGGTGAGATTAGTACTAAGACAGATATTTAGTGCAAGTGCCCATTTTCAATGGATGAAGAAATAACACTGTAACATAGACAGGCTCCTCAACATCTCTAAATGCAAATTCAGTGCATGGAGTAATATGGGTGAGCAAGCACTGAACTTCTAGTGAAATAAATAGCCAGTGAAGGGGCTGGATAATATCTAAATACATTGCCAGAAATAGTCTATCAATCAGCTGAGATTTGGGATAGAGAAAAAAAAAGAATATATGTAGCAGCTGCGGAGTGGGGAACCTTAGGAAGGGGATGGTAGTTTGGGGAAAAATGACACTTGCTCTGATAGAAGCCTGCATGAACCCCATTTTCTCTGGCTGTGAATATAGATGGAAAGAATGTAAGAGGGAAGGACTTACAGAGTTCTATAGAGTATTGGGGAGAAAAAATTTGTCTAGGCAGGCTTCCAACTAGCCCAGCTTCTTAACACTACAAACAGTAATAGACAATAAATGCCCACAGTTGTTACGTGGATTTCTTTTTAAATTTTATTTTTATCTTTAGAATCTTGTCTCATCTTTATTTATCTGCCCATATTAGCAAAGGAATCTATGTTGCCTCTCTTCCTTTTCCTTATTTTTCCTGAAGAAAGCTTGAGTGAATTTCTATCTGTTGCATTTTTTGCAGTAATCATGATTTGGTGCCTACAAGGAGCTATTTCAGTACTCTCCACAATTACTGCATCACTTTTTGGTTGTAAACAACAAAAATTACAGCTATTATTTCTTCCAGTCAAACTGAATGACAGTACAAATTGTTTTAAGAAACAAACCTTCCATCCAGTAACACACACCTGTAAGAATATGCAATAACACAAAAATAGAAATAGATTTTAAGAAATTCAATATAATGTATTCTAGATCACAGTATAAAAGTTCAATTTTACAGTAAGATTAAGTCATGAAGAAAGGTGATTTAGCTTTAGGAAGAATGGATGTTGTATTTCAAAACAGTGCTAGCATGCTTTGCCTTTTTGTACAATTGCTAGTTTTTCTCAGCAAGCACTAATGAAAAATTAGGTTCATGGATTAGAAAATGAAATGCTTTTGCAGATAAGAAAAAGTTTATAAGCATCTGATAGAATATTGTTGTAGAGTATTACAAATTATAGTTTATTTGCCATTGTGGAGCTTAATAGTCAACCTGCAAACCAGTTCATTCCCCTCCAAAGTACAGGGCTTGGAAAAAATAATCAGTATTTATTTGCTAACAATGACATAAAATACATCTGTATATAATTTTTACAAATTAAAAGATGAATTGGAAAAAAAGTGAAAATACACTTAACTTTTTAAAATTTAAATCCTAGTAATTAGAATTCTGAAAGTTTCATTGTTGACTGTGGTTTTGGGTATGGATGTTATTTGTTTCATAGATTTCCAAATTTTGGTTGGGATAATATATTTGGTAAGAAGGAGAAGGGCAATCGTAATGAAGCACATATGAAATATTTATGAATCTTTTGGAAAAATCTCAACAGCGAATTGTGTACATTTCTTTGCTATGTGATGAAAGGGAAAGCTGCAATAGATCAAACAAAATATTTACAATTTCTCTTTCTCATGCGCACGCACATATACGTGCGCACACATAAACACAAAATAAGAAACTATACTCCTGAATATTTAATCATGTACATAAAGGTTTCAATTTCAAATATTCAGTCTCAACCCACAATTTGCCTAGGCTCTCCCCATTCTCTCCCCCCCCCGTCCTTTCTCAAAATTCCATGTTGTTATTCTCTTAATACATCCTGAACACTGCAAGACAATCTAAGCATAGTGTTTTTTAAAAAATAACTAGTCTCCTGCAAATTAATGAGCCTTTATATCGAGTCTGTGAAATGCATTTCATTTTTCTATCAGAATTTCTTTGGCCTATTTGAAGCCAGAGTAATGGTTTATCAATGGAAAAATTGCCTATCAGCTAGGCCAACTTTGTCTGAGCTTGAAGACTAAAATTCAGTTATGACTATCCTACACTAACAAACCAGTTTGTTATTTTATCAATGACCAAAGTTTATGGAGCTATTAAGAGTCTGAACATCAGTGGCATGATTTGAACTTCGTATTATGAGCATTTCTTCCACATGGAGATCTTGGATATTTCATTGCTTCTTGGATACAACTCAACCTAACCATCTCCAAGCATATTTCTGCCACTTTTTGACATCGTTATAAAACATTTCTTTTAAAGGAGAAATCATGGTCATCTTCAAGATACGTAATTAAAACCTAGCATGCAAATAGGAAAAGAGAGACAAAACAAGATACTGGCAAAAAGATGCTTCTTTTCTCAAAGGATGATGGCAATACCAATTCACACCAACCAAAGACAGATTTAACTTTCCTAGAGACAGGACCTGCTTGTTTCCATTTACTTATTTCAAGGCAAATTTGTGTAGCAACACAATTACAGTCATTTTTTCCCTAGCTCAAAATTTGGGATTTTTTAAAGACACCATTCTACAATTTGATTACAGTATATTGAATCCTCAAATTTTAAGAAGTTACCACCCTATCTGACATCCACCTCCCAATTGAGTAGGCCAGCCACCACCTTTTTCTATTTGGCTTATTTTCTTTTCATAGAGACTATCACATACACAAACTTTGCATCACCATCTAATTTTGGAGAGTGATCGCTTTTTCTTCTGTTGCGGAATCACATATATTAACTCAAAGCAACTTGGGTGTCAGGAGAAAAAAGATGTAGTTTTCTGCCAATCCTAGTAAGTGACGTAGATTTATGACCTAGAATCATACTGTTTTTCATTCACCCTAAGTAGATGTTTTGATCGTTCATGTCTCTCTCTAAAAGATTTTGGGAGATGCTGAAACTTTATGAAATATATTAAAATTATACAGTTTTTTCTAGTCCTTCCAAAGGGAGATGGGTTTGCTTATTAGCAGTCAGTCAGCGAACCTACAGATCTCAGTGCTGGCATCCAGCATAATTCTGACTCTAGCTCAGCAACTGGCGAATTTCTTTGTGCATGTGACAGAGGAAGTCCACATATGAAGCCCCCCCATTCATGCTCTTATCTTCCACCAAGAAGTGTTTGAACAGCAGATCTAGTTTGTCTTCCTGCTTCACAATGATAAGCTGAAAGCAAAAAAAAAATAAAAGATATATAATTGGCAAATAAGTCTTTTGCCTTCTGAATTTAATGCAGCCATATTCTGACAGTGAAAGCAATGGAACAATCCATGCCCAGGTCTGAACCACCTCAAGCCCATTTGAGAGTACTATTGTTTCTTTTAAGGCATTCAAATCAGATTTATATACACTTTAATGCCTGGGAATCGTAACCGACAATCCTTTTTGTTATAATTATAAAATCAAAACCAGTTACCTTCATGTAGCGTGATCTTTGAGCCTGGAACATATCAATAATGGATCGCACTCTTTTTGAAAAGGGATTGTCCAAAACTGGTAGTGTACACTGTAACAAAGTTATGGCACAGCAGATCAGGGACCATTTAATTCATTAATTAAATATTAAAAACATAGGTCACATCAATTACATTACACAAATCATACTGCAAAGTGTGAAGATGCTTGAAACAGTCTGGAATGCTTCACAATACTGAAAATGGAGAGGAACAACAGAACCTTAGTGAAGGCTAATATTTCTTCAATTCTGGCCTTTCATTCCCTTGATCATGAACCTGCCAAAATGTTATTATTCATTGAAATACCTTTAAATTTTTTATGTTGTTATACAGAAAACTGAGATATCCAAGGTCAGATACAACATATACTAAAATTAAGGCAATTTTTTTGTTTATCCAATCTTAACTTACCATAGAGCTGTTGATCTGACTGAATGATGAGACTCCAAAGAGGTTTTGGATCAGGCCTTGTTGAACATTTACTCCTACCCACAAAAATATATTCAGGCCATTTTCTAGTAAGTATATGTCACCCTTGGAGAGACGTTCTTCTGAGTTTCTGATTGCTGTTGGTAAGGAGTTGCTATTGTAATCTATTTTGGTCTGTAAGACAGAATGGAAGTTACTATCTCGGAGGGCCCCATTTAAAATGTAAAAGACATCATAAGAATTAAAGAATAAACTGACAATACACTATTCCCATGATTGGGGAATTTGGAATATGCATTACACATACTTTTTTGTTTTTTATACTGAATGTTATACAAATTCAGATGCAAAACACAAAATGACTATTTGTCAGCTCTGCCTGATCTGGCTTGGCGCCTCACAAGCATTTCTCAGGCTGTGGGATGCAGCCAGGGGGTGAAGGATGAAAGGGCAATAAAGCTGCGTATGTATGTGATGGGAAATCAGGAGGGGGGGGATGACAGGTGATAAAGACCAGAGCAGCCGGATCATGTTTGTACCAGCATCCTGCAGCGAGGCACCCTGGGAAATATGCAGATTACCCCCAAACATCTGTGTTCGCAAAACATCTTGGTGAGCTCCAGTTGGTTGAAAATGGACTGATGGGGGGGGGATGGGCTGTGGGCAGACCTTTTTTGTGTCTTGTGAGCACAGGAGAATTCAGAGTGGGCTTGACTTTATTGCAACCATCACCTTTACTAAAAGAACTCTTTGCTTTAACCAAATGGAGTTGAGGGTCTTTCTTTCCTAAGGGATCGGATTGGGGCAGGTCTGATACTACTTGACTACATAATATATTCCAAGGGAGACCTGTAATTCTAATTTTCTTAACTCTGGACTCCAGTTTACCTCATGATGGTACTCTAAGGAAATATTATTCAGAACTAAGTAATGAGGCATTCACTTAAATTTACATTAAATGTGAATAAAGTATAATTTACGTTTTGGTATAATTATATTACATAGAATGTTTGTGTGTTCTTTTTAAAAAAGAATGTTTTCTGTACTTCATAGAATGACTCATGCTGCTTATGTACACTTATAGAACAAATTTATAAAGAAATATTAGCATAAAAATGTCGTCAGCCATGTTTTTCAATTTTTTTATTTTGGTGCTCCTCTGTTAATGTCAGCTTATCAAAATCTTTTCTCAAGAGTATTCATCATAGGTGAGTTCAAGTTACCAATTAGGGAAATACTACATTCTGTCATTTGGCAAATAATTTGAATGAGAATTTTCCAAAATAACAGAAACAGTAAACAGCAATTTCCCCACATTTGTACTACCGTATCAAACAAAAGTCCTATTTAATTATGTTAATTTTTAGTTGAGTCTGTACTTCATATGTAGACAATTAAAACCTGTCTATATTTTCTCAGGATCCAACAAACACCAGGCGAATGTGGCAAGGAATCCAGGCCATTACGGATTATAAGGTAATTATAAGATGCAAGGACGACACAGACTTCCTAAACAAGCTGAATACATTCTTTGGAAGATTTGACGCATAAAATAGCACTCCTGCTAGGAAAGCTGTGCCCCATCCTGACGAGCAAGTGCTTAGCTTTAATGTCATCTCTGTTCGGAAAACACTGTGGAAAGTTAACATTTGGAAAGTAGCAGGCCCAGATAACATCCCTGGACGTGTCCTTAGGGAATGCGCAGATGAGCTGGCTTGTGTGCTCACAGATATTTTCAGTCTCTCGTTGCAGTAGGCAGTGGTCCCATTGTGTTTTAAGATGGCTATCATCTTACCAGAGCCAAAAAAGTCCACAATTACAGGCCTCAATGATTATCGTCAGGTTGCACTGACATCCATCATTATGAAATACTTTGAGAAGCTGATAAAGGGCATTATTGTATCTAGCCTCCCACCAGCATTTGACCTGCTTCAGTTTGCTTACTGACCAAATCAATCTACAGAGGATGCTATTTCTTCCGTTCTCCATCTGAGCTTGAAGCACTTAGAGGTAAGAAATACTCATGTGAGTTTGTTGTTTGTCGACTTCAGTTCGGCATTTAACACAATCATTCCCCAGCATCTAGTAGACAAACTGGGCCTTTTAGGCTTAAACACTCCTTTGTGCAACTGGATTTTCTTACCAACAGGCCCCAATATGTGTGAGTTGGAACAAATACCTCTAATACCATTTTCTTGAACACAGGTTCTCCTCAGGGTTGTCTTAAGTCTGCTGCTGTTCACCTTGTTGACCCTTGACTGTTGTGCTAGGTTTGCCACCAAGGAAGTTCACAGATGATACAACAATAGTGGGCCTTATTCATGATGACAATGAGGATGCTTACCACAAGGAGGCTGAGGAGTTGGTAAACTAGTGTAAGGGGAACAGTCTAGTTTTAAATGCCGGAAAAACCAAAAATATTATTGTCGATTTCAGAAAAGGCAGCCACAGCCACATTTCTCTGTGCATTAATGATTCATCTGTGGAGATGGTTACCAGCATCAAATTCCTGGGTGTGCAGTTAACAAGTAGGCTGACTTGATCACTCAACAGCGAGACACTGGTGCAGCAGGCACAGCAGCGCCTACATTTTCTGCATCGCATGAGAAAAGCTCATCTTCCTTCCCCTGTCCTGACCACTTTCTACAGGGGGATGATCGACAGCATCCTGTCATACAGCATCACAGTCTGGTTTGGAAGCATCCCTGCTTCAGACAGAAAGGCGGTGCAGTGGTGAGGATGGCTGAAAAGATGATTGGCAGTTCCCTCTCTTCCATCCAGGACATACCATTGTTTGAGCAGGGTCTGCAAGATTGTCTAGGATACTATACATCCTCTTCATGACCTGTTTTCCTTGTTACCTTTTGGGAGGAGGCTCCGTGGTATCCGAAGCAGAACATCCAGATTCAGCCACAGTTTCGTTCCATACAGTATAAACCTTGTGAACTCTCAAGCTTCCTCCTTCCATTATATATTCAAGATGGACAATGTTTAATATTCATATATTATGTAGGTGTAGATCTATACATATGTTGTATATAGTATGTATATGTTGTATATAGTATGTTTAGGTGTGTGTCATGTATGTGTTCACTCTGTGAGCGGGCAACTATATTTCATTTTTGATGTGTCATTGTGCCCACAGTAAAAAATGACAATAAAAGTTATCATCAATAAAGGTTATCTTATCATATTTAGAAGCACTCACCAGTGGTATCAGTCTGGGATAAAAGAAAACGTGCGTTTCTGCAACATCCATAGCACTGATTAGCTGGCGGATGTAGGACCGATCATCAGTGGTGACCTCAGACCCGGGCTGGAGCACATCACTTTTCAAAACACAGTTCAAATATACAGGGAGAAGTTTCATGCATTCAGGAAGAATCAGCTAAAAGTGACAAGAAATTAAACAAAAATAATTCATGGGGAAGGAAAAGGACAGTATATTACTTTTGGTTTTGTACAAATTCATCCATGCCACTCATTTTGGCTTCAATGAAAAAAACCCACACTATAGCTAATATTCAATTCAATTCTAGCCTTGCAATTTATCAAAGACTGCAGCCATCTCATAAGTCTGTATTTAGATACAGGTGGCTCTTTTATGACTCGTGGACTTGAACTCCCAGAATTCCTGAGCCAGCATGGCTCAGCTTGGAAACCTCTCCCGTGAACCATACAATACTTAATATTCCAACAAGCACTTTCAACTACTATGACAATATCCCTTGCATTTCCATCTTTGGTAATTGGGGAGATACAGCTGTGGAAATGTATGCCTTGGGTATTTCAGAATTGTTGTTTTCTGCAATTTAATGGTGAGTGGGCTGTGCAAAAGAAACAGGTAGTGGCTGCAAATCATGTTTTATTAAAGCCCATCAATGTATGAACAGTTTTTCAAATTATTTCCATAACTGAGAATCTGTGTGGTGTTAAGGATTAAGGTATAAGACTGGCTCTGAAAAGACCTTCACCTGGGGCCAATCATTCTACTTCAGCCCAACCCACCACCAGTGTTAGAGTGCCAGGCAAAAAAAACCAGATCCACATGTAGAAGTTCCAAATTACTGCTTTTTCCTAATATACACAGGAATTTTCTCAGACTCAGCACCAAAGTAAGCTAGATAAGGTTTAACGCATTCCAGGGTGGTTGGACTTTGTCTTCTTGTAGTTGCTAGGGACTCTAAGCTAATCCTTCCATTTAACTCCTCCCCCTGGCTCTGCTGCTGTCTTCCCTATATAGTTAGGGTTAGATGAAAAAGTGGGGAAGGGAATACTGTTTATCCTATCTTCAGCTTCTGTAGGAAAAATGGGATATAACAATCAAATGCAATATGATATGAATACTGTCCAAAGTGTTTGTGTGTACCATTGCAAGAGAAACCAGAATGGACTTTTGTTGATTAAATAATGTACTCAGGTAGTCCTCAGCTGACAACTTAGTGTCTGTTTGAAATTCTGACAGATCTCCCCAAGGTTACTTATGACCTGGATTTGAAGTTTCAATGGCTAACCTCCCTCCCCCATGATAACATGCTTGCATTTTGGGTGCTCAGCAACTTGTCCGCATAATTTACGGCTGTTTGCTGTGTCCTATGGTCACTTGATCATGATTTTTTACCTTTTTTTTGCCCAAAACTGGCCATTTATTTTTGGTTTCTGGCAAAGTAAAACCCACTGTAGATTTGCTTAAAAACTGCCATGTTTTCGTAATGATGGACCTTTGCTTAATGACCATGGTGATTCAGTTAATAATTTTCACAAAAAAGATTATAAAACTAGGTGCAATCATGTGATGAACTGCCTAAGAATTGACGTGACTTACGACCACTCTCAGTGCCCTGATTCAGGATTAGTATCCATCATCACATCGCATTTCAGGAGTTACCTGTCCAGCAGAAGAAGGGCTAGCACAGTTCTTCCGATAGCATGCTAAGATCTGGGCACACTGACTGATCAACGTATCTCTCACGGTCTTGACTGGATTGTTCAGTACTCCACGATATGCTTCAGGGGGGAAAAAAGTCCCTGATTAGAAAAACATTTAGCTAAGCTATTCATCTGTTAAAGGAAAATATGAACAGTCACTGGATATGAAATAGCCATCAAATAAATATCATAATAAATAAATAAATAAAATAATGAAGGCAACCAATTGTATTCACACTGAGTTTCACTGCCAGTGTGCTCTTATCTCTTGAAATCAATGATTTATTTCCAACTCCGTCTGCAGCACTGGGAGAATCCAGGAAGATTTTTTTTCTTGCAACCTGTCATTAAAAGCTTTTTGTGCTCTCAAAAGACCAAGATTTCCCTCTCCCTGAAACAATGACAAGATTGTCCTTACCAAGTTTAGCCAAAAAGTTGATCAGTGTGTCTGTCTCACAGTTCCTATAAAGGTCAGCCAGCTGTGTGCAGCAGTTCAGGGAGAGATTGTGAATGCGCAGGCGCCTCTGTCCTGCACAACTGGTATATAATACAGCACACTACGTGAGAGAGAGATTTATAAACAGAGCTATTAAAATTTGAACATCAAGGATTACAGTCAACTCCTAGTTTCCCATTACTTTCTAGTACTGCTTTTATGAACAAACATTAGATACTCCTGGATTGAACTCTCCATCTCTTAAGCAAAACTTACATCAGATGGGAGGAATTCTTTTCCTATGTTCTTGGGCGGCCCAAGATCATACCAGTGATTTCAATGGGTACTGATGATATACTTCAAATATGTTTAAATTATTTGGTGTCTGTGTGTGTATGTTTGTGTGTGTGTGTGTGTGTGTGTGTGTGTGTGTGTGTGTGCATAGAACCAGGAAAAAGAGAGCCTAAGATCTTAAACTTACCCACTGAATGGATCATTTTTAGCCCTCACACCTGTCCACCAAGAAAAAGTATGCATTTTGTCCTAAAGAAAATTGGTTGCCATTCGACTACAGAAAAAAAGATATCCTCCCCCAAAACCAGTCTGCATATTCAACAGCATCCTTTAGACAGGAATTACCTGGAGTAAGGCTCCACTCTCTTCTCTTAACTTGTCATCGTGTTTAAATTCCACAGTGATTGTTTTGTCACAGTCTAAACCTGCTAATTCCACATCTGTTGTATTGCTCATACAGAAAGCTCCAAAGAAGTCTGTTGCTCGAATACCTAGAGAAAAACAATAACAAAAATTATTCAAGATGAAATCTTTTAAAGACTGGGTTCATATATCACACTGAAGTCAACCTTGGGCTTAGGGTGGTGGAGAAATCAGTAATTCTTGCTCAACACATTTTTTTTGGAAGATTCGAGGCATCAAATAGCCCCCCTGCAAGGAAAGCTGCGCCCCTAAGCACTGATGAGCAAGTGCTTAGCTTTGATGTTACCTTTGTCAGGAGGACATGTTCTTACAGATATTTTCAATCTTTCATTGCAGCAGGCAAGTGGTCTGTCAGAACCCATTCCTATTTCATTTCATTTCATTTCTATCTATCCTCTCTGATCTAAAATCAAATCCCACCTTCCCCTGGGTTCTGCCATACTCCCAAGGGGGAGGGGGGATGTGCCTGCAGGGCTATTACTTTCACTTCCTCTATTTGCTCCAATGTAATACTTTACTTTGTTTATTGGGTCTCTATCCTCCACCGGCTAGCTGAAATGTAACAACTTGTTTCCTGCATTCTCTCTCTCTGTCTGAACTCTATCTTTTAAAGTTCTGTCAGTTAGAACAAAGGAGGAATAAGGAATGTAACCTCTGCTACAATGTAATCCTTTACTTTGTTTATTGGGTCTCTATCCTTCACTGGCTAGCTGAAATGTAACAACTTGTTTCCTGCGTTCTCTCTCTCTCTGAACTCTATCTTTTAAACTGTCAGTTAGAACAAAGGAGGGAATAAGGAATGTAACCTCGGTGCCTGGTTTATGTCTACGCTCTCAGAGGAAGGTGTGAAGAAGCCTCGGACCCTCGCTGTGTGAGCTGGAGACAGGCCGATGTTATCTCCCCGTTTCCCACAACAGACTTAACACTTGGGGATTGGCCATCCCACATTGGGCAGTCAATCTGTGGGGTGGGGTCTTGTTTGGGGATACTAAAATCTACTGCGCTGTGCGGGAAATCTCAGATCCTGTCTATTATATCTGCTATTGGAAGAAATTGTTTCCAAGAGTTCTGCTTGCTTAAGATGAGGAGTTGAAGTGGGTCCTGACATGGTCCTTCCTGTTTTAGGACTACAATTATTTTGTCAGTGCCTAAAAAGTTTAGGATTACGGATCTTAACGATTATCTTTAGGTTGCACTTACATCCATCATTATGAAATGCTTTGAAAGATTGATAAAGGATTTTATTTTATCAAGCCTCCCTCTACTATTTCACTCACTTCAGTTTGCTTACTGGGTAATCACTCCACAGAGAATGTTATTTCCTCCAACTGAGCTTGGCAGACTTGGAGAAAAGAAATACTCATGTGCGAATGCTGTTTGTTGATTTTAGTTTGGCATTTAATATGATCATTCCTCAGCATTTAGCAGACACATACTGGACCTATTAGGTTTTAATACCCCTTGTGCATCTGGATTCTTGATTTTCTTACTGGTAGGCCCCAGTATATGCAAGTTGGGACTAATATTTCTAACACCACTTTCTTGAGCACAGGTTCTCCTCAGGGCTGTGTCCTAAGACCACTGTTGTTCATCCTGTTTACCTATGGCTGTTATGCTACGTTTGCTACCAACCATATTGTGAAGTATGCAGATGATACAACATAGAGGGCCTTATACAGGATAACAATGAAGGTGCTTACAGGAAGGAGGTTGAAGGTTTGGTGGACTGATATAATAAGAACTTGGTTCTGAATGCAGGAAAAATAAGAGATCATTGTCAATTTCAGAAAAGGCAGGCACAACCATATACCTCTGTGTATTAATAACTTAACTGTGGAGGTAGTATCAAGTTTCTGGGTGTGCAGCTCACGAGCAAGTTAGCTTGGTCACTCAACAGTAAGATGCAGGTGAAGTGGGCATCGCAGTGCCTGCATTTTCTGCATCATATGAGAAGAGCACATAGTCCTTCCCCTGTCTTTACCATTTTCTATAGAGGGACAATTGAAAGCATCCTGTCGTGTTGTATCACTGTTTGGTTTGGAAGTATTACTGTTTTATACAGGAAGGCTGTGCAGAGTGGTGAGGATGGTGGAAAAGATTATTGGAAATTCACTTCCTTCTATCCAGGACATGGTATATAAGAGCTGCCTGATCAGGGTATTGTCAGGGATGCTACACATCCTCTGCATGACTGGTTATCTGTTACCTTCTAGGAGGCGGCTTTGAGGTGTCTGAAGCACAACTACATTCTGTAATAGCTTTGTACCATATAGTATCAACTGTGTTAACTCTATGTGTATGTATGTGTACACACACACACACACACACACACACACTTCTGAGAGCAGGCATTGGAATTGCATTTTATGTGTGCCATTGTGTACACAGAAAAGTGACAATAAAGGTTATCCAATCTTTTATCTTATCTTGTCTTATCGATCTAAGTCAGTCCAGTGAGTAAGCAAAGATGAGAGGCAGGACCACTGCAGGGTAAGTACACAAAGTCTGCAGCTACACCTTAGGTATTCTCATTCACTGTAATGGTATGTGGGAATGACCTTGGGAGACAGGAGAAAAGACAGAGCCTAGACAATGGCTTGAAAAATGAAATCTGAGTCTGAAGGAGGTATGAAGGGGGAAGAGAAAGCATCTCAGAAGGGACCCTCCCTATTTTCCAGAACAGCAAAAAATAAAGGAGGTGAGAGATACTTGCAGACTTGAAAAATTCTGTTATTGTAACCTTACAATAAGGATGTTAGTATTCATAATTGGTGTTTCTTCTCTGGATCACTTCAAAGGGCTGACGTTTACTGATTAGATATAGGTTATAGATATATAGATATGTGCTCACCTGTGCTAGTACGTACTCTCATCACAGCATCAAATCCAACTTCTTTTTGAACATCTCTACGTAAATCATTCAAGAAGCGTTCCTGATCTGTTTCCACCTAAAATACACAGTCAACATGCTTCACATGGTGGACACACAGGTGATTTCTAACAGAGGCTGAACAGCATTCCAAATAAGACCATTGCCTCGTACCTCCAGTTTATGCAGGATCTAAACTCTAAATCACTTAGAAATTCAGAGAACACATTGTTGCTGCTTTAAAAAAGAATAATCTGCAGTATATACCATAGTCTACAAGTCCAGAACTTTTATTTTTTCATGCAAGGTGCCTAAGCCATCTAAATCAACAGAAATCCATCTGAATTCAAAATTATGATGTGAAAATCAACTTCACTGTTGTTTACTTTTTAAAGTGTATATTGACTCCTACTGAACTAACCTGAGCTAGTACTAGTAAAACTGGCTCCTGAAATAGTTTTATTACTTGTTCTCTCTCCTTTGAGACTATAATGGCAGCTATATAAATGAACAGATGTTAAAGCCAAGACAAACCATACCTGAAAATATGTGTATTTATAAATGGAGCCACCAGTCTGATATGGAACAACCCCCAAGGTAGCTACATCCAAATACTGATTTGGGAAAAGGAAAAGGTCCACACAGCACCCTTGGGCCACACAGTCCTTGGCTAGGTTGTTGTAGAAATTTGTCTGAGGCTGAAACAGAGTCTAAAGCAGAGAAAACGAATAAGCAGAGAAGGCAGAAAACAGGATAATTCTTGAACAATGCCAAAAATCCCAGTTTAGAATTATCTCTATATCTCCTTTGTCCTAAATATGCGAGCAAAAATAAAAAGTAAAACCAATTAGGTAGTATACAATTTCCTGTCTATGAGAGGCAGTTTCGTCTAGTGGTTAAGGCACCAGGGTAGAAAGCAGGAGACTGAGTACTAAGCTTTTCCTGTTTCAGGAATTTCATTCAGAGAAGGAGCAATTTTTCCCCCCTTTATGTTATGGTGGGAGGGGGGCTTTAATCAGTGAAGATTTCCAGGAAGAGAACCTTCTTTATTGGTTCCTTTTGGAACATTCTCCCATCCCCTCAACTCTGAAGTGAAGAGGCCCCCCACTCTCCCAGCCTTTCAAAAATATTTGAAGACCTGGCTCTGCCATCTCGCTTGGGCTCACACAGGAGCATGCAGCCCTGGGGCTGGTTAGCAATCGGAAGGCCCTCCCTCTCCTTTTAATTATCCAATATCCAATTTTAACTATCCTTGCCTGTATTTTAATTTTTTTATATTCAAGATTTTATGGTGTTTTTTTATTTTGTTTGTACACCACCCAAATCCCCTGTGAGGGAAATGAGTGATTTCTAAATGTGATAATAAACAAACGAACCTGATTCAGGTTGGGATGATGGACAGATCATAGCAGTGGGAAGAGTTGGGGGGCAGGGAAGGCACAAAGCAATTAAGGAGACATAAGAAATCATAATCAGACTTCCTGCCTTAGCCTACTTCTGTTGGAATATGATCCTTTACCTTTTCTTTATCAGTATTCATCAGTTTCTTGTCGTCTCTATTCTTCAGCTTCCCTGGAGCCTCTGCTATAGGCAGTGATGTGTGAAATATGAAAAGCTTGCCAGCACAGTCTGCAGCCTGTAAACAAACATGGAAGGATCCTTGAAATGACCATTTGAGACTCTTTTGTCCTTAAGAGCCTCATAGACCCCTTCTCCGTGCCACCATTTATATTAATATGTAAAAGACTCTTCAATGAAAAGTAAACGTAGCTCATCTTTTCAAGTGATCCATCTTTTACAACCGCCACTTAACATACCGATCTTATTCCCAATGTGCTGCAAAAAAAATAATTTTAAAAATCCAAATATCAACATTTGAAGTGCTTAACTTATCTATATTACTCAAAATCCTCTGCATTCACATTAGATTATTCTGCCTGATAAATGTTACCTATATAACATTCTATATGGTTCAGTTACCCCATAATAAATAAATTGGATTCAGCACTTGATATAGACTGCTGCTGTCTTGAGATGTTTACAGAATATTCAAAAAGGGGGGGGGGGACTGAGAAAAAAATCAAGTTAAATTAAGGTGCTGAGGAGCATAAAAACTAACCTTTAGAGCTTCCATGCCAGCCTGAATCACTGGAGCAAACACTGTTTCTGTTTCTCTTGTATCAGCAAACATATCTGGGATCTGATCCAATAGGCTGCAAAATGATGAAAATCAAAGTCAAAGGTTATAGAAACCTCAACAAGTTATTTCTTATCAATGAGGATCAATGCTTTCAAGCCAATTAGAACTTTTGAGGGGGGGGGAAAAGACCTATTTCTGGAGAAAGGTAAATAGTAAATAGTCCACTAGCCATTGTTGACTATAGGAGACAGCGCTCATCTCCGTTTCAAGGCTATTGAGCCAGCACTATCAAAGGCATTTCTGAGGTCATGTGGCCAGCATGGCGTCACGGAGTGCTGTTACCTTCCTACCAAAGTGGTACCTATTTATCATCATGTGAAGCTTGGGTCTCAAACTAGGCTGCCAGCTTTCCAGTCAACAAGCCAGCGTCTTAACTGTGATCCACCACACTGCCCCATTTCTGGAGTAGATCAAGTTTATGATATTTTTGTATCTGCCTAATTTTGATCTAAACTGAAGGGTAGAAAGCCTATGCTTCAGTATTTAAATTTGCACTTTTGGTCTATAAAGCAGGCTGGGAAACAAGCATGGAAATAATTACACAAATTCAGGCTGTATATGCAGGAACTGATCAAAAGCAGCAGCACTTTTCCACAATTGCTCTCTTAAACTAAAGCTTCTCTCCTCTTCCAATTCAGAGATTACTGTACTTTTGCTTGATGCCTTTAATTTTAAGAATAAACTCATGTTTATTTCTCTCAATTTTCTCCAACTTCAAGTTAATAGAGTTGCCACTTTTTCTAAGTTAGATACTGTTTTTTGGTTTACTGTAATAACGAGTGAAACGGCCCATTTTATTTATGCAAAATGAAAGCAACTGATTTAACAAATCAGAAGGCACTAGTGCAGCAAATGAGAACAACAACAAAATGGTCGTATTTCTAGCAAAAACAGAATAAAAATAAAACCTATGCAAAGCTCAGAATGAGTGTGATTCTTAATCCTGACGAGAAGATGACAGCACCTTCTTGAAGAAAGCCCATTCTTTGTTGTGGGTGGAAGAACTGGGAGTGTCAACCCTGCCCCCTCTATAGGGAGTCACAAACTCATAACGCTTTACATGATTAAGTACCTTGGAAGTTCTACACCTCTTTTATGTACAGCTACTATTGTCAGATAAGCATGATTCAGTTTCTCTGAACATAGCTAAGTTTTGTTACACTGTCTATAAATAAGGCAAACCTCGATCACTCACTGATGATTTCACCATCAATGGTAATATATTACTATGCTCTGATTTGTTCAGTTCTATCCAGTTTTTATTTATTTTGTTTTAATGTTTAATTTTTTGTGCAGATCTGTGACTGTAATAAAGATTGATTGATTGATTTGATTTGATTGGGAGAATCAACTCAGCAAACATATTTGAATGCTAACTTCCTCAATCCAGATATTTGTTCAGGAACAATATTGTATATTGTATGCAAAGTGGTTTCAAGGACCAGAAATTAATTCAAATTACCTATAACAAAATAATCAATCTCACCAGTTGAAAACCACAAAGCAATGTTTGATATTTCCACTTATATGTGATCCAGATAGTCCTTCAGTTCTTTTGAAGTGATGACGGACCTCCCTAGAGCTACTTATGACCCATTTCCAAACTTACAATGGCTGCACCCCTATGGTCATGTGATCACATTTTGGGTACTTGACAACCAGCTCACCTTTACAGCTGTTTGCAGTGCCCGACGGCCACATGACCAGGATCTGTGATATTTTTTTTGCCAGTTTCCAGTGTTTACCTCTGGTTTCTGGCAAAAAAAATGCTTATTGACAAAAATGGATTCATTTAATAACCATGGCATTCAGTTGTTTTATTAAGTATCTGCAGGACAATTGGACTGATCTGCTGAAGTGGCTTACAACAATGCAGTACACTCCAGCACTGAGTTCACTCCTTTCCAAGTGGCTAATGGCCAGTGTCCTTCCTATGCGTAAATTGCTTGCCACCGACCCTGCCATTCCTTCACTAAAAGAGTGGGTTCACCAACTGCAGAACATCTGGCCAGTAGCTATCAAAGCCCTGGATGAGGCTAGGGAAGCTTATAGCTGACAAGAAAAGAATGGAACTTAAACCTTTCCATGTTGGAGAAAAGTTTATCTCTCCACTAGATTCCTACAGTCATTGCAGCCATCAAAGAAGCTGGGACTGAAATTTACTGGTCCATTTCCTATTAAACGCATTATCAATCCTGTTACGGTGAAGCTGGAACTTCCTAAGAGCCTGAGACAAATCCACCCACTTTTCCATTGTAGCTTATTTAGTCCTGAGGTCACCTCCAAATTAAGACCTCAGCCTATTATGATTGAGGGCGAGCAACACTCTGAAATCAAGGATATTTTAGATTCTGGCAAACATCACAGATTCACACAGTATTTAGTGGCCTGGAAAGACCTGCTTGCTGCACAGAATGAGTGGGTTTATCAGTAACATGTTAGGTCCCCTATCCAGACAAACTTGATTAATGTGTTTCTTTTTGAGGTTTTTCTCTCCTTTCTGTTTTGTTTTTCAGGTGGATTTGTCTTTTTATTGGGGGGGGGGTGCGAATGTCAGAGCCCCTCAAATGTATTTGCCTTTAATCCTTCCTTTTCTCTCTCTTTTGCTTCTGCCTATTGTTATCTGCTTTGTTCTACTCTGTGCGAGATGCCCTCCCTCAGACCTTGCTTTGCTCTCTTGCCATCACTAACTCTCAATAAAAAATCCTTTTGAGACAATGGCTGTTTCAAGAGTTCTGCTTTCTTGGGAGATGTAGTTGAGGCAGGTCCTTACACATGTAGTTGCACTGTCCTGGGGTCATATGATCACCATCTGCAACCTTCCCAGCCAGCATCAGGTAAGCAAAGTCAATCAGGGAAGCTGAATTTGCTCAAAAGACTGCATGGTCACTGTTAATGCAGTGATTTGCTTAGAAATCATGGCAAAAATATAGTAAAAATGAGTACAATTCACTTAGCAACTGACTTAGCAATGGAAATTCTGGTTCTAATGGAGGTCGGAGACTAACTGCATCACTCTGTTAATGCTCATGGTATAGGCTGAGTTTTGCTTACCTGGTAAAAACTGCACGAGACTCATTCACTTTCACAAGAAAGCCATCAAGCAAAGGTACAAACATATCTGCTATGTCTGAAACAACCATCATTTGCGGCTGTGCCAGGGAGCTCTTGACATTATAGAAGTGTAGAACTTTGTTGTAGGTGACAAAACCCACACGGATGGCTGATTCGTCCATAGTTCCTTCTCTGTTAAAAAAAGGTGTTATAGTAAAAAAATGGGCTTGCAAAATCAAACTGAAAAGCAGAAGTACAGCAGCATCAACAGAAGATTGTATCCTAATATCTACTGACCAAATTCCAAGTTTGAGAATGCAGCTGGGAAGTCCTTTCATTTTACAATTACTTGATTGAAAGACTGATTGAACTGTTTTACTGAGGTAATTCCATAAGCAGCACTGAAATCGGTTGATTATAATCAACATTTATTATAAAAAATTTGTTTTAGCATTAATCTAATTTCAAAGGATCTCTCGTGACCACTGTCTTATGTGAGCAGGTACCTGGGGAGGTAATCCAGGAGGGTCTTCAGTTCTTCACATATCAGTCTGACCAAGCCACTCCGCACTGCATTGTATGACACATCAATCATGAAAATAAAAGCAGGAGGGTTGGGATACTTGTTATTCTGCAAGAAAGGAACACGAGCACAATTATTCATCACACATTACTGAGTCGTTTTCCCATCATCTATGTCTTGAAAGAAGCAAGCTTTAACAATGTTTCTGCCTAGACTTAAAAAAATACAAATACAATTCTTACAGTTTTCCAGTATGATTAGCATTGTATCAGTGTTTATCAACTTGGGCAACTTTAACATACTGTGGACCAACTGTCAGAATTCCCCAATATAGAGGTCAGGGTAATTCTGGGAGTTGAAGTCCACGCATCTTAGAATTATCAAAGTGGTGAAACACTGCATTTTATTTATTTTATTTATATCCCATTTATATCCCGCCCTTCTCCGAAGACTCAGGGCGGCTTACAATTTAAGCACAAACCAATGTGCTTAGCAATCCTGGCAGCCCTTAATTTTTATTTAAAGTGTGGGCCTCTAGATTCTGCAGATCTAATGTTACAGAAGTACATCTCCCCAATATAAAGGCTAATCCAAATTCATTAGAGCAATCTTTTGTGTTTCTTGGTATGTGGTAGCTAGTTCTCTTGTATCTGGAACCTGAGGTTTACGATAATTTGATTAAAATCAGCCTCTCTGAAGGGATCTGTGGCCTTCTAAATCCTTAAAGACAATTACTTATATTGTAATGAATGTTAAGGATGGATCGTCTCTTTGCCCATTTAACTTGAATGCAGACTGTAAAGACTATTGAGAAGTGGTGGCAAAGTTGAGAAAATATAAAAGGAATGTTGGACACAATCCCGAAATAAAGGAAGAGTTTCATTAGTAAGCGATAGCTTAATCAATCTACAAAGTTCAACAAGAAGATTCTTATATTGTTCAGAGTTCACCTTAACCAGCGAACTAACCTTAATCCATGGCTAAACATTCTATCATTTTCTAAGGTTTTGTTCCTTGGCCCTAATCCTGACAATACCAATTCCTTAGAAAAATCTATATAATTCCTGCCTGCTTGTTTGTGCTCTGACACAAACTTAAAAGTAAAGCACTGAATGTTGACTTTCTTCAAAAATTTGTTATTTAGCCTACTGGTCTCACTGTAAATAAAATAAATAATAAATGCAAGAAGAGATACCTTGCAGTAGTCAACAGTAGCTAGGTATTCATAGGAGCCTAGGGATAATTCAGGTCTGTCATAGTAATCCACTCGCCTGCCTGTGTGGTCCAAATGCTGGAAGTAATGAGATGGCACTGGGGGGAAAAAGAAACGAGTGAAAATTTCTGCAAATTTTATTTCTTCTCCCAGTTAGGCCAGGAATCTGAGAGTTTCAACTGTGAAGATGGCTCTTCAGCATTCGGAGCAAGGGGAACAACAATTTTCTCTCTTTATAAATGCTTCATGTAAGTTGGCAGCAATACCATTTTACAATGTACTGAATCTGCCTTCTCTCCCTTGAGACTGCCTTTATAGCTGAAACATCTGGCTCTGCTTTATTTCTGTATCAACACCTTCCCTATCCGTACTTTTTTGTGACATCATTACAGAAAACCTGGAAAATTCTTTGAGCTACTTGTTGGTCCTTGTAAAGATATCACCCACCTATGGTTTTTGGATGTTTTGTTTTCACAGATCATGGCTACAATTCATAGATCATGGCTACAGATCATTTTTTATATTTCTGAGTAAGTTGGCTACCTACATTCTAAGGCACGTTGACAGACCCTGCAGCCAATCAGTAATGAATAGTAATTTTTCTATGCCATAAAAATTTAATTTCCAGATGGCATTATCTTCCAACAAAAAGCACAAACATAATGCCTTTTATTTTGGATTTATTGTTCTTGCATTACAATTTTTGCCCAACTGTTAATAGTGGAAAGGCTTAATGCAATCATTTTCTCATTTTTTTGACAGAGAAACCTGAATATGCATTTTTAAAAATACGATTTTCTGCATATTGTATGTTTCATTTCAATAAAGGCAAATTCCTCAATAAGCCAATTGTAGGCAACTGCCCAAAATTTAGCACAAAGGATGATCTATAGTTGTCATCATTTAAATATAAATCTGTTCTTGAGTTTTCCCACGATGATTCCCCCCCCCCCGATGGAATTTCTGCTTGACAGCAGACTGTCCTCACCCGCTACGAGGGCCCTTTTGATAGGAAGCTCTTACCCTCCGTAACACAGCTGCAGAAGCAGCACTGGAATCGTCTTCCTCCCTCAATGAACTGCATAAAGGGGCACATGTACGCCTTGCACCTATTGCACCGAATGGGACCTGATTCCCCGTGGTCCACCAGGTAAGGAGGGGCCTGGAAAGAAAAAACCATGGGATATTGGCACTATTTACATTTCCCCTTTCTTTTCCAATACATGATATCAAAGAGTGTTTTTTCTGCATCTTGCTCTAGTATTCATGTCCACAGTATGTAATTCCTTCTGTCTGTAGAGCAAAGCATCAAAGTTAACTCTTGGGACGGAGCAAATAAAAAAACTCAAGGGAAGGTTTTCTTTGCCCGGGGTCCATTATCTTGTAATAAAGCTGCTCTTTTATCTGATGATTCAGACTATCAATCTTACCTCTTCCGTGGGAAGTGCAGCCAACGGTTTTATGACTGCAGCAAGAGGAACCTGAGATTGTTTAGCCATATCTGAAGTGCAGGGAATATTATAAGAAGTACATCTTATGTAGCGGGGACTTGTATTACCTTTAAAAGAAGAAATCAAAACTTTACCTATATATTCTTCGATACACACACACATATATATATATACACACACACACATGTATACATACATACATATACATGCATGCATATATATACACATATATACATATATACATATACATATACATACACATACACATACATATCTATCTATCTATCTATCATCTATCTATCTATCTATCTATCTATCTATCTATCTATCTATCTATCTATCTATCTATCTATCTATCTATCTATCTATCTATCATCTTCTTAATAAGATTAAAAATGCGAATCCTGGGTGCATGCATGTTAAAAAGGCAAGAATCAAGCACCAGGATAGAAAAATAAAAAACTGTTTAATATGCAAAACACTTAGCTTTCATCGTCCAAACTGCTGATGTCGTCAGAGCAAGAATAGGAGATCTGGGAGTATATAGGCAAACTTCCAGATCTCCTATTCTTGCTCTGACAAAGTCGGCAGTTTGGCCGATGAAAGCTAAGTGTTTTGCATATTAAACAGTTTTTTATTTTTCTATCCTGGTGCTCAATTCTTGTCTTTCTAACGTATGTGTGTGTGTGTGTGTGCGCGCGTGTGTGTATTCCACTGTCTTGCTATTTTTGAAGTGGAACAATCACATGCAAGACAGTATACTAAACAATTAAAAAAGCAACTAAATAATATAAATAACACAAACATGATCTCCTTCAAAAAGTTGAATCCTGCAGCATTATCTTGGAACACATATATTTACCTTCATTTGTGAAATCTATCAGTTGGTAATTAGATGGACATGTTCATATTGCTTTCTAATACAGAATTAATTTGCTATTGCTTTCCTCCTGGACATTTTCTTTTACTTCCCAATCTAGCCTGCCGACCAGAAATGTCATGGTTGTCTCTCATCTAAATAATCTTGCAGCCATGATGGCTAACCAATAATAAGTCAGGTAATGAGACCCTTAACCCATTCCGAGCCCTAGGCCTGGGTACACAACTCTATTTTAGAACTTTGTGAAAGGCCACAAACGTTGGGTCCATTATAATCTCCGAGAGGAGAATATTCTATCATGCAGGGCTACAGCAGAGAAAGGCCATCTTCTAGTTCCTGTCAGTTGACACATTTTGGCTGACAGGATATTCAGCTGTTCTGTCTCAGCCTCTGTGAATACTGCTCAACAGCTCACTCATGAGGAAAAACCCCTTTGCACTGAACAAGGCAAGACTTAGCAAGATAAGCCCCTTTTATTCTGAAACAGCTTTTTTTGTTTCAGTCTCTGTTTTAAATAACTATCGTCCAGTCTCCAACCTTCGCTTTTTGGCGAAGGTTGTTGAGAGTGTGGTGGCGCATCAGCTTCCTCTGTTCCTGGAGGAAACTGATTATCTGGACCCGTACCAATCGGGTTTCAGACCCGGATACAGCACGGAGACGGCATTGGTCGCGCTGGTGAATGATCTCTGGAGGGCTAGGGACAGGGGTTGCTCCTCTGTCCTGGTCCTATTAGATCTCTCAGCGGCTTTCGATACCATCGACCATGGTATCCTGCTGCGGCGTCTCAGGGGATTGGGAGTGGGAGGCACCGTTTTACGGTGGTTCTCCTCCTATCTCCTGGGCCGCTCGCAGTCGGTGTTGACGGGAGGGTAGAGATCTGCCCGGAGGCCTCTCATTTGTGGAGTTCCTCAGGGGTCGGTTCTCTCGCCCCTCCTGTTCAACATCCATATGAAGCTGCTGGGTGAGATCATTCGTGGTTTCGGGGTGGGGTATCATCAGTACGCTGATGATACCCAACTTTTTCTTTCCACCCCGAACCAACCCAGCGATGCCCTCGCCGTGATGCCTGGAGGCGGTCCAGGTCTGGATGGGGAGAAACAGGCTTCGTCTCAATCCCGCCAAGACTGAGTGGCTGTGCATATCGGCATCTCGGGTCAACCAGACTATTCCATCTCTAACGATGGGGGGTGAGGTGTTACCCCCCGTTGATAGGGCTCGCAACTTGGGCGTCCTCCTGGATTCACGACTCAATTTTGAAGACCATATAGGAGCCATGACCAGGGGGGCTTTTGCCCAGGTTCGCCTGGTGCGCCAGTTGCGACCCTATCTGGACCGAGATGCCCTACGCACAGTTACTCATGCGCTCATGACCTCCCGTTTGGACTACTGCAACGCTCTCTACATGGGGCTGCCCTTGAGGACCACTCGGAGGCTTCAACTGGTGTAGAATGCGGCCGCGTGAGTTGTGATGGGGGTCTCCCGATACTCCCATGTAACACCTCTACTCCGCGAGCTGCATTGGCTTCCGGTTGCCCTCCGGGTGAAATTCAAGGTGCTGGTCATGACCTATAAAGCCCTACATGGCTTGGGTCTGGGGTATCTGAGGGAACACCTGCTGCCGGCATCAAGTTCCCTTCGTCCAGTGCGCTCCCACAGGGAGGGTCTTCTCAGGGTGCCACCGGTAAGAGATTGCCGGCGGGTAACACCCAGGGATAGGGCCTTCTCAGTGGGGGTGCCTGCCCTTTGGAACCAGCTGCCAGTGGAGCTGAGGACTGCCCCCGACCTCCGTTCATTCCGCCGGGGCCTGAAGACCTGGCTCTTCGAGCTCTCTGGCCCAGGCTGAGGATTAATTTATTTTAATTGGGGTTTTATTTATACAGGGATAAATTTAATCTTTTTTAAACTTGGTTTTTAACTTTTGTATTTTTGGTTTTTAATTACCCTGTAAACCGCCCTGAGTCCTCCGGGAAAGGGCGGTATATAAATGTAATAAAATAAATATCTATCTATCATCTATCTATCTATCTATCTATCTATCTATCTATCTATCTATCTATCTATCTATCTATCTATCTATCTGGACCAACGTAGCCCTTAGCGTTTTAATGCTTATCATTAATTCAAGGCTTAAGATCTGACCTCCCTATTCTTTTGTGGCTATGTATATTATTTTATATAACAGTATTCAGAAATTTAGGCAAACCTCATGGCTGAAGAGCACAATATGGATAATGAAATTCTGAAAAGAAAAACTGTAGTTCTTCACTGTATAACGTAACTAATATAATCCAAGTGTTTATGCTAAACAGCTATACAAGTTTTCTTTTTTGATGTTAGTTATCCTTGCCTTCGTGGATGCTATTTTACATGGATGCTATTTTACCTTGATCTTTCACCAAGAAATCTGTAGTAACAAGAGGTGGGACTTGCCCACGCACTCCTGTGATGAATGGCTCTGAAGCACGGTTATTCCTGTCATCTTCAATAACCTGAATCTATAATGGGAAGCAACAAATTAGCACTACAAAAATTTTAGCAAAAGTTGTGATAATATAACTTAATACATTTTAATCCCTAAAGGAGGATATCCATTTTACCCTTCTACTTGTTTTGCTCGGCTTGAAATCAATGGTCCAAAATTAGTGGTGTAGCTAATAAATTATATATTTTGCAATGTCGACTTCAAGATATGCTGTCTATAAAGTTTATTAAGTCATTTGTTTACACATTTTTGTTTTTGCAACTGGACAGTCAAGTTACAGCTGAGAATTTTATGCTGGAGCATTACAATAGCATTTTTGTTTATCATGTGTTTTCTCTCTCACTCTCACTCTCTCTGTGTATTTAAAATACTGCTTTAGGAGTTTCACGTTGGATGATAATCAGCAAAAAGGGATTATGTAAAAAAATGTGAAAAGAAATCAGCTCTCACTGAGATATGCTTAGGCTACCCTAAACCAGAAGAAGAAATGATCCTTGAAACTAAAATAATCATCTAGACTCTAGAGAAACTAGTTGTCAGGGAAAAGACAAGCTCAAAATTAATTTGTATCCTACTTTTCTTCCATCTGCTTCCTTCCCTGCTACAGGCCTAGATACATTCTATGTATTTTAGATGCAGCAATCCAATCCCTGAAAAAGAATCCATGTTTTTGTTGCATACTTCTGAAAAGTGTTTCTGAAAAATCTTATGCCAGATTTTTCAAAACAATGACCTTTTTGGTTATTAGGTATCCTGCTTCACCAATACTATTCCTTCACCTTGAAATTCGGCTCCACTAAAGCTATTCCAAAATTTTATTCTAGGTTAAGAAGAGCACTGATAATTAGTTGGTACTACCTGATACTGCTTCTACCCCTAATCATTCAGCGAAGAGCAAGATAAGTTAAACTTGTGATGCAACATTCTACTTAATTACTTTCCAGTACTTGGGATTATAAATCTATTACTTATAATGTTATCCAAAACAATTGAAATGGAACCTTTTAATTTATGATCCAATTCAACTGCTTTTAAATATTAGCATGGTATTCACCTTTTTAACTGGAATGATTCAATCTCCTTTCCCTATAGATTTCAATTATTTTGAACAATATCTCTTATGGTGAAAATGACTATGTGAATCTTAATCTGAAACATATTTATAAAGAGACTGTGCAGAAAGTTGAAGTGACCACACCAAGAGCAGGGTTTTTTTTGTTCCAGCTGTAAAAAATTAAGCGAAGTTGGTAACATCACCAATCTGTTTTATGTGTTGTGACCAAATTCAGCCCATTCCCAAGACAAAACAATATAGGAGCAATAGGTAAGTGACATTCTTTGTGTTTATGAAAACAATAATATGAACTGACCTGCTGCTTAATTAAAATGAATTAATTAAAAAGGTAGCTGTTAAATTCATGCTACAGCAGGTATTTAATACATTACATGTCCAATTTATTCCTAAATATTCATCCTAAGCATATGCTAAATAAGTAATGATTTCTCCAGGGGTTATTTGCTTACACAAGCCTAGAGTTGGAAGGAGAATATATAATCTGCTTATCTTTTGCAGTTTTAAATGCCAAGCTTCTATTGCCCCTTCATTTTTGATGTACAAATGATTTCAACACGTGTGGTGTTTTATTCTGTTTATCGAAATGTGAGCAGAAACAGAGGAAAAGGAAAAGTGATGCACTAGCACCAGGGTGGTTAATAAGGGGAATTATTTTGCAGACACACATAGGCAGCCACTGACATGCAGACAAGAGCAGACAGAGAGACAACGCACTTACTGGGCTAGGAATTGCATCAGGATCTATTCTGTGCCTGGGTTTCTGCTGAGGTGGCAGCTCATTGAGTTGCTTTTTTGTTTGTTTAAAAGAAAAAAAAGAAGTAAAATTGCCACAAAAAAGGGAAAAGAGAGAGAGTAGTAAAATAAAAAGTACCAAGCAGTGTTATCCTGTCTGTCTTTACTTCTACCACTGTTAAATGTATTCGTCAGGACAGTCTTCATGCAAAGAAGGGGAATAATACTTGGTTATGTTTTCACATTTTATCTCCATGTCTTGCTCTTCCGTGAAAGTACATTAGAGGGAGTTGGCAATTCTCATGCTTAGTGTTTTCAGGAGAATTACAGATTGAGGTATGCTCAAGTCCTTTAAAGGAAAAGCAGAAAAGGAAGCAGAGCTGCTAACCACTTTCTTGTTGGTAAACCTCGGCTTTAAAATGTAGAAGGCTGTACTTCTTTTCACCAGCTAAGTTGGCACTGCAACCGAAAAGGCATTTTCAGGTACTCTGGGGAGAGCCACTGCAACTACCGCTGGATATTAACAAAACCCAGAATAGCATCATAACATTCACTGTTCTGGAGAGATAAGCTTATAGTAATATGAAAGACTTGGGCCCTCTGAATCTGGTCACAGATTCTTAGAATCCAGTCCACAGCACTGTAGGTTTACAACATGCTGTATGCTAGCCAGGGCCCCAGTAAAAAGCAGATAAATGTCAGTATGCCTCACTTTAGTAACTGTGAAACAGCCAATCACATGTCTAGTCTGATTACTGGCCCCTATTTCAAAAATGCTTTCCACATATTCAAAGAATCAGTCTAAGCTACCAAGATTATTCATGTAAACAAACATGGATTAAACACGTGTTCATACTAGTTCCTGTAACCCTTTTTCAGCTCTAGTATGATCACAGGAAATACTGTAGGCTAATTTGTGATAATCTAATCAATATAGTATTTCTTTAGAAGCACAACTCTGGAAGCAGTTAGGATGCCAAGAGGGATACAAAAAGTAATGTGCAAAAATGCCCTTTGGCTGTAGGAAATGACTATGAATTAAGCAAATGCAGAGAAACCCAAGAGTCTTGTTCTCCCTTCCACATCACTTTCTACAAAAGGATGTTAAATTCTAAAAGTGATCTGGCTCACTTACTGGGCTAGGAATAGAGTCTGGGTCAAGTCGTTTGGGCAGAGGTGGTGCTGCAGGCTGACTTCCATAATTTGCTGGTCCGGGGAAAGTTGCACCATACACTGGTTGACTTCCCCTATTTTGCCCAAAAGAACCTGGGGGAAAAAAAGATGCAGATATACCTTTATTTGAATGCATAACAGAATTTAAACAGTCCAGAATAGTAACCTCTCAATTGCTTTGACTAAACTGATTATACCACTCAAAGTTTCAATTTGAACAATTTTACTTAGAATTCTAAAATAAACCCTAATTGAACAATGCTTTTCAGGATCATCTCTGAAATTTAAAAATCCATCCAATATGTTAATTACCATAATACAGCTTGATAATATTTCCACAGAAAAGCTTTGTAAAATTGGAATTTCAGACTGGGTCAGAAAAGCGGGCATACAGAATCTCCCACGTATTTTAAACAATAAAAGTAGCAGAAAATACTGAAAAAGTTCTGAATTAGAAGAGAGAAGGGCGGTATACAAATAAAATTAATAAATTAATAAATAAATTTGCTTCCATCCAAATTTTCTGAACTTTTTCATATTTATCATTATATATTATCAGAGCTTCTCATATTTCAGCAAGCAAATAGCATTAAATTTAACCTATCAATTTTAATGAGATGACAAATAACACTCCCTTTCTTGGGATTCATCCCGCTGTGCTTTTTGTTGAAAGATATTATGTTGCTGTTTTAGAAGTTTCACATCCGGGATTAATTACATTTAATACACATAAGATTTGAACTTTTGTTTTAAAGTACAGTTCTCAATTGTTAAAAAAATATTGCAAGGGGCAGCAATTAGCAGCTGTGAAAATAACCACTAATTCACTGTTCATTATGCTCGGAAGCAAATTAATTTATATATGGAAACATGTACCACATCTTAATGTAGGAAAAATATTAGTGATCAAAACACCATTTTTTTATAGTTTTCAAAATTGGCAGAGGAAAAAAGTTATATGAAAAAATGCTACTGAAAGATCTAGAGAAAAGGGCTACATGTACCACAGTAGAAATACTACACTGGGAATTTTTAGATTTAGATAATAATAAATGGATATTTTATGGTATGACATTATTATTCAGCAGCTTAGAGGAAAATATCACCAGACACCAGTATCTATCATACAACTCAAATCAAATACTAAGATTCTAACAAACACCACCCCATCCATCAGTTACATCCAATTCAGAGGGTTAGGAGGAGCCTCTCAATCAAATGCTGCAGGAGAAAGTATAGGGAGAAGCTCACCCATCCACATGTCTCACTAGTATTTGGATACAGCCCACTGATCTTTCCTTAGATGTAAAGTAGGGACCAATGCACAGGTCATTTTTTACAACATACCATTTTGCTGCAGTGCGTATCCTGGTTGGACAGGTGGTGGTCCCTGGAGTCCTGTTACTGGTGGCCTAGGAAGTGGTCCTGGCATAAGTGGCTGAGGTGGTGGTGAGGTCACATGATTTGGTTGGGAAGTAAGCTGCCCAGTAATTGGTTGTCCAGGCAACAATGCACCCTGCATGGTGGGAGGCCTTGAAATCCCCGTAGCAGGAGGATAGCTGGATACTCCAACCCCAGCAGATGAAGGTGGGGGAGCAAACAGGGGGGGTTGAGAGGAAGTATGCAGGGCTGACGGAGCCGATATAGGTGGCTGTGCTATGGGAAGACCCTGAGACAAGGTGGTAGGAGGCAATCCATGAGATACATTAGGAGGTGGTAGACCTTGGCCTGAATGTGACATATATTGTCCAGATCCAGGGGCAATAAAACTTCCTGAGGCAGGTATAACTGATGTTGGAGGACCTGAGGAGGAGATACATCAAACAAAATTTAATAACTATTTCCATTTTCTTGGTAATCTTGGTTAACATATATTGATGACTGAATTTTGTGAAGTTCCTTAACAAATAACGTGACTGATTTCCAATGCTAGAGTTACTTTCATTACATAAAACGTAAAGGTAAAGGTTCCCCCACACATGCGTACTAGTCGTTTCCAACTCTAGGGGCCGGTGCTCATCTCCGTTTCAAAGCCGAAGAGCCAGCGCTTGTCTGAGGACGTCTCCGTGGTCATGTGGCTGGCATGACTAGACGCCAAAGGCGCATGGAACGCTGTTAGCTTCCCACCGGAATGGTCCCTATTTTTCTACTTGCATTTGTACGTGCTTTCAGACTGCTAGGTTGGCAGAAGCTGGGACGAGTAACAGGCACTCTGTTACACGGCACTCAAGATTCGACCCGCCAAACTGCCAATCTTCTGATCGACAAACTCAGCGTCCTATCCCACTGAGCCACTGTGTCCCTTCATCATTATATACATACATCTATATACATAGATGTATTTTCATTTGATAACAAAGATAATATAGTACATATGAATCCCTACTGATTACCTCAATTACCCAAGCTTTAATATAAAAGAAGTGTTTGCACTAGGGAACATCTCCTAAACTTGAACTGGAGTAAAAATCAAGGATGGCTATAGTGCCAATACATTAAAGTCCAGATCTATTCAAATAGGCCAGAGGTCTCCCAACCTTTCCAGGCTCGAGGACCGGAGGGAAGGAGAGCAGCTTCAAAATTCATGTGTGCACACATACCATACACACTGGCGCGGCACTAGCAGCCCTGTTTGCGCATGCACTGGTGCTGTGCACATATGCAAATGGCCGTGCATCCCCCCCACGGCGGCTAGCAACACATTCACACCTGTGCAAATGGGCGTGCAAACCACCCAGGCTAGCAACGCATGTGCAAACGGGCTGAGGACACCCGCCCTGCACTAGCATCCATGTTCGCGCCTGTGCGCATGTGCAAACGAGGTCGTGGGTGCTAGAGTGGGTGGGGGAAATGGGCGCCCATGCTTGCGTGCACTGGCCAGCTGTTTCCATGGCCTGCTGGCCAACAGCCCGTGACCTGGTCCCAGGCCACGGGCTATAGGTTGGGGATCGTCGAAATAGACAATAAAGGATACTAAGTTCATATTTTCCAGGAAGTAAAATAACTCAGGAATTTTTGCCAATGCCAAGCAAGTGTTGCACAAAAGCAAAACAGATTAATTAAGAATTTGATTTAATTATATATAATGAAGGGGGGGCTTCCTATACCATATGCAAGAAAATTATATGCCCCTAGTTTCATTATTTTATGTTCTCTAAACAAGCTGATCAACCTTCAAACCTTAAGTGACTTCTGTGAAATAATATAAAGCAATAACAAAGTTTTGACACTGAAATTTAATTCCACTGTTTGCTAACGCATAATTTTGAAGTACAATATATTTATTATGGATTCAACACATATTCTTTACACACACACACACACTATCTATCTATCTATCAATGGATTACCTACCCTGAAACTGTCAGGTCCCTAAAAATGTATTCTTTCTCTATGCCTATTGTTGAATTTGTAAACCTTCTTTGTGACCTGTCATTCTGTTGGGAGGGGGGAGCTTTTGGGATTGCTTTGCACTGTCCTGCAATGATGCCCTTCCCCCAAAGGATGAAGTGTCTCACCCTTATCTAAGAGAAGGTTTGTGTGCTTGGAGCCAAAAGGAAAGCAAGAGAGACGTGCCAAAGAACCCAGTTACCAAAACACTATGCCACCTGTGGACTGGCTGGAATTCAAACGAACACTAGGACATTGGGGGGGGGGGGAGGAGTAGTGAATGTTGCTTTTATTATATTGCTTTCACGGGACCCAACCACAAATATAGCCACAAATTTTGATACCATAATTTAAATCCATCTTTCTCAACATGGTACTCTGAACATATATCATAACATATGTCATAACTATCCTGTTACTCATAATCCATGGAAGGGAAGTATCATAAAGTCTGATTTTGACCATGAGAGTAATATTTCTTTCCTTTTCTCAGCATCAGGCAGAATACTTTTTAATCACCCTTTTTATGCTTCTTTCAGCACTGCTGTTGAACCTATCCCCTGTATTTTTTATTAGGTTGTAACTATGCATGTTGTCCTGCACTGTACTGATACACACTACACAGGCTTTTATTCCACAAGTACAAAACTGATGAGTTTCAAACAAAACCAATGGATGGGATTTTAAACTCTATAGTGGGGCGAGCAATTAATTTTCCCAAGGGGCCACATGAGAAACTGGGACCATTATGGAGGTCTGTTGCTGCTCCCCTGGGCCAGATAGGGATAGTCAAACGGCCACATATGGACATAAAATGCTCAGGTTTGCTCCACAGATACATCATAGTATATTAGCAGAAATGTCTTCTTCCATTTAAGACTGAAGGTGCCTTTAATGGTTTTAAAAATGTAATTTTATTCTAATCTAGAAAACCAGCAATGTGTAGTTCCAATCAAGATCAAATCTGGGTGAATTCAAGCCTTGCCCATGTCATTTTCTTGGCAACCATAGGAACATGGTTGGTGATGGCCTTCTGGGATGTTGATTTGATTTTCCAAACTATAGTCTCGGCATCTCTTGGTGGACATCTCCCCAATGCCAATCACTCCTTAGCTGTTCAATTATAATATTGCAGGATACCTGTCTCTTCATAGTATTTACAATATGAAAAGCCACTGAGTATGTGTATGTTTAGGAGGATATTTTTTCCTGAACAAACTCCCAAACCAGACCACCCACAACATGCCAATGTTACATTTCTCACCATAGCTCAGTCCAGCTGGGGATGGAATACAGGATGATCCCCTGCCTATCTGCATTTCTGCCATCTGATTGGTCAGCTCCTGGCTGCTAGTTGGAGGCAGTCCATATTGCTGGAAAGAAGGAGGGTGAGCCACAGAAGGAGGTGCTGTGCCTGCCATGAACTGTTGAGAAGCAGAGGCTCTGGAGGGAAGAGAATGAAGACAGTTCTTTATTAATATAGATCACTTAGGCTACATTATTGCTTATACTTAGCCCTGGAAAGAGACAAATACTTGCAGTTCTTGGATTGTGGTGGACCTAAAACTCTTTCATTTCAGAAACTGATCACACTACCAAAGTTTGAATAATTTTATACTTTGTCACTTTCTGACAATATTATGTATGGACAATGGATAAGATAAAGCACAAGGAGCCATTATAGAAATGATTTTAAGATGCTTACATTTAAAGCAGGGATCCCCAATCCCCAAACCCCAGGCCATGGCCCATTACGGGGTCGCGGACTGTTTCAAACCGGCTGCAGGAGTGATAGGCAAGTGTGCATGGGGGAGATCCACTTGTGCAAGCAATGGATCCTTGGGCTTGTGTGCAAAGCTCCACTCATGCAAGCGGAGGGTGCTTAAGTGGAGGGCACTTGCACTCGTGCACGAAGCTCTACTTGCACAAGCGGAGGGCGCTCATGTGCAAAGCTTTAGTCATGCGAATGGAGCTTTACACATAAGTGCAAGTGCCTGCCACTAGTGTGAACTCCCTTCACTGAGTGGAGGGCGCATGCACCAATGGAGTTGTGCATGTGTACCTGCACCCACCACTCACAAACATGCTGGGCTGGGCCACCAAGGTTGAAATGTTGGGGGCTGCTGATCTAAAGTGTTTTAAATTTGGATCTACATTTCAGGAAATGACTTTCAGAGAGAACTTAACTAGAAGGAAAAAATCTTGTCTTTTCAAACAATGTCAATTATATTTGTACATATAAAAGTCTGCAATACATCCATCCATGTACTGCACACCTTTCATATGTACAAATAGATTTGGTAGGGGCACACTCAGAGTACCTATTGGCAGCTCCTTAAAGAAGCCACACCTTTTCTTGAGAGCAGAAAGCTCTGGCTTCTGACAGATGCAATGAAGACAACTATGCTGGATTCAAATAGTGCACATTATTATTATTTATATTTAAAGACCACTCAAATCCAAAATGACTCTGGCTGGCTTACAATTAAAAAAACACAAAAACACCTATATATACAGACTTTGAATTGACAGGCTCACAACTCAGAGAAGAACCTAATAGATTTTGGTAAAATGGCAGATCTGTGAGAATGAATAATATTCCTCCCAAATAATATTTCAAATGAAAAAATGGATTTAATTTCTTCAATATCCCCTCATAGTTTCTCATTCTGTTTTAATTTCATTGCCTTCATCTGTAATTTTCTCAGGACTTAGCTGTTTGAGGCGCAACCACTGGAAAGGAAGAAATTTCACCTTACTTGAACAACGAATGAAAGAGAATATGCGTGTCCCAAGATAATGCGGCAGGATCCAATCTGGGTCAGTCACCGGCAACAGAGGTTTTGTCTTCCGAGCTTTCAGACTCTGCTGGAGCCCATCCACTTCAAGGAACTTCTCTAGAGAAAAGATGGGCTACAGCACAAATCTGAAAGCTCGGAACACAAAACCTCTGGTTACTTGAACAACTTTGTAATGATATTAAAACGGTGGATATATTAATTTGTCTTCAGCTTTTTTGGATATTTTCTTGCAATACTGTAGACGCGCTACCCGAGACTCTGTTCTATCTTTTATTGTTCTTTACCAATGCAAGGTCTTTTACATATTGGTAACCGAATCACTGATTGTTATTCATAGATCTCCTAAACTAGTGTGTGCACTCTGTAAAGGCACTCGTGGTAAAAAATAAATAAATCCTAACAATGGAATATAATATTCTTAGTGCTTTCCAATCATTTTAAAGGATTTTAGAATAATCAGGTAAACACTTCTCAATAAAAGAGGATATATGTAGCTCAGGGTTGAACTATGGAGTCCTTAGTTTTTTTGGTTGCACACATTTCACTATCCAATTAGATAACATCTTCAGCACTAGAACTGCTCAGTGCACTGAAGATGTTACCTAGTCAGTAAAACATCTGCAAGCAAACAACCAAACTCAAACAGCACCAAGGACTTCGTAAACCAACTTGCATCCTGATTGTGCTGTCAGTTCTTATTTACACACTCAATTTACTTGCTCTGTCCTTTCAGACAAGGTCCTCAAGGCTTTTGTGCCATTTTACACCCTTTCTGGCTACAGCTGTTAAAAGAACCACAGCAACTGTTAAGTTAGTAACATAGTTGTTAAGTGAATCTGGCTTCCCCATTGACTTTAATTTTCAGAAGGTCGCCAAAGGGTATTACATGACCCCAGGACACTGCAAATATCTTTATAAATACACGCCAGTTGTCCAATTTTGATCATGTGGCCATGGAGATGCTGCAACATTTGTAAGTGTGAAAAGGGTCATAAGACAATTTTTTCAGTGCCGTTGAAATTTTGAACGGTCATTAAACAAATGGTTGTAAGTTGAGGAGAACCTGTATTTATCACCCCTGACTTGTATGTATCTTGGTGTACATTATATAATCTTATCTCAGCTAAAAGATAATTTTATATTCCTGGAAGGTGGGGGGAGAAACGGGACTTTTACAGCTAAAATTCTAAATTAAAAAAAATCACTCCCAAACTTTGAATGTAATGAAAAGATTAAGCAAAGTGATTCTGCTCTGTTTCTTCTCCCTATCCAACACGGGTATTTTGATTCACAAATCCGTTTTTTCTTCTTCTATTTGGTGTGTGTGAATGGCTATGTGTACAGTTGCAAGAAAAAGTATGTGAACCCTTTGGGATTACGTGGAGTTTTGCATGAATTGGCCATAAAATGCACTCTAAACGTCATGTAAGTCACAACAATAGAAAAACACAGTCTGCTTAAAATAATACTACACAAACATTAGCTGTTGTCATGTTTTAACTGAACATAAGATGGAAACATTCACAGTGCAGGGTGGAAAAAGTATGTGAACCCCTAGCCTAATGACTTCTCCAAGAGCTAATTGGAGCCAGGAGTGAGCCAACCTTGACTCCAATCAGTGTGATGATATTGGATGTGTTGCTGACAGCTGTCCTGCCCTTTAAAAACACACACCTGTTTTGGGTTTACTGGTCTCAAGAAGCACTGTCTGATGTGAACCATGCCTCGCAGAAAAGAGCTCTCAGAAGACCTACGATCAAGAATTGTTGACTTGCATGAAGCTGGAAAGGGTTACAAAAGTATCTCCAAAAGCCTTGATGTTCATGTGTCCACGGTAAGACAGACTGTCTACAAATGGAGAAAGTTTAGCACTGTTGCTACTCTCCCTAGGCGTGGTCGTCCTGTAAAAATGACTGCAAGAGCACAGCGCATAATGCTTAATGAGGTAAAGAAGAATCCTAGAGTGTCAGCTAAAGACCTACAGAAATCTCTGGCATATGCTAACATTTTTGTTGACACATCTACAATAAGGAAAACATTAAACAAGAATGGAGTACATGGGAGGACACCATGGAGGAAGCCATTGCTGTCCCAAAAAAATATTGCAGCACGTTTGAAGTTTGCAAAAGAGCACCTGGATGTTCCACAGCACTACTGGCAAAATATACTGTGGACAGATGAAACCAAAATTGAGTTGTTTGGGAAAAACACACAACACTATGTGTGGAGAAAAAAAGGCACAGCACACCAACATCAAAACCTCATCCCCACTGTAAAACATGGGGGAGGGAGCATCATGGTTTGGGGCTGCTTTGCTACCTCAGGGCCTGGACGGATTGTTGTCATTGATGGGAAAATGAATTCCAGAGTTTATCAGGACATTTTGCAGGAAAACGTACTTCAACAGAACAGAATACGCCTTCTGGAGTGGCCCAGTCAGAGTCCTGACCTCAACCCGATTGAAATGCTGTGGCATGACCTTAAGAGAGCGATTCACACCAGACATCCCAAGAATATTGCTACACTAAAAGAGTTTTGTGAAGAGGAGTGGTCCAAAACTACTCCAGATCGTTGTGCAGGTCTGATCTGCAACTACAGGAAACATTTGGTTGAGGTTATTGCTGCCAAAGGAGGGTCAACCAGTTATTAAGTCCAAAGGTTCGCATACTTTTTCCACCCTGCACTGTGAATGTTTCCATCTTATGTTCAATTAAAACATGACAACAGCTAATGTTTGTGTAGTATTATTTTAAGCAGACTGTGTTTTTCTATTGTTGTGACTTACATGACGTTTAGAGCGCATTTTATGGCCAATTCATGCAAAACTCCACGTAATCCCAAAGGGTTCACATACTTTTTCTTGCAACTGTAACTATTGTCCTACATAATTTGCCTGCCTCCACAGTTTTCTGGACAACCAGGGAATAATAATAGTTAAGACAATCCTAGACAAAACAACAAGTAATATATTGTAACTATCAATTGTTAGAAACAATAAAAATTCAAAACTAAGACAAGTTTCCTTAAAATAATGTAATTACTTAGCTTACTATGACTATGTGTCTAAGGCAGGGATATTAAACTGCCGGCCGGCGGGCCGGATGCGTCATCCGGAAGACGCGCCCACCCCATTGCCGGCAATGGCAAAACCGTCCTGATACGTTGTGCGACATCACGTGACAGCGCGATTTGACATGTCTGGTCTAAGGGGATGGCAAAAAGAAGCCAAGCTGTTCCTTTTAATCTAAAGAGTCCTGAACGGCAGCTGGATGCAGAGTCATAATCTGCACTCAGAGAATAATAGATTCCACCTCTACACAACAGCACAAGTCTGCACTTGAATTACCATGCATCATGAGGAACAGAATCTGGCTATAACAAATGGAAAAGGATCATGGGAAGAATGAGAAAATTAAATGGGGAAGTAATAAAAACATCTAAGAAGATGGGGGAAATAAGACCAAGAAACATGAAAAGCAGAGACCCAATGTCTCATACGTGCTTAAGTGAGCATAGGCTTCACTAAACTCAAAGTTTTAAGATTTAGTTTTAAGTATATGCATACTAGACGGGATTGTAGATGCACAATGAAAAAGAAGCTGCCAGAGATCATAGCCATTTTTTTCAGGAGGAACCTAAGCTATGCACAAATATAAAGAAGCATGTAAAGTCAGTATCTCCCAATTTATTAAAGGCCTAGGAGTACCGTATTTTCCGGCGTATAAGACGACTGGGCGTATAAGACGACCCCCCAACTTTTGAGGTGATTTTTAAGATTTTTCGTCTTATACGCCGGAAAATCAGCGAGGAGCCCGGGAAGGCACGCCCTTCCCTCTCACTGTGGAGGAAGCAGGGCAGGCTGGCGTCTGACGGGAGCTGGCAGGGCAGTCCTGCGCACTCGCGCACTCCCCGGCTGCTCCTTAGCAACTGGGGAGTGCGCGTGTGTGCAGGACTGCCCTGCCGGCTCCCGCCCGGCGCTCTTCCCTCTTGAGGCAGCATCGCTCCCCGGCTCCTAAGGAGTCCTCGGGGATGCTGCCTCAAGAGGGAAGAGGTCGGGCGGGAGCCGGCAGAACCCAAGAGTAAAATAACGGCCCTGCTAAGATCTCTATCTGTCTTGTGCACACATATTGGATATATATTAATGCTTTGATTATGATTTAGATAGCATACATAACATTGGATCTTGCTGGCCAGACCGAAAATCCATTCAACCTGTTTGTATTTCTCTTGGCGTTTACCATATGCCGAAAAGTTCCAAATTTAGTTATTTTTCTACTGCGATTCCGAATCTTGGAAGAAACGTTTTCCGGCTCTTGGCTGTGAAAGGAACAGAAGCTACCGCTTCCTGTGCTAACTTTCTAATACTGATTAGCTTTCTTGGAGAAGCAAACCTTCCGTTCCAGCAAGATCACTACGGAGCGGGTTAGAAGACAAGACTCCAGCAACAGCTAGACTCCTTCCAAAGATCCGCCTAGATCCCGCCGACAATGTTATTTTCCGGGTACACCCAAATTCCCTTTTAGCACCGGGGAGGGGAGGGTGGGAAGAGATCATCGCTACTTTCTTCCTCCACTGTCTCCCTAACGCCTTCCCGCAGCTCCTCCCAATAATTCCCTTCCCCCAGGCTTACCCTACAAGTACATAATGTCCCGGGCAGCTGTAAATATCATGAATCATGGCTAGGAGGTGAGCGAGAGATAGAAAATAAGACGAAAGCGTCCCTTCCCCTTTCCCCCCCCCCACCCGATCCACCTCGTCTCCAAAGCCGAGGAGCCGCCCTCCCTAACCAGAACGCGCAGCCACCTGTGGAATCCCTGGAGCAGCTCGCAACGGAAGAGAAGGAAGGCGCCACCTCTTTGGGCGTCACTGGGTCCTGATTTGTCCATCGGACACAGGAAATTGATCACTGCCTCTACTTCCATTGCTGTCCTGGAACCGAGAGTCGTACGAACAATCTCCCTTTAATTTGTTTATCCGAAGTGGAAATGAAAGCGGAGGGCCTGTTGGGACGTTGCATGAGATTCATTTGGACGGTGGAGCTCAGGCTCGAAACTGCAGGACCCGACGCTCTTCCCTCTTGAGGCAGCATCCCCGAGGACTCCTTAGGAGCCGGGGAGCGATGCTGCCTCAAGAGGGAAGAGCGTCTGGCGGGAACCGGCAGGGCAGTCCTGCACGCGCGCGCACTCCCCTGCCGGCTCCCGCCAGCCGCTGATTTTTCGGCGTATAAGACGACTGGGCGTATAAGACGACCCCCCAACTTTTGAGGTGATTTTCATGGGTTAAAAAGTCGTCTTATACGCCGGAAAATACGGTAATTTAAGACTATTAGAATCCTTTCTCAATCAGAGGATATGCCCATTAACATTTAAAGTTTATTGTTTAGCAGCTTCACATAAAGGGGAAATTTTATTTAATGATTTATGGAGTGCTTTTTGCAGCTTCTATCATATAACTAATGTTGCACATTCTTAAAAATATGAAACACTATATAAATAAACCAATAAAACACTAGACTATAAAACCAAGGAGTATGGAATGAATAATTCCAACTCATGCTTATACTAGCAACAGCACTATTCATTATAAATACAATCTCTCACTCTAGTGCCTCAAATGCTCTTTGGATCATCCAGAACTTCTTAAATGTCAAGAGTGAGAGTACCAAACTTTCATCTCATCAGTGATTGTTGCACAAGAGTTCCTGCAGAAAATGCTTGCTTTCAATTTCCCCGTCATCTTTCAAGTGAGATAGTGAATCTCCACAAGCATTGTATATAGGCAAATCTAGAACCTAGGGCAAAAATGTAGCAAAATGGAATGCCATATTTTCTGTGTTCCTGTCCCACACATATCAGGTTCAAGTCCTGAGTAGTCTTTTCTTAAATACCTTTGCAAGGGAACTGTAGAAGCAGGTATCCCATTTCGTACATCTCCTTGTCCAAGCTGACTACAGACAGGTTGTCCAGAAGGGATTAATGTTCCAGATGTTGATGCAGATGCTCCAGTTGAGGTGGGGGGCGCTCTTACAGAACCTAGAAGTATTGAATTACATTGTCAGTTACACATCAGTTATCAAAACTGTTGGCATGACCATGCATAAAAGCAACATGAAACAGACCCACAACATTAAATGTAGTTATTTTATCTTTTCATAGTATATCTTTATGCTACACAAGAATTTCATTATGAGAAAGAGAAAATTAAAAAATGAAAATTAGGTACATATGACATTTGGCAGAGACCCACCAAATAACAGGAGAAAATGCTCTTGTTTAAGAAAGAGGAAAGCAGTCTATGTTAACGACACTTTAGCAATGAACAGAAGATGCTATTCTATTCAAACTCTGCAATTCCTCATGCAGACAAATATGGCTAATAAACTATAGCTCTTCAGATGGTTTATTCAGTATGTCATGTGCGTGAGGGATTCTAGCTTGTCCCTCCCACTATTTTACCCTGATATAATACAATATCCAATAAGAGAAAGGAAAACGAGGTCTTGTTACTCAGTAGAGGTACAAAGGCCAAATTCCTTCAACAGGTTGGCACATTATTAATATAAATGAATGTTTATGATCAATGAACAGACCAGCACTGCAAGTTAGACATTCTAGTGCATATGAATACTGTGCTCAGATAAATTACACAAAGGCCAGAATTAGAATTTTTAAAAATAGCATTTTTTTCATAGCCCACTATTTCCTAGCTTTATTTTAACCATCAGGTTAAAATACATTTTAGTGTTCCTACTATTTTTGGAAAACATCTTTGTTACTAGAAAGTATCTGTGATCATATTAGGACTGTTTCTTGCAGTATAAAAGCTTTGGCCTGGTGTCATACATTTATAGGAAATATCTGCAAATGTATTATAGGCATATTCATTTCTCTACACTGCAATTTAATATTCAGATGAAGTGTTAATAGTTAACGCAAATGCATTAGAAATTCTTTTTTTCACATGATAAATGGAAAGCATTTACCTAGGAAGTTAGGAGCAAAGGAAGCATCAGAATCAAGAGAGACAGGAGGATTCTTAGAAGGAAACCCCAGGGAAGGATAGTAACCTAGAAAGGCAAAGGCATAATAATGTGTTTGCATGTGCCCATTAATATGTATTATGCCAGATGTCAAAAATAGAAAAACAAATATATGACTTACATATAATAAATTATTCCTTTTCCCTACCCAACACTGAAAAGCAGCATAGGCAACAATGAAGCCTAGCTAGAGTAGGGCTTTGTGGTATTGGCATTTAATGGTTTAGCAACATATTTATTTTAAAATAGAGTAGACACGGGGAAGGGAGGGAAGAGAGAAACTATGTTTTCAAAAGTGCTTCTACCAATCAATACACATTGAAATGTTCTACTAGGACTTTGAACTCAAAGTCAAAAAGAACCCTTTATAGTGAATGGAGATATGAATGCAGCACCTGTCTGCAAATCCTCAAAACAGCCGTCTCTCTCACGAATGAAGGCATGTCCCAGGATAAAGTGGCCGGATCCAATCTAGGTCGGTCCCTGGGACCAGAGGCTTTTGTTTTCCGAGCTTTCGGACCTGTCCTTGAGCCCACCTTAGCTAGGGAGAAGTTCCCTGAAGAGGATCGGCTCTAGCACAAGTCCGAAAGCTCGGAAGACAAAACCTCTGGTTACTTGAAACAACTTTGTAGTGATATTAAAAGAGTGGATGTATTAATTTGTCTTCAGCTTTTGCCATTTGGATATTTTCTTGCATTTTCTTTGCTTCCCCAAAAGAGGCATTTGATTGAAGGAAGTGCAGACAAATGCCACATTCACACCCCTGCATGTTCTGGAGCGCTTTCCACCCAAAGCACTGCAGATTTCTACTAAGCATACCTCAAGCATAAATGTAAAAATGGATGACTGAATATCGCATGTACTAGCCACTTCTAAATAATTGTTGACAGTTGCCATGATTGTTGCTCAAGAATGTTCAGGCAGTTAATTTCAAACTACTTACAGTTTTATTTCTACTATAGTTAATAGCAAGCTGAACTGAATATAATATTTTGCTATTTTTTATAGCTCTTGCTTTATATGAATTCCATAAGCTATCAGTGGTTTAATATGAAACAGATGCTGGATATCACAGTACAACAATTGAGAATGGAATCACAGCTCTTTTTGTTTAATCCACAGCACCATTTCTTGCCACCTAGTTTCTGCTATTACATGGAAGGTAATTAAAATAATGAAAATGGATAAAAGTCCATACACTAATTCTAACACCAACAACCAAGGGCATCAGCTGGAAGATCCCTGTTCTAGCATTTGAACTGATAATTCTTTAGGTTTCTGATTATCAAGGGCTCACTTCTATCAATCAAAACGTAAGTGCTGAATAAACTTAACTCATGAAGGTAACCCCTAATACATTTTGCATTTAATCTCCTCCTGGCAATGCATACTTCTATGTAAAAAAAATTTAAATAACATTTACATCTTTGTAGCTTTTCTCCTAAAAAGGCCAAAAATTGAACGCCTTAAAAGCATTGCAAAACTTACAACTGCTCAAATATTTATTGCACAGCAATAAAAATTGTTTTTATAAAACAGGTACTTTTTAAAAAAGGAATTTCTCATCAGGAGTAGTGCAGGATTGTCAAGTAAATGAGAATATAAACTACAAACCGGAGGTTTTTATTACTTTGTCATGAATGACATAGACAAAAATTAAGTCATCTGCTGGCATGAGCTCTTCACCAAACACCTGATAATTCATATCCCCAAGCCTTAAAATTACTAAAGCCCTGCATTATGTGATATACAGAGAAATATAAATACGGCAAATGTGCCACTTTTGTCCACCTTCCCTATTTCAGGAACAAAAGCTACTTTTCCAATAGAATGGAATAGAGCTGGAAGGGATCTTGAAGGTCTTCTAGTCCAGCCCCCTGCTCAAGCAGGAGAACCTATATCATTTCAGACAAGTGACTGTCCAATCTCTTCTTAAAAACCTCCCGTAATGGAGCGTCCACAATTTCTGGAGACAAGCTGTTCCACTGGTTAATTGTCCTCACTGTTAGGAAGTTCCTCCTTAATTCCAGGTTGCTTCTCTCTTTAATCAGTTTCCAACCATGGTCCTGCCCTCTGGTGCTTTGTAGAATAGTTTGACCCCCTTCTTCTTTCTGGCAGCCCCTCAAACACTGGAATACTGCTATCATGTCTTCCCTATTTCTTCTTTTCTTTAGACTAGCCAAAGCCAAGTCCTGCAGCCGTTCTTCATATGTTTTAGTCTCCAGGCCTTGGATCACCTTAGTTGCTCTTCTCTGAGCTTTGTCCAAAGTCTCAATATCTTTTTTGTAGTATGGTGACCAAAACTGGTTGCAGCATTCCAGGTGTGGTCTTACTAGGGTTTTACAAAGCGATACTAATGATCTGGATTCTATGCCTCTGTTTAAACAACACAGGATTGTATTAACTTTTTTGGCTGCTGCTGCACACTGCTGGCTCAGAGTCAAGTGATCATCCACTAGGACTACGAGGTTCCTCTCAAAGTTACAGCTTTTGAGCCAGGTCTCGCCTAATCTGTATATCTTTGATTTTTATACCTTTGATTTTTCCTGCCTAAATGTAAAACTTTGCTTTTCTACACATTAAAATTCATTTTGTAAAACAAAGGTTCATGTACAATAGCAAAGAACCTAATCTCTATTCCTTCAAACAGCCTTCCAGAAAAGTTTTCTTGCTGACAAGTGTAATTTTCCCCCCACATTTCTTGACAGGCCATATCCTATACATATCCCTATACTAGCCTTCCGACATGCTTGTAATCTGTAAAGTACTATTTGCAACCTAGCAAATATCAGAGAGCAGTGTTGCATAATATAGAGTTTTACAATCTCCCAGTATTTGACAATGAGGAATCAGTGTTGCAATCTTGAAGGTGGAAGTTATTAGCTTAAAACGATTACTCCTTACAACGAACATTCTTCAAAGAGTCTAGAAGCGAAAGCCACTCACTAAAGACCATCCTCTCCTACCTTGGGGAGGGCCTGCTTGTTGGTATCCTGTCACTGGGCCATTGTAAGGACCGTACTGAGAGGCAGGAACACTTTGCATTTGCTGTCCTCCATAGTCCGACTGCATGTAATTTGCATATCCAGGCTGTGATTGTCCATAAGATGGCCCTGTGTGAGCTTGCTGGTTTACACTCATTATGTTCACATCCCCAGGCTACTCTTCACCTGCGGGAAGGAAAGAGAACCACTTAGAAATCACTCAGAGTAATATTTGTAGAAAGAGGAAGGGTTGAAAGAAACAATTTGATATAACAATGCTTCCAGAGCAAGTCTCAGTGGATTTTGAATTTATTATTTCATGTTATATTATTCACTGCTGTTCAGACTTCTATAAATAAATCTCACATACACATAAAAGAGTATGATGATTTGCCACTGTTAAAGAAGATTAGGACAAAGCATAATTAAACCTCAAACTTCATTTTTCATTCACGCTAGGTTATAATTCTCACAAATTTGTTTATTTAAGGCTTTTGTATATCATCTTATTACTGATTCTCAGAGTGACATACAAGAAATAAAAAAAAGCAAGAGGGCTGTTACAATATAAAGATATTTATGAAACTATCAGCAGAAATAAAATAACATTAAAAACTCTTGAATTAAAAAGCCTAAACAAAATAGCTATTGCTCCAAGAGTCACGTTGCAAAAAGCATGTGTAACTTTAAGTGGGATTTGTCACTTGAACTACCAAGAACCCATGTACATTTTATATAATAAACCTCAGAAAAAAATCATTTTGTTGGGAAATAGAACAGGTTCTTCCTCCTTCCACCTCTACAAACCATAAATCTCTTAACACCACTGTCAGGACCACTCAAATGATTTGCTTACAGTTTATTGCTTGTTCCTATGTATTCATTTTTGGGGCCTGCCATTCTGTTGGGAGTGGGGCTTGTTTGTTGAGGAATGTAATTGCCTTGCTCTGTTTTGCCCTAAGGAATGTGGTCTGAAAAAATCTGTCTTATCTCCAGACAACAGAGCCTGGGACTGTTGAGAAACAAAACTGAGAGAGACCTTGAGAAAGACGCTAAATCACTAGGTTCTCAAAACAACCTAGTATTGGCTGGATTTCAAATGGATGGTTGGATATTAGGGGGAGGAAACCTGAATGGGCATTTTGATGTAACCTTTCGCACGTGAAATCTTCAGACCTTGCTTTCCCTACTATCACTAACTCTCAGTAAAAGATCCTTTTGAAACAATGCCTGTTTCAAGAGTTCTGCTTCCTTGGGAGATCTTGCTTTGCTTTCCCTACTATCACTAACTCTCAGTAAAAGATCCTTTTGAAACAATGCCTGTTTCAAGAGTTCTGCTTCCTTGGGAGATCTACTTGAGGCAGGTCCTTACACATTAAAAAATGGAATGGTAGCAATTCTGGAGCAACAGCTTATGGTTGCTGTTAAATCAAAAGAGATGACAACTTAGAATCCCCAAACATCTATCTTCCTATGTAGTATTTCATATACCCAGTTTAAAAGTAAAACTTAAAAGGCATATAGACAGTTCACTTCATTCAGGACAATATGAGGCTGAAATGAGGATGACTCCTCACAGGAAAAAAAACTAGCTAGGCAATCCCAGCAAATTCTCTGTACAGCTGGTCCACAACTAACAACAGTTCGTTTACTGACTGTTCAAAGTTACAATAGCACTGAAAAAAGTGACTTATGACCATTGCAGCATCTCAATAGTCACTTGATCAAAATTCAGATGTCCCAGGTCATGTGAGATTACCTTTTGCAACTTTCTGACAAGTAAAGTCAATGGGGAAGCCAGATTCATTTTACAACCATGTTACTAACTTAATAACTGCAGTGATTCAGTTAACAAATGTGGCAAGAAAGGTTGTAAAATGGGGCAAAATTCACTTAACAAGTGTCTCACTTAGCAAAAGAAATTTTGGGCTCAATTATGATCATAGGTCGAAGAATATTTGTACCAGTTGAGTAAGATCTTTTGCACAGGATTCTGATTTAGATTTTTCAATGCATCAGTCTAGTCCAGGGCTTTTCAACCAGTGGTACGGGTACCACCTGTGGTACATTGGCACCTGGCAGGTGGTACGCGACCATCTTAGAAAAGTGGTAGTGGGGGAGGGGAATGAGTTGAACCGGTGGCAGCACTGCACAAGTCTGAGCGAGATATGGCTGGAGCTGCAGGGCTGTCAGGGCTCAGTGGAAGTGCCAGCACTTCTTCGGGGCTGTCAGGGCTCAGCGGAAGCACCAGGATCAGTGCCAGGCTCCAGCTGGAGCTCGGTGCTGATCCTGGCGCTTCTGCTGAGCCCAGAAGAAGCGCTGATCAGCTGGAATGTTGTAGCATCTCCAGGGTCTTGTGATTTACATTCAGATGCTTGGCAACTGATTCATATTTATGATAGTCACAATGTCCGAAGCTCATGTGAAGTGACCAAAACCTGCTGCAACCACCCAGCAGAGGGGGGGGGGAATAAAAACCAAACACCCACCACCACCCCAACCTCGCTGCCAATGCTCAACAGAAATGTTCACAACAATGAAAACCTCAGACAGGAGGAAGAGCGCCACCGGGCGGGCAGGCAGGCGTCTTGCTCAGCTGTTGCTTGGGGGGCACTTTTTCCAGTGCCATTGTAACTTCGAACAGTCATTAAGCGAACAGTTGTAAGTTGAGGACTACCTGTACTTCACTTTTTTCGATTTTTGGGGGGGATCAAGTTTTTGACACCTTGGTAGGCGACCGGTGGTACTCGGATGCTGCCATATCCTAAAAGTGATACAATGGGTAGTATTGTGATTCAGCGTCAGCCTGTGAAGGTTGAAAAGCCCTGTTCTAGTCCACATGAATGTTAACAGCACCAACAGTACCTCACAAGACAGAAGGGCCGAAGTGCTTATTGGGAAAGGGAAGTTTTTGGGGAATGAAGTACTGCTTAAAAGCAATCTATAATGCCTGCATGACTTTGCAGCCATATCAGATTTGATAAGCACCAGCTAAATTATGATGTTGATCTTGCAACTGGATCAAGGCTACTGACATCTCCTGAGTAAGGGTAGGCTCTTTGTTTGAGAGCAGATCATATCTTGATTAGTAAGGAGTAGAGGAAGCATTTAGGCTGAAGAATTTACCCAAGTTTTTTTTAAAAAAAGAATTCTATCCACATATATTGGCAAATTAGCTTCCATCTACCCTTTCATTTGCTGACATAGTAGCTACTCTATCTTTACCCCAGGTGGGTCTAACATAGATTCTGCAAGCATTAACAACCCGATTTTCACCAAGACATATAACATGCAGTGTTTGAAGATAAATAATATCCCCAATGAACAAGTGAAGGATTTTTCAACACCTGAGAGTTACTCTTTATTTCTCTTTAACATGGAATAATAAAATATATCTATATATGTGCACAAACAATGTCCAATGCAATAGTTCAATTTGCCAACCAAAGGGTATATAACTTTTTGGGGGAAGCATGATATGCATAAAGGCAAAGACATGAAACTGAGTGTTTTACAGTTCAGTTTTGCTAATGTAAGAACCTATGAGAATCTGAGCTAATACAGGCTAAATTTATATGAGCTCCATATATCATGTGTTCCAAATATGCTTTTGCATCTGAAAACAGGCAGAAAGGCACAGGTGAGGCGTTGCTAGTTATGATATCTGCCCGAAATAAACTGCATGAAAGACACACCCTTAATCTTCACTGACAGGTTCATTTCATCTTGGAAGAAAACCACAGCCACAGATTTAAATCACTGCAGTTTTCAATCCACTTTTTGCTTCAACGTTATGAGAAAAACATCTCTGGAGATAAAACACTACATGGTTGATTCTGATCTTTGGAGAGACTGAACTCTAGTATCCAATTATTATATGGGCAATCTGGGCAGAGAGCCACTTATATTAGTCAGTTATTTTGCTAATATAGCGACTGTAACACACAGTACAATATTTTCACAGAATATGCAGATAGTATGCCATTTATAATACTGAACGTAGATACAATCACAATATTTTGCAAGATCATCTTTGTTCCCATTTGGTAGATTCAAAAGAACCAGTTCCACAGGTTTTACTGCACTGTTCCATGTACTAGTTGTGGTATTTCCCTCTAATATTCTCCTTAAGCATGACTGGATGAGGAAAGAGTGGATTTCTTGTTAATGGACCATTCCCCTGGCATTCCTAAAATGATTTCTAAGTTTTGTTCAGGGCGATTATTATGCGGACATGCCACCAGCAGAATGAAACTCTGAAACTCCTCTGAAACTCCTAAATTGTTTCTTCTACTGGAAAGCTTTTTGAAAGCTTATTTCTATACATACCTGTAGTTAAAGAATGTAACTAAGATAAATAATGGCAAACTGCAAGAATTTTGGAACACCTTATTTTAACAAATCAATACACTTTTGTTTCTTATGATCTTATTTCATACAGTAATTATACAAAATACTGTCAGGTGAATACTGTTCATATCTGATATCTCAACAGATTTTTAACATTGGCTAGGGATCAATTTTTTATGCTGGAGATTTTATATTTTAGTATTATATTTTAGGGGACTCAGATATATGAAATGAGTTCTCTAATAACCTCTGTATAGAAATAACTTCCTAGGGCAGGCATGTCAAACTGCCGGCCCGTGGGCCGGATGCATCATACTGAAACCGCGCCCAGCCCATTGCCAGCAATGGGGAAAAAGTTGCAATACGTTACACAATATCATGTGATGTCACGAGTTTGACATGCCTGTCCTAGGGTGTTAATATGATGCTGCATTATAGACTTGACAACTTGGGGTTTTAAAATCCAGGAACTCTGAAAACACAGCTAAAAGATAATTTTATATTCCTGGAAGGTGGGGGGAGAAACGGGACTTTTACAGCTAAAATTCTAAATAAAAAAAAATCACTCCCAAACTTTGAATGTAATGAAAAGATTAAGCAAAGTGATTCTGCTCTGTTTCTTCTCCCTATCCAACATGGGCATTTTGATTCACAAATCCGTTTTTTCTTCTTTTATTTGGTGTGTGTGAATGGCTATATGTATGTATGCATGTGTGAGTGTATTTCTTAAGAGGTATGCCTGCATATAAACAATAAATATAAGTTGTTAATGTAATTTTATGCAAAGAGTACATATTAGATCGTAGATATTTCAGATCAAAGTTGAGGTTTGTTACAGCTGATACATGAGGGCCTCACTATTTGAGATATATGAAAAGTCTCATTGTCTCTCCCTTAGAGCTATTTTTTTTATTGAAAAGTTTTACAATACATTTTATCTTTAGCAAAACAAAACCCCTCCCAACCCCCTCCCCTCCCACCCTCTTCCCACTCCCCAGCCCTCCCCAACCCCTGACTTCCCAGAGCTGAGTACAGGGTATAAAAATACAAACAATCATAATCTAACTTAAGCAAACAATCCTAAACTATTTAAACTATCGCACTTTAACTCATATAGATAAACTCCAAACGTATATATATCATATCAGTAATTATTCAAATGCAAAATAATACTTTTTAGTCCCATATTTGCTCCGTGGTATCTCTCTGTTACAAATAGTCTTTCAGGTGCACTAAGATCTTTACCATATCCTCGAAATTAAAAACTTTACAGTCCATTCTTCTGTAATCAGTAATTCTACCTTTTTACTAGAAATCTTACTGCCATAGTTAAATTCAACATCCATTTAATATCCACCACAATAATATCAATAATACCCAATAAGAACAATCACAGACAAAACAATTTTATATCAATAATTAAAAACTATTCTTCTTTCCAACTGGGCTTTAAATTTCCATACTAAAACCAAGTTTATACAACCTTTCCTTCTCCTAATATATTATACAGCTTAAAATACCATACATTACTTTCCAAACTTAAAATTTTTTTATATAGTCACATCATTCTTATATTTTCTATTACATGTTTCATTATTACCCATAAAGATATTACAAGTTAACTTTCATCTATAATTTTTCCCAAAGTTGCACCAGAGCATATCACAAAGTGTATACCTGGAACAGAATATCCACCTTCTTATCACACCATAAATATACATACCAACCAAATAGCAAATCATAACCTACAAAATTTCAGTAAGCACTACTACAAATCTTCCCAATTAAATTTTTCATAATTATCTTAAAATTAAAGCAACATAAAATATTACAACACATACCGGTAGTTATTTTATAAGGGTGAAAAGTATATCCCCAAATATTTAGCCCTTCTAACAATTTCAATTCCCATAATCCTTATTACATTATTATCTCCTTCAGTTATGCAACTAAATCTTCAGGCTTGGTTCATTCGTCTAGAAGCAGCACGCCTCTTCCAGTTTCTGGCCTCCTCCAGTGATACTGAAATTTGATCCACTCCTGTAACTTTCTCATCTGTCTGTATTATTCCTTCAGCACCTTGTAGATTCTCTCTGCATCCTTGAGACTCTCTCTCACCTTTCTTCTTTGTAGATTCCAAAAATGGTATGGGGGCTGCTTTTAAAACATTACTGTAGAAATCACGTGCCTGAATCAACGTAGTAAGACGATGCCTCGTACCTTCATAGGTCACCACCATACCCACTGGTATCTGCCATCTAAACTTGATATCACGTCGTCTCAATTCTTGTGTCAAAAAAGCAAATTCCTTCCTTTTTCTTAAAATTCTTGGAGGGATATCTTTTAAAATAAAAACTTTTTGCTCAGCAATTACAAAATCAATGTTGTAGGAGGCCTGAATAACTTCATTTCTAATCATTCTCTTTGTAAAATAAACCACCACATCTCTGGGTAATTTCCTTTGTCTTGCAATCCAAGAATTAACACGAAAAATTTTATCTATATCTTCCATTATTTCATCTGCTGGTCGTCCCAGCACCCCTTCCAGAGCCTCAGAAACCATTTTCTTCAAATTTTCTTTAGGATTTTCTTTTAAGCCTCTAATCCTTAAAGCAAACTCCATCTGATAATACTGTGTCGAGGTCAAATCACAATCAATTTTCTCTACCACATTTTCAGTTTCTGTCATTTTTGCTTCCAATCTAATATCATTTTGACTGAGATCTTCCACTCTTTCATCCAAATTCTCAATACATATAGCCATGCCTTGCAATGCAGATAAAATGTCTGCTCTCATTTCTGTTAATTTCTCTGTAATCTTTTCATCCATAACCTTAGCTAATTTTTCTGTTAATTTCTCCTCCAACTTTTTGTCCATTATCTCAGCAAATTGTTGCATTTGCTTTTCCATAGTCTCTTGCAGCACATTCTGCAAATCTTTTACTGTAAGGGCTGATGCAGATACGGGTGCAGGGGACAATAAAGTTTTCAATGAAGACTGCTGCACCAGAGCAGGAACTTTAGAAGATATAGCCGCCATTTTCACCCACTATTGTTAGCTACGCACATCCACTTACGAGCTCAGCAAAGTCCATTGAGTTAAAGATCAAACGACCATCTTCACCAAAATCTCCTGCATCGCTCTGCCTGCGTCCTCGTTCTCCAAAGTTCTTTCTTGCTAGCAGGGATGGTTGCGAACGCCCTGTTTTGCTCCAAAAAGCCCGGAGCAGAGGCGCCTCGCAGTCCGGAGCATGCCCAGGCTTCGGGGGGGGGCTCAATCCTTCAGCCGCCAAAACTTTAAGTTCTGGCGGCCCCGGAGAGCTCTACCCCTACCTGGGCGCTCACCCCCTCCTCTTCTCCCGAGGAGGGGGCTTCCGAGCCGCCGAAACAGCTGATTGGCGCTGTTTTCGGCGGCTCTATGGAGCCACGAGGCTGACAGCCAAAAAATGGCTGCCTCCGGCGACGCCTTGCCACCGGAGGTCTCTCCCTTAGAGCTATTGAGGGGAAACATAGGCAATAAAATAGTGCTAATTATAAAGAGTCAACAATTTCATTATCTATCTGGAGGACAAGTAAGAGCAGCTGGGGAAAAAGTTTGGATGCTGCTTTGAAGGAATCTAAAAGGAATTCATTCAAACATATTCTAATACAAAAAATAGAAGAAAGTTATGTCACCATAGAATGCCTTGCTAGTGTTCAGGGTCCCAAGTTCAAAACTCTTAGTTGAAACTTTGGAGACAATTTATTGTTTTATTACTTGCAAAAAATGTATTTATGAGCTCAAATGTACAATTAATATGTTCATAGTTAGGACATGTTACTTAATTTTAGTAACATACTAGGGAAGAAATGCACCAAGAGACCACTTTTCTAACAAGTCTTCAAGGCAAGACTTTTGCAATGGAATGAATGCTTGTTCAATTCTAGTAAGACTTATTTGACCTGTAGAACTATCAACAAATGAGTGCCCTTCCTCCCTCCCTTCCAATTTATAGCAACCATTTTACAATTTTAAGAGCACATAAGGACAACTTCATTTCTTCTCAATTAGTTTCCATCCCAGTGGCATATATGTTTGAAAGAATATGAAAATTTACAAAAAAATGTTTGCGTAAAACATTACATGAGATAACTTCTAGGCAAAGGGCAGCCAATTATCGTACAAGACTATGTCATGTAAACCAGTATATTTCCCACAATTAGCTGAATTTTTCATTTTCTTCCAAAGGAGGCAAGGAGGGATAATCGTATATGTAGGAAAATTTTGCTGAATTTCTGAAATTCTAATTTTTGGATACAGAAATAAGTACCAATTGGTAACTATTAAATACTTCAATTTCATTTGTGTCTCCTTATAGTTCATTTAGTGACTGTTCAAATTTACAACCGCACTGAAAAAAAGTGACACGACCATTGCAGCATCCCATGATCAATATTCAGATGCTTGGCAACTGACCCATATTTATGATGGCTGCAGCATCCTGGGGTCATGTGATCATCTTTTGCGACTTTCTGACAAGCAAAGTCAATGGGGAAGCCAGAGTGACTTAACAATCGTGTTACTAATTTAACAACTGCAGTGATTCATTTAACAACTGTGTCAAGAAAGATCATAAAATGGGGCCAAACTCACTTAACATCTCATTTAGCAACAGAAACTTTCAGCTCAGCTGTGGTCATTAGTTGAGGACTACCTGTACTTTAAAATATCTAATTTAATGTAATTTAACTACAGTTAAGTTGGCCCTTAATAGTTATAATCTTATCATTAAAGGTAAAGGGTACCCCCCGCACATGTGTGCTAGTCGTTTCCAACTCTAGGGGCCGGTGCTCATCTCCGTTTCAAAGTCGAAGAGCCAGCGCTTGTCCGAGGATGTCTCCGTGGTCATGTGGCCGGCATGACTAGACGCCAAAGGCGCACAGAACGCTGTTACCTTCCCACCGTAGTGGTCCCTATTTTTCTACTTGCATTTGTACGTACTTTCGAACTGCTAGGTTGGCAGAAGCTGGGACGAGTAACAGGCGCTCACTCTGTTATGCGGCACTTGGGATTCGACCCGCCAAACTGCTGACCTTCTGATCGACAAGCTCAGCATCCTAACCCACTGAGCCACCGCGTCTTATCATTACATTACATTAATCTTATCATTACAAAGTCCATTAATCAACTCCTTCTCTTGGTAAACAGACCAAACCTAGAAAAAGTAGTTCAACTGCAGCAATCTGCTTATTTCCCAGTAGGAAGGGAAAGTACTTTCAGACCATGCGAATATGATATCCCAAAGTCCTTACTTAGGTCATTAAGAACACCAAGAAGTAGAATCTGACTATTGATTAGTGTGTTGTAAAATTGTCTTCTGAGTTTTTATTAGCATTTGTTAATGTGTTCAAAAATTTTTTTTTTAAAAAAAATCCATGCTTGCCTTAAAATGGTCTTGACTTCTAAAGTGGCTTAGAGACTACCTACCCCTCTCTTGCTGGAATATGTAAGAGTCTGGAACTGGGACAAATAGGGCAAGGCTAGGAAAGTGATCTCCCAAAGAAACAAGATCTAGTCTATTTTGGATGGATCAGTGTTCTCTTTTTTCTTTTAATTTCCCCATTGTTTTTGTTTCTTTGTTTATAATATAAAATACAAAAAATACAAAACAAAATAGGAGGAAAATAATGGAGGAGAAAGGGAAGAGAGTATGGGGTAAAGGGAAAAAAGCAAGAAAAGGCGTGTACTAGAATAAGATAGTATCAAACCTCAACTTTTTACTTTTACATAATAATATAAACTAATCATTTCAATAACACCAAACCTATTAATCGGTAAAACCCAAAGTCAAAGTTTCATTTTTCCCCACTTCAAAAACAAAGACCAGAAGCAGTTTCAAAGTAGAAACAGTGGTCCTTTGAACAACTATGTTGGAATTTAGAAGTAGTTTTGAAAATGGTTTTGCTTCTATGTCAAATAGAACCCATTGTCAGAGGGTGTTTGTCCAGGCCATTTCTTACAGTTTTAATCCAGCCACACCTGGGGCTTTCTACACATTTAGAATGAATTACTGCAATGTACTCTGTTCTCTGCTGTTGAAGTTTCTGGAAACATTGCTTGGTTCAGATGCAGGCAACACTGAGTGCCCAAATATTTAACACCTATTTTACAGAAACGGCATTGGTTACTAATGTGTTTCTGGGAACATCTCTTGCCTAGGAAGAGAACATTTTCTTCAAAGTAGAAACAGCTTCAAGACAAGCAATAGCGGCTTTAAATTACAAGGAAGTCAATTTTGCTCAGCCACCTGGATTTTTTGCCCAATATTAAGAGCTGCTCAATAATGGAACAGACTAGATGGAAACAGATTATCACTGGAGATGTTTAAGCAGAGGCTGGATAGCTCCATCTCTTGATGCTGTTGTAGTGGATTTCTGCACTGGTCAGAAGTTGCACTAGACAATCTCCTAGATCCTTTCCAATTCTTACATTTCTGTCCTTTAAGTAAGGTTACGAGATCTGCAATGTAAAATATATCAGACCACTAGATCAGGGCTTTTCAATCAGTGCTACGCGTACCACTGGTGGTATGTCAGCACCTGGCAGGTGGTACGCTTATGATGAGTTGAAAAGCACTTAAAAATGTAAAAAAAAGTGTAAAAGTGTAGCATGGGGATGAACTGAAAAAGTGGCAACGCAGCACAGGCCTGTGGGAGAGCCAGCTGGAGCCACAGTGTTGCGGGGGCTCTGCTGAGCACCCAGGATCTGTGCCAGGCTCCAGCTGACTGGCCCTTCTGGAAGCTATGCGCAGCCTGGGGAAAGGAGTCAGTTGCAGCTACACCAAAGAGAAAAGGAGGAGGGGGAGGGAGAGAGGAGATGATATAAAATAGACATGCCCGCAGGGTGTTTACATTTGGCCTAGGGCCACCCTGGAGACAGCAAGAGGCCAGTCCACCCCAGCCCACAATCAAAGGAAAAACCTGAATCCAGTGGGCCAGAAGACAGTCCAGCCACCGTGCCCCTCCGGTTCCTTCTCTTCAGTCCTGGGCACAAACGCAGTTGCTGCTCCTCACCATAGTTGGGGCGGGACTTACAAGTACCTCTGCCCACTTTGTCCTGCAAAGCGTGGCTCACCTGGCGTTCTTGCCTGCAGCCATGCTAGCAGGCCCATCAGGATCAGGAAGGCTCTGAAGGAGGTAGCTGCGGGGCGGGATGGGGGGGGGGGAAACAGAAGACTTTCCAGCAGGTGCTGCCATGCCTACAAACGTGCCGTTGCTCCTCCACTTTCCAACCCCAAAATTCCAGAGTAAAAGTTGGGTAGCCTTTGAATGCCCCTGACAAGCTGCAAATCTGCTGTAGCCTCGGCTGCTGCCTCCTTCCTTGGCAGGGCAAGGCTGCAGTGCTTGGCCTTTAGTTGGGGCTGCCGGCATGGCGGCAGGCAGGAGTGCCAGGTGAGCACCACTTTGCAGGACAAACCGGACAGAAGTACTTGCAAGTCCCGCCCTAGCTATGGTGAGGAGCAGCGACTGCGTCTGGGCCCAGGAGGCAAGGAGAAGGAACCGAAGGGGCGCAGTGGCTAGGCTGCCTTCTGGCCTGCTGGATTCAGGTTTTTCCTTTGATTGCGGGCATACAGCCTGACCCTCACCGAAATGCAAATCCCTCCCTAAGCAGGGGGCGGGAGGTTGAAGGCCTCCGTCTTTGTGGCAATGCAGTTCTAAAATGGAAGGGCTGCTGCTGGGGAGGAGAATCAAAACAAGGCAAAACAAGCAGAGTCCACCATGGTTTATTGATTGCCAAGTTTTCCTCAGGTTTTCCTATCCCTTCCATGTGCTATTAAAATCACACTGGTAAGGTCTGTAATGAGCACCTGGCTGCAAACTACTCAACTGGACTTTAGCCTAGGCCCTTGTGCAATCCCAGGCCACATTCTGGAGGTAAGAGGATGTAATAACAGGAGAGAGCTGCAAAATTGATTCGTTATTTATTCTTGTCTTGCCTTGGTGGAGCAGTGGGCTAAAGCCTCCTTAAGTAACACCAGCTGCCTGCAATTATTGCAGGTTCGCATCCCACCAGGCTCAAGGTTGACTCAGCCTTCCATCCTTCCGAGGCACATTTGATTTGTGCTTAGATTGTAAGCCACCCTGAGTCTTCGGAGAAGGGCGGGATATAAATGGGATTAAAATAAAAATAAATAAATATATTTATTTATTTATTTTTGGGACTTGTATGCCGCCCTATCTCCCGAAGGACTCAGGGCGGCTAACAACAATAAAAACAATACAAAAGTTAAAAAAAAATTTAAATAAACAGCCCCAATAAATAAGTTAAACTAAACAATTAAAAATTAAAAAACATTTTAAAAAACCCTGTCATCAGTCCAGGTCAGTCTGATGAAAAAGGAAAGTTTTAAGGCCGCGGCAAAAGGACTGGAGATCCGGGGCCATCCGGAGCTCAAGGGGGAGTTGGTTCCACAGGGCTGGTGCTCCCACAGAGAAGGCCCTCCCCCTGGGGGTCGCCAGCTGACATTGTCTAGCCGACGGCACCCTGAGAAGGCCCTCTGTGTGAGCGCACTGGGCGATGGGAAGTCGTTCCCGGCAGCAGACGGTCCTGCAAATATCCCGGGCCAAGGCCATGTAGGGCTTTAAAGGTGAGTACCAGCACCTTAAATCTTTAGCAGCAATGACTACGTTCTTTGACGACTTTGCTGGCAACCTGCAGGCTAACTTTCCTTTCCCCCTTGTGGGAAGAATTCAGGAGTACTACATTTATTTTTCCTGCTAATTACAGTATACCTTGTGGGTTTTTAAAGGCGCTTATGAGAAAAAGATGTGTCTGAAAATTAAAGGATGTATGGATTGAGATGTGAGACAATAAAGGGAAGTACATGGACTTATGCGCTTCCAGTTGCTGACAGGTGTGCCACTAATATTCTGACTGGACACCTGCATGCTCTCAGGACCCAAAGATTATTTTCATTCTTCATGGGGTGGTATTGCGGATTAACTAAATTTTTCTGGGTTTTGATATTTAAGGTGAGTATCCTGAGCTACGGAGGCCTTTGATCTTCTTCTTAAATACATAATAATAAAATTATGAGAACTAAAGGCTCAAAGGGAAAGCAGATTAGAAACAACGAGACCTTTTGGGGTCTTCAATTCCCTTCCTGTTAAAGAGTTCCTTAATAAGGTTTCCTTTTCCTTCCTAGCATCAATAAAGGTGGTTTTCCCAGAAAATATGTGAAGAGCTGTAATTACTGATTTAACTCTGTTTCGTTTTTTGGCTGTGTTTTAATTTATACATAATGTATGTTTAATCGAGGAGGGCTTGGCCAGTATGGAGGCTGCACCTTGCCCTCCAGATCTCCGTCTCCCCTGCAGATCTCTGGAGAGGAGGAGGAGGAGGGGGTGGCAGGGGAGCGATGTGAGGGAAGGCTGCTCCAATAAGCCAGCATCCTTGCTGGAAATGGGAATTCCCTTTCAAAAAGGGCCAGGCCTCCTTTGTGCGGGACCCGGGAGCGCTGCTCCCCTGCCGCCTCCTCTTGCTCTCCAGAGATCTGTCAAGATAGAAGCTGGACTAGGAAAAAACTGCTTCCTGCAAACGTCCTCCAACTCCTGCTTTGCCGGGAGGGGGCACCGGACAGGGAAACCCCCACAATGTCTGAGATTGGGAAAATAACATTTCTTTAGTGTGTTGCACATACACACATTCCAAGCTTGGAGACTTGTATCCACATCTGAGCTAGCAAATTGCCAATCATGCCTGGGCTCGGGGAGAAGGCCCTCTCCTTCCTCTGTGGATAAAAGTCCCCAAACCTGGAATGTGGTGTGTGTGCGCTTGGCTGCTCGCAGTTTGGGGAGGCGAGGAGTTTGTGGGGCACCGAGTTGCTCACACATGAGTTAAGCCAGTGTGTCTTGTTCTGTTCTGACCCAGCTGTCTCGAGTCACCAGTGGCGACTGGTGGTACTCGAATATTGCCATATCCTAAAAGTGGTACAATCTCTGAAAAGGTTGAAAAGCCCTGCACTAGACTAGCAACCAAGAGACAAAAATCTACAGTAGAAACCTCTGTTGCCATTTAGTGGCAACTGCGGTTTTGCAGCCCAAATCTGATATCTGTACTCTTAGGTTATCTATAAATAAGAGGTCCTAAAGTAATTAGTACTACAAATCAAAACAGTTATATTTCAAAAGTTTATCTTAACTAGAGATATTGCCATTCAAGTGTTGTTTTTTTACAATTACATTTATCTTGCAATTCCTCAAACAGCTTAAGTAAATATTTACATGAAAACACTCTAGGTCAAACTCAATAGACATCATATAAGGTTGACTCAGCCTTCCATCCTTCCGAGGTAGGTAAAATGAGGACCCAGATTGTTGGGGGCAATTAAGCTGACTTTGTAATAATGCCGCTTGGGGGGTGTATGAAAGCCCTAATAAGCAGGCATATACATAGAATGAAGGCTACTGCTAAGCTTGTAAGCCGCCCTGAGTCTTCGGAGAAGGGCGGGATATAAATGGAATTAAAAAAAAATAATAATAAGAGATTTCTGATTAATTCTACTTTTATTGATTTGTTAATGAAATCTAGATATTAACAATGGTGATAATATCACCACCCCTGAGAGAAACCTTTTATAAGATTCTGCTTTTGACCAAAGGTGGTAGAGCCTCTTGGTCATATGAAGAAATCTATACAGATCATGTTCTCTTTCTGATAAAATCACAATGTAATGTGAGAATAAGCCAAGTACGTTTTCCCCCTATTTATAGAAAAAATCATTTCCAATATGTCCCTTCCCTATTTCAGATTAAGGGATGCCTAATCAAGCTTTTTTCCCCTTGTCCTTGGAAAGTGCAGCCCACCTTGTGCCAGCTGTACATAATATGTCAAGTCAGAATCTAGAAATCAAAACTTCTCCATCAACACATTGCCATGGCAAGCTATTTACTTAAAACACTTCTTTCCCCTTCCCATGGACCAGAGGGATGGACAGATGAGAACATAACTTCAGCTGATGCTGTTTTGAGTTCCAAGGCTTTCAAAGCCAACGGTCAGACGGTTGAACTATTTTTGTCCCAAAAACTGAAATACAGCACCTGAATAATACCAGAGGATTTATTTATTTATATTTAAATTTATATTTAAATTTATATACCACCCTATTCCCGTAGGACTCAGGGCGGTTTATAGGGAAAATTAAAAGTTAAAATACATCATATACAATTAAAAACGATTAAAACTAAGATTAAATTAATCCCTGAACTTAACTAAAACCCCATTAATTAAAAATTAAAACCCCTCAGGATAACCATTTTTGACTTGATACTAATCAATAGAGAAATAATTACAACCAAAAGAAAAAGCTAAAACTCACAAACTGGTGTATGCATGCACATGCATATGTATGTATCACTCTGTAAGTAGTAAAATAAAATGTAAAATGTAATTTATATAACAAAGCTACTGCTAAGCTTGTAAGCCGCCCTGAGTCTTCGGAGAAGGGCGGAATATAAATGGAATTTTAAAAAAAAGTATAAAATTTAACAACATAAGGCAAGGAATTCAATTTAGAGCAACATAAAATTCAAGTACAAGTAGTCCTTACTTACACCCACTGCTTCAATAGTCAAAGGTATGATGGTACTGAACAAGGGGAATTTAGAACTGCTCTTCATAGTTGGAGCTATTGCAGTCTCCCTAAGGTCATGTGATCATGATTTGGGCACCTGGCTGACTTGCAATTATGATTTTTCAGTATCCCACAGCCACGTGGTCATCACTTGCAACTTTCACGGCCAGCTTCTGACAAGCAAAATCAATGGGGAAGCCAGCAGGAAGTTGCAAATTGCAATCATATAAACACAGGATGCTCTGGCTGCACGGGATTCATCTAACAATACCAAGTGATATTGCTAGACCTGCTTTTTTAAAGTTGGCAGGGTCACATGACTTTATACAATTATGTCACTTAGTGATGGAGTTCCTGATCCCAATTATAGTCAGTAAGTGAGGACTACCTGCAAACAGATAAGTAAAAAACAATACACCCCCACCCCACGGTGACAATACACAATCAAACGAGCCACTTGATGGGCTCTATTCCACTCTGGGTTCTCCGGGCCCATTGGCAAAACCAGGTCTTCAGGGTCTTACGAAAATGTCTAATTTCCGAAGAAATGGTATTTCAAAGGGATGGAGCCAGCACAGAGAAGGCCTTCTTCTGGGTCCCGCAAGATGTATTTTAGGAGACCGGACTTTGCCTCCCCGCTCTAGTGGATTGGATGGATGTAACTGGGAAGAGACAGTGCCACAGATAACACGGTCTCAAGCCATGAAGGCCAATAGTTGTTAAGTGATCATAAATCCAAATACAGTCTCCCAAATGGGCAATTTTGCCAGAAACCAACAAAAACATTGCAAATTGTGTTATGTGACCACAGGACACTGCAACTGTTCATAAGCACAAGCTGGCTGCCAAGCACCAACAATTCATGACTTTTTAGGAGGCCTTTTTGTAACTTTGAATTGTCATAAATTGAGGCTCAGAAACTCTATTGAGTTATCCTCACCTGGGCTAAGGGACGCCAGTGATAGCTTTTTACAAACCAGAGGACTCCTAAGGGCAATGCCCCCAGCCTAGCAAAAGTAAATGCCTTTCAAAATTTCAGTATTGTGATGGATAATAGATAGGAGGCCAGCACAAATAATTTTGGATGAATCTCCAGAATTGTAAGGATTAAATTAGGGTTAAATTGGTTTGAAGATGTCTTGGATATGGTTGCTTTTCTGAGCCTAATGAACCTAGGCTCTCCATTGAGAAACACAAAGAGTACATTTTGTCAATAGCCATGTTGATTTGAAGAGGTCCCTAAGGACCAAAGCAATGGGGAAGAAAATTAATTTTATTCAAAAACTGAGGGGCACAAACCAAGCTCTAGCATCCATAATCCCAAACCCTTCTCCAAATGTAAGATGGTATTCTTAACACACTTTGGACTGCAATAGTAGCTCTAATAAACTTAAGTCTTAATAACCTCAAAGATATTGAGCTTTGTAAAAGAGCAGATCTGAGTTCCACAACTACAGTTGGTATAGGAAGAGAAAAAAACACAGAATGCAAATAACAAAGGGGAGCTTCTTTAGATACGCTATAATGCAACAGTTGTTCAGGATTAATAACTAATAAATGCTAATGACCAACAAGCAAAAGGCAGAACTCCCCATCATTTGTTTGATAGTAAGGTTTGAAGTTCAGTACTGCTCAAGGAAGAAATGTAATTATGGCCATTGCTGCACCACTGTGGTCATGTGACCAAAATTTGGGGGTTTGGCAACTGTTATGGAAACTGTTTTAAGCTGTACTCCTATAGGTGAGTATGTATGCAATCAACAGAGATAATCCAAAAGATCAAAAGGAAATAACTTGATATCTGTAACTACCATACTAATAATTATATTTCTTTTAGAAATTCAGACTGGGGATAAGAAAAATTAATCAACAAAATATGGTTTGTGCTAGCGTTAAAATAATCATCTCACAAGACGTTTGGTGCTTCTTCACCCTTATGGAATAAATTTATGGGGAAAAATGCTGTGGGGAAAACTAAAAGTACTCTAACAATTCAAAACCCTACCCATTATATGTGTAGATTCTCGTATTAAGATTTGGTTCTAAAAAGTAAGATATCAAAATATGGAACTATTGTGGCTAGGTTACCTGGCATGTGGCACAATGCACAGGTCTGTATTTAAATTCCCTTTGTTCCTACAATCCGGGATGGTTCAAGACCACCCGAAATGTTGTGTAACAGCACCCTTGCCGCTATCGTGGATGCGGAGTTTTTTGTTGTTATAAATCGACAAAAGTCATTTTTGTAAAGCACCAGACTAGCCTACACAACCGAATAGGGTACGCATTCCGAGGATTCACGGTCCTCCGGTGGCTTAGGGATGTTGGCTTTTGGCTTAGGCCAGGAGCAGGACATCCCACGAAGCCCAGGACACTCTGATGCACAAAATCGCCAGTTCCGCACGTAGCCATTTCTCGCTTACGGCATTCCGTGAGAAACCAGGAGTCCCGCGGCACACTCACCCATCACGAACAGGCCCCGAACACGTGGGGAAGGGAGGCAGGTGAGCTCCTGGCTGCCGCTGCTCTCAACTGCTCCCACCCAAAGCCGCCAGGAGAGGGGCAAGCGCTAGCCGGCGGGAAGGCGCCCAGGCCGGTCTGGAGTCCTTTCGAAAGCGGACGGAGCCGGGCGGCAGATGCAAATGTGAGCCCGGGCCGGACGACTAGGAAGCCACAGCGTTGCCCCTCTTTTCCCCGACGGGCCGCCCCCGCCCGGAACAAGCGCTCGGCCCAGGACTCACCACAGGCAGCGACCCCGGCGATGACGACTTCCGGTTCCTGGGCCGGGCGCTACCCGGAAGCTCCCCTCCCAGGCTTCTTTGCTATTCCTCCGAGCTGCCACGTCCTCACTCTATCAACGGCCCACCCGAGAGGTCACACCAGGAAGAGAAAAGGGGAACAGGAAATGACGTGTGACCTTTTCAGCCCCCGTGATTCCTTGCGCTTTCCCGTTTCCGGTGTGTGTGTGGGGGGGCAAGATAGCTTCCAGGTTTTTCCGCTCGTGTTTTCGTGCTGTCTCTCCAGATTTGCTTCACACGTAAATCGACTGTGTACGACGTTACACGCATCTGCCGTCCTCTCCGTAGGACGTTCAGAACGGTGAATCAGTTATGGGCCGCCGCTTTGGCGAAGCGTAGCTTCTTACTCTGATTAGCTGCGTTGGCAGAATATTACATAGAGGAGAACCATCTGAAACCTAAGCCGGGAGGCCTTCATTTGAAAAGCAGTTTTAAGTGGAGAGTTCAGTTGGAGTGCCAGTCATTGGTAGCTGTTGTCAACGTAACATGAGCGTCAAATTTCTGTTGCACAGGAATCAAAATCAGAAAACGTTCTTTAAAAGTCAAAGGTGTAATAGCTCCGCCCTCCCAAAAAAATCCTGTCCGCCAACAAACCCCTAGGAAGCTGATAAAAGCTTTATTGGATATAAGATACTTCAGCATCTAAGGTTGCATTTCAGTCTGGGTTTACTTGGAGATTTACATAAAAGCTGTCAAGCATTCAGCATAGTCCTCTTTTGCCCAAAACCCACTCCTGCAGACTTAATTGAGAAACATGGAAACCTCCCAAGTTTTTCCCTACTGTTCTAAACTGCTAGGAGCCTTGTTCAATAGTTCTGCTCTTCTTAAATTCCTACTCCTAATCCAGTATGCACAGTCACAAACAGTGCAGTTCACCTCTTGTAAAAACAAGCAGATCGTTATGTGGGAAGTCAGTCCCCCAGAGAAAGAAATATTAAAAGGGCAGGAAAATATATTTCCTCAAAGGATCTTAAAGAGGCAGAAAAGCATGCCCAGTTTTCTTTATAGCCCCAAGTCTCCCTCCCCCAAGCAGAAACCAGCTCTATAGAAATGCAGATGTAAACCATTCAGGAAAGTTGAAGCTAGAAGATTAAGAAGACAAAGACACCTAAAATCTACATAACCAACCCAAGGTCTAAGACAGGACATAATAGTATTAACTCACATGCCAAAGGGCACACTGAGGCACAGGTCAGAATACATGACACAGGAAATACAAAGCCCCAAACAGGAACAGGAAAAAAACTCCAAACAAAAGGCTCCAGAGAGTACCCAAACTCACTCCCTACATGTGTTCACTCTTTTTTTCCAGAGCCATCTTTCTGGCTCTCTTCAATAAACTGCAACCTTCTTCCTAGGGCAGTACGTACATACGTACTTACACACGCGTGCGCGTGCACACATAAACACACACTCTCTCTCTCTCTCTCTGTATATATATATATATATATATATATATATATATATATATATATATATATATATATATATATATATATATAATGTAAATTACTAACAAAGAATTAAGGGAGACTGATATGCATTTCAAACTTACTAGTTTTCATCAGTCAGCCATACCCTTCTGAGATTCGAACCTGGGCTGATTGCACATTAGGCAGTTGTTTTTACCTCTTGAGCCACAGGATCTGTCTCACTTTGTTAGCTTTAGAAGCAAGGGGAGATATGTGTCAAATACTTGTTAACTATTTAGATTACCTTGCTAGGCCCCAAACATGGGACAAATCTTTATTTCCTGTTTCAGCCTATCTTGAAGGCCATTGAACAGGTGTGACTACTGCCTATATATACTACTATATATATAAACATGAAATATAAATAAATACTTTTTTTTTTAAAAAAAACTTTCCATCTAAAATAGAATAAGATTGCTAGAATTGCTGTATTTGGTTTGCAGAAATCCAGATGGCCACTAGATGGCACCAATTTTCTGTTTAGATTTTTGTACTTTAAATATGGAGCTATAATACCATGGCTATTCTGTTTCTTTTCAGCTGGGCATGTAGAGGGGTATTTTTTTCTTAAACATATTAAAGTAACAAATGTCTGAAAATATCTAATAAAATCTAACTGAAAAGAGCTCCTCCAAAAGTAAAAGTTTTATTTTATTTTACTTTATTTTTATTTTAACTTTTTAACCTCTTTTAATATTGTATTTTAACCTACCTCTTTTAAACTTTTTAAACCCATTTTTAACCCATTTCAACCTTTTAAACCATAGTTTTAAACTTATTTTTAAACCTGTTTTAACAAACCCGAATGGGGAAAAGAAGGAAGAGACAGCACTCTGCAGCAGAAAGTATATCCAAGCCTTTGAAACAGCAGAAAATGGAGGATTATATTGCAAACAGACAGTCTGCTCCAGTAAGTAACTCATTCGCAGGCACCTTAGCAGATAAAGTTAATTTATGTGACTCATTGGAATGGGACTTACAAACTGAACTGGAGAGCAGACAGCGTGTGGAGTTGTCTTCCTCCCTCTTGGAGAATGGCTCCCCTCCTTGGAATCTGGCAACAGCCTCTTTTACACAGGAGGGAGATGTGGCAAATTTGAAGGGAGAAAATGTGACAGACTTCCTTTCTAGACAATGTTTGCTTACAGCTCAAACTGTAAACTCAATATATAATCTCTTGTCAATTGTCATGGATAAGGTTGATTGTCTGAAAGAGTCTTTTGCAGAGTTTGTTAGGAGCCACCCAAATACTGTGGAAGGACTTGGGAGGATAACCATGGACAGACATGGGATGGCTAACTCAGAAGGTGAAAGTAGAGAAGGACCTTATTCTCCTCCCAAAAATTTGAACACCTACAGAGAAAACACTCAATCAGGCAAAGGTCTAAGAGATGACCAATATAAGTACAGTCTGCAAACTAACCAGGTTACTTTGCAAATTTATGACAAGAGAGTAAATAGAGGGCGTTGGAGCAATAGAAAAGCTATTAGGCTGTCCCTGAGCCAGCTGCTCCGCTGTGAATTCACTCTGATAGATCTACTACATGCAGAGTGGCTGCCAGCAAGAACACAATGTATGAGAATTCTCCTATCATTCAAGCAGCCCACAATTCCCTCCATGCTCTTCAGAATGAAGCCCTTTCTGAGCTTTTTCTCAATATTTCCAATAAGGGTCTTTTGCTCAGAAAAAGTGTGCCCACTCCTGAAACAGCGTCACCAAGAGGGAACTGTCGCTTTAAATCTAGGCTGCAACAGCCCTCACACTACTAAGCCTGAGGCTGCTGCAACTGAACTGACCCTGAGAAAGCAAAGAAGCAATATACGAACTGTGTTACCCACAGCTGCAGGAACTGCTGAGGATGTGCCAGAGGAAATGTTGATTGACCTATTCAGTGCATTGCCAGAACCTGAGCAAGTTAACATCATTCAAAGATTGGACGACCTAAAAGAGGCACTGACAACAACCCAATCTACAGCAAAGCCTCTATTTAATTTGGCTCCACTAAACACGCAACCTTGTGACAAGATATTTAATCAACAATCTGCCTTTACCTCAACAGTAAAAAAAGGTGTTGTCACACAGGCTGAGAGTGGAGTAACTGCACTGACTGACCCAGCCTCTGAGAAACAACTGAAAGACAAAGGGCTTCATCACATAGTGCCCCCTAAGCTGACAAACACTAAGGACATAATCCAGCTTCCATCCTCATTTGATTTAGAAGTTCCCACAACATCTTTTCACAAGATGAACCCTCAGCCAAGCCCCTCTAAAAATGGACATAAATCTACATTTATAGACGTAAGCCAGAGTACCTGCTCTTTGGAAAAAAAATCATTCTTGGAGCAAGAGCAGAGGCACACTGGCAACCGAGATATAGAGGAGCAACAACAAGTTCTGCAACCCACGAGGAGAAATATCGAACCTCACAACAACTGTGTTTATATGGGAAGCTTAGATGATATTGACCCAGCTCCATTGTCAAGTTGACATCTGACATTTCCACCATCTAGCCAATCAACCAAGTCAGACCACCTTGCCTCTGAGAACCCCATACAGTTGATGACCTGGAACATAGCTGGCTGGAAAGGGATGGTTGATAGTGGACTAATGAGCTTTCTCTCTAGATTTGACGTAATAGCCTTTCAAGAAACCTGGCTAACCAAAGTGGATGAACCAGTACAATTGCCAGGCTTTCAGGGATGGGCCTCCCCAGCCCTAAAAACAAAGAACAAAGGGAGACCCTCTGGTGGGCTATGCATTCTTATAAAGGAAGAGTTGCAATGGCAGGGAGAGAAATTATATAACGAAGATAAGTATCCGTACTTTCTAGCTGTCAAATTTGAATATGACCAGTTTGAGTTAATATTGGTAAATGTGTACATTCCTCCAAGCACATCCCAGCACTATAATTTTGAATATTGGATGGGCTTGGAAGTTATCTTAGAAGATATATCTATATTGTACCCTCAGTCCATAGTGGTATTATTAGGAGATCTGAACGCTAGACTGGGTCCCTCTCTGTATGAGCTTGCCCAGAAGAAGGGAATCCCAGGGGAGTTCTTTGATAACCATCCTCAGTGGCTCTCGAGAGACTGTAAAAGTAATGCCGCTGGCCTGCTCCTAGTCTCTTTAATTTTTAAGGGTAATCTCCAAATTTTGGGAGGTAAGGACAAGAATTATACATACCCTTATACATACCACTCAGCCAATTCAAGTAGTGTACTGGATCTCTTTTGTGTGTCTAGAGATAAGGCTGACCTCTTCTCAGAGGTCACAGTACACCTTAGCGACAATATCGACCATCAGCCTGTAAGTGTGACGTTGCAAGGCCGCTCAGATTTAAGACCATATAACATGGCTGACAGATGGCTCACCAAAAAGGTAGAGGTGACCCAAAATAAAAGGTTAATTTGGGCCAAAGTTGATACAAAGGCAATATTAGAATGCCTTAAAACAGAGAATGCTACTAAGTGGGCTAGAACAATACAGTCATCTACTACTGACTGGATGTCAGCCTTCAATGCATTCTCCAATCTTTGTAACATACTGAAGAAACACCTAACAGCTAAACCTACTACAAAAAGAGCCCAAGTGGGTAGACCTCGCTGGTTTGATCCTGATTGCCAGCAACAGAAAAAGAAATTGAAGGCAGCCATGAGGCTTGCCCAGAGGAATCCTACTGCCCATATACAAGCTAAGATGCTGCACACAAGAAGGGAATATAAAAAAAACTATAACATTAAAGAAAAAACGTTTTGCCATTTCAATCTGGTCAGAACTTGAGTTGGCTGCCAGAAGTCATAATTCAGTATTATTTTGGCACTCTGTATCAGGTATTCTGAAGGAACGGAGATTTGCATTTGACATACCAATCTCTGCTGCGGACTGGGAGAATTATTATCAGTGCTTGTTTGCACCCACCGAACCGGTAAAGAAATTATTTTTAAACAGTGATTTGGTAAATCCTAGAACTCTCCCCCCTTGGCCACCAGTCTCAGAAAAGGAGATACAGTCCATCATTAAAAGCTTAAAGAGCAATAAAGCCCCAGGCGAGGATTTTTTACCAGCAGAATTATTTAAGAAATTTCCCAACTGGTGGGGCCCTGTATTAGCAGGTCTTTTTACACACATAAATAACACCTGCCATATACCAGACGGGTGGAAGATGGCAATAGTTGTCCCCATATATAAAAAAGGGAATAAAAAGGATCCTAGTAATTATAGGCCCATCAGCCTGATTGACATTGTAGCAAAAATATATGCTAGGTACCTTTTGAACAGAATTGAAATCTGGGTAGAGGAAAACAACATCCTCACAGAAGAACAAGCAGGTTTTAGACAGAACAGATCTACTATTGATAACTGCTTTGTTTTGAACCATCTAATTGCCAAATATGCCTATAAGAGGAGACCCCTGTTTGCTGCTTTTATAGACCTTACAGCAGCATTTGATATGGTAAATAGAGACGTACTATGGAGTAAATTGACATCTCTTAAAATAGAACCCAGACTTCTGGCTTTGATTAAAGCCCTTTACACAAGTACCTGTTTGAGGGTGCGGTATGGGGTTAATGGGGCCCTGACTAACAGGATTCACACAAATAAAGGGATAAGGCAAGGGTGTATCCTGGCCCCATTATTATTTAATTTATACATCAATGACTTGCCAGGGTTAATGAAGGATACCATGGTACACATGCCGATGATCCTAAATACTTACTGTAACAGCTTGCTTTATGCTGATGATATGATTTTATTATCATACTCACAAGTAGGATTACGTAGGCTATTAAGAAGATTCAGCTCTTATTGCCAGGATAACTCCCTAATTATTAGCAAATCCAAATCGAAAATAATGGTGTTTGGAAGAAACCATCAGAGACATAAGTGGCAATTAGATGGTGAACCAATTGAGCAGGTTAATACCTTTGTATATTTGGGAATAACTTTTTCCAAGACTGGATCTTGGGCCTGCCATCATCAACGAAGTACATTTAGTGCAAAAGCCCGTTTGAATTTATTGCTCAAACTAAAGAACCATAGTTACCCAGGGTCCCTAGCTCCACTACTCAAAGTTTATAAGGCTAAGGTTACGACAATGCTCTTGTATGGAGCAGAAATTTGGGGTCTTTATTCAACCACAGCTTTAGAACAAACACAGTCCCAGCATCTGAGATGTATTTTGGGTGTAGACCCAAGAACATCTGCTGCAGCAGTTAGAGCTGAATTGGGAATTCATACAATTCAGGCATTATCTAAAATTAGAGCTTATAACTACTGGTGCAAAGTTAATGAAATGGAGACTGATAGACTCCCCAAATTATGCCTACTAGAGCAAATAAAACTGCAATCACAAATCTCCTGGATCACCAAACTAACAAATTTTGTAAGAAGCTGTGGCCTTCCTGTTTCTTGCGTAACAGGAGAACAATCTAAAAAAAGAGTTGCCCAAAGAATTAAGGATATAGAAGCACAAACTGATATAGCTATCCTTAGTAAGGTGGGTAACTTGAAATGGCTGAGTAAATACAAATGTACTTTTCAAGTGGACAGTTATTTGAAGTTACAACTCCCAAAACATCTTAGGGAGATATTTACGAGAGCGAGATTCGAACAGCTTGATACAATGGTCAGATATGGGAGATTTCATGCTATACCGTACAATGAGCGTCTGCATTTGCGGAGCGGCAGAGGTAGAGGACCTGGCTCACATCCTATTTGACTGTTGTTTGTATAAGAGGGTGAGAGACAGGTATCTTGGTCTATATACCAAACGAATGACCCATTGGGATCCCCATATCAAAATAACTTACCTTATGTCTGGCCAGAACTTGAAAAGAACATTCAACGTAGCACAGTATTTAAACAAAATGATCCAGTTAAGATCTGCATATGTGGGACTGATTGGGGTAGATTGTAAGGACGACTCCGAAATATAATGTTACCATATTTTATCTATATCTTAAATTTGTATTTTATTACTATTTTAACTTAAATTGTATTTTAATTCCATTTTAAATTGTATTTTATCAAATTCCATTTCGGATTGTTTTTATCTAGTTTCAGTGACGGTTTGTTGCTGGAACTTTGTACTTTGATATGGCCCAAGGGCTAATCAATAAAGTTGTTGTTACAACAATAATAAAATCTAACTGAGGAGAAACTTCCTGACAGTGAGGACAATCAACCAGTGGCGCTTCATCACTGAAGATTTTTAAGTGGAGGCTGGTCATTCACCTGTCTGAGATGGCATACTATAGGTTCTCCTGCTTGAGCAGAAGACCTCCAAGGTCCCTTCCAGCTCTATTCTATTCTATTCTATTCTATTCTATTCTATTCTATTCTATTCTATTCTATTCTATTCTATTCTATTCTATTCTATTCTATTCTATTCTATTCTAATCCATGACCTCCTAAATGATAAGATGAATTTATGCGAGCCTCCCCCAAATAAATTACATTTTCATTATGAGTATATTTGGACAAGAAACACAGATACCACTTACTTTTAATAATTAACTTAATCTACATATTAAATACAAGAATATAATTCTACAGCTTTATAAATAAAACTGATTTGTTGGAAATAAGGAAATAATTCCTCCCCTTAAAAATAATATTTTTAAAGGAAGGAATCCTTAAATTGATCTTAAATTTTAATATCCTCCCAAAAACGTGATCCATCATAGTAATAACTATCCAACTATCAAAGGGCATAACCAAAGTATATGCATTTTATTGCATCTCCAACATAAGATCAGTAACCAACCTTTTTTGAACATCTGTTGTGTGTAATGAATTTAGAGTATCAGAGTTGGAAGGGAGCCTGGTGGTCTTCTAGTCCAGGCCTTTTCAATCTTTTCACAGACTGTACCACCTTTAGCGTATGGCAATATTCAAGCAAGGAGTCAAAAACTTGACCAAAAAAAGGGAAAAAAGTGATAAAGTACAGGTAGTCCTCAGCTTACAACAGTTAACTTAGTGACTGTTTAAAGTTACAACGGCACTGGAAAAAGTGACTTATGACCATTTTTCACACATGACCATTGGACCATCCCCAGGATCAATCTATATCTGGATGCTTGGCAACTGATTCATATTTATGATGGTCGCAGTGTCCCGAGATCATGTGATCCCCTTTTGCAAACTTCTGATAAACAAAGTCAATGGAGAAACCAGAATCACTCCTCCTTTTATATCCTCTCTTCTTTCCCCCCTTCTTTTATATCCTCTTCTCTTCCCTTCTTTTATATTCTGTCTTCTCTCCCCTTCCTTTATATTCTCTCTTCTCTCCCCCTCCTCCTTTTCTCTTCCGTGCACCTCCTGCTGATTCCTCTCAAGGCTGCACTTCTCCGTCTCTCTTTTTCAGTCCCCTTCTCTTTCCCCCCGTTGTCTTTTTTTCTCTCCCTCTCCTGCCAAAACCTCCTTTTATAACCTCACCTCTCTCTCTCCTCCTTCCTCCTTTTTTCTTCCAGGTGCTCTGGAAGCGCTGATCCTGGGGCTTCTGTCGAAACCCCATAGCCCTGCAGAAGCATGCGCCATTCCTGGGGCTTCTGCTCAGCCACCATAGCCCTGCAGAAGTACCAATTAGCTGTAGATGTGAGTGCCATTCCTGGGCTTCTGCCCAGCCCCAAATAGCCCTGTAGAAGCGCACACCGATCCTGGGGCTTCTGCCCAGCCCCCATAGTCCTGCAGAAGTGCCAATCTTGGGGCTTCTGCCCAGACCCGACAGCCCTGCAGCTCCAGCTATCTCTCCCTCAGGCTTGTGCGGTTTGCCACCTCTTCAGCTCATTCCCCTCCCCTGCTACACTTGTCTAGGATGGCTGTGTACCACCTGCCAAGTGCCAAAGTATCACAGGTGGCACACGTACCACTGGTTGAAAAGCCCTGTTCTAGTCCAACCCCCTTTCAAGCAGAAAGCCCTATATACCATTCCAGACAAGTGGCTGTCCAGTCTCTTCTTCAAAAACCTCCAGTGATGGAGCACCCACAACTTCTGGAGGCAAACTGTTCCATTGATGAATTGTTCACACTGTCAGGAAATTATTATGGAATTATAGTAACCCTATTTTTAGTCATAAGTAACATACAGGTAGTCCTCGACTTTCTGTACCTCCATTCATTTAGTGACTTTTCAAAGTTGCTTATCATCAATTTGATAAACAAATACTGGCATATCAATACTTAACAGTGATGTTTAGTCTGTCAAGTTTTAATTGTTTTAATCAAGTTTAAAATCCTACAAAATTTGTCTCAATGTGTGAAACTGTTTTAGGCGCATGAAAAGTGCCTGAACTAATTTTTGCAAACACTAAAGCCATATTTTGTACACTATATAAATTCCAGTGGGCAATTTTCTTAACTATGTTATTTGTAGTCTGACTGATTTTGCTACAGCCACTGATGAGATAATCTTTCACTCTTAATTTTGATGATGATGATAATGATACTTACTTTGGGGCAGCATCTAAATCTAATGAAATTAAATAAATAATTAAATGTTAGGATCAGGTTTAGGAGGACATACTTTCCCCCAATGATTTTGAAACAGACTTAATGACCATTGAAAAATGCTGAGGACATTGCTGCCTTATGTAGATTTTCTAAAAGATGTTGGAATAGCTGAAGTCTCCCATTATTAATATGTCTCTTCTATAAATGTCGTAATCTGATCCAGGGAGAAATATGCAGATCTTCTGCTGCCTATAGTACATCCCCACTGTTATATTTTCGGTTCTTTAGGCATTGAACGAGCCAGGAGTGTTGAAACAGCAACTAGTTTCTTAACTCAGAACAGAAGCAGCCCTAATGGCTGCTGCACAGCTATTTATACAGTTAGCCTCTAGGCGGCAACCAGTTGGTTTAAAATAAGAGTTTCCCGCCCAAACCTAGTTATCAACTTGGAGACAGCCAGTCTGGCTGTCAGTAACAGCAACTGTTAAGCAATACAGCAATCTAGGTCAGACATTAAGCAAGTGATTAAAACAGTTGTGGCCAATACATTACACCCACAATAATATAGTGTTTCCTTTTCTTAATATTCTTACCTAAACCCTGAGGCTTAGTGTAAATGTGTACACTTGATTCCTATATAATACCCTCCTCTCCTCCTTGTGTTTGGACTATTTATTTCGAATAAGTTCTACCCTTCAGTCTGGCATTCCACTCATAAATTTCATCCCACCAGGTTTCAGAAATGACCATTAAATCATATCTGCTTTCCGGCATTAAGATTTTTAATTCATCTGGCTTGTCCCCCATACTTGTTCCCTGTATAGAATCACTAGAAACCTCGGGTAAAAAACTTGACCTATTCTTTCCTGTTTTGAATGCTCATTAATGGGTGCCTCCACATCCTGTGTATGACTACTGTGCATCAGTTCTGTTCCAATATGCAGTACTGCATTGTTTTCAGAGCTCTCTTCTCCTTCCCCCAGAGGCTTCAGTATAAAGCCCTCTGGATTAGTTTTCTGAAGCACTTTCCAAACACATTTTCTCAGTTCTCAAGAGCTACAACCCATTTCCTGCCTGGAATCTTTCATTATGAAAATGAATCTCATGATGAAAGAATCCAATATGTTCAGTATTACCATCTTTCTTCCTTTTTTCCTCTGCCCTTTCAGGACAAAGGAAATAGGGGAACTGGTAAGGAGATAGGGGAACTCAGGCACCACACAGATTATGTAGAAAGTAAATGCAGGATCAGTCATAAAGGACTGAAATGTCTATACACCAATGCATAAAGTATGAGCAATAGACAGAGTGAATTAGAAATTCAGGTAAATGAGGGCAGATATGATATTGTTGCCATTACATAAACTTGGTGGGATGAAACCCACAAATGGAAGACACAGCTAGAGGGATTTAAATTATTTAAAAGAAACAGACCAAATAAAAGAGGAGGTGGAGCTGCTCTCTATTTAAGAAATAACTACATCTCTACAGAAATACAGTACAACAACGATGAAAACTGTCTTGAATGCATTTGGGTAAATATAAAAGGGGAGGAAAAAATGACATTGCCATAGGTGTATACTATAAGCCACCCAAACAAACAGAGGAAATAGATTAACTTTTTGTTAGTCAGTTAATTAAGATATGTAGGAAGCACATCACAATAGTAATGGGTGACTTTAATTTACCCTGACATAAACTGGGAGACAAACTCTGCACCAAATGGAACATCAAACAGATTCCTGACAAACCTAACATACAACTTTGTCTCCGAAAAAGTAGAAAAGGGAACTAGGGGATCAGCCACATTGGGCTTAATTCTCACTAACAGAGATGAAATGATAGAAGGTGTTGAAGGCACAGGAACCTTGGGGAGCAGTGATCATGCAATATTGGAATTTTGCATCATACAAGTGCAAGCAATAGAACATCATCAAACTAGAGTCTTGGACTTTAAGAGAGCTAATTTCAATAAACTTAGAGAGCACTTGGGAAGGATTCCATGGATGAGAATCTTCAAGGGGAAAACAACCCAAGAAGCTTGGGAAATTTTGAAAAGAGAGATTATAAAAGCCCTGTCTAGCACAATACCAACAAAGAAGAAAAAGAGCAACTCTCAAAAGAAACCAGCATGGCTGCATAAAGAACTCTCTGATAAATTGAAAGACAAAAAGGACAAGTATAAAAAGTGGAAAGAGGGGCACATAACTAAGGCAGAATATCAGCAAATAGTCCAAGCCTGCAAGGATGAAGTGAGGAAAGCTAAGGCTCAAAATGAACTAAGGTTTGCGACAAAAGTCACAAATAACAAAAAAAGCTTCTTTCAACATATAAAAAACAAGAAAAAGGTTAAGAAAATGATTGGTCCATTAGTGGGAGAAAGTGGCAAGAAGGTGACAAGCAACGCTATCATCGATGTCAAGACTGTGACAATGGATGTAATCGCTCTGACAACTGAGAATCAGCAGCCATTTTACTTTTGCTTTTAACATGCCTTTTCTATTATTTTAGAGTTCAGATGTAGAAGGGGGGATGCAGTAAATGCTTGAGGATTTAGCTAGCTATAACAATGTAGAAGTATGGGAACTCAAGGACATGATCTGATAAGGTTTTGGTAGGCTAAGGAGCCAGTGAGAAAAGCCCGTGTCTTGCATTAATTGGGGATTGTGATTTATGACAGCATTTGTGGGGTGGGAATTGCAACTTGTTACTTTGTATCTGGGAGGAGGGAATCTCAGTTTTGGGTTCAACTATGTGAATGCCAATACTTTGTTTCCAAAGGAAGAATTCTTCTTTTACCGGTTTCATCTATTGGAACCATGACAATCTCAGGGGTTGCCACAAAGAAGAGGAAGTCAAGCTATTCTCCAAAGCACCTGAAAGCAGGATAAGAAGCAATGGATGGAAACTAATCAAAGAGAGATACAACCTAGAACTAAGGAGAAATTTCCTGACAGTAGAACAATTAATCAGTGGAGCAACCTACCTGCAGAAGTTATGAATTCTCCAACACTGGAAGTTTTTAAGAAGAGACTGGATAGCCATTTGTCTGAAATGGTATTGGGTTTCCTGCCTGAGCAGAGGGTTGGACTAGAAGACCTCCAAGGTCCCTTCAAACTCTATTATTATTGTTGTTGTTGTTGTTTCTGCTGCTCTTCTTGTTCTTCTTGTTGATTATTATTATTATTATTATTATTATTATTATTATTATTATTATTATTATTATTATTATTATTATTATTATTATTATTCATCACAGCCAGATGTTCAGATTGGATTTGGCATTTTTGTCTACCTATCAACTCCTTACCAAGGACCTGGGATAGGCAGATGTGGATGTTTGATGGCATTACAGATCTCGTCGCAGGATGGAAGCAGTTCCTAGTAAGGCCGCCTTTTGCAATTGACTAATGGCGAATTTGTCAATGCCAATGGTGTTCAAGTGGTGCTCCAGTTGTTTTGGGATTGCACCCAAGGTGCCTATTACTATTGGTACTACCCTTGCTTGCCTTTGCCACAGTCTTTCTATTTCTATTTGTAGGTCTTTGTATTTTGTTATCTTCTCCAGTTCTTTCTCGTCTATTCTGCTGTCTCCAGGCACCGCCATGTCCATTATCCAGACTTTTTTGTCTTTCTTATCGATAATTGTTAAGTCTGGGGTGCTACGTTGCAAGTGCTTGTCTGTTTGAATCTGAAGTCCCAGAGCAGTTTAACTTTATCATTTTCTATGACTTTCTCTATTTTATGATCCCACCAGTTCTAGTTTACAGGCAAATGATATTTCTTGCAGATCTTCCAATGCACCATTGTTGCTACTTTGTCATGCCGCTGCTTGTAGTCGGTCTGTGTGATCTTCTTGCAGCAGCTTTCCAGGTGGTCCACTGTTTCTTCAGCTTCTTTGCATAGGCGGCACTTACTGTCCGTTGCTGTCTTCTCAATTTTGACTTTGTATGCATTTGTCATTATTATTATTATTATTATTATTATTATTATTATTATTATTATAAAACTTTTATTCATTAAACATGAAACTCAGTCAACTGAACATTCAAACTGACTGGCACTAATGGTTGACATGGGTTGCTGCCAGCATCCTAGGTATCAACCAGGTATCTTCTTAAAATGTAAGATGTTCCGAATAGCGCAGGTTTATGTAGCTTTGCTGGAGTTATTGCAGGAAGCTGCAATTTCTTGATTTATTATTATTATTGTTGTTGTTGCTGTTATTGTTATTTTTCAGTAATGTTGCTGATGCTTTGATGGGATTCGAGGCCCTCTGTATAGGATCGTGGCAAATACATTTTCACAGTTCTTAAGAAGAACGTCTGTCTCCCATCAGTAGTCCTTCATCCAGAAACATAAAATAGTTTCAGATGATTAATCTTTCGCTGATACTATTTTTGTAAATAGTGATTTGCCTATAGTATTTTTTCCTTCTATGCTTATTCCATGAATTACAAGGGCAGATAGAACACCATCTATTATTGCAAATTCTAGATCTTGTTAGAACTTCAAAGTCCAAGATGATATAGTTAGCCTGGATTGTATCATTCATCCCCACATGGCAAACAGGGAAGGATAACTTGATGGATCTGATGAGTCATACTGGTAAGTGCTTTTTTGTAGCCATGCTTCTGAAAGACAGCACAAGTCCAGTGTATTTGTTTCAGGTTTTCATAATAAGGAATTGTCAACTATCTTAACTTTTTCTCCTGTAATAGGGATCAGTTGCATTCTCTCTTTAGACTCAGAAGCATTTCCTATTGTTCCAGAATATCTTCCAAATATTACTTTGACAACCACTTTCATCTTTTTTTTATTATTGAAAAGTTTTACAATACATTTTATCTTTAACAATCCCTCCCCCCCTCCCTCCACCCAACCCTTCCTAACCCTCCCTAACCCTCCCCCCACCCCTTCCCCCCTCCCCCCTCCACGACTTCCCAGAGCTAAATACAAGGTATAAAGGTAAAAACAATCATAAACAACCATATGTTAACAACAATAAACTATTAAGTCTATCGCACTCTAGCTCATATAAAATGACTACAAGCAGTACTAATATCACATAAAAAACTTATACAAATGCTAAATGAAACTTTTTAGTCCCATATTTGTTCTGGATATAATCAATCCACTTTTTCCACTCCATAATATAACATTGTTGCGAATGGTCTTTCAAATAAGCCGAAATCTTTGCCATTTCCGCCAGGTCAGAAACTTTTAAAGTCCATTCTTCTATAGTCGGCAGTTCCTCCTTCTTCCAATATTGACCTACTAAAAGTCTTGCTGCCGTAATTAAGTTCAACATCAACTTAGTGTCCACAACAGTAGTATCCGTAGTTATGCCCAATAAAAACAATTGCGGACAAAACTTTATCCTTTGCTTAAATATCTTCTGCATATTCCACCAGATTTTAATCCAAAAAGCTTTAACCTTTTTACAGGTCCACCATATATGAAAATACGTTGCGTCTTCGCCACCACATCTCCAGCATTTAGGTTGATAGTTCGGATACATACTTGCAAGCTTTTTAGGATCTAAATGCCACCTATAAAACATTTTGTAAAAGTTTTCTCTTAAGTTTTGAGCTTGCGTAAATTTTACGTTCCTCGCCCAAATCTTTTCCCAAGTGTCCATTGTGATAACTTCTTGAATATTCTGAGCCCACTTTATCATACAATCTTTAACAAGTTCTGTTTCTGAGTCAATTTCTATCAATGCAAGATATATCTGTTTGATATGTGCTGGACCCTGATTTCTAATTTGCTTTACCAGATTTTCATCAGTCATTGAGAAACCAATTTTCTGGTCTTCTTTCCACCTGGCCCGTAATTGACCATATTGAAACCACTTTCATCTTTTATGCCCTTTCCCTCCACTTTTCCTACTTGCAAGGAGTTATTTCTCGCATTGTTTGCTGTCTAAGAAATCTTTCTATTTATTTATAAAGTACAGTACGGGTACTAATAATCATTTCCCCAACCCTCTTACGTTTTCTTCAAGCATTGCAATGAGCTTTAACTTAATCTTTCTATAGATTCTTGGATTAAAATAATATGCTGTATCAGTTATAGAGAAAAAAACATAGTGATCCCTCTTGTTAAACCGTTTTGCAAATTTCCCTGCCAAACTGTTTGCTTCCATTCTGAAACTGACTGCTTTGCATACTTTTTTAGATTATGTGAAGCAGCCTCTGCTTGGTAGCAATAAAGAATCATTCAGTCATACACAGTGAGCCATGAAGCAGTTTGTAGGACATATTCTTTGTAGTTTTCTTTTTATTGTGTTCTGTTTTTTCACATAAATCAGCCTTTGAATATCCTTAAAAAGTAGTGTTATATGGACAAATGCATTGGTATTTGCTCATCTGCTGTTGTAGGCTGGGCTGGGCAAGGCTAGGCTAGGCCAGGGGAGATGGAAGTCTCTGGGATTTATCACAAACTGACAAGTAGTGCTTAGAGTCCCCTAGGAATGATTAGGAATTCAAACTTAAACTTCATCACTCTTCAGTTTAATTCACTACATGAAATTGGTGCTTCCAGACATTGGGACACACAATTAAAGGATTCTTAAAATAAACCAAAATTATAAGAAAGCCAAATTCTCCAAAAGAGCTAAGTACATTGCAACTGAAATTTCACATTCTTAAAATATATATATTTCATCAGCCTTCCTTCATTCTTCACTCTACTCTATTCAGATTAGTTTATTTATTGACTTGTAGATGTTGCCGGGAAGCCTAAGTGTTTTTTGGCTCTGAGCCTCATTTCTCTGTCCTTGGGTTGGAGAGAAAAAGGCAGGCAGATCAAAGTTGTATAAATCATTTGTCATTATTTTTGGGATTCTGCAGGGATTGCAGGATACATGTTTAGTACATTTCTTTCTAAAACTACTAGAAAATTATATTATGATACTTATAACAACTTTGGATACCATCTTTTCTTTATTGGATTGTTGCCAGCAGTACAGTGTTGTAGCTGAGAGGTTTCAGTATGGAGAAAGCATTTTAAATCTCTGCGGCTATCATTTTGGTAAGGTGACCTTGGGCCAGTCACTTTTTCTCAGCCCTAGGAAGAAACAATGGCAAACCACTTCTGAAAAACTTTGCCACAAAAACTGCAGGGACTTGTCCAGGCAGTCTCAGAACATTGGACATGATTGAATGGGGAAAAAAATTAAATCCAGAGTAGGCTTGAGCCTACTCAAGATCATGGCATCCGGCCCTCTCAATTCCTGGCAAATAGATGGAGAAGAAATTGAGGTAGTGACAGATTTTATTTTCCTGGGCTCCAAGATCACTGCAGATGGGGACTGTAGCCAAGAAATTAAAAGACGCTTGCTCCTGGGGAGGAAAGCCATGGCAAATCTAGACAGCACACTAAAAAGCAGAGACATCACCCTGTCAACAAAAGTGCATAGTCAAGGCTGTGGTCTTCCCAGTTGCAATGTATGGCAGTGAAAGCTGGACCATAAAAAAGGCTGAGTGCCAAAGAATTGAGGCCTTTGAACTGTGGTGCTGGAGAAGACTCCTGCGAGTCCCTTGGACTGCAAGGCGATCAAACCGGTCAGTCCTAGAGGAGATCAACCCTGACTGCTCTTTAGAAGGCCAGATCCTGAAGCTAAAACTCAAATACTTTGGCCACCTAATGAGAAGGAAGGACTCACTGGAGAAGAGCCTAATGCTGGGAAAAATTGAGGGCAATAGAAGAAGGGGATGACAGAGAATGAGGTGGCTGGATGGAGTCACTGAAGCAGTAGGCGTGAGCTTAAATGGATGGTATTTTTATACCCTGTATTTAGCTCTGGGAAGTCGGGGAGGGGGGGGAGGGGAGGGGAGAGTTGGGGAGGTTTGGGGAGAGAGGAGGGGGATGGGAGGGGTTTTGTATTCAAAAATGTACTGTAAAACTTTTCAATAAAAAACAACAACAACAACAACAAGGCTTGAGCCACAGAAACTAAATAAGTCAAAAGTGGACAACTTTTCAGCTTGTGTTTATGTGTTATATTTTGTCATATAATTCATGTTAAATATATACCGGTATTTAAAACACAGAACATAGAATAACAGAATTGGAAGGGACCTTGGAGGTTTTCAAGCCCAACCCCTTGCTTTAGCAGGAGATTCTATACCATTTTAGACAAATGGTTGTCCGGTCCCTTCTTAAAAGTCTCCACTGTTGGAGCACCTACAACTTCTGAAGGCAAGCTGGTTGGTTATTCTTATTGTCAGGAAATTTCTCCTTAGTTCTAGGTTGCTTCTTTGTTCAGTTTCCATCCATTGATTCTTATCTGGCCTTCTGGTGCTTTGGAAAATAGTCTGACCCCTCTTCTTTGTGTCAGCCCCTTGAGTATTAGAACACTTCTATCATGTGACTCCCAGGCCTAGTCTTCTTTTTACTAGACTAGTCATACCCAATTCCTGCAACTGTTCTTCATATGTCTTAGCCTTCAGCCCCAATCATCTTTGCTGCTCTTCTCTGCACTATTTCCAGTCTCAACATCTTTTTTATATTGTGGTGACCAAAACTGGATTCAGTATTCCAAGTATGGTCTTATTAAGGCATTATAAAGCAGTGGTATCACTTCTTGTGATCGTGATTCTATTCCTCTGTTGACGCAACCTACGATTGCTTTGGCTTTTTTGGCAGCTGCATCACATTGTTGGCTCATATTTAAGTCATTGTCCACTAGGACAGAAAGATCCTTCTCATGGTTACTGCTGTTGAGCCAATTTTCACCTAGTTTGTACCTGTACATTTGATTTTTCTTGCCTAAGTGTAAAACCTTTTTTTTTATACTTTGAATTTCATTTTGTTAGATAGGGCTTAGGTTCAAGCCTGTCAAGATCCATCTGGATCTAGTTTCATTAAGGACTACAAGCTGAGTGCGATTTGTCAACCAGTTACAAATCTGGTTGTGATGCTGTCAACCAGTTACAAATCTGGTTGTGATGCTGTCTATCACATTTTTCTAACTTACTAGGTTGTGGTCTACTTTGTTGAATGCCTTACTGAAATCTTTTGGTTATAACTTTGTTTGTTTCTAGATGCTTGCAAATCTGTTGCTTGATTATCTTTTCCAGGATCTTTCCAAATACTGTATTGATGTCAGGCTGATTGGTATGTAGTTTCCTGGATCAGTTTCCCCTGCTTTTTTGAAAATGGGGACCACACCAGCTGTTTTCCAGTCCTCTGGTAGTTCCCTGGTATTCCAGAATCTTTGAAAGATATGGTACAATGCTTCTCACATAACACCTGCCAGTTCTTTCCGAACTCTGGGATATAATCCATCAGCTCCCAGTGGTCTGATCTAGATCAGAGAGGTGTTCTCTTACCATTTTCTTGCTTATTTTAATTTTAATTTTTAGATTTTCTTTTATTATGCTTTGTTAGGTTGAGCTATATTTTATTTTTGTGTGAAGAGTGATGCAAAGAATGAGTTGAGCAGCTCTGCTTTTTCTCTATTGCCGGTTACTTCTTTCCCATCATCTCCTATTCCTGGACTTTTTTCTTTTTTTATATATTAGATCCAGTATAGCTTCCCTCTAGTTCCCTCGTCTACCTTTGCATAACAAAGTTGTCAGCTAAGTTGGTCAGGAACCTTTTCAATCTCCCACTTGATGCAAAGTTTGTCTCCCATAATAACTGATAAACCAATTAACGTACTATTTCATTTGAGTTTTTTAAGTAGAAATCATCTTGTTACTTTGTTCATGAATTTATTTATTTATTTATTATTGGGATTTATATGCCGCCCTATTTCCCAAAGGACTCAGGGCGGCTAACAACAATAACATACAATAATACAGAAGTTAAAAGAAAAATTAAATTAATGGCCCTGTAGAATAAATTAAAATTAAAATTAAAATAAGTTAAAAATTAAAGTTAAAAATTAAAAACATAATTAAAAGCCCTGTCAGTCCAGGTCAGCCTGGTAGAAAAGGAGTGTTTTGAGGCCGCGGCGAAAGGACTGGAGATCCGGGGCCATCCGAAGCTCAGGGGGGAGCTGGTTCCACAGGGCTGGCACTCCCACAGAGAAGGCCCTCCCCCTGGGGGTCGCCAGCCGACATTGTCTAGCCAACGGTACCCTGAAGAGGCCCTCTCTGTGTGAGCGCACTGGGCGATGGGAAGTCGTTCCTGGCAGCAGATGGTCCTGCAAGTATCCCGGGCCTAAGCCATGTAGGGCTTTAAAGGTAAGTACCAGTACCAGAATTGTTGCATAATACTACATTACTATAATAGAGCATGCACTTCCATGCTTGTGCATTGCAGTATCCAAGGAGAAAATTTCCATAAGTCCCACTGAAATGACTGATAGGTCGCACTCATTGTAATGTCTTGCCCAGATGAGCTTCCCACTTCACTCACATCAAGAAACAGAAGTGGCTTTTATGGAGGTGAAACAAACATCTTAAAAGATTTCTTACATGGGCAATAAATAACAGCAGAGAAATCTTTCAGGAGCTTTTGTAATTCCATGTTTTATTGCAGCGCTTAAATCAAATCATCCCCAGCCAGAAAAGAATGAGACAAAGCTCTGGAAAGACAGGAGGTGAGCTATTTTCAGCCATGAGTCTGGAGTGAGACATCCAGGATCTGTTTCAGGCCAGGAGGTGGAGAGGACAGAGAGTGAGATTGACAAGATACATGTGCAAATAACTCGGGCCTCTTACCAAAAGGGGTATCAAATGCTTGGCAATGGTCTGCTCAGCAGCTGGACATTTGGAAGAGTATCAGGTGTTGGGCTTTTCTGTGCCTGGGAAAAGGATGGGGGGCGGGGTAGAGCAAATCAAAGGTTGGGAGGGACTGGAGAAAGTAGATGCAGCAATGGGCATGCAAACTACCATCTTCTAAGAGCTGGAGATTTATTTTACAGACAAGGTGTTTCTCACACACACAAAAGGGGTGCTGAGGGGATGGGAGCCAAAGACAAAGAAGAGGTGCTTGTGACTCTCTCTGGAGGAGGACCCTGGGGCTTCCGCTTACAGGGAGGCTCTGAACAGAACAGACCCCTCCAAGTATCCAAGGTAAGACTTTCTAGCTCTCTGGAGAGGACACAGATACTGGGGAAACAGGTGGGAATCTGTTTGCTCCATTCCAAGCCATTTATTTTCAGGACTCCCAACAGTCTTTCTTGGAGTTTAAATATCTGTGTTTGTTGTATGTGCAAATTATTCTAAATTTCAAATAAATATGTTGTTGCCGAAGTCCATATGATCTCTGTAGCCAGAGTTTTATTCCCATGCTACTAGTTTTGTTAGCTGAGGAAGCACATTTTAAAATTTAATCTTCAAAGACTGAAAGTAATGTGCTAAATAAGAACCCAAAATTTACTATTCCTCAAACTGATATTTTTAAATTTTATTGTAAAATTTATTTAAAGTTTTTCCCCCCAATTACACGTTACAACTACTGTAAAAAATGATAGATGGCAAGTATTTTGCAATTTTTCTTATGCAGAGGGGATTATCTCTTCCAAATAATATCTACTGTAATAAGTATATCTTCCAAATCCATAATTCAAGATTTAGTGCAATATTTTTATCCATTTACATTTTTCAACTCAAACTCAGATGTTTAACGTACCAGGTTTTTAAAAATTGTGTCAAAAATACACAAACATGTATAGTCATTAGGAACTAAAAAGTGTTGAAAATAAAAATGGAACTTTAAAGAAGGCACTGGCAATATTGCTTGAATTCCAGAGTCCTTTGCTCCTGACCAGTGTAATAAAAACATTGGGAACTCACTGATGAGTTCCTGCCATGAAAGTTGTTTAGGAAAGTTATTTCCCCTTGAGAACTTTTAAACTGGATCTGTATCTTCCATGAAATCAAATTAATCTGTATGCATATGCTATATCCACATCATCTTAAAATTAAACCACTCTGAAACCAACACAATATGTAAATCTTGTTTTATAAAAGCAAAATTGTTTCTAACAAAATTTATGGTGATGGCGTAATACTATTTATATCAGAGTTGCACTGTACTGCCTAATGTTTTCTATCAAGTATCAGAAGATTTATCAGAAAGGAATAATATCTGTTGAGTGCATGTTTATTCCCATATTGCTTTCTATCAATGAATCTATAGAGGCTGCCAACAGCAGATCTGTAGATATATTTAAATTAATAATAAACATGCAAACAACCTATAAGTGATTCTAAAATCATTAGCTGTAAGATCCTTAGGAAATATGCATTAAACGTTGTGGTAACACAAACATTTCTCCAATAACTAACCAAAGAATACTTCCACTCAGTGCTTTTTTTGTAAAAGAAAAAGGTGCCAGAACTCACACATGTCATACAACCCACCTTGCCTACCCTACAAGGTTCCATCCAAACAAATGCCGGAACTCCATTCTGGGCATTCTATGAGAAAAAAAGCCCTGCTTCCACTACTATTCTCTAATGTCACCTAATTTTAGAACTGAAATGAAGCTGAGCATAAATGAACTGTTCTCACCATTTTAGTTATGGGGATGTGATGGGTCCTTTTCTTCTGAGAATTAGCAGCTCACTAAAAATTGGCAATCAATTAGAAGGTTCTTTTTGGCAAAAGATGAGTGGAGATATCTCAGCCAATTTATAACCACTGCCAATAAGTGAGGGCCTCATCATATTTCCTTAGTTTCAAGTCAAAAAACCCACCACACCCATTTTTCTCTCCCTATGAACAAAATCTGTAAATCAAATGTGAATCATCTCATGAGTTTGTATGGCTTAGCTTAATAATCCCATTTTAAGTGTTCTTTATCCATCTTGCCATGATGATGGGAGAAAGTAGAAGGCAGGATGAGTCAGGGGGCTTACAGACTAAACTATTTACAACTGTTGTCCTACTTCATTTATGAAGTTAAAGTTATTGAATTGTAAATGTCTTGTTGCTGCTGCTTCTCCCATCTTATTTTTTTACTGCAGTAAAAAAGGTTTTTTTTTACTTTACTTGCATTAAGAACAGAAATGGTATCCTCTTTTGTGCAAATATGGATGGGAAATACATATTGTCCTATTTGGGGATCAGTTTTGAGGACTGGGAGCTGTGAAGGTGTAGTTCACCTGTAGAAGTTGTGAAGGCAATGTAGTGAAAGTCTACTTGAGGAAGCCATATCATGCAACCATCAACCAGTCCAGAACTGGCATCAGAGTGGTCAGGCTCTTTGAGGAAGGTCTGCAGGATCAAAGTAAGACTGTGGTCCAGGCAGTAAAGAATCCTGTGCAAAAAGATCTGCCAGGCAATTAGGGTTCAGGGGATAAAAAGATTACACTGCACACCCTAACAATGGAATGGCTGCTCTCAAGCAAGCTATACTGGAAGCTGCTGCTCCCTTATCTTCTCAGCTGCAAAGGCAATCAAGTTGTCCTTTAGTTCCCTTAATGTTTTTCTCCTGAAACTGAGCACTGTAGCACTCACTGGCCACCTGATAATGCTGTTGTTGCTATCACCTGCTTAGCTGTTTTTTCTCCTTCTCCTTCTCCCCTCCCTCCTACTCCTCCTTTTTCGCACTGGCCCAGGCTCAGTGCTGGCCTGGTTTATTTAGATACAAGGTTTCCATAGAGTATTTCAGCCTCTCTTTCCATCCAAGAAGCCTTCCAAGATACATAAGAGGTGATTGAAAGGAGAAGGTTATACATTACCTGGGCCTTGGGTTTCGCATAGCATGCTGATCCTAAAAATGTTTTCTCCAATTTGCCCATTTTTCTGAGTTTTGCATGACACACGGGATTAATCAAACAGTCAGGTTTTGCACAACAAATTAAACTGAAATATGGTTGGCTAGTTTGTGGCTTAGTGTTATGTGAAAATAGCCTGGCTTTATTTGTACTCACAATTTACATCTTGGTTTGCTTCATGTTATTTTGTCCTCTTCTTTTTTTTAATCAAAATCTTTCAAAAAGTATAAACAAAAATGTTTCATTCTAACCAGCGGTGGGATTCAATTATGGGAAGAACTGGAAGTCCATTCTGGGCTTGGGCAACAAAAAAATAGCTACCAGTTCTGCCGAAGTGATGCAAACCGGCTGAATCCCACTGCTGATTCTAACCCTAAAACAGTTTCCAATGTGCTTCTTGTCACAATATCTTTTTATATCTCTGCAACCAATCACAAAATATCTTTTTCACAGAAATACATATGGCATTTGCCCATTTTCACACAGAGATGAAATTCAAACCACAGAACACAAATTTTCTCCTTTAAATCTGTATTTTCCTGCTCCAAGAAATGAGAATACTATGGGAAGAACCTGAATAGGAAGCAAAAGGGTAGATTAAAAGCCAAACACACATCCACATTTAAAATTACCTTTGTCAAAACAAAATCTCTTTCACTCAAGGCCCTCTTTCTCTCCTACTCTTTCATAGCCACAGAAAGACCTACCTACCGTCTTTTCTCCCCTATTTTGGGTTACCCCGTAGCTTTGCTATTTGTAAGCAGTAGTCTCTGAGCTGAGGTTGAGTACATTCATGGGCCCATGAGGCCTTCCTGGCACTTTCTATCTCCTTTTCTCCAGCTGAACTTTCCATACAATGTGAAACTCTGCACCTGGAGGGCAATTTGGCCTAATCCACTCTGTCTTGTGTTGCACTATATGATGGATATACTATAGGGCCATATTTAGCTTTTGATGACAGGGACAGGGCAAGAACTAAACTTCATGTTATTTACATTTACTTAAATTTTAATATAGTTATTGTAATTATTACTAGGGTTAACAATTTCCCCTTCTATATCTGGCTGTACCTAAGTCTTTCTGAGGGACATAAATTCAGGGGATCTCAGCTTTTCAATCTTTTCAGCATCTAACAATTTTCTTATGATTCTGGTCATTATTAGGTTAATGTTCAGCCTGTGAAGGCTGCCTTCTCTTACTGCAATATATAGAACAGGGATGTCAAACTGCCGGCCAGCGGTCCGGATACGTCATGGCGAAACCGTGCCCACCCCTTTGCTGGCAATGGAAAAAAAAGTCACGTGACATTGTGAGTTTGACACCCCAACATAGAACATAAGAAAACAGGACATGACCTTCTTCCCTAAGGCACTTCTTCAGGTACTCAAGAAGTGCTAACAGCTCTTTGGAAAGCTCTTTTGAATCAAGGGCTGGACTGATTCAAGACTTAATGCAGGTCTTACACACCCCTTGATGCTCTGAGGCTTCCAAAAGGCTGTGCGTATTGAGCTGATTAATTTTATCCCTGTTTTCAAAAAAGAAAGAAAGAAGACTCAGGTAACTATTAACTTGGTTAACCCGATGCTGATAACATTGTGAGCAATTAAAAAAGAAGGCATTCCTTAGCAGAAGACAGCATGGATTTAACAACAAAAACCCCTACAAGGGAATGTTAAACAATTATTTAATTTAAAAAACATTACAATTAACATTTCTTCAAAAACATTGTGTCACCTCTACAATGAACCTGGCTGCAGCCATCTTTGTCGTTCTAGGTTGCCACAAGAGGGGGAGGGGGAACAAGGTGTTTTGCTAGTCTAAACATGAATAGATCCTGTGGGAACCAAGGTTATTCCCACATCTTTGTGCAGAAGGAGGGATGTCCTGCTAGAAAGCACGCCAAGTATGTCTATTGGAGAATGTGATTTATGCCTAAATAGGGGGTGGGTGGGAAATATTACATTGATTTACTCTGAACTTTTGACCGTGCCCACATCATGCACTCAATAAACATGTTCTTTGAGGAATTCTTGTGGCTCAGAGTTCTGATTTATTTGGTTCCATTGGTCGGAAACGTGACACATTGATTATTAGTTTTTTGGACAGTATATTTAAAGCCCCTTCATGATAAAGGGACTAGCAAACAAGGTACAGGACAGGATCAAGAGGATCTTAACAAGCTAGGAGCAACAAGATGAATTATACATCATTGGGTTAAGAAAAACAAAGGAACCAGGGTATAAGACCAAAAGAAAAGGGAACTATACTGGGCAGCCATACTTACAAAAATATGTGGATAACTTAGGGAAATCACAAACTGAACAAGAGTATGTGTGAGGCAGCTGAAAAAAAATAGCAATTCTGGACTTAAAGGAAGTTTTCAACCACCATAGAGCCCAAAATTTCTGTTGGTAAACAAGGTAGCTGTTAACTGAATTTTGCCCTATTTTACAAGCGTTTTTGGAACAGTTAAGTGAATTACTGCAATTGTTATGCTAATTTGGCTTCCCCTATTGACTTTGCTTATCAGAAAGAAGCTGGCTGGGAAGGTTACAAATGGTGATTACATGACCCCAGAACAATGCAACTGTCATAAATATATGCCTGTTGCCAAGCCCCCAGATTCAGATCACGTGGCCATAGGCTGCTGCAATGATTGTAAGTGTGAAAACTGGTCATAAGTCACTTTTTTCAGTGTCATTGTAACTTTGAATGGTCACTAACAAATGGTTGTAAGCCAAGGACTACTTGTATTGGCAGACGTACAGGGTTAAGATTTGTAGAATCATTGTTCTTCCCTATTCATGTTGGTTAGGTTACAACTCAAATATTCTGTCCATTTCTGGACACTTCATAACAGAAAGGATATTGACAAACTAGAGCAGGGGTAGGCAACCTTGGTTCTTTTATGACTCATGGACTTCAACTCCCAGAATTCCTGAGCCAGCATAGCTCAGGAGTTCTGGGAATTGAAGTCCACAAGTCATAAAAGAGCTAAGGTTGCCTACCCCTGAACTAGAGCATCTCCAGAGAAGAACAACTTAGATTACAAGGGGGTCTAGGAATATACCTATATCTATATCCCTGTGTATGTATATGTTGTGTATATTAGGACTAGATTGTGTATGCCTAGCCTTGAGGAAATCAAGACTGCAAGAAAACTTGCTAATTGTTCAACTAACGTGTTTCCTCCAAAATAAGACCCAACCAGAAAATAAGCCCTAGCATGATTTTTCAGGAAGCTCATAATATAAGCCCTACCCCCAAAATAAGGTCCAGTTAAAATTGTCAGCCAGAGGGATGCATTTAGTACGTCCATTGCAACACACAATGGACATATTGAATTATAAAATAATAAAATTGTCTGTCTTTGCTTGCTCAGGACCGCAACATGGCAGGTGGCTGTGTGGCATGTCCAGTGGGCTGAATCGCATGCCACCCCCATGCCTCTGCCTCCTCCTGCTACTGGTGATGCCACCATGAGGTGAGGCATGTGGCGGGGTAGGGATGGTGCCACACTGCAAGGTGAGGTGAGGAAGATGGTGGGGCAGGGGTGGCGCCATGCAGCAGCCTCTGTGTGCTTGGCTTCCACCATCCAATGTCTTCTTCCATCTCTACGACAAATGCGGGACGAGCCTCCCATCCACCACCCACCCACAATGGCCCTGGCAAAAGGGAAGGGCAGGGAGCCCTGATCCCTAAGAGGCAGCTAGGACTCCCCTCCCCACTTTTCTCCACCTGAGCCCACATGCCCTGCACCCATTCACCTCGGGGTCCTGCAGCCAGGCCATCCCTGACATAATGGTAGATTTAAAGAGAATAATATTTTGACCCCCAGACAAGATGAGTGCAAAAAGAAAGAGCTATTCTGTCAAGTTCAAGAAAGAAATAGTGGAGGACTCTTGCAGCAAGAATCTTACGGCTTTCTGCTAAGAGAAGTTGGATCTCCTAACGGTCCAAAAATGGAGAACAGAGTATGATAACCTCAATCAACAGGTGGATGAGGGAAATGCTAAGAAGCACAAGTGTGCATCAGGTCGGCAACCATTATTTCCTGAACTGGAAGACATCATCTGTGAATGGATTGCTGACAGGAGAGCAAAGGTTTTGGTTGTGCGCAAGGCTGATACTCAAACATTTGCCCTTGCAATGGCACCACAGTTAGAAATATCCCCAGAAGAATTCAAAGCATTACATCACTGGCTGAATGGCTTCCTTCAGTGATATGAACTGTCTCTAAGAAGATCGACAACATTATTCAAGCTGGAAGATACTGAACTTATTACACATTCACTTGCAATTCAAGTCCTTTGTCGCTGGCATTGACTTTTCTAAATACCAACTCTCCAACATGATTGCTATGAGTGAAACTGCAGTGTTTGTGGACCAAGGATCTCAAATGACAATTGATCAGTGGGGTGCCTCGTCAATCTACATTCTGAAAGTGCACATGTTACCTGTATTTTGGCAATTTGTCTGGATGGAAAGAAAGCCCCACCTCTAATTATCACTAAGGGAAAGAAAGATAAGCTTGAATGTGTTTCAGGCATTTATGTTCTTGAAACCGAAAAAGCCTGATGCATACAAATAGTTATACTAAAGTGGGTTGATTTCATGCTGTCACTTGTTTTGTGAGGTTTTTTTTAAAATCCCATTTATATCCCGCCCTTCTCCGAAGACTCAGGGCAGCTTACAATCTAAAGCACAATGTGCTTAGCAATAGCCTTCATTCTATGTATATACCTGCCTTATTAGGGCTTTCTCCCCCCCCAAGCGGCATTTTTACAAAGTCAGCTTATTGCCCCCAACAAACTGGGTCCTCATTTTACCTACCGCAGAAGGATGGAAGGCTGAGTCAACCTTGAGCCTGGTGGGATGCGAACCTGCACTAATTGCAGGCAGCTGGTGTTACTTAAGGAGGCATTAGCCCACTGCTCCACCAAGGCTCTTAAGGTGGCCAAAGCGGTCTTCTAGTCTGGGATTCAGCTAGCACTCACTGCGCTAAAGACATGAAGAACTTCCTTGCAGAGAGAAGAATAGATCAAATAATGATTCCCACAGGAATGACTGCCTATCTCCAAACTCTTGATATTGCAATAAATAAGCCATTCAAGGACCATTTGCACATGGAAATCAATGCCTCTATTGAAAATAGAATGGAGAGAAATCAGCGTGGAAACTTTGTGAAGACTAGCCTGCCAGAAGTCGTGACTTGATTGAAAAATTCTTGGGATAAAATCACTGACAACTGTGTTGCCAATGAATTACGAGCAGGCTACATGGACAAGAAGTGCTCATTTAAGAAGAGCTCTATTGCTGGACATGAGAGATTCAGGCTAATGGTTCTACAGGAAATGGAGTCACAAGAAATTCAGGCCAGAATTCGGAGTTTGGAGAGTTATGACGATATTCCAGAAGAAGATGACATGACTGTATTTGAATAAATGTAGATTGTTGTACAGTACATCAGGGGTCCTGTGGTCACTCTCCTTGCCTGGGCTGGGCTTCCTGGGCTGGGGGGGGGGCTGAGGGGTGGTGGGGCTCCTGCTGGACAGTGCTTCTGCTAGTGGTGCTGCCACCGCCACAAAGCAAGGCAAGACAGGAGGTGGAGTGGGGGTGGCCTGGCTGTGGGGCTCCAAGGTTCATGGGTGCAGAGCACCTGGGGCAGCTCTGGGGCTGGGCTCAGGCAGGGCAGAGCAGGGAGGGGCGTCCCAGCTGCCTCTTGGGGATGGGGCTTCCCCACCCTTCCCATTCACCGGGGCTGTCTTGGGTGGGGTGGTGGGCGGGAGCATGAGATTTGATGGTGGGGGCTGAGTATGCAGGAGCCATGGCATGGCACCAAGCCCACCCCACCACCTATGTTGCCTCGTGGTGTGGTGCCACCTCCACCCCACCACCTGCCTCGGCTTATGGTATGGTGCCACTCCACCCTTGCCACTTTCCTCACCTCACCTCATGGCAGCACCAGCAGCAGGAGAGGCACTGGTGGGAAGCACATGATCTGGCCGACCAGATGTGCCACAAAGCTGCCTGGTGCGCAGCTGTGGACGAGCAAAGATAGCCGGTGGGACCAAGTGGGCAGGCAGCTACCTGGCACGTCCAGTGGGCCAGATTGTGTGCCTCCCCCCCCCCCGTGCCTCCACCTGTTGCTTGGAGGGTTGGCCTGGCAGTTGCAGCGCTCAGACTCACCTGCGCTGCGCAGTCCCAGAATGTGCTGGCCAAGGGACTAGTAGGCTGCAGCTGCTGCTGGACACACTGTTGGCCCCCACGCACTCACAGCTTCCTTTACAATTAAAATATCACCCAAAAAATAAGCTCTAATGGGTCTTTTGGAGCAAAAATTACTATAAGACCCAGTCTTATTTTCAGGGAAACACTGCATCTCAAGCAATGTCATGTAGGAGATAGGAGAGACCTCGTCTGTTTTGCTCCAGAAGCCAAGAAACAAAGTGTTTGGCCAAGCTAAAGAATTTCCAGTGATAAGATGGAACATTTGCCTTAAGAGATGGATTTTTCATCACTGAAGATTTATTTAAGCAGATTTTGGATGGCCTGAAGTAATTCTGGACAAGGATTTGGACTGAATGATTTCAGACATCTTTTCTAAATTTACATTCTCTGATTCCAAGTCCTTTTTTCACAGACATTGCCAGGCAAGTTAATTTTTAATTCTATACCAGTGCATTTTAGTTATTTTGCCTAAGTAAATAAATAATTTTGCATTTATTGTATTTTTGAAACTAAAGTCAGATTATAGATTTTAAATACTATTTTCTGTTGATGGTATTTTAATTTGGAATCTTACTCTGAGCAGGGCATAGATATCCTGACCCAAATGACTTTTCTATTAAGAAGGATGGAATGCCATGATATTTGTCAATTATATTATTGTCCATTAATGGTTATTATACATAATTGTCACTATGTGGATAATTTCTTTTGCTTAAATTTATTTTTGTCTGCCTTCTCTGCTCACCTGGCCTCATCATCTATATGATGATGATGTTATCTGTTTAGCTGAGTCCGACTCCTGGAGATTCTGTGGGCCAGGTATTTCCACATCTTCTGATCTTGCACTATTTCTTTGAGTTTTTCTTTGCTCTGGCTGATGGCAGTTTTTATAGTGTACACCCACCATGTTCTTTGATGTTGTTTTTTTCCTTTTACTCTTAACTCTTCCCAACATAATTGCTTTCTCCAATGAATTCCCCCACATGACATGGCCAAAGTATGTGAGGCGTCATGTCTATATATTTTTCAATTTAGTTTTACTTTATATATCTGCTAACATTAGCTCTAATCCACAAAAGGTTAAACCACAACATACCGTATATACTTGAGTATAAGCCGAATTTTTCAGCCCACTTTTTGGGCTGAAAAACTCCACTTCGGCTTATACTCCAGTGAACAAAAAAAAGAACTGTCCCTTCGTTCGGAACAGGCTGCTGAGAGAAGGGAGCGGCAGAGCCTTGCAGAGCTGGCGGCAGTCCAGCGTTGTTTCTCCCCCTCGTGCGTGCGTGTGTGTGTCAGACCCATGGGAATGGCTGGTAGGGAAGCGGCATTCCGGCATTCCCCCCCTTCCTGTGTGTCGAGCCCACGGGGCTTGACACACAGAGAAACGCAACTAGCCATTCCTGCGGGTCTGACACACACACACACACACTCACACACACACACACGCCGCCGGGCTCGGCTCCTCGGCAGGAGGGGCAGCCCCCGCCGCGCCCCCCTCCCCTCCCGGCCCGCAGCGCCGCGCCGCCGCCGCTTCCTCCGGGCAAGTCGGGGGGGCTTGCGGGGCGAAGGCACCGGCCAGGGGGCAGGCAGGGCGGGAGGGCGGCCGCGCAGCTCAGCGCCGCCCCGAAGCCACAGCCAGCCGCCGCTCCCCCCCTGCTCGCTCGCCCGCTGCCTCGCCCGCTGCGCCCCGAACTCACCGCCGCCGCCGCTTTCCCCCCATCTCTCGTTCGCCCGCTGCCTCGCCCGCTGCGCCCCCAACTCACCGCCGCCGCCGCTTCCCCCCCATCGCTCGCTGCGTCGCCCGCTGCGCCCCCAACTCACCGCTCACCGCCGCCACCGCTTTCCCCCCCATCTCTCGCTCGCCCGCTGCCTCGCCCGCTGCGCCCCCAACAACCGCCGCCGCCGCTTTCCCCCCCATCTCTCGCTCGCCCGCTGCCTCGCCCGCTGCGCCCCCAACTCACCGCCGCCGCTTTCCCCATCTCTCGCTCGCCCGCTGCCTCGCCCGCTGCGCCCCCAACTCACCGCCGCCGCTTTCCCCCCATCTCTCGCTCGCCCGCTGCCTCGCCCGCTGCGCCCCAACAACCGCCGCCGCTTCCCCCCCATCTCTCGCTCGCCCGCTGCCTCGCCCGCTGCGCCCCCAACAACTGCTGCCGCCGCTTCCCCCCCCACCGCCACTCCGTCCGGTCGAGCTTAGGAAAAACACCCGGCGCTACGATTGCGCTGCCGGGCGGGCGACCGGGCAAGCCGGGCGCAATACCTAGCTAGCCCTCAGGGTTTCCGAAAGAAAGGCGGCTGCTTAAGTAAAGGCCGGGAAGGAAAGCAAAACGTAAGGCGCTAGAGCGCATGAAGGAGGCAGGCGTGCGCCCAGTCCCGACGGGAGCCCAAGACACGTGAGGTCAGCAGTCAGCACGAAGCCATCCCGGGGCCGAGGGGGAGGGGACCAGCAGCCGCCCAGGGCTGCGCGGCGGGCGAGTGGGAAGCCAGCGCGCCTCACGCTCCGAGAAAGCCTCAGCTCAGACGCCGCCGCGCCGCTTCGCTGCCCAGAGCCCCAGCCTCCAGGTTGGGCCGTCTTCCCGGGCTCTCCCACGCCTTCGGGGGGCGATTCCCGGGACCCGCCGGAGTCCGGCCCGCCAGACTCGACGCTCGTCCTTCGCCGGTGGGGAGCCGCTGCCATGTTCAGCCGGAGCTCTCGGAAGCGCTTCTCCAGCAGATCGGTGAGGGGACTTTAACCCCCCCCCACACACACACACACAGACTCCCCCCGGCGCTCGTTGAGGGGAGGCGCGGCGGGAGGGCCGGGTGGAATCGAGCGGCGGGGTTGCGAGGTGGCGGGGAATCAATCCCCCTTTCCCGGAGCCGCGCGTCCCGTTTGGCAGCTCGGCTCCCTTTTTCAGACCCCAGCATTGCGTCTGGGCACCTTCGGGACAGGACGCTGCCCTGCCCTGCCCTGCCCTTCCCCCTCCTCCCACCCCGCCAATGCCTAAAGTCATTCGCTCGCTCGCCCGCTGCCTCGCCCGCTGCGTCCCGAACTTGCCCCGAACTCACCGCCGCCGCCGCTTCCCCCCCCATCACTCGCTCGCCCGCTGCCTCGCCCGGGACCAGCAGTGGCGCAGCAGCCCAGCCAGCCTGCCCGCCAGCGGGCGGACGGGCAGAGAGAAGCCCGGCCCGGAGGGGAGGGGAGGGAGCGGAGTCGCTGGGGGCGCAGCCCGGGGCCCACGTGGAAACAACGCTTTACTGCCACACACACACACACACGAGGAGGGAAACAAGCTTGACTGAGGAGGGAAACAAGCCCCTCCCCCCCACACACACACACGCACGAGGAGGGAAACAAGCTTGACTGAGGAGGGAAACAACGCTTGACTGCCCCCTCCCCCATACACACACACACCCACGAGGAGGGAAACACCGCTTGACTGCCGCCTCCCTAGCAGACCTCCCCATTCCTGTTAGAAATGGAGCCCAGTACTTCTAATCCTGCACCAAAACAAAGACGCAGGTCATACGAAGCTGCTTTCAAACTAAAGGTTGTGTCAAGAGCAGAAAAAAGCAATAACAGTATTGCAAGTAGGGAATTTGGTGTTGATGAAAAACAAGTGAGGGAGTGGCGGAAAATGAAAGCTGAGTTGGAAAAGATTCCAAAGGCAAAAAAAGCTCAACGTGGTTTAACAACTCCATATGTGGCTCTAGAGACTGAATTGCATAAATGGGTTATGGAGTGTCGTCAAAATGGTTACTGCGTAACACGCATGGGAATTCGCTTACGTGCCCTTCAAATGGCTAAAGATGACAAATTAAAAGTACCAGGCATTGAAAATTTTGTTGCGTCAGCAGGATGGTGTACTGGCTTCATGAATAGGTATGGCCTATGTTTGCGGCAAAGAACAAAGATTTCACAGAAGTTGCCAAAAGACCTTGATGAAAAAGTGATGTCATTCCATTCATTCATCATAAAACAAAGAAAGATCCATAACTATGACCTGGGAGATATTGGGAATATGGATGAAACACCTATGACCTTTGATCTTCCAAGCAACAGAACCGTGGCAAGTTTGGGAGACAAAACTGTTTTACTCAGAACCACAGGTAATGAGAAAAACCATTTTACAGTTGTTCTGTCATGTTTGGCTAATGGAACTAAGCTGCGGCCTGTCATTATTTTTAAAAGAAAGACCTTGCCTAAAAAGGTCAAATTCCCACCACGAATTACAGTGCGCCCACATGTTAAAGGCTGGATGGATGAAGATGGAACAAAAAAGTGGCTGGAAGAAGTTTGGAATGGACGACCAGGAGCAGCCTTAAAGAAAAAACCATCATTGCTAGTTTGGGATATGTTCAGAGCCCACACATCTGATGACATAAAAACATTGGCAAAGTCTTCTCAAGTTACTTTAGCCGTTATTCCAGGTGGGCTTACATCTGTATTACAGCCCTTAGATGTGTGTTTAAATAAACCTTTCAAAGACCGTGTGCGAAAGATGTGGTGCGAATGGATGTCATCTGGTCAAGCCCGACTAACAAAAGGTGGAAATATGATGAAGCCTGACATAGAACTGATAGCAAAGTGGGTTCGTGATGCATGGGAAGAGATTCCAGAGGACATGGTGAAGCACGCCTTCAGGAAATGTGGCATAAGTAATGCTATGGATGGCAGTGAAGACACTGCTTTGTATGAGGACGACAACTGTGATAGTGATGACAGCGAACTCTGTGACAATGTATATGATGATAACCTCACACCAGCTACAGCTGAAGCTCTGTTTGCAGATACAGATGAGGAGGAGGAATCCAGTTTTGAAGGATTTTGATGCTTGTGTTTTAGCTTGGTTGCTTATTGAGTTAAGGTTTTTGTACATTTAAAGTTATTGTTAATACTTTAATGTTATATATTGTTTTTGTTGAATATACTGATAATATATTGTTTTTGTTGAATATACTGATAATATATTGTTTTTGTTGAATATACTGATAATATATTGTTTTTGTTGACCCTCTTTTCCACATGCCTCAATTAAAGCAATTTTATTGTTATCTACCTGTATTTTTATTTTTGAAATTTACCGTGAGCTGCTGCATTTCCCAGCCTCGGCTTATACTCGAGTCAATAACTTTTTCCAGTTTTTTGGGGTAAAATTAGGGGTCTCGGCTTATAATCGAGTCGGCTTATACTCAAGTATATACGGTAATAATAGTCATATTACAGAAGACTCTTTTTGTTATTTGTGAGATTGGATGCTTCCAGTCTCAGTTTTTTTCATACCCTTGTATCTAAATCATGCCATTTCATTGAGGAAGTTATGAGTATCCAAATAAGACACTTTGCATTCATAATTCTGGTGGGTTTTTCAGAGCTGATTCCATGCCTTCTATTTATCACAGATAATAAAAGGTCAAGAAGGAATAGTTCTGTAGTGTGTGTGGGTTCCATGAGGGGATGTCAAAAAGTCAAGAAGACGTTCACAACCATGTGATCAGGACATGTAAAGTGGGGAGGACTTCAACTGTGCAGTTGCAGCTGCCATCTTGGCAGTTTTGACTTCCCTCCCCCTGCATGGAGGCCCCTCTGAGTGTACCCCTTCTATCTACTTGACTGCCTCATCAGGCTTTACATGGCATATCAAGAGCTCTACTCCAGAAGGCGGGGGAGTGGGAAGGTTGTTGTGAGGAACGAATTCCCATTTTGTCTATAGGCTCTGTCCATTCCAAAATATTCCAAACCAAACTCTGAAAAATTTGGCTCAAGGTCTCCTAAAGGGGATGCTGGTGGGCTGCTTGTCACTTTGGGACTGCTCTTTTTTAATCTTTTTTAAAAAACCTCAGATAGCCTATAAGAATAATCAAGATTTTGGGAACCTGAGTCTATTGTGGAAGAAAAATCCAGTCCGGTTCCAAGCCAGGAGAAAGACGCTGGAAATAAAATGGAGGCAGGCTGCTGAAAAGAAGATCTCTGTTTATTTGATAGCCAGAAACTAAAGTTACAGCAGCATGTTTCTGGGGTGGCTGACAAAATGGAGTTGGGGCTTCGTGATCGGGATGCCTGTTTGTTGTGAAATGTACTTTGACCTGTGCTTGAGTGTGACCTTTTAGTATTGTACTTATTGTTGCCTGACTCCCTTTCTGGCTGGGAGGTCATGCCCTGTCCTTGGAGCTGGATGGGGAAGGTAGATTGTAGGAGATTTTGTTTTTCTAATCGCATCAGCTCCAGCCTTCTATGGGAGCTGATGAAGGCATTTTGTTTATGAATTGGGGTGGCCTGGCTTTCTTAATGGTACAAAATATCCATTTCTAAAGACTTCAGGCTTCTGCTTGCAGCTGTTTTTCCTATAGCGGGAAGACTGAGGTTGCTTTCTGCCTTTAAGAACATGTTTCTCCTCTTCTCCTTTAGGGGAAGTATAATATTCTGCCTATTTTAATATCCCCCAAAATATTTCATTATCTGGGGGGAGGGCTTCCCACAAGAGTATGGCAAATGATTAATGGTACCTATTGTGTTGATATAAAAACAACAGGAAATTGTCATATTTCAGATAGATACATAAATAAAGCAGACAGAAAAACATAGAAATAAGACTCAGGGAAGGAATCTTCTGTTAGATTTATATCAAAATGTGCTCCAAAAATATTCTTTTCTTGACATTCATATCAAAAAATTTTATGTTCTAGGCTACATTTATTTGGGTTTAGTCAGGCTGTCATTCCCAAGCAACTCCCTTGCCTGGGCATGCACAGGCTATCTGGCTTTGGGGCATTTGGGTCTTAATCAATCCCATTCCTGGTATAGCCATAGACGCTCTTGCCCCTCCTTCTCCATTTCATGCTTTTGAGGCCTGGATGCACTTCCCAGAAAGTTAGGAAGAAAGGAACAAAAAGGCGGGAGGGCATGCAAGTTGGATAAGGCCAGGAGGAGGGCTGCTTGCTCTGCTGTTTGATCTATGATTTCATGTTCTCATTCCACATTTTTTTAAAATGTTAAAGGTAGGGGAAGGGCAAAGACTGCAAAAGGCTAGAGCGATGGCACTTGTGCTAATGGATGCAGCAGTTGGAATAGGCCATGGCTATTTTAGGATTGCAGCAGGAGATGGACCCCAGAGGCTGATCAAAGTCCAACAAATTCCTAGCCAGGTCATAGCTCCCAAAACAGATACTTCCACTTTCTTCTCGTTTCCATTTTAAACTGATAAGAACAGAGACTACATTTTTGTTGTAGAGACACTCAGGACTGTGCCAGATGTGAAGCTAAATTCTTGTTAAGAAGCCAATTGCCTTCCATTTGATTAATAACTGTGTGTGGTGATTTTTAATAGGGGCTATTAATCTACACTGTTGGTCCTGCAATCCAAAATACAATTAGTCCATGTTGTTATCAATTAAAGAAAGTTGAATGCTTTAATGGTCTCTGCATCTTTAATTATCTCTTTTAGCTTGATTGATTACGGTAATTGACTTTCCAGTCTGACTGTATCAATTGTGGTTTCTTCATTATGATTCCTAATCATAGAACAGAGTAAAAGGTTTGGAAGGGACTCTGGAAGTCTTCTACTCCAACTCCCTATTTGAATAGGAGAATTCTGGATAAAAAGTTGTCCAATTTCTTCTTTAAAATCTTCAGTGATAGAACACCCACAACTTCTGGAGGCAAGCTTTTCCACTGATTAATTCTTCTGTCAGGAAATTTCTCCTTAATTCTAAGTTGGATCTAAGTTAAGCTTCCATCCATTACTTCTTGTCTTGCCCTCAGGTGCTTTGGAGAATAGATTGCGCCCTCTTCTTTTCTTCTCAAACATTGGAACACTGCTATCATGTTACCCCTAGTCTTTCTCTTCATTAGACTAGTATACCAAGTTCCTGCAATTGTTCATCATATGTTTCAGCCTCTAGCCCCCTGAATCATCTTTGTTGCTCTTCTCTGCACTCTTTCCAGAGCCTCAGAATCTTTTTTCTATTGTGGTCACCAGAACTGGATGCAGTATTTCAAGTGTGGCCTCACTAGTGCGATATAAAATAGCAATAGCACTTAGACTTATATACTGTTTCACAGTGCTTTACAGCCCTCTCTAAGTGGTTTACAGAGTCAGCTTATTGCCCCCAATAATTTGGCTCCTCATTTTACTGACCTTGGAAGGGTGGAAGGCTGAGTCGGTGCTATCACTTCATGAGAACTTGAAATTATCCTTCTATTGATGCAGCCTATGGCTGCATTGCCTTTTTTGTCAACTGTGGCACACTGCCCGGTCATACTTGTGGTGGTCTGCTAGGACACCTAGATCATTGCACTGATGATGTTACTTCGTTTGGGTAATGAAACATCTGCAAAAAAACAACCAAGCTCAGAGAGCACCAAGGAATCTTCATTTCAACCCTGAGCTATAAATATTCTCCTATATCCCTTTCACAGTTACTGCTGTTGAACCAGATACCACCCATTCTATACCTGTGCATTTGTTTTTTCTTGCCTAAGTGCGAAAGCTTACTTTTCTCACCACTAAATTGCATTTTGTTGGGTAGGGCCCAGAATTCAAGTCTGTCAAGGTCCTTCTGAATCTTGAATCTATCTTCTAAAGCATTGGATATTCTCTCCAGGTTGGTGTTGTCTGCAAATTTGATGAGTTTGACATTTGTAATTTGTGCTTTTAACCTTACTTCAGCTGAAAGCTTTTCTAAAGCCTTTTGTTAACTTAGAATTTGTTGTCAGGGCTTCTATTAGTGCTTGCCATTTTGGAAGTATAGGCTTGGGGATCTCCCAACATTAGCCTGATAATGTCTGGGAAATCCAGATTACCACTAGATGATGGCAAAGTTTTAGATATTTCCCTAACCTTATGCTGCCAGGTACAATAAAGGTATGCTGCCCAACTATTTTGCTAGATTATCCTGTTTCAGAGAGTCAGACCATCAGAGTTCAGTTTCTTATGACTCTGATTAGGTAGGTCTCTCCTGGCATGAAAGTGTCGCACCCACAGTCCACCTGGCCCTGTTGTTTCCAGAATTCCAGGCTAGAATTTAGGAAACGGAGTTTTAATCCTGCTTTAGGCATAAAAGCCAGTCAGATGATCTTGGACCAGCCACTATTTTATTTTATTTATTTTTATTACATTTATATCCCGCCCTTCTCCGAAGACTCAGGGTGGCTTACAAGCTTAGCAGTAGCCTTCATTCTATGTATATGCCTGCTTGTTAGGGCTTTCACACACACCCCAAGCGGCATTATTACAAAGTCAACTTAATTGCCCCCAACAATCTGGGTCCTCATTTTACCTACCTCGGAAGGATGGAAGGCTGAGTCAACCTTGAGCCTGGTGGGATGTGAACCTGCACTAATTGCAGGCAGCTGGTGTTACTTAAGGAGGCATTAGCCTACTGCAATCCACCTCACAGGATTGTTGTGTGCAAAATAGGAAATATTCACCACTTTTGAGTTATTTATAAAATAATTATTTATAAAAATAATTAAAGTGGAATAAAAAAAAATCCAAAAAACTGCTGGGATCCTATGCCATGGCAGATTCTGGGGGATTCATTCAGCAAAGCCTAAAATATCAGCTGATTCTGTATAGGCCAAAACACAAAGTGCAAAATGGTATTATTTAGAAAGCAAGTATTTTGCTTTTAGTTTGGCTGTTTAAAAAGTGATGTCAATCCTGTACAGCTTCTTTCAGTTTTTATTCTCTGGCTGGTGTTGGCTTTGATGTTGTCTGTCATTTTGGTGACCATGTTTCCTTTCAGCTCTGACCATTCTGAGCAGAACTTCCTCTTCTAGTGAGTTTGTTTGTGTAACACGGCTGAAATAGTAAGGTAGAATTTTGTGATTTTGCCTTTCACCAATATGTCTGGTTTTATACCTTCCAGAAGTTCCTTGTTTGTCATCTTTGCATCCAAGGAATGTGCAGGTGCCTCCTCCAACACCACAGCTCAAATGAATCGATTTTCCTCCTGCCATTTAAAAAACACTTCAGGGCAAAAGCAAAATCATATCAAATGAGAATTGCTCAAAGGTTATTTATTTGACTTTGATCATGTCTTTCAGCTGTGTGGGCATTCACTGTCTTTGGTTGTAAGGCTTTACTACCTCATGAGTCTTAACTGTGTCCCTCAGCATGGAAATCATGGTTCTTTATGGGTTTGTTTTACTTAGGAACAAGAATATATGTAAGCCCACCTTGTTACCAGGGATGACTGCCCAATACATTGATGAGATTCATTACATCCTTCAAAAGAATATTATGCAGGAGTATCTAACTACTAAGACTCTCATATCTGTAATCTTTCATTAAGCGAAACAGTGCATCATAGTGCAAAATCTTTTGAACCAGAATACCTCAGGTGGACCAACTTACAGAACGTGTTCATCAGTGGATCCATAACTCCAGTGGAACTGAAATTTGCCAAATTGTATAAAACATTTTCTAACAAAAATATCATAAAAGAGTTAATGACATGATGGAAATGTCATAAAACATATCCTCTGGTCAACTTGTTCAACCCCTGATGTTGGCTATTCAACTTTCAAGGCACACACATCTCTGTAAATCTCTCTGAATTCAAATTCTATTTGAATTGAATCTGTAGATGGGCAAAGGAAAGGAAGAAATTACAATCACAATTATTGAAAGTTTGAATGATGACTATTGTGAGAACAGCCAGACAATATTTGATTTTAATATTGTACTTGCTGGTTGGAGGACATGTCCTCCTTTGCTGGACATTTGGTAACCCTACAGATGCCTTACCTGGAAAATAGCTGATCAGTGTTTTGCATGTGTTGATGGGCAAATTTGAATCTGTGTCCTTGAAAGCCATTTAACCTCCCCATAAAGCCCTTTTAGACAATTCCTATGTGTTAGATTCTTTAAAGTAGCTATAAACCTGGAAACTAGAATTGGGAAATTAGCTTACTGTAGTCCTCTGGGCTTGCCTATGGTGTGCCTGATCTTACCTATGTATCAAACACACGGACCTATATGTTTATCTGTTTCTTAAAGAGGTTAAAACAAAACGTATATGTGGGTAAAATGTTTAGTCTTGGATTCTATGTGCTTTGGCTGAGGCTAATTGTTATTAATATGACTGGCAGTAATGAATAAAGCCTCTGAAAAGGGGGATCTGGCACTCTACCTTGCATGGGCAAATACTCTTTTTCTTACAAAGGAATGTAAATTAAATTATTATTAAAAATAATCAGTATTCCCTCTTCCAGCAAAACCTCTAGAACATAAACTCCATTACTAAAGAAACATGTCTTAAGTTCACACAAACGGAATATTCAGAACAGACAACTCCCTAATTCACAGGAATATAAAAAAGGGGAAGAGGTCCAGCTCAATCAGACCTGCAAGATTCTGTTATCATTGCTGATCTCAATAAAAATAATCTTTGCCTTCCTGAGGAGTTGATTTCCTGATGCCGGGTCTGCTACCTAGCTGGTCTTGCCGCTGGGTTGCTGGGAGGACATCTGAGCTAACGTTTCTCTGGCTCTTTGGTTTTTGATTACCTCTTGCAGCAGATAAAATGCATGGCTCATGGTTGGAATTGGGATCTCACCACAATCTCCTTCACACCCCTCAGCTCTGCGGGATCCTCGATGGCCCCTGGTAAATGTTACCCTCTGCAGAATGCTCCTCAGGGTCCATCCATCCATCCTACACCCAGTGACCATCTGGGTTGAACCAGTTCCTCATCAAGTTCCAGCTCCTCCAGCCATTCCGCCTCATCTCAGGTGTGGCATGGCTGGGGGGGGGATTGCTCCCAGGGTCTCCAGAGTCTTCCCAGTCACTCCCAGGAGTTGACATCAAGTGCTCAGCCCTTCCCATGGTAGACTATGGTCTCTGGGTTGGCCAATAAAGCAGATCTTGCCTAATGTCAGATCTGCCTCCATTCAAATCCCAAGAAAGAAAAAAACCCAACTTCGTGGATTTAGAGAAGAGGTACTAAGAATGAGCTGATAGCAGGAAAAGCCAGTCAAGAACTGAGTAAAATCTGCATGAAAATTATACATTGAAAGTCACCCCAAATCCCTCCTTTTCTCATGGGAACATTTCACACCAGCTCACTTCCCCACCCCAAATGCCAACCCCCACCCCCCCTGTTTCTATGACAGCTGAGGGCCAGCAAGCTGCAAACTGCAAGCTGGAAATCTGGCTGACACCTGATCTGTAGGACTGACAAACCCTCAATAAGACAACCGTATGGGCAAGAGTTGTCTTACTATTGTGTATGTCCACATGCCAGGGTATCTCTGACCTCTGTCCATATTTCTCTGTTGGCTGTCATCGTCTCTCCTGTGAAGCTTTTCTGAAGGCAATGACCAGTAACATCTTTGCCTATTCAGCTTCTATTTGTGAATTTTTTTACCTGAGTACTTGTTAATGGTAACTTTTGCATGTTATGTTTTAAAATATTTTGATAGTTAAAATAGCTTATCACCAGCAACAGGTTTTAGGACATTGTGTTACTGGCAATACCTAGACTAGACATTATACAACATTCATTCATTCATTCATTCATTCATTCATTCATTCATTCATTCATTCATTCATTCATTTTCTTGCTCAGATTGAGTTTCCCAAAGTCAAAGTGAGAAAGGAGTGCATTATAATGGCTGAGTCAGAGTGTGGTAAAAATGATCATGAGAGTGGCTGTGATGCTATGATGGAAACTCCCCCCATTTTAAATGTGAGGCATAAAAATGGGCAGAACTTGCACCACAGCATCACAACCACTATCTTGATTTTATTTTTATCGTACCCTGTGGATATGCCTAACTGGGCCTCTGCCCAAGATTCTCTCATTCCCTGTTGAAAAGTTGAATAAGTGATGGCAGCACTTGTGGACTGCTGATCCCTACTTCACTTTCCTTTTTTTAGATTCGCAAGAGAAGTAAAGCGTGTCGTGGGGGCCTAAGGGAAAATGATGAACTTGTATCCATTAACGGAAAACCATGTGCTGGCCTTTCCCATGCCATCACCATGCAGATCATCGATTCTTCCAATAGCACCCTCAGCATTGTTGTTAAAAGGTAAGGGAAGCACTAGTGGGACTGAGTGAAAGACGGATTACTCAAACCATTTGGATAAATTGAGTATTTTTAACTGGAAGAGCACCATTAAATGTTTTTTGTAAAGTAATAATAGAACTGATTGTTCAGGTATTTGAATCCCACCACTGATTATACATATTTTGTTGAAACATTCATACCAGAATGAGATCTATGAGACTCCGATGCATTCAAGCATTCAGGTCTAGGGCATTTAGGCACTGACCTTTGGCCACACCCACTTTGCCCCAGCCACCCACCTCAGCTGATTTACAGTCAATTTTCCTCCTCCGATCACCTTCCCTCGGCCATTCTCCACAGCCTATGGGCCCCTGGCTCTTTGTCCCTGCCCAGTAGCCCTCATACCGTTTGTCCCAGGCCTTTGGCTACACAGGACAAATAGCACACAGACAATCAGGAGTACTGGGGGGATGACCAAGGGAGCTATGAGGGGGCAGCATGCAATACGATCGGTGGCAGGCTGGGGGAGAAAGAGAAAGAGGTGCGGTGGTGCACGGCTGCTGAGGTGAATGGTAATAATGTGAGGCTGGTGGCACTGTGGGGCGAAAGGAAATAGTGTGAGGCTGCAGGCATTGGGGGAAAGGCGATAGCATGTGTCTGCTGCTGTTGGGGGAAGGGAGATGTGGAAGGCTGCAGGCATTGGGGGAGAAAGGTGACGTTGGCAGGGGAAGGAAGACGGCTTGAGGCTGCAGGCATGGCGAGGACAAATGGTGATGGCACATGGCTGCTGGAGTCGGGTGAACAGTGACAGCATGAGGCTGGTGGCACTGCATGGGGGGAAGGGAGATGGCACGAGGCTGCTGACATTGGCGGGGAAGATGACGGCACAAGGGTCCAGGCATTGGGGCAGAGGAAGGTGACAGCACAAGGCTGCTGGCATTGGGGGGGAAGGGTGATGGTGTGTGGGGGGGGCAGCCAAACCTCCCATTTCCATCAGGCTGGCAGGATCAGGTGGAGCTTCTCATTTTGCCCACCACCACCCCGCTGTTGCCTCTGCACCTGAATTCCTGCCTGATGCTGAATGGGCAGTTCAGCTGCCCCCCCCACCTAGCATCATCACCCTTCCCCCCTGCAGCAGCACCAACCTCACACTGTCACCTTTCCCCCCAATACCAACAGCTGCGTGCCATCACCTTTCCCCAGTGGTGGGATTCAGCCAGTTCACACCACTTCGGCAGAACTAGTAGCTAATTTTTTGTTGCCCAGGCCCAGAATGGCCTTCTGGAAGTGGCATCCACACAGAGAACCGGTTGTTCACAAATTTGAATCCCACCACTGCCTTTCCCATGATTCCAGCAGCCACGCGCCATCACCTTTCCTCCCCATATCACCACCACCCTCGTGCCATCTCCCTTCCCCCACACCAGCAGCTGCATGCTGTCACCTTCCCCCTGCCAATGCCAGCAGCCTTGTACTGTCTCCGTTCCCCCCTACAGTGCCACCAGCCTTGCATCGTCACTGTTCATCCCCCACAACTCCAGCAGCCATGCACCACTATACCTCTTGCTCTCTCCCCCAGCCTGCCATGGATCGTAATGCATGCTGCCCCCTCACAACCCCCTTGGTCACCCCCCGTGCCATTGCTGCCCCCCCAATTGGCTGGGCTATTTGTCCTGTGCAGGCAAAGGCCCAGGTCAAACAGTGTCAGGGCGAATAGGCAGGAACAAAGGGCAAGAGGTGGCCAGCTAGCAAGTTCGAGTAGAGGTGGTAGAGCGTGCCCATCCCCAGCAAGCCAAAGGCCACCCTGAATAGGGAAAACCAGATCCCCATCGGCGCCATGGCCCCCCAGTCCCAGCTAGGATTGTGTGCCTCCCCCCATCTCTGCTGGGCCTGGGTGGCCATGACGTTGATGGGGATCTGGCTTTCCCCGCTTGGGGTGGCCTTTTGCCTGCAGGCTCTGGGTGTGCTCTATCACCTCTACATGGGGCTTCCTAGCCAACTGTTTCACCTTCTTTGTTCTGGGCGGGCCTGCATCTCTGGGTGGTGGCGTAATGGACCTGCGTGAGTGGCTGGAACCTGTGGTAGGTACCAAGGTGCGCAAGAGGAATGGGCTCCACCCACGGCCCAAGGGCAAGACCCTCAAGGGAGCTGAGGAGGTGACCAGTGGCAACCAGCTCTCCAACCAAAAAGAGATGGGATGGAGTAGGGTTAGGTCCGGCAGTCTGCATCACATGCTCCCCTGACTTTGTTGCTGCCGGTGCTGCTGCAGCACTGCTGCTGAAGGGCCAGCTTGGTATTCACAGCAGGCTACGCAGCCCCTGCTGCCGGATGTTGTCAGTCCCCGTGCGCTCACCGCCTCCTGTGTGCGTGCCTTGGGGGCAGCCGGGCTGGGCAAGGCAGGAGCCAGGGCGGCAAGGGCCAGTCCCTCGTCAACTCTCGGGCATCCCTGGGGGGCCAATGCCGCTTGCTTGCTCACTTGCTGCCCCGTGGCTTCCAAATGCCACGTGCTCACTACTCTGGTGAACTCTGCTGGGGCAACAGCACATGTGGCCACAGAGAAGGCTCTGAGTGCCGCCTCTGGCACGCGTGCCATAGGTTCACCACCACTGATCTATATCTATCTATCTATCTATCTATCTATCTATCTATCTATCTATCTATCTATCTATCTATCTATCTATCTATCTATCTATCTATCTATCTATCTTATCGATCTATCGATTTATCTATTCTTACAAATTAGTATGTCCCTGTCTGTGTTCTGTCTCCGCAAATTGTTAAAAATCTTTAAGATGAAGATATATTGCATAATCTAATAAATATCATGAACATTACTTTTAAAAATATTTGATAAAGTCCATGCTAAAAGCTCTTGTAGAAAGTTAGCAATCATAGGAAAAGGAGCCTTGCAGGTGGCCAAGTGACTAAGTAAGAAACAAATAGGGACAGAGAAGAGGTGTGGTGACATTCAAGCCAGCAGCTGCCAACGTAAAAATGGTACAGCAGGTGAGTATCAGAGGTTCCTAGCAGCAAAGCCAAGAAGAGCGATTCTATTTCAAACAAATTCTGCTCTAGCTACATTTTCTTTGTTGCCTCTTTCTCTCCCCCCCCCCCATATCCATGGAAGATCCATGGCAACATTACAAAGGTCTGTAAATCATGGTATGGCATGTTGCAATATTAGCTATGCTGGAAAGAGGAATTGAGCACAAAATTTCTATTGTTAAGTGAGACATTTGTTAAGTGAATTTTGCTCCATTTTATGACCTTTCTTGCCACCATTAAGTGAAACACTGCAGTTCATAAGTTAGTAACCCAGTTGTTAAGTGCATCTGGTTTCCCCATTGACTTTACTTGTCAGAAGGTCGCAAAAGAGGATCACATGACCCTGGGCCACTGCAATGGTCATAAATACGAACCAATTGCCAAGCATCTAAATTTTGATCACATGATCATGGGGATGCTGCAAAGGTCATAAGTCACATATTTCAGTGCCATTATAACTTTGAACAGTCACTAAATGAACTGTTGTAAGTTAAGGACTTCTGCCAACCTAGCAGTTCGAAAGCACGTAAAAATGCAAGTAGAAAAATAGGGACCACTACAGTGGGAAGGTAACAGCGTTCCGTGCGCCTTTGGCGTCTAGCCATGCCGGCCACATGACCACGGAGACGTCCTTGGACAAGCGCTGGATCTTTGGCTTTGAAACAGAGTTGAGCACCAGCCCCTAGAGTCAGAAACGACTAGCACGCATGTGCGGGGGAACCTTTACCTTAAGGACTACTTGTGCAATATTGCATGGAAGCTATGAAAAGCAAGAGAGAAGCTTTCCTGAATATAAAATGATAGAATTTGGAGGCCATCTTGGCCCACAGGTTTTGAGTACAGCACCAGTTCAGGGTAGGAATCTAAATGAAAGAATTCCAGACAGACGGCTACAGAATTCCCTCTTGAAGTAGAAAAGTTTATCCAAGCAAAGCGAAACCCATTGTCTTTCTGAGTAATTGAACTCTTATAAGCAGGAACATTTTCCTATCACTTGGAACTGCCTTTCTGCAATCCAAGCCTCACAAAACAATGGTTGGAAACTGACCAAAGAGAAGCAACCTGGAATTAAGGAGAAACTTCCTAACAGTGAGGACAAATAACCAGTGGAACAGCTTGCCTTTAGAAGTCGTGGGCATTCCATCACTGGAGATTATTAAAAAGAAGCTGGATAATCACCTGTCTGAGATGGTATAGGTTCTCCTGCTTGAGCAGAGGGCTGGACTAGAAGTCTCCAAGGTCCCTTCCAGCTTCTATTCTATTCTATTCTATTCTATTCTATTCTATTCTATTCTATTCTATTCTATTCTATTCTATTCTATTCTATTCTATTCTATTCTATTCTATTCTATTCTATTCTATTCTATTCTATTCTATTCTATTCTATTCTATTCTCTAGAATGAGAGAGTTCTGCTTTGACCTTCTCCTGTCTGATGTCCATCTGGCTTCTTTGAAGAGTACTAACATATTTTCCCAACAAGACTCTTCCAGTTCAAGACATTCACAGGATTTGCATGACCCCATAATGTGTGAGGCTTTCAGTAGTCTCTGCGCATAGAGATGATTAATATTGGAATTTAATCAGACCCAGTACTGCTGCAAAGGGGGAAATGGGTCAGTTTGCTGCATTGCCTCTCCATCTGAGGTTCTCCACTGGTGAGAATTGCATCCACTTCATTGCATGGCATCCACTCCCTGGGTTCTTCCCTTTTTTCCTCAAGTGAAGGCACCAGGCCATCTTCTAACTGCTCTGAGGGAGGGGGTAAGGCACTGGCTAATTACTGTTTTATTGCCCCATTAACCATCTGGAGGGAATGCTGGCCCATTTGGGGAGGAGAAAGATGTGGACGCTTCACACTCATGAAAATTTCATTTCATCATTCCATCAATGAACTTCTAAGATAGGGGTGTCAAACTGCTGGCCTGCGGGCCAGATGCATCATAGCAAAACCGCACCCACCCCATTGCCAGCAATGCCAAAAAAGTCATGATACATTACGACATGTCACATGACGTTGCGAGTTTGACACCTAAAAGAAAAAGTAGGGAAAGGCCCACCATTCACTATGGCAACAGGGAACTTAATACCCTCTTGTGCAGGGCTTTTCAACCGGTGGTACGGGTACCACTTGTGATACATTGGCACATGGCAGGTGGTACGCAATCATCCTAGCAGGGGAGGGAAATGAGCTGAACCAGCAGCAGCACCACACAAGCCTAAGCGAGCGACAGTTGGAACTGCAGGACTGTCAGGGCTCAGCAGAAGTGCCAGGATCAGTGCTGGGCTCCAACTGATTGGCGCTCCTTCTGATTGGCACTCCTTTAGGGATCAGCAGAAGCACCAGGATTAGCACCAGATTCCAGCTCTTTCTTTTGCAGGGAAGGGGATGGGAGGTGGGGTGAGGCTTCCACGTTCCTCAAATCTGGGGCAAAGTAAAGCAATGGGAACTGGAAGTTGCCAATTGCCTGGCCAACAGTGGCGGGCTCAGTTGCGCTGCGCTGGAAGCGCAAGGCAGAGGCGCCCTGAAAACAGACTGGAGGGAAAGCAGAGCAGTAGGGAAATCTGAAACCACCACCCCGAACCCCCCACACACCTCCAGACAGGCTTTTCCCCTCCTTTCTGAATGCCCTGATGGTCCCCTGTGACGGGCAAGGGGGGCAAGGAGAGGAGGGGGGCACCACCTGCTACAGGGGCTTCAACCTGTACTTCATTTTGGACAAGTAAGTGGCGGGGCGTCATGGCAGCTGTGTGGGATGAGGCTGGGCTGCATGGGGTGCTTTGTTTTGGGAAGGGGTTCAGGGGCCCTGGCAGTTTTTCAAAACTCCGCAGCAGTTTTTTCCCTTTGCTTTGGGTGCCAATTTGGACAAAAAATCCCTGGCGGATGCTGCGTTCCTTTTTCTTCCAGAGGAGATTGAAAGAAAACATTTAGCTCCTTCTCTGGTTTCTCTTTTTGCAACTTTGCTTTTTTTGTGGGGGGGGGGCGTTTAGCAAAGACCAGCTGTCAGCTGTGGCTTGTTTGGTTAGACCAGGGGTCGGCAACCTTAAACACTGAAAGAGCCATTTGGACCTGTTTCCCACAGAAAAGAAAACACTGGGAGCCACAAAACCCTTTTGACATCTAAAATGAAGATAACACTGCATATATTATTTTTTACCTTTATGCTATGCAGTGCTTTTTTTGTAAAAGAAAAAGGTGCCAGAACTCACATGTCATACAACCCGCCTTGCCTACTCTACAAGGTTCCATCCAAAAAAAGGTGCCGGAACTCCGTTCTGAGCGTTCTATGACAAAAAAAAGCCCTGATGCTATGTATAAAAAAACTATACTGTGCTGCATTTATGAAATCAATGAACTGCTACAAAGAAAACAAATTTTTATTTCTGCATGCAACAAAAGCATTTTGAACACCAAAAAAAATAGATGCTGGGTCGAAGGTTACTTTCAAATAAAATACTCAATGTCTATTTGAGTCCTCCTTGTATTTATGAAATAAAAAGCCGGTGCAAACTATAAAAACTACAAATAGAAAAATAGAAAAGAAAAAAATTGTGGGAGGGGAAAAAGAAAAGAATAGGAGAAAGAGGGGGAAAAATCTTTCTCCTTCATCCCAACAGGTAAAAACAATTTTAGTAGCTTATCTACCATCTTTAAATACAGCCTAATTATCCCCATATCTCATCTCTTAATTAAAAAAAATCAAAATATTTCATTAAACGTTCTTTACTAAAAGTCCAGTAAGGACAATCACATATATTCATATTCTCTCTCTCTCTCTCTCTCTCCCTCTCCTTCTCTCCCTCCCTTTCTCTCTCTCCCTCCCTCTCTCTCTCTCTCTCTCCCCCTCCCTCTCTCTCCCTCTTCCCTCTCTCTCTCTCTCTCCCTCCCTCCCTCTCCCTCCCCCTGTCTCTCCCTCCCTCTCTCTCTCTCCCCCCTCCGTCTCTCTCTCTCTCTCTCTCTCTCTCTCTCTCTCTCTCTCTCTCTCTCTGTGTGTGTGTCTCTGTGTCTGTGTCTGTGTCTGTGTCTCTGTGTCTCTGTCTCTGTCTCTGTCTCTGTCTCTCTCTCTCTCTCTCTCTGTGTCTCTCTCTCTCTCTCTCTGTCTCTCTCTCTCTCTCTCTCTCTCTCTCTGTCTCTCTCTCTCTCTCTCTCTCTCTCCCTCCCCGATCTTCTGCTCACCTGGCCAGCTGGCCTCAAGCTGTTCTCCAACAAGCTGACACACCGCAGACATTCTTAATGGGCTGGCTTTACACCGGCGCTCCTCTACTGCCCTTAAATATGAGCTAGCAGTGTAATGCAACAGTCAAAAAAGCCAATGCAGTCCTAAATTGCGTTAACAGAGGGATTGAATCAAGATCATGTGAGGTACTAATACCACTCTATAAAGCCTTAGTAAGAGCACAAATAGAATACTGCATCCAGTTTTGGTCACACCACACTATAAAAAAGATGTTGAACCTCTAGAAAGAGTGCAGAGAAGAGCAACAAAGATGATTAGGGGGCTGGAGGCTAAAACATATAAGGAATGATTGCAAGAACTGGGCATAGCAATAGCACTTAGACTTACCGTATATACCGCTTCACAGTGCTTTACAGTCCTCTCTAAGTGGTTTACAGAGCAGCATATTGCCCCCAACAATCTGGGTCCTCTAGAATAGCAGAGAAGGACCAGGGGTGACACAATAGCAGTGTTCCAATATTTGAGGAGCTGTCACGGAGAGGAGGGAGACAATTATTTATTTATTTATTTATTTAATTAAATTTTTATACCGCCCTTCTCCCGAAGGACTCAGGGCGGTGAACAGGGCATATCTTAAAACTACAAAAGTACAAAAGTTAAAAAAGAATTAAACAATCTGTTTTCCAAAACACCTGAATGCCAGACAAGGAACATTGGATGGAAACTGATCAAGGAGAGATTCAACCTAGATATAAGGAGAAATTTTTGGACAGTGAGAACAATCAACCAATGGAACAGCTTGCCTTCAGGAGTTGTGGGTGCTTCATCACTGGTCTCTGGCTTGAACAGGGGGTTGGACTAGACTGTTATTCTGAATTCTACTTAGGAATTCTTCCATATTTATTTCTATATATATTCTATATTTCAGATCCATTGGATGACACTGAGAAAATTTTGTGGTGGTAAAAATTATTTTTGTCATCATTATCAACACAAAATATATTTAGAAATTGATCCCAAACTGGATTCAGTTGAATTTGGCAAAATTCTACTTCAATTGCTACTTAAGCCATCTTTCTGCTTGCCTCATTAGTTCAGGTCTATAGAAAGGAATTGAATAGGCTTTTCTCATAGGGAGAAAGCAATTGAATATAAGGAAGAAGCTTGGAACACCAGATGTACAGCTATCATGTTTTTATTGCACAAGAATTCCTGGTGAGGCATTGCATAATAAATTGTCAAAGTCGTAGAGATTCTTGTTTTAATAGGACATTTATGCCCTTGAAAGCAACATGAACAAGGAAATGGTAACATACCTTTCTATTCCTACATTCCCACACTGCTTATGGTTTTTATATTACATTAATGTTCATGAAGCAATCTACAAAATATAGAGGCTCTGCTAAGTGACAAACCCATAGAGAAACAGTTGAATTTATATTTGACTATTAGTTGATTTTGTAGCCTTTTTCAGATTTACTTCGCAGATGAAAGTCCTCACCTGCTTTCTATGGATGGGCATCTTTTCTCAGGTCAAGGGACACATTTTTATAGTTGTATACAAGATATCACATTCAACTCGGGGAAACCCCAACCCCTCCCCCAATTTTCCCACTATCCCAACCCCACACCCTATCCCTTCATTTTCCTCCCCACCCTTATAAAAACCAATAAAATTTACATAAAAAAGATATCACATTCCAAGAAGTAGATGGGAGAGCATAAAGGTTGGTGGGAGAAATCAAAGTAAGTATATCTGTATTCATTTATTGTTAGATATCTTTAGTATATCTGACAGAATAGATAATAGTGTGTCGCACCCACACTGCTGCTTTGCCATGTTCTCCTCTCATGCTGAAGTCAGCAAGAAACAATTTTGTCTCACATCTTGTTAGCTCAACAGGATGCACCCAGAACATAGTTCAACTGTATTGCTGACCCAAATTACTTTAAAACACAGCATTCTGAGATCACTGATTGGTAGTGCCTCATCTGAAATGCCAATTCAGTCCAACGTGAGAAAAACCTCCTCCATGTGGCACCTATGAATCTATGGATTAATGAGTTGATTCTTGGACCTCACAATTGGTAGGTGGAAGCAACAAGTTAGAGATATTGTAAGGACCTGCCTCAACTAGATCTCCTAAGAAAGCAGAACTCTTGAAACAGGAATCTTTTTAAAAGTGATGGCAAGAGAGCAAAGCAAGGTCTGAAGATTTGGTGTGCATAAGAGTACATCAAAAGACAATTCAAAATTTCTCCCCCCACTGTCCAACCATCTGGTTGAAATCCAGCCAATCCACAGGTGCCAGAGTGTCTGGAGATTTAGTGCCTTTCTCAAGGTCTGTCTCGGTTTTGTTTCCCAATGGTCCCAGACTCCATTGTCTGGAGATAAGACAGATGTTTTCAGGTCACAGTCCTCTCACCCAGAGGGAGGGCACCTTGTACAGAGCAGAGCAAAGCAAATAACATTCCCCATACAAGCATCCTCCCCCAAGAACATGGCAAGTTCAAAAATACATAGGTAAAAGCAAGATAAGAGGATTGAAGGCAAATACATTTGAGGGGCTCTGACAGATATTAGTTGTCACTTTGTGGGAATAGTCTCACAGGCAACCAGCAGAATCATTTGGGAAAACACGTTTGCAAACATGGAACATGTCATTTCAAATCATCTCCCCTTTGTCCATCCACATGTCCTGCATTGTGCATACAGAGCATTGGGAGGCAGGAAAACACCAACACCTTCTTTGGGCTGCAGGTAGAGAATGAGGTGCAATGGAGTAAGATGCTAGAATGTCCTCTGGAATGGTTTGTGAGCCATCCTCAAGCTGGAGCAAGAAATAACTCTATGGGTTGGCCCTGTTTTAAAACACAAAACAAAACACTATACATTTAACTCAATCATTCAAGTTCTAATCATTCATCACTTATAGCTCTGGCTCAGTTTTAACTTATGGTGACATGGTCACCCAGCCCATCCAAATGGGCTGAACCAGGTCTCCCTGATTCTATAGTTAAGCCTTCCATTTCCACATGGATGCAGAACTTTACATTTATCCCTGCTGTACTCCATTCTTCTCATTTCAGTGCCTCAGACCTGTCTAGATATTTCTGAATCTTTTTGCTTTCATCTAAAGATATAGCCATAAAGGAACGCGGTGGCTCAGTGGGTTAGGACGCTGAGCTTGTCGATCAGAAGGTTGGCAGTTTGGCGGGTCGAATCCCGAGTGCCGCGTAACAGAGTGAGCGCCTGTTACTCATCCCAGCTTCTGCCAACCTAGCAGTTCGAAAGCACGTAAAAATGCAAGTAGAAAAATAGGGACCACTACGGTGGGAAGGTAACAGCGTTCCGTGCGCCTTTGGCGTCTAGTCATGCTGGCCACATGACCACGGAGACGTCCTCGGACAAGCGCTGGCTCTTCGGCTTTGTTCTGAACCAGCCCTCTTCTAGCAAACCCCTATTCAAAAGAAGAGACTGGAAAGCGTCCAAGGCTAAAAGGCTTCTGCCAAGATTTAATTACGCAGATAACAAAAACACTAGAGCTTGTCTTCTCAAGCGGAAAAGTTGCTTTCAGCAACCAGCCCCTCCCCAAACACTCCTTTTATAGAGAGCTCAGGGCGTGGTCTCCCTGTGCCTCCTCCCGAGGAGTCCCACATTCTTTCTTTGTTTGTTCCTGCTCGACTGCCTCCTGCGTCGGGCGTCCTTGAACAGGGCCAGCTGTGGGTCATCATCTTCCGCACTATCGGGCTCACGCAGCTGAGAAGAGGGCCCCGGCTGGGAACTCTGCCAAGCCTCCACGCCATCATCAACCGGTTCGTCTCCCACACGGTCCTCCTCCCCCTCATCTGAGTCATCCGACACGTCTGAGCCGGCTGCCGAAACCACAGGCTGGCCCTGAGTCACAACAGGCTTTGAAACGGAGATGAGCACCAGCCCCTAGAGTTGGAAACGACTAGCACGCATGTGCGGGGGAACCTTTACCTTTACCTTTTTAAAGATATAGCCACCCCTTTATGTATCTTGCAAATCTTTAAAATATCTCACCTAATAAATCAACTAAAACACTTTGAAGATACAACATACAGGAAAGAAGCAACCTGGAATTAAGAAGAAATTTACTAGCAGTGAGAACAATTAACCAGTGGAACAGCTTGTCTTCAGAAGTTGTGGGTGCTCCATCACTGGAGGCTTTTAAGAAGAGAACTGGACAGCCACTTGTCTGAAATAGTACAGGGTCTACTGCTTGAGTAGGGCATTGGACTAGAAGACTTCCAAGGTCCCTTCCAGCTCTATTCTTATTCTGATTCAGTGAAAATTACAGGAAGACATTGGAATGTTTTAGATACAGCAAACCCATCTGAGTGGTTTTTATTGTTTATCCCTTCCACCTGGTTAGCATGCTAACCATATGTATCTTTGAGAGATAGTGTATATACACACTTTGGTTTGCTGTGCCACAGATCCCTGACTGTTCCTTCTGTCAAGGTAAAAATCACCTTTGTAGAGGGCGACGGACCGTGCTTCAGAGAATGCATGATATGCTTGCAGGAAGGCAATAAAAACACGACGCATAATCTTACTAAATACCTTTTACTTACAAAAATATAAAAACTAAATATATATTATACAGAGCTAGCTGGGCTACATCCTAACGTAACAGTCAGTAACAGCAAAGTGAAGAAAACAATACAGATAACAACTCAGAACTTTCTCTAGACATGCGCAGTAAACAGACTGAAACCATAACATAGCTAGTCATATGGGATTCACTATGGTTACCAGATAAGTTATCACAACAGGTGCAGAGAACAGGGGAAATGTACAGTTAGAAATGAACTTTTCTGACGAACAAAAAAAAACGTGCAGTGACATTCCCCTTCTTTCGTCAGCAAAGTGAAGACTCAAGTAAGGCACATCTTCTCACGCAGATACTCATGCTGGGCTGTAGGAAGTGGTTTGTTCAGCATATCAGCAATTTGATCACGTGTAGGCACATACTGTAATGTCACAAAACCTTGTTTAACCAGTTGCCTTATGTTTTGATATCGGATGTCAATGTGTCTGGACCTTGAACCTGTAAAACGTGTTTCAGAAATATAAACCACAGATTCATTATCTTCCATCACTGTGATCGGTCGAATCGGATGTGTCCAGATATCTGTGACTAAAGCATCAAACCAGGTTAAAGAATTGCATGCATCAGACACACAAGCATACTCAGCTTCTGTAGAGGAACAAGAAACAAAATTCTGTTTATGCACATGCCAGTAAACAGGACATCCATTTAAAAACATCATGTAACCTGATGTACTTTTCCGTGACTTCTTATCACTCGCCCAATCTGAATCTGCAAAACAACATAACTCTGCATAGTCAGTATGTGTGGGTTCCAACAACAACTTCATGTCTTTGGTGTGTTTTAGATACCCCAATAACTTTTTAACACATGTCCAATGAAACTGTTTTGCCTTGCCTACGTGTCGTGATAAAAGATTAACACTAAGTGCAATGTCGGGTCTAGTCCAACTACTAATATACAGCAGCGACCCAATGACTGAGCGATATAGTGTTTGATCTTCGAACTCAGGACTTGGTTCATGTGCCAAAATGTGAAAATCAGTTTGCATGGGTATACTCACAGGCTTAGCGTCCTCCATGTTACAGTGATGTAACAGTTGTTCAATCTTCTCTTCTTGTGTGAGACTAAACCCCTTCTGAGTCTTGGCAATTTGAACACCTAAATAAGTGTTAATACATCCTAAACACTTCAATGTGAAAAACTTTTGTAAAGCTTTAGCAAAAACCTCACTCATCTGCTTATTTGGACCAATATAAACAATATCATCGACATAAACAAGAATTATCTCATACCTATTACCGGATCTTTTGGTAAACACGCATTCATCTGTTTCGGACTTAATAAAGCCCATTGAATTTAGTTTGTCAGAAAGACATAAGTACCACATTAAACCAGACTGTTTCAGACCATAAAGACTTTTGTGTAGAAACCAGGTATCCCCTTCTTGCTGTCTGAAACCTGGAGGACCTTTGACGTAGATGTCTTCATCAAGATCAGCGTGAAGATAAGCCGTTTCAACGTCGAACTGGAAAACTTCCAGGCCAAGGATAGTTGCAGTCGCTAATGCAATTTTCACACTTTCAGTCCGCACTGTGGGTGAGTATGTATTTGTATAGTCCTCAGGATAACGTTGAGCGAAACCCTGGGCTACGAGTCTGGCCTTGTACAACGACTCACCATTCGGCTTCTTTTTGATCCTGTAGACCCATCGAGTACCAATAACTTTCTTGTTTGCTGGAGGGCTTGCAGGCGTAAACACTTGAAGTTTCTTTAGACTGTCCATTTCAGCCTGCATTGCCTCAAACCATTTATCTTGTTCTGATTCAGGAAGATGTTTGATCTGTGTGAACTTCTCAGGTGGAAGTGTAACATTACAAATCAAAGGTACAGGTGTTTTTGTTACTTGCCACGAATACCGTTTTGGAGGGATTCCCTTTGTGGACCTCTTGGAACGTCTCGGGCCAGCCGTCCATTCTTCTTCTGTGTCGTCCTCGTCTTCATCGTCGCCAGCAGCAACATCGGCGGCTTGCAAAGACGGAACAGTAGGTTGAGAAGAACTCGTGGAAGGAACAATATCCTGTGAATCTTGATCATCAGGTTGCGTGGCATCAGCAACATCATCTCTAGGAAAATAAACTCCAGGATCGTTAGAATGAATCCTGGACCAGTCAGCATCTTCCTCAAAAGTAGCAGATTGTGAAACCACAATAACATGATGAGAGTCAATGTATTTGCTCCATTTTGAATTATCATCAATGCCCATAAATCTCATCCTTTTTGCTGCAGGACCCCCTTTCTTTCTTTGGGCTAAAGGAATATTGACCATAGCATATGAACCAAAAATATGGAGATGTGAGAGATCAGGCTTGTGTCCATACAACATGAAATAAGGGGTCTGATTTATCACACTACTCCAAGTACGGTTGATGATATGGTTAGCATATTTGATAGCTTCACCCCAGTATGGAAGACTGAGGTTAGCATCTTCAAGGAGGCAACGCATCATGGTTTGCAAAACCCCATTTCTGCGTTCTGCCACCCCATTTTCAGCTGGAGTATGAGGAGCAGATGTCTGATGTACTATCCCATTCTCACGCATCCAGTCCTGGAAACGCTGAGACATGAATTCAGCACCGCGATCACTCTGGATTCTGGCAATGTTGACCTCGAATTGGGTATAGACAAGACTAGCAAAGTCTTTAAAGATCTGAAAGGTCTCAGATTTTTCTTTCATAGGATATACATATCCATATCTAGAATAATTGTCAACGATTGTCAAGAAATATCTTTTACCACCAAGTGTTGGTGCAAAAGGACCAACTATGTCAGTGTGTACCAAATCAAAAATGCGTGTTGACAGGCGTGTAGCGTGTTTTGGAATTGCTGCTGCCTTGGATTTGGCTTTCTTGCAGACAGCACAGTCCAAGAACACCTTACACCCCTTTAGATCCAAACCTCTTGCGAACTCTGGCATCTTCTTCAGAACACGGAAACTGGCATGACCCAATCTTCTGTGCCACTTATGGATACACCTGGAATGCAAAGGTTTACCTGTTAGTGAATTCTCAACATTAGCATTTTTAGTAGGAACCTCAGGCTTGCTGTGAGCAACCTGTGTCTTTTTATCATTATTAGGAACCTTTGGAGTAGCAACAGGATCTCTCTCTGGGACGTCTCTCTCTGGGCCTGTGCTTTCCCTTTTTGGAGCTTGTATACTTGCCTGCTCTTGCTGCTTAGGCTTTGGTTTTAAGTAATAAACACCACCAATCAACATGGTTTCAGCAACAATATCTCCGTCTTTGACTATATAACTTGCTTTTTCAAGATGGTGGACCTGAAAATGAGAAAACCTAGACAAATGACTCTGACTAAGCAAATTACTACTGGCAGACGGAACATAGTAAACATTTGGAATGAGAGCACCGAGCTCTTCAATGTAGACAGTTCCTTTTCCCATGACCTGAACAGGATGATTGGAAAAAGAGTAAAGTTCACGAAGTTCAGGTTCAGGCTCGTGCATCTCAGTGTAAAGCTCTTTTCTGTAGGTAACATGTAATGCTGCTCCACTGTCCAAAGTCCAAAGAAGTCGTCTGTCGTACTCTGGTTGAGGCTGTGGATCGTTGGTCACAACCAATGTGACAAGTGGAGCTTGTGAATCACGCCTGGAACCACGACCACGACTTTGTCGTCTGCCTCTACCTCTGCCTCCTCTGGAATCTGTTCCTCTGGGCTGGTATGTGACGGGCGCTGGAACTCGTTGGGGACAATCCCGGGTGGCATGTCCCACACAATTGCAGATGTAGCATCTTGGCATTCTTGGAACGTAGGTCCTTCCACGGAAGGCACGCCTCGCTGAAGCTCTTGATGCAGGTGGTTCCCTTAAATGTGGCGCAGCTTGCATAAGTGCCTCTTCTTCGGCTAAGATCCTGCATACATGATCCACTGTGCGTTGAGCAATAGGCACTTGATTAATCTTGGAAATAGCATCTTTCCACTCATGATTCAAAGAATTGATGATAATGCTGATCATTTGAAAATCATCAATAGGATAGCCTTTTTCACCCAGTTCTTTTCTAATACCTTTCATTTTAGTCAAATGTGCTCCAATATGTTCACCAGGTTTTAATCTGGAACCATGGAACTCAGACAAAAGTAAACATGTAGACTCAATTGATGTAGGCCGATAACATGTCTCTAACTGAGTCCAAATTTGTTGGGCAGTTGCATCTTGTGAAAACGTGAGCTGCAATTCAATGTCCATTGACATCAATAATGTTGTGCATGCTCTATTATCCAAGTCCCATATGTCAGGAGTCCATGGCTGGGCAGGAGGATTAAACACCATCATGTGAGTACCTTCTCTGCGTAGCAAAAGTCCAACCTCACTGACCCATGCCCTGTAATTCTGTCCTGACCTCTTTAATTTTGAATCACCAGCCAGTGGTACAAGAAGGTGTTTGATGAGGAATATACAATTGAGGTACTGGCTGTGCAGGTTGTGCAATCCGACCATAACCTGCAGGGGGCACCAGTGGCGTCTGTGCCTGGACATGCGGCAGTTGCATTGAAGCTGCCGGTAGTCTTGGTGCTGGCTGTGACTGTCTTTGAGCTGCTATTCCACCCTGGCCAGCAGGAGGCGCTGGCGCTGGGGCTGGTGCATTAGCATAATCTGCAGATGACACTGGCCTTCGCATATGAGAACCCGGTGGCAATTGCATGTGGGTTAAATATGGCTGTGTTCTGCCAGGTAGAGGGGCTTGCATAGAAGCAATATTAACAGGAGAAGCAATAGTAACAGGAATCCTAGCACCATCAGGGGCTGGAGCCCCAGATAACGGCAGAAATCTTGTATCTCTGAGCAAAGACTCCTCCATAGACAATTGCGAGAGTGAGAGCTCCAATTCATGTCTTAATGCAGCTTCACCAGTAGATGGTGCTATAACATTTGCTTCAGGCATCACTGTGGCTCTGTATGTCCTTTGGGACAGCCCATAATCATGTGACATAGGAGCCTCCGGTTCCCATTCGTCTTGCATGACACTCAATGATGGGCGTGACTTTGGCTTTGGGGAAGAAGGAGGCAATATGGCTTCTCCTTGTGGGTGTGGCAATATGGCCGGTTCATGCTCATAATTCCTCTCATATTGCTGAACCATTGACACATATTCCTTTGCCTGCTGCAAACGCCTTTCAAAAACCCCAATTTGTTTACAGTAGCCTTGTATAGCCCTATCTCGCATAGTTTGCTTGGGGCTTGAAGGAGCAGAAGGAATTTTCTTCGGCTGAACTTTAGGTTTCGCTCCAAGCCTTTGAAATTCATCTTGAGCCCCTGGAGTGTGAACATTTCCAAAAGCAGCTGCCAGGGAGCTTGGAAAAGTAGAAAAAGGAGTGACTGACCTTGCATCGTAGATAGGAGCAGGTGCGTCTTCTCCAAGGCGTGTGGCCGAAGCTATCGGAGTCCTTAAGGTCGAAGGGAGATGCCCAACAGACAAGCTCCTGGCCTCCCGTTTCAGCCGTGGCTTCCTTCCTGACATGTTTCAGCAGTTAATCACCGCTGCCTCACTAGCACTAACTAACTGATAACAGCCGCAGAAACATGCATCTCCAAAAACATAAATCAAACCATCCTCTGCTACCAAAATGTCAAGGTAAAAATCACCTTTGTAGAGGGCGACGGACCGTGCTTCAGAGAATGCATGATATGCTTGCAGGAAGGCAATAAAAACACGACGCATAATCTTACTAAATACCTTTTACTTACAAAAATATAAAAACTAAATATATATTATACAGAGCTAGCTGGGCTACATCCTAACGTAACAGTCAGTAACAGCAAAGTGAAGAAAACAATACAGATAACAACTCAGAACTTTCTCTAGACATGCGCAGTAAACAGACTGAAACCATAACATAGCTAGTCATATGGGATTCACTATGGTTACCAGATAAGTTATCACAACAGGTGCAGAGAACAGGGGAAATGTACAGTTAGAAATGAACTTTTCTGACGAACAAAAAAAAACGTGCAGTGACACCTTCACCCATCACTACTCAGGTTCAGTTCATCCTGTTGTGAATGTTTTATTACAAGGTCACTTTGAGCAGTTCACATATGTGGTGTGTGTGCATGCGTGCGTGCATCTCACAGGTCGGGTAGTGAATACAACTCTTACGTGTATGGGAGGGTACCTTTTACTAGCACATTGCTTTCCCTCATCCAAGTAATTAATCAAGATGGACAGCAGAGGGCCCAGGGATTCATAGAAAAGGACCTCAAAATGAGGGCAGCTGGAGAACACAATCTAACCAACTCTGGAAAGTATCAAAGGTGGAATGTCAAAAGAGGGAATCCTTACACTTTCATCCCAGTGGCCAGTAGGATGAAAAGATACAAAAAAAGTAATGGATCAGAAGTGAATCTTGTAACCTACATACATAACTGACTAAAATTCTCTTCCTTTTCTGGTCTCTCCAGGGCAACAATCAGAGATCTGTCTGAGGCACGATTACTGCGCTCCCTTTCTCCTAAGCAAGCTGCCTCACTCGTTTCTCCACTAAACCGAGCCTCCCAGGAACACATTTCTGAAACAGGAGGGCCCCAAAATGCCCCAGAAGCTGAGCAACCCCAGCACCAGCGCTTGGAGAACATGACCTCCCCCCCAGACAGTGAAGCATACTACGCTGAGACAGACAGTGATGCCGACAACATCACCCAAGAAAAGCATCGGAGAGCTCGCAAGAAGACTCCCCGTTCCCCACCAGGGGGATCAAATAACAAAGTGGGTGAGCCACAGGATGAAGTCTCTGAGCAGAGTGGCTATGACAGCACACCTGAAGTGGTGGCACCAGGTGGAGAAGGAGAAGGCCTTGGTGGAGTGGCTAAGAGGGAGATTGTATTTCACACAGAAAACCTCACTGATGCACCTGTCTCAGAGAGTGAAGTTTTACTTCATCCATTCTTATCTGAAGAGACAGAGGCAGCCCCTGAAGCCATGCTCCTTCCTCATGCAACCAGGACAATTCGAGCAGAGCGGCACTTGATCCCCATGATAGGTCCTGTGGAGCACCCAGTCGATGAAGATCTGACTACCAGCTATGCAGAGAAAGCAAAGCAAGCTAGTAGGTCTTCTGCAGTGCTGTTTTTCCCCTATTAATACTTTTTTATAAAATTTCATTTTAGCTTGTATAGTTTCCATTTCCTGAACCATGGGTTCCTGGACCTATGGTTCAGGAAATGGAAACTCTACACTAGCTAAAATGAAATGTCTACCTATGGTTCAGCATAGAGCTTTGATTGCACTTTTGTGGCCACCTTGACTTTTTTAGCATAGTCTAGACCAGGGGTAGGCAACCTTGGCTCTTTTATGACTCATGGACTTCAGCTCCCAGGAACTCGTGGACTTCAACTCCCAGGCTCAGGAATTCTGGGAGTTGAAGTCCACGAGTCATAAAAGAGCCAAGGTTGCCTACCCCTGGTCTAGACTCTAGAACATAGAATAATAGGATTATAAGGTACTTTGGAAATCTTCTAGTTCAACTCCCTGTTCAAGCAGGAGCCCTATACCATTCCAAACAAACAAACGGCTGCTCAGTCTCTCTTGACCCAAATACAGCATTTTAATTAGATCATGAACATCTAATTATAATGTTGTGCTTTCTCTTCATGTGCAAGTCATGAACTTCCTTGTTAGCCTGCTGTTTAATTTGAGTACTATTCCAATCATAAAAAAGAGATGGAAGACAGAGAATAAAATTAAGGAGGATTAGGGAAATGCAGTTATTTTAAAATAATTCTAACGATATTTCAAAAATGTGAATTTGTTGGAAGCAATGTTTCAAGGAGCAGTGATAAATGTATCAGTGTATCAGAACAAAGGCTGGATTCAGATGACTAGGATTATATTCTTTTTGCTTAATTGCACTAAATAGAACAGAATAGAGCTGGAAGGGACCTTGGAGGTTGCTTCTCTCTCTGGTCAGTTTCCAACCATTGTTTCTTGTCCTGCCCTCTAAAGCTTTAGAGAATAGTTTGACCCCTTCTTCTTTGTGGCAGCCCCTCAGATACCGGAATACTGCTATCATATCGCCCGTTTCTTCTTTTCTTTAAACTAGCCAAACCCAAGTCCTGCAGCCGTTCTTCATATGTTTTATAGTCTCCAGGCCTTTGATAATTTTAGTTGCTCTTCTCTCAACATCTTTTTTGTGATATGGTGACCAAAATTGGTTGCAGTATTCCAGGTGTGGCCTTACTAGGGTTTTATAAAGTGGGCTGCCTAGAAAAGTAAGTGTCCTCCTAACCATACCCCAAAACTCCGAGTTTGTTGGTGATGTCCATTTTCCTCTATGAGTTGATGGCGACCTAACCCTAACCCTAAGTGGAATTTTCCTCCAATGGGATTTTCCCATGTATTTTACTAGGAAACACAGATAGGGCAACCTAGAAAAGTAAGTGCCCTCCTAAGCATACCCAAATACTCTGAGTTTGTTGGCGATGTCCATTTTGCTCTATGACTTCATGGTGACCTAACCCTAACCCTAAGTGGAATTTTCCTCAAAATGGGATTTTCCCATGTATTTTACCAGGAAACATAGATAGAGCAGCCTAGAAAAGTAAGTGCCCTCCTAACCATACCCAAGCACTCCGAGTTTGTTGGCTATGTCCATTTTGCTTTATGAGTTGATGGCGACCTAACCCTAACCCTAAGTGGAATTTTCCTCCAATGGGATTTTCCTATGTATTTTACCAGGAAACATAGATATGGCAGGCTAGAAAAGTAAGTGCCCTCCTAAGCATACCCAAGTATTCCGAGTTGGTTGGCGATATCCATCTTGCTCTCTGAGTTCATGGTGACCTAACCCTAACGCTAAGTCCATGGTGGCGAACCTATGGGACGCGTGCCACAGGTGGCATGCAGAGCCCTCTCTGTGGACACGCGCGCCATCGCCCCAGTCCTAAGCCTTCAGCTGGGTTTTATAAAACCTTTTCGCTTTAGGCTTCCACCGCCATGTGCAAAAAAAAAGGTTCAAGCAATCAATCAATTTCAACTTCTCACGGGGAAAAAAAAAGATCTCGCAATGTTGGAATAATTGATTGAATTTTTTACCACCATAGCCACACCCACCCAATGGTCCATGCCCACTTGCCACCCGACGATACATAAGTGGGTTTTGGGTCACAGTTTGGGCACTCGGTCTCTAAAAGGTTTGCCATCATTGACCTAGGAGCATGATTGAGAGTTTTCTAACTATTTGTTACCACCTGTTCTGCAAGCATACACATTCCCATTCACACACACATATCAGATCTAGCAAAAAGGAAGAAAAGTGAAAACAAGGGCAAAAACAGAGAATGCCCTTGTCTTTTACTTGCTAGGTCAATTCAAAGGAGATAAGAGATTCCAAAGTCCACTTTATACAGAAATCTTCCCACACCTTATTTCCATCCTACATTCTGTGGGTCATGATACCTCTGCTGATCCTTGCAAAAAGTATTTGTTCACACTTTGTTCTTTTCTTAAAGTCTTGTTTATCACTCCTGGCCTTGAGATCATGATAAATACTTTCTTTAGTTTGTTCCTATTTAACAGCTGTAAGCAGGGTGAGTTAATGGTTTAGTCTGTACAGCTTTCCTATCTTGCTAGCTTCCCCCCCACTTTTCTGGTTAGTTAGTAATACATATGGAGAATAGAGGAGAAAATTGTTGAAGGGCGGAGAAAACAAAGATACATAAAAAGAATGAATATCACTTGCCAATCTTCACAGAGACACACAAACACACACTACTACTACCACCACTGCCTGGATTCATTTCCTTAGGAGAAGTCAATTGAGATTTATGGAATTTTTCTATAAAAGATTTATTTATGTAAATAATCAATAGCTTATTTCTTTAGAGGAATATTTGCAAGGAAAGCAAGAAGCTGCTTTGGAAAAAAAACAGTGGTTGAGAATAGGAATGGAGGTGAAGTTAGAAGTTATACCGTCCCTAGACTATATAGTTTGTTAACTGCAAGTAAGGAAGATTTAAAGAGCAAATAAGGAAGTAAAAATGAAAATTTAAAAATCCAGGCTAATGTTAAATATTAAGAAGACTGAAGGAAGTGAACTCACAGCTGATTGCAAAGAAATGAAGGTAGTAGAAAGTTTTGAGTTTTTGGACAGTGAAGTAGATAAAAACAGACAGTATGCTGTAAAACTAGAGAGGATATGAACTCTAGAAGAAAGGCAGTGACAGAGAAAATAATCAGCTACAGTCAATGTTAAAGTGTTAAAGCAATGATCCTCTGAAAGCTGGTCATTAAGAAACAATGAAAGAAAGAAGATAAACACTTCTGGATTTGGACAGGGTTACTAAGGATTCAGTAACCCTGTCCAAATCCAGAAGTGTTGAAAGGCAGGGCTAGATGAATCAAAAGTTGGAATTAAGATTGCCGGAAGAAATATCAACAACCTAAGATACGCAGATGATACCACTCTAATGGCAGAAAGTGAAGAAGAACTAAAGAGCCTCTTGTTGCGGGTGAAGAAGGAGAGTGCAAAACTTGGGTTGAAACTTAACATTAAGAAAACCAAGATCATGGCATCTGGCCCTCTCAATTCCTGGCAAATAGATGGGGAAGAAATGGAGGTAGTGACAGATTTTATTTTCCTGGGCTCCAAGATCACTGCAGATGGGGACTGTAGCCAAGAAATTAAAAGACGCTTGCTCCTGGGGAGGAAAGCCATGGCAAATCTAGACAGCACACTAAAAAGCAGAGACATCACCCTGTCAACAAAAGTGCGTATAGTCAAGGCTATGGTCTTCCCAGTTGCAATGTATGGCAGTGAAAGTTGGACCATAAGAAAGGCTGAGCGCCAAAGAATTGAGGCCTTTGAACTCTGGTGCTGGAGAAGACTCCTGCGAGTCCCTTGGACTGCAAGGCGATCAAACCGGTCAGTCCTAGAGGAGATCAACCCTGACTGCTCTTTAGAAGGCCAGATCCTGAAGCTAAAACTCAAGTACTTTGGCCACCTAATGAGAAGGAAGGACTCACTGGAGAAGAGCCTAATGCTGGGAAAGATCGAGGGCAATAGAAGAAGGGGACGACAGAGAATGAGGTGGCTGGATGGAGTCACTGAAGCAGTAGGCGTGAGCTTAAATGGACTCCAGAAGATGGTAGAGGACAGGAAGGCCTGGAGGAATATTGTCCATAGGGTCGCGATGGGTCGGACACGACTTCGCAGCTAACAACAACAACAACAACAACTAAGGATTCAAGAATATTAAATAAAAGCTGATTTTTCTGTTTTGGTAATGATTAGCCAACAAAATGCTGTTTATTTTGAGCTCATTATATGAACAGATATTGGATTAGAAAAAAATAATGTGCTTGACAAGCTTCAGGGAAGTAAAAGATGAAGAATCCACTGGATAAAGTAGATAGAAGCATATTGGAAGGTTGTTAAAACAAAAAAATATATAGCCAGAAACAGATCAAATGTGAGTACTTGGGATCTTGACTCTGTGGCATCTAAATAACAATACACAGAAGTTGCATATAAGGTGAGGTCGGGGTTGGGGTTGGGATTTAGGTTAGGGTTAGGGTTAGGGTTAAGGTTGGGGTTGGGGTTTTTCCAAATAACATTCTCAATATTTAGCAAACAGCATAATGTCTGGGTTCATGTATTTAACAAACAATAATAGATAATAGTTAATTATCATAAACAATATATTAATTAATCACTCAATATTCTTCTTGCTAATATATATTCAAAATTACCGTACATATCACATTCCTTTCTCTCTAATTCGTCTTTCTAGCCATTGATAGAAATTATCCCATGTTCTAAAGTACACTGAGTCTTCTTTCTCTGTTATATTTAAAGGCAATCTATCCATTTCTGCACACTCTAGAATTTTCTTAATTAGTACTTCTTCAGCTGGTAAGTTTTCATTTTTCCAATGTTGGGCAAATACAATTCTTGCTGCCATTAGTACATGTAGTATTAAATATCTGCAATCTTTCTCATAATTGGCTCCTATTATTTCTAACAGGAATAATTCTGGTTTAAAGTCTATTTGTTTTTTAGTCATTTTCTCCAACCATAAATGTATTTTAACTCAGCTAGGCCACATTATTAATAGCTCAACAATTTTCTAGTATCCCATGAGATTTATATACAGTACGTTTAGGCAAACTATTCTGGATAAGCAAAAGCAACATTATGCAAAGCACAGAAAAAAGCAAGAAATAGTGAGCAAAAACATTTAAAAGGCAGGAAATAAGAGAAAATAAAATATAATTAAAATCAAGTTTACACCAAAAACATTCATTACCGCTGTCCATACTTTTCTGTTTTGCAAACTGTCTTCTTTCCACTGTGCTCATGTACTGATTCATACATTTTTTTTATTCTTGAAACTTCTTACCTTTTCTTTTTTGAAGATTCATCCATGACTTTCCTGATCATCTCCTTTATTTTTATTTATTTATTTTAATTCCATTTATATCCCGCCCTTCTCCGAAGACTCAGGGCAGCTTACAAGCTTAGCAGTAGCCTTCATTCTATGTATATGCCTGCTCATTAGGGCTTTCACACACACCCCAAGCGGCATTATTACAAAGTCAGCTTATTGCCCCCAACAATCTGGGTCCTCATTTTACCTACCTCAGAAGGATGGAAGGCTGAGTCAACCTTGAGCCTGGTGGGATGCGAACCTGCACTAATTGCAGGCAGCTGGTGTTACTTTAAGGAGGCATTAGCCCACTGCTCCACCAAGGCTCTTTACCTACTACTTTTCCTTCATGCATTTGTTTTGCAATTCAACCTACATTCTTTTTTTTCTGTATGACCAAATCACCCAACATACTGTACTTCACCAGGGTCCTTCTGTTTGCTATTCATTCTGCACTATCTATTGTTTTACTATATAGTTTTTATGTCTCCCATTCTCATGGCATTCAACTTTTACATGTTGTCTGAGAAGACTAACTTTCACTTCCAATTCATATAACAAAGTAGGCAGAAGTATTTTTTTTCTGTTGACAAAAAAATCATATTTGACAGACCACATATTACCGCTGTATTCCTATCAGTGTTAACATGCCATTTTCCCATCAGATTTCAGGGTAACCAATGATGGCAAGGATTGCAGGCACAAAGCCAGCTGGCCGTCTTTTTGTCAAATTTCAGAACCAACTGTTTAAAACAACTGGCTAAGTCATTCCTCTCCCTTTAGGACAAAAGGATGACATTTTCCATTCTTAACATATGTTTAGGCATGTTCCATTCACAGTATATTGCTACATTGGCAGGGTGGGGGAATGGAGTTGAGGGAATCAAATTATTTCTAATTCTTTTACCTTTGTTTGTATTGTGTGCAGAAGTAACCCAATGGAGCACAAGGCAAGAAACCCTACACTTATCATACAGATTGGATTTATACATGATTGGATATGATGTGGTCGGATAATTTATAGTTTGTGTGTTGCATGAATAGAACCAGCAAAGCAAGAGCCAGCATGTTTAGCAGTGAAGGTTTTAAAGTAAGATAAGAGATCGGTGTTGAAATGTATTCCCAGCTATGAAAGTTCTCTGAGGGAATCTGGAATAATCCCTCTATCTCAGCCCATGAGACAATGTGGGATAGAGCTGGACCAGGAGCATGGAGACTGAGATTTTAGTCCACTTTGGGTAATTTTGCACCAATCCTTTTCTCTCAGTCTGACTTATCTCCCCAAGATATTGGTGTCTGTGTGTGTTGGGGGGGGGAGGGAACAAGAGGAGGGCTGCTTTGAGCTCCTGGAAGAAATACAACTAGACATCTTTTTCCAATCAGAGATCTGCTGATGTTTGTGGAAATCTTTATAAAAATTATTTTTTTATAAAAAATATTTTCCAAATATTTTTGAAACATTAATCAGAGAGAAATCACTTAGGGAATGCAGAGTGTCCTTTCCTGATTGAAGGTTTCCAAGTAAAGACTGGACAAATGTCAACGTGGATACTTTGAAGAGAGATAGTCTATCTTAGCAAAGAAATGCATACTGTATATTACTTCCAAGTTGATGAGAAATGCTGAATTATTAAAACAGGCTTAAATTGTACTTCATAGTTTAAAAGTGATTAAAAAGAAATGAAAATGAGTTAAAATTAGACCCGAGTGATTTAATTTCCTGATAGCTTGCTAGGAGTTTCAGTTACTTTCAAGTGTGTCTATTTATCTCTTTTGAATAATGTGCAGCCATGACATGAATGCTGGGCAAGGCATGCTCAGCTGTTCTCTTCCATCTGATTGTCCTAGAGGGGTGAGCCATGTTCTGCATCATAACTTATTTTCATAAGTGGAGTCAGAACAGTGAGATGTACCTCAGAAAAGCAAGATATATCATATGTGGCATTTCTAAGGATACAGAAGAAGTACTGTATTCAGGACCATAGGGCAACCAAAAGCTGCAAGTTGATTTTAACATAACTATTCTATTGCCTGCTCCAAAAATGTTTTCTCTAAAAAACAAGCACCTAGAACCTATTATATAAATTAAAATTTGAATAGATAAGCAAATAACAGCCAACTCACAACTTATGTGTAAAACAAAAAAAATTCTAGGCTGATCTTCATAATAATATAATGAGCAAGGCAAAACTATTATTACCAACTCTGCACAAAAAGGCACGCAAGGTAGAGAAAAAGAAACATAAAAATTAAAAAAAACATTGAATTGCCAAAACAGTCTGTGTGTATGTATATGTCTGTGTGTGTGTGTGTGTGTGTGTGTGTGTGTAAATTTTTTAGATTGCTAACAAAGAATTAAAGGGAGACTGATTCTTTGTTAGCAATCTAAAAAATTTACACAAATATGAGCTGTCACTGTTGTGACTACTGCCTGTCGATGGCCTTCGGTTAGGCTGAAACAGGAAATAAAGATTTGTCCCATGTTTGGGGCCTAGCAAGGTAATCTAAATAGTTAACAAGCATTTAACATATATATACAGGGCTTTTTTTCTCATAGAACGCTCAGAACAGAGTTCCGGCACCTTTTTTGGATGGAACCTTGTAGGGTAGGCAAGGCGGGTTGTATGACATGTGCGAGTTCCGGCACCTTTTTCTTTTACAAAAAAAGCACTGTATATATACAGTATATATATATATATATATATATATATATATATATATATATATATATATATATATATATATATATATATATATATATACATATATATATATATATACATATATATATATATATATATATATATATATATATATATATATATATATATATATATATATATATATATATATATATATATATATATATATATATATATATATATATATATATATATATATATATATATACATACATACATACATACAGTATATATATAATCCCATTTATATCCCGCCTTTCTCCGAAGACTCAGGGCGGCTTACAATCTAAAGCACAAATCAATGTGCTTAGCAATAGCCTTCATTCTATGTATATGCCTGCTTATTAGGGCTTATTAGTATATTCAGTTTTAACCTAGAAATAGGTGCAGTTTGAGTAGGACCAGTTTGGATACCACATTTAAATTTTTGAGGACGTGTTATTGATACCAATATAAAATGGCTGCCACGATAAGTCTGCTAAATCACAAGCATAATGCAAAGACTGAAAAACAATTTGCAAAATAATTTGGGGGGCCTACAGTTTTCTGCTGTAAAGGGAACTCATTTCAGAGAAGGCAGTCCACTAAGGATAAATGGCCTTGCCCAAGATCCTGAATTTGTGTCAGAACTGAGACTGAATTTCACCCATATCCTTCTCTCCTTCAGGATCACGCAGTCCCTCTTCCCCTCCCTTCGTTACTTTCCCAGACATGATCTCCTGTTACAAGATGAGGAATTAAAAGCAGGGCTATCAGAGAAGTGAGAACATTTTCCTTCCGCTTTCCCACTCTGGACGTCTGCTGTTGGGGCCTGGAATGAGTTGCCTACGCAGCAGAACTGTCTTAGTTCATTCTCTATTGTCTCTTTTCACACCACAGTCACTGGTTTCTCCTCTCATTTTTGTCCCAGTTGACTTGTTGCTTTCCTGATTTTTACTCACCTCTGCTGATCTTTTGTCCTTTTTCTGTATTATACCGAGCTTCATATTTTGCTACCATGCATTATTGACAGAGCAAAGGAGGGAGCAGCAGATACTGTAGGAACATGCCCGAATGCATCCTGCAAGCCCACCTTAGGTCAGATCCAGTATAATCAAACCCATTTCATTTGCAACACATTTTAAATCTTTCACTTCTTGGCCTTTGGGCCAAGATCAACTGTAGTGTGTGTATGTATCCCTTTTCCTGAACAAGAAGCAGCCATTAGTTGGGAGGGCTTTCATTCAAATCAAGTACTTATTTTTGTGAAGAGATATGATCAATCGTAATGAGATTTAATTAAATATTTATTTGTATCTTCTACTTGTTAAAAAAAGTCACAATTTAGTAATAATATTGATAAAATGGTTAACAAATGACCAATCAAACATCACTAAAATCAGTAAAACCATAAGCAACATCATCCATCCCTTTAGTTCTGGCAGAGTTCATCACTATATATAAATCCACGGTGAACAGGCAGGTATTAGCCTGGCCTTTTGTGATGGGGCAGCATCATAGAGAAAGCCCAGACTGTGTGTTTAATGTATATCTTCTAATAAGGCCTCTTCAGCATCTAAGGATGTTAAAGAAAGAGGTAAAGATAGTCCTCAACTTACAACCACAAAGGAGACCAAAATTTATGTTGCTAAGTGAGAAATTTGTTAAGTGAGTTTTGTCCCATTTTCCGACTTTTCTTGCCGCATTTGTTAAGTGAATCACTGCAGTTGTTAAATTAGTAACATAGTTGTTAAGTGAATCTGGTTTCCCCATTGATTTTGCTTGTTAGAAGGTTGCAAAAGGGGATTGCATGACCACAGAACACTACAGCCATCATAAATCTGAGTCAGTTCTCAAGCATCTGAATGTAAATCATGTGACCATGGGCATGCTGCAATGGTCATAAGTGTGAAAAATGGTCATGTCACTTTTTCAGTGCCATTGTAACTTTGAAGGTCACTAAATGAATTAGTCAAGGACTACCTGTATTTCTTCAGATGCGTAGGTCAACATCATTACCTTGAGTGTGGCTTGGCATCCAATAGTTAACCAATGCAGTTCTCTCAAGATAGGGTTGCATGATTTTTGACAACTATCCCTGACAGTATCATGGCAGCCAAACTATATTTTTGATGACATTTTCAAGAGCAATCCTACATAAAACACATTGCAAAGATCCTAAAAAGTTATTACCAGCACTTGTTAGACTATTTCTGTGCAGGAATGCTACGGTGAGTACAACAGCAGAGCTAGAACAAAGCTGACACATCTGGACTTTCAATGAGATCAGAAAATACCCCCAAATTATCTACCTGCTCATTCAATCACAGAGCAAAAATAGATTGTCTTCTCTCCTAAATCAGAGAAACTTCTACATGCTGAGTCATCAGCATGCTAGTAGCATCTTGCCTCATATTGTGCACTGTTCCTTCCCAATAGCTTTCTATCTGTTTGAAATGAATGCGTACCCTAGTGAAAATCCATAAGATCTCATGGCATACTTGTAAATAGGATCAAGCAGAAATCACATTTTAATAAAATGAGCCTACAGGGTTATTTCAATAGCATAAAAAGCTATAGAGAAGTCTAGAATAATCAATAGGAGTGCAATTCCATGATCTCTCTTTGACAAAGGACATTTTTCTAAATTTGGGATTAAAGCTAGATTATATTTTAAAACTGAGCATGCATGGAATGTTACCTGCTATAAACACAGGAAAATTAAATAGGCTTTTCAAAATTATTTTTGGCTCAGTTCAATTTTTTTCCTTTATTTCTAAATTTGAGGAACCAGCCCAAAGTCCAAGAACTCCACTCACTTGGCCACCTTCACTGTTCCAACTATTTCATTCTGAAATGGCAAATGAAAATGTGGGAACTCTTACTCTAAGATTACCCTAAAAGATTTGGCTATTTTGATTACTGCAATCTTGCAAATGAGGAACTGTTTTCCAAATCCCAATAATTTCTGTCTACATTTATATAAACTGAAAGGGACGTGGTGGCTCAGTGGGTTAAGATGCTCAGCTTGTCGATCAGAAGATTGGCAGTTTGGTGGGTCGAATCCCAAGTGCCGCGTAGCAGAGTGAGCGCCAACCTAGCTTCTGCCAACCTAGCAGTTCGAAAGCACATAAAAAATGCAAGTAGAAAAATAGGGACCACTACGGTGGGAAGGTAACAGTGTTCCGTGTGCCTTTGGCATCTAGTCATGCTGGCCACATGACCACGGAGACGTCCTTGGACAAATGCTGGCTCTTCGGCTTTGAAACGGAGATGAGCACCGGCCCCTAGAGTTGGAAACGACTAGCACGCATGTGCAGGGGAACCTTTACCTTTACCTTTATATAAACTGAATTTGACCCTAAAATATATAACTTGTGTCCTCATATGCCGCATATCCAGGTACTTTCTCAGAACTTCTTCCTAATGCCACTCTGAACAGTAAATGTTGAGGCTGATCTCTCCCTCTGTCCTTCTGTCAAAAGAGGTCTTGCCAAGTACTAGAGCAGGGGTCCTCAACCTTGGCAACTTTAAGACTTGTGGACTTCAACTCCCAGAATTCTGGAAGTTGAAGTCTACAAGTCTTAAAGTTGCCAAGGTTGAGGACCCCTGTACTAGAGGATAGATATGAAACTTGGAGACAGGTATAGGGTGCTTTCTACATGTATCTGCTAAAGAGCGAAATGCTTAAATGCTTAAGCTGAAAATGGTCATAAAGAACTTTGCAGTATCTTATTTAGATGCCATATATATGAACCATTGGCCAAAACCAGCTCACATTTTTATGATTGTACAGTTACTCTACAGCTCTATGAACATGAGCAAATAAATACCAAATTATCTTGTTAGCATAAAATTCATTTTGATCCCATCATTTTTTTAGCCATTATGCCATTTATTAATATGTGGAAAGCATGCATACTGTATATTAGAAGGATTTGCATTGTATTTGTTTGTTGTTCAACTAATATGCACTCTCTTAGTCACACTAGACCAGGGCATTTCAACCAGTGATACGGGTACCACCTGTGGTACATTGGCCCCTGGCAGGCGGTATGTGACCATCCTAGAAAAGTGGTAGTGGGGGAGGGGAATGAGCTGAACAGGTGGCAGCACCGCACAAGCCTGAGCAAGAGATGGCTGCAGCCGCAGGGCTGTCAGAGCTCAGCAGAAGCTCCAGGATCAGTGCCAGGCTCCAGCTGGAGCTCGGTGCTGATCCTGGTGCTTCTGCTGAGCCCAGAAGAAGCGCCGATCAGCTGGAATGTTGCAGCAACTCCAGGGTCTTTTCAGATGCTTGGCAACTGATTCATATTTATTTATTTATTTATTTTATTTTTTCCGGCTTATATACCGCCCTATTCCCGTAGGACTCAGGGCGGTTTACAGGGCAATTAAAATCATACCATACAAAAGTTTAAAAAATTTAAAACAATTAATTAAATTTAAAGCCCAAAGTTTAAAAATTAAAACATTTAAAACCCAATTAAAAACCCTCAGTCTAGGCCCGACAGCCCAAAGAGCCAGGTTTTCAGGTCCCGGTGGAATGAGCGGAGGTCGGAGGCAGTCCTAAGTTCCATTGGAAGTTGGTTCCAAAGGGCAGGCGCACCCACAGAGAAGGCCCTCTCTCTGGGAGTCACCCACCGGCAATCCTTCACCGGCGGTACCCTAAGAAGGCCCTCCCTGTGGGAGCGCACAGGACGATGGGAAGTGGATGCCGGCAGCAGATGCTCCCTCAGATAATCCGGACCCTCAGATATTATAATGGTCACAGTGTCCCAGGTTCATGTGAAGTGACCAAAACCTGCTGCAACCACCCAGCAGACGGGGGGAATAAAAACCAATCCACCCTACCCCACCCCCGCTGCCAATCTTCAACAGAAATGCTCACAACAATTAAAACCTCTGACAGGAGAAAGAGTGCCGCCAGGTGGGCAGGCAGGTGTCTTGGGGGGCACTCGACTTGGGGGGCACTTTTTTCAGTGCCATTGTAACTTTGAACAGTCACTAAGCAAACTGTTGTAAGTAGAGGACTACCTGTATTTCATCACTTTTTTCCTTTTTGGGGGGGGTCATCAAGTTTTTGACACCTTGCTAGGCGACCGGTGGTACTTGGATGTTGCCTTATGCTAAAAGTGGTACAATGGGTGAAACGTTGAAAAGCCCTGGACTAGACAATAGAATATACATTGGTTAGCAAATATTCATGCTCTTCAGGTTGTAAAATACCCACAATTTCATATTTTTCAGCATCATTCCAAACACACTGACTAGTCAATGAGCAAAATTATTTGTTGGTCACTATGCATATTCTTTTTTAAAATATTTTATTTATTTTTAACAATTACAATCTTTAGTGCTTAGTAAATAATGTGTTGTCTGGGTTCACATATTTAACATTAACTTCTTCAATATAAATCAGTTCAATACTGGACAATCCAGTGTTTTTTCCCTGATCCTCCTTTCTTCCCCAATTGTTTTCTTTTTCCCAACACTACGCAAATACAATTCTTGCTACTATTAATACATACAAAATTGTATATAAACATCCTGATCATATTTTCTAGTGTTATACAAATAACAATAATATCAGTTTATAAACTCTTTTCTAACCAATTTATATTTCAAATGTATTTGCAATTAAAATCTCCTTATTAAATCAATATCCTGTTTTTCACGTTCTTATTTAAGTTTAATTTCCCATCAGTATTCGGAATATCTTTGTCAGTTATAGTTTTCTCAAGATTAGTTACATTTATGTAGCTAAGGGTTTCATGTATACAAGCCATCCATGTATTTTCATATTTCCCATATCAAAAAAGGTGCTATTCTAATTATAAATCATATCTTTCTTATTATAAAAGTCTAATTATATCTAAGGATTATCCATTCTTTTAGTCATATTCAAACAAATATTTAATCATAAATATTTGACTCTGGTAAGTCAAATCTTTTCTTTTTTAAGTCTAACTCTAGCTTTCTTCCTTTGCCAAATAGCTTTCCAGGCCAAGGCAATTAAAATCACCAAATAATATTTTCTTTATTTTTGTGAAAATTGCTTGGAATGAGGAAGACAATTTATTTAAGGTATTTTTGAGGGGGAATTCTGTCCATTTACATTCCTTTAGCAACTCCCACTTTCCTTCTCTCTCAGCTTCTCTTTTCATTTTTTGTCTCCCAATTTCTGGAATTTCCCCTAACAGCTCTATAGTCCATTTTTTAAAATCTTTCTTGTCCTCAAGTGTATTTTGCAGATCTAGGGGGTAAAGTGCCTTTTCCATTTTCATTATTATAGCTGGGTCTTGCAAGGTTTTATTTGTGGCAGTTTGTATTTCCCTTCTTTTATATCTTCCGTCTTTGAATCAATTTCCTCTGATTCATTTTCTGTTTTCTGGGTTATTTGTTCATACTTTTAGTCGTTGTCTGGGAACTTTCTAGTTGTAGATTTAAATTAGAGATTTTCTCTTTTATGTTAACTAAATTGTTTTTATTCTCATCATAGTTTCTTTTTGGGTCTTCTTTATGTGAAGCAATTGTCTGGTGAATTAATTGTACCATAGAATATGCTTCCTTCTGAAAAGCATTGGGTTTTTTTGAGGCATCACTCCTGCAGAGCCTTGATAAACCTGGCTGGGGGCTTCAAATGGAGGTGCTGGGTATGTTTTCCTACCACTTTTGTCTGGGTATGAGGCCTCCATTTTGTTTTCCCCCTCCAGATATTCTGTCAGAACTTTTGTGCTTTCCAAATACAAGTCTTATCTAATATCACCAATCTTGATGGCAATAGAAGTTTCATCTAGTTTTTCTGGTCTTTATGTATAGCCTTTATAATCCAATAGGTTCCATGATATGAGTCCAGCACTAAAAGCAATGTTTTTTAATAGTCCTTCTGCTTAGCATCAGTCCTTGCAGTTGTAGTGCTATTCTCTAATCCATCACTAGATGTCATTCTATATCCATTTTCCAGTCTCAAAACAGAAGGTTGATTTCTTATATTTCACCCCCAAATTTTTCCAAAGAGAAAATTTTAACAGTTATCTCAGTTCTCAAATTTATCAAAGCTGTAACTTTATATTGTTTCTACTTCAGTATTATGTATTTCTGTCCCCGATAAAAAAAATTAAAATGCCGCTTCCGTTTTTCTGGAAGGGTGGGGCTACAGTCCCCTTCCTTCTCACATTTGGAGGTTTTTATCTTCTTGGGAGCCTTTTCTAGGAAATTCAGTTGTAAAATAGTAAAGAAAGGATCAATATTCTCACCCAGTTCCAAACATGCTGTTTACAATCTGCCAGTTAGTGCTTTGTTTCTTCGGTTGTCAGTAGCTGGAGGCTGGCCACAGGGATGTAGCCAGTTTTTCCCATGCTGGTTTGGAGGACTTTCCTCAGATCGAACAAAAAGACCACCATCTCTCTGTGATCAGTGAGGCACCTCTTGTTCTTCATTGCGTCTTTGGGGCGACTTTAGGCCCATTTAGGGCCCCCAGCAGGGCGAAATCGTGTGCGGAAAGCAGAGCTCTGCCCTCCAGTGTCCGTATCGCTACAACATCAAACTGGAAGTCCAATGATCCCTTCATTTTAATGATGGAATATTCATTTTCTGTCTGCACTGAGCATTCTAGGTGCCTGAACCTTTTCTCAAGACAATATAAGAGAAATTGGGTAACAGAATAGGCTATTGGTGTTCATGATGTTTTGTCTCATAGAAGGCCTCCCAAGTAAATCAGATAAGAAGCACAACTAGATGAGTTAATTGTACACTACTGCTAGGCTAGATTAACATAATCTTTCAAGTTTGATGGAACAAATTTCCCATTACCACTTTAAACCAAGTGATCAATTAGGACAGATCCTTTCTAAGTTTCTTTTTTTTTTGACCGTTAATCCACTGGGAGCTCCTCTTTCTCGTGTCTGTTTTTTTCCCTAGACAGCACTTTTTCCCCTCACCCCACAAAGTTATCCACACAGTCCATTTCACTCTGCTACTGGCTGCCAGAGTAGGGTATTTGTTGAGGCTGCTAGGTGGTGATCAAAATCATATTTGATTCATCTTGAAATATTTTCAAGATGACCTTCATCAAAAATAAAACAAGTGGAAAGTTGTGTAATTTAAGATAAAAAAATCCAGGGAAATTTTACTAGATTTCACTAGTTTTCACTAGATTACAGCAGATTTTGACTCCAAATAGTATGGAAGGACTAGGAGATTTATTGCTGGACCATCCTATCAGTGAACCTATTGGGCTGTGAGTTCCGTGTTCAGACACCAATTATTAAAAATCCACCTGAATAGAGATGATTGGCAGTGTAACAGTCAGATCCAGCAAATTGAATGGCAACAATGCATAGAATGGTCCATCACTGCACATTTTAAAGGAATGTAAAGAAAAATCTCTAACATCATATTGCCTTAGTTGCTGACACGCCACCTGTTTTTTACATTTCTTCTGTTGGAATGGGGATGGACAAACCTCCAGTAATTTTTTTTCTATATCTCCATCAGTTCACAAAGTATTTAAGGTAGGGTCACGTCAGGAAACAGACACCCAGTTTATTCAGATTGTTACTTATTATTATAGATTTTAGAGTTTACTGAGTCCTGAGAAAGACAAAAGGATGAGAAACTCAAAGTAATCCCACTTTGATTTTGTTAAGGCAGATTTTAATTATATTAAGTATAAGATGGTGGAGGGAGAAAATCTGACATGCTTTCAGGATTGATGTCATCCCTTGAAGGTAAGCCATTCAACAAATAGACAAGGCAACAATTCAAATAATTTTTTTAGGTGGAAAGTAGAATCAGAGAATCTTAAAACCCTGTCTGAGTTTCCATCTTCCCCATCTTATACGAAATAGAATCAAGGCAGTTTTACTTTGAGTTTCTTTCTCACACTTTCCAGGACTGAGTTGCTTTTCCTCCTTTAATGGTTAATAATAATAATAATAATAATAATAATAATAATAATAATAATAATAATAATAATAATAATAATAATGATGGTGATGATGATGATGATGATGATGATGATGATGATGTTGGAGGTCATCTAGTCCAACCCCCTGCTCAGGCAGGAAACCCTACACCATTTCAGGCAAATGGTTATCCAGTCTCTTCTTAAAAACTTCCAGTGTTGGAGCATTCACCACTTCTGGAGGCAGGTTGTTCCACTGGTTAATTGTTCTGTCAGGAAGTTTCTCCTTAGTTCTAGGTTGCTTCTCTCCTTGACTAGTTTCCATCCATTGCTTCTTGTCCTGCTTTCAGGTGCTTTGGAGAATAGCTTGACTCCCGCTTCTTTGTGGCCAAAGTCACCTTTACCAAAGTCACCTCTACTTTGATTTACACATAGTTATATCCCAACAATTAGTGATGTAAATAACTGGCACAATAATTTACTGCCATTCCTGATTACAGAACCTTGTCTTATTTTTATGTGCCAATTCAAATTAGAACAGGGAAATTTTTAAAAAAACACAGTTATGAAGGCAAAGAGAATTATGATATTCATGACAAGACTGGCTTCTTTGTGATTCAGAATAGCACAATATTTAATGTTTGGTTATGGACATTGATATGGATCTTAAAGAACAAAGGTATAGAAGGGAAATTTTATTTCCCCTTAATGATGCACTTAAAATGTTATTAGTTTTCCTATGTTAGCCACATTTTGGATTTGAATAGGACAAGTCTGTGAACAACAATAGTGTGCCATATTGTATAACCTGTTGCAAAAACTCAGTTTGTGAAAATACTTTGATTCAAATGCTGATTAAGATTACAAGTTGAATGTTTTTTTGGGGGGGGCGGTAGGAGCTGCACATTGTGTGTTAGGTAAATTACATTGGATGCCTTTATTCTATTCAGAAGTGTGAAAACTTGTTGTGAGAAACATTCTGTCTTATTTTAACCCCAGCTATGAGAGGAGGATGGGAAGTTGAGCAAGTGTTTGACAGTTGACAATGTCCATCACCCTGTTTAGTGATGATGCCTGGGGGATAAAAATAGTGAGAGTGACCTCATGGCTTTTAGCAGCAATACAGAAGAGACAAAAGAGTGGCTTTAAAAGGCCAGCAGAGTTGCAGTCAAAGGACCTGGACTCTTAAGGTTTTGATTCTGCTCCAGAAGGGAGCCACTCTAGTCCTTCTGTCTCTCTTTATGGAGAGCTGGGAGTTAAAAACAGTACTTGGCATGCCCTGCTCTCCAGGACTGGATGCTACTATCAAGCATTTGGACCAACCATATGCAGGTACCCATTTCCTTTGTGTCCTGAACTTAGCAAGATTCTTCTCTTTCTGTATTTTTTTCATAGGGATATTTGCTAGAAGAAGGAAACTGAATTAGGGGAAAAAACCCTCTTTTTATTTTAATTAGGAGAAAGTAAGATGAACAGAACCAACAATGGGTTGGAAGCTACTTTGAACCAATGTATTGTGCAATTCATAGTTTCTTTTAAGAGAACAATGATTTATCATGACAATATTACAGCTATTTCCACCACTGATACTGTTTTCAAATGGCTGCTCTGTGAAAATAATGCTGAAGTGTCTGAATCATTATTTTGACCTTATGTAATAGAAAAAGTTGGCTTTGCTAGAAATGCTACACCGTTCTCCTTTCCACCCTATTCCCTGCTTTCCATGATGCTGAGAGCTCTTATTATTATTAGCATTTGATTATTTTATAGCATCTACTAGTCATCCAACCACTGCTGTGCCATTCTGAGACTGCTAAGGAGAGGTTTTGCATCGTCTCATCAAAGTACATTTTGTTTACTGTCAGTACATTGTAATCTCTGTGCTGAGCTTGCAGTCAGCATTAAGACAATTTTAAAAATCAGAGTTACAATGCAGGAAGCACAGCTCACTGGAAACCTCCATAGTACTGTACTCACCTACTGAGGAAGGTGGATAATTCGTATTTGATAGGCATATTTTAATAATTTAATAGGAGTATTTCTAGTTAGACCAGAAGATCTCCAAAGTCCCTTCCAACCCTATTATTCTATGCTCTCTGTTCTAATTGGGAATATGGAGTATTATTAGTACTTTTTCTGCCTCCATTCCTATGGATTCTTATGTCACTTTCCTTGACCCTCAATCTGCTTAATAGCGGAACTGATAACATTCCAGTATCAACATTTATCTAAGAGAGTGGAGATGCCAGGAATGTTGGATAGACCCTTCAAATCTTAGCAAATTCCAAAAGATTTCTGAGCTGAGAGCCTGCAATTTCATTGACTTAGAATGAAATACATTTAATTATATAAAGAACCTTGAAACAAAATCCTGTGTTTTCAACCAAGGCTTACTTTTTTTACGCTACATAAATTACCATTTTATTTGAGAAATAATATAAATACAGGAGAAGGAGCTGCCTTTCCCCCCAGGGCTTCTTCATAAGTGATACTAAAAAGATTGTTTCCGCCTTTTTTTGTAAAAATTAAGGAAAGTACCCAGGAAGGACATACCGGTACATTTCACATTTAAAACATATAAAAACAGAATCTTGATGTATTGACTGAAACCAAAAAAATCCATTGAGAGATTATTATTTTTTTGCTATTATTTTAAATTGATTCTGATATTTTTTGCAAATTCTACAGAGCTGATTGACTTGATAGAAACTGACAAAAGTTCTTTTCTTCTTTATGACCCCAGGTGGCATTTATTTTTGTTCTTCCTGCCTTAGATAATTATTTATTAGATTTGTATAGCTACTTGTCTCTCACATGTGATTCTGGGTGGCTCACAACTTAAAACAACAGCAGAATCTATAAAAACACAGCAGCATTCAACTATCCTCAAAAATTCAATAAAGCAAAGTCACAGTGAGGCAGTGAATATAAGCCATACAGCCATTGCCAAGGCTTACCTCTCCTGCAAGACCTCCAGGCACAATGGCACAGCCATGTCTTCAGGTCCTTCCTAAAGGGAGAAATGTGGGCATCAGTCTAAGCTCCAGGTGGGAAAGGTGGGTGTCATGACAGAACAGACTCTCCTCCTGGGCCCTGTCAAATGACATTCCTTTGTGGAGGGGGATTCACAACATGCCTTTTCTGCCAGATCTGAAGGAATGGGTAGTCATGATTGGGAAGATGTGGTCCCTCAAATAATCCACCCCATGTCATGTAGGGCTTATAGGTCATTGCTAGCACTTTGAATTGTACACAGAAGCATACTGGTAGCCAGTGCAATACAGCAGAGGTAAAACATGTTGCTTGAGAAGGACACATAATTTTTCAAGCTGCAGTTTCTGTATTCTCTTCGGGGCAGCCCCATATAGAGCATATTACAATAATCAGATTGTTATCTGCTGACCTCTCTCCAGATGTGATGGGGAGAGTGAGTGACAGAAAAAATGGAGGAAGAAGTGGACAAAGACCTGAACCTGTGGGTATTTTAAATTTTGAATGTGTTGTGCCTTTATACAGAAAATGCAACAATAAAACAACAGTTGGCTTACAGAAAGCCTGACAGTGCAACTAGGAGCTAATTGAGCTAAATCTTTTCTTTTTGATGTATTAGGACTCTATTTTCCCTTGTAAGTGTCTTCCCTATATATGGTATATCTCGCCTGATGGATCTTGATGTTATAAAGTCTAATAATTTCTGTGTATATAAAATAGCTACTAGGAATTTACTAGCTTGAATTTTGTTGGGCCACGTCGAAGTTTCAGTTGCTCTATCATAAAGGGTCTCAGGAACTTATTGCCAAAGATTTCTTTTCCTCTATCAAAGTATTATGACGTTTTTGCATTCCTTTGTTAGAAGAATGTCTAATGCAGCCTTGAAGATTATTCATATGTGAGCCAAGCACATTTCTTGTCATCAGTAAGGCTCTTTTGCCTTACAGATTATACAAAATTGTGCATCCATGTAGATTTTTTTAATATAGAATCCTGACTGTGCTTTTTGTTGTTGTTCCTTGCAGAGCTTAATCGTGGTGAGAGCATGCAAGAAAAAAACATGAAGGAAGCCAAAACCAAATGCAGAACCATTGCATCCCTGTTGACCGATGCCCCTAATCCCCACTCCAAGGGAGTTCTGATGTTTAAAAAACGCAGGCAGAGAGCTAAGAAATATACCCTAGTCAGTTTTGGGAGTGTGGAAGAAGACCGCAGTTATGATGAAGAGGATGGAGTCTTCCCAACCAGTGAGTCAGAATTTGATGAAGAAGGCTTCTCTGATGTTCGAAGTTTAACCAACCACTCAGATGGAGGAAACACCTACCTTGACATTGAGAAGCCCAAAGGTCATCCTACACAAGAGCAGGCCCAGCTACAGCAAGGGCTGAGTGAAGCCTCAGGGAGAGGAGCACAATTATTTGAGCAGCAGAGGCAGAAAACTGGGAAGCAGATGTTGGAAAATACATCTGTCCAGAAACCAGAGGCAGAGGTCCCAAATTCAACCATACAACCTACACACAGCATGATTGGTACTGAAGCACCAATGCCATGGAAGGCAGAAAAGACTTCCCTAAGTGTCCATTTAGAATCGGCACCAATTTCTAGTGAGCTGCCACCACCTAATCCTGCTCAGCTCCAGTCTCCATCTGTTATCTTTGGAGAGGGAGCCCAGATTTCTTCAAATACCTCAGGCATCTTCAATAGGTCTGCTCGGCCTTTCATTCCTGGCTTTTCTGGGCAACGTCCTATAACTTCATCTGTTGTGTTTAGACCCTTAGTGCTAAAAAAAAGTAGTGAGAGGGCAGGTGATCAGAGAATGGCTGCTCCTCCTGTTTCCCCTATTTCTTCAGGCACAGCCCTTCCTGCCCCTCCACCATCAGTGCAACCTAAAGGCACAGCAAGCACATCTGTGTCTCTGTATATCCCAACTGCACCATCATCAGTACAGTCAGCAGCAGGTGCAAAATCAGCAGAAGCTAAATCACTTTCCAGAGCAGGTAGAACCTCCACTGCTTCCATATTTCTCTCATCCTCTTCTAGACCAGCTGTGGATGCAGTCACAGCTACATCTACCCCATTATCTTCTCCACAAACCCAGGGTTTTGCATCTTCTACTTCATATGTTAGTCCAGTTCCACAGCTCCTCAATCAGCCACCAATCCAGCCATTCACCAGTAATGTTTCTGCTATTCCACGACCTGCTTCTGAGCCTTTGGCCTCCAGGGAGCAGAGGGTTGCAGTTCCAGCTCCCAGAACAGGTATCTTGCAGGAGGCCCGCCGCCGAAGCAGTAAGAAGCCCATGTTCAAATCTGTAGAAGAGAAGAAAAAGAATTCCCCAAATCCAGAGTTGTTATCTCTTGTACAGAATCTGGATGAAAAACCCAAAGGGGACCATCAAGGAGCAGGATTTGAGTCAGGCCCTGAAGAAGATGTTCTCAGTCTGGGAGCAGAAGCCTGCAATTTTATGCAGTTCTCAGGCCGGAAGTTCAAGACCCCACCTCCAGTGGCGCCTAAGCCTCAGCAGTCAAGTGCCCCTAATGGAATGGTGAATGGCTCCTCTCCTGCACATGACCTGTCTCATTTGAAGGGGAAAGGGGCAGAGCTTTTTGCTAAGCGACAGAGTCGAATGGATAAGTTTGTGGTGGAGGCTGTACCAACATCAAAGCCGAGAACTCCATCTCCTGCACCTTCTCTTCCCTCTTCCTGGAAGTATTCACCAAATATTCGTGCCCCACCTCCCATAGCTTACAACCCATTGCATTCCCCATTTTACCCATTGGCAGCTAGCAAGTCCCAGGCCACAAAGGCAGAGAGCAAAGTTAAAAAAGCACCAAGTCACAAATCAGGGATCCAAGTCATTGACTTCCTCAGACATCAACCATACCAACTAAATTCTGCCATGTTCTGTTTTGGGGAGACTCCAAACACTGGTGTCCAGGCCCCTACAAGTCCAACACTTCAACAGTCCAGCTTGTCTTTCACACCGGCCAAGCAAGCCCCTGTGAAAACAACCAGGACCTATGAAATACGCCGTTTTTCCACCCCAGTCCCAATGCAAACCTCAAGTGGTATGGCTCCTACAGTGTTAGTTCCTCGTTCTGCCACCACATTGGATGAACCAGTTTGGAGATCAGAAGTGATCTCTACTTCTGTGCCTGCATCCCCAGGGCCATATCAGGGAGTTCTCCTCCAATATCAAAGTTCTCCTGAACTCAGCGAGACGGACAGAGGAGCTTCCTCAAGCCGGCCCACATCATCCCTCAATTTTCAGGTAGCTAGACCCAGGTTTTCGGCATCCCAAACTGGAATGCAGGCACATATTTGGAGACCAGGATCTGGTCACCAATGAAAAAAAGTTTTTTTATGTTTGTTTTAACACCTTCAATTTTGTAAGTGAGATTAGTTTCAGCTCACTGCTAATTGTGCCCTGGATTGCAAACTTACATTTGTTTCTGTGCAGTGTGCAAAATGGCCATAGGCACAAGCCAGATGTTTAAGCTAAATACTTGTCTTTGTGGTTGCCTTCTATTTAAACCTAATTCCTATAAATCAGATCGGTGAAGCCAAACTGGAGGCAAACCATCTTTGTTCCTAAACCCCGATCCTTCAGTTTTTTGGGTCTGAAATTCTTCAACAGGATTCAACAGGGTCGGGGTGGTTATTTTTTTGGGGGGGGTGGGGGGGGTCTGGTTTGGAGCAGGAAAATAAAATAGTGAAGCTAGAAAGCTTTTTCATTTACATGGCAGATGGCTCAGACTCGTCCTAAGCAACAGGAAGCAGTCCAAACATTATGAATAAATTTTAACCTCTGCTCAATTGACAGCCTGCCTGAATCTAAAGCCAAAGGTGGACAAAGAAATAAAATTGCCAGGAGTGGGTTTTTTTCCCCTTTGTAGGGAAAGCATTGGGTAGATATTCATTCCCTCATTGTCCCCACATTTTGCCCTTGGATTAGCATTCTGAGACAAATAGGGGACTCCAGTCTGCTTTGCAATGTGTGCCTCTGAATCAGTCTTGACTTCTGGCAGCTGCCTGGACAAGATTTTTTTTTTACAAAGCTTTTCAGAAGTGGCTTATTATTACCTGCTTCTTAGGGATGGCCCAAGGTCACCCAGTTGGCTTCAGGCCTAAAGCAGGACTAGAAATCAAGTCCATGCTGTTTGATAATTCTGTTGCCAACATTTCTGGGTAAGATGTTGGACTGATGCCCAAATTCAAGGTCCTACTTAGCTCTGGACTTCCCTGGGTCAGTCATTATTTCTCGGGTTTCTCAAAGAGCTAGAAGAGTGACGAAATTAAATAAGGGCAAAACTCAATGTGTTCCATCATGAACTTGAAGAAATGTATGTATAAGTAAAACAGAACATTTGAAAGTCACTGATTCACACAAATGTATCTGCAACCTCAGCCTGTAATTAAATAGAACAGGAGCTAAAGACTAAATCCTTATTTCTCAGAGTCATAGCAGAAACTGTGGATGACTTTTAGGGCCAGGAAGAAAGACTGAAAGGGCTGGGAATGAAAAAGGCATAGAAATGCCTTCCAGGTTAAGAGGCTGTGGTTTAAATACAGCCAGAAGACCTTAGTCTCCTTATCTTCTTATGACTCGTTTTTCCTAACTGCAAGAAAGGTATAAATATTGAGAGAGTTTACTCATCACCTCTTTTCTTGGCAGCCATTTTCCATAAATCAGAATAATATTTTCTGGAGGCTCCTGAGAAAAAAAATAGAGGTTGAGAGAATTCAGAGGAGCAAAACATGAAGAGTTGACTACTGAATCTGCTAATATCAAAGATGGCATTCACCTCTTATTACAAGAGAGCAAGTAGAAGGAGGGAAGTATGAGCAAGTGTGTGAAAATTGATCAGGTAGGATTTGCATTCGTACCTAAGATGATTGATTTAATCATTAAGCCAAAACAGCAAAAGTCCTTTTATAGGCGCTTGCAATTTAATTAAAGATAGCAAGTGAGAAGAAGTTATTTTACAGCTACTTGAAATCTTTAAAAGTGCCTGGGTAGTGGTACTAGAAGCAAGATGATATTAATCCCAAGATTACTTTGTGTTCACTCAGTCACTTGGAAGTTCTGTGATGGGGATTATATTAAAAGTGAAGTGCAAAGGGAAAAACACTAAAAATATAATCTTGTCCTGGCTCCTCCTTTGCCAGCAATCATATCTAGATTCTTGAGAATTTGGTGTTCAAATACCCAAAATTCAGTCCAATTTTAAATTAGCCAATTTACAAAAAATTTACATGAGCTAAAGGATTGGACTGTGCAAATAATGTATTTTGTCTCAGATATCAAGATCTTTCCTAGGCTTGACATAAATCTGAACTGCAGTTTGTGAATTGGCTATCTGGCCACAGTTATTTATATTATTTTAACAGTTCATGTTGCATATGAATGGGAAAGGAATTACAGGGTGTCCTAGTTTATCTGGACCTTCATTCAGTGAATTTCAGACTTATATTTAGTAACATTTTAATTCAAACATCTTCCTCAAAACCAATTTTGCCTAAAATTGTCAAGGCAATTGTTGAAATGTATGCCATTAATGTAATCACATAAGTAACACTTTTATGAATTTTGCATCAATTTATATGTTTTGTGTAATTACACAAATCATGATGTAAAAAATTCAGTTATTTAATTCTTCAGACAATGTAAATTGATGCTAATGACATAAATTTGGATTTAAGGGACATTTGGATTTAATGGACTACACTTATAGAAGTCTGTTAAATAGCTTTATAGTTTTGTTTATGCAACATATTAAACTGGAAAGTTTGGTATTTGAACATATGCAAGCTGCCATGTAATTTGATTACAGCCTTTTAGCCCTTACCACCCTGTCCATTTTGGGTTTTCTATTGGGACTTCTAACAAACATGGCTACCAGTCCTGATTTCTGAGATTCCAGAGTAGGGTCACTTTCAGGTTCCATTGACACAGAGAGCCTGTGTTCAGAAAACTTGTATAAAGAGCTATAGACAATTAAGGACTTTGTACCTTAGCTTTCATGCAGAGACAAAGGGTCTGAAGAAAGCTGAAGAAATGCAGTTTAGGAAAACCTAATGCAACTGCAAAATCTACTTTTAAGAAAGAATCCTTGATGATGAGGCATCAAAAAGCCTTCCAGCTTTATTACGCTCCTTTAATACCAAATAATATTTTTAATAGGAAGGAGAATGTTGGTAGGATTTTAAATAGGGAGGATGGTGGAATGAATTCCAAAAGAAATAGTAATTAGCATAAATTAACCAAGAATTTGTACCATCCAAGACTGAGACAAATGGAGATTAAGACGAGGAGGCTTTGAGATCCAGTTTTTATAACCAAGTCCAAATTTTATAACCCAAGGTCAAGCATTGCTATGATTCAGCCTATTGCAACCTTTTGGATCTCATAGAATGAAGTGTGACCAGACTGAACACACCTCTCAGACCAGCCACAGCACGGGTGTCAAACTTGCTGCGTCATGTGACATGTCACGACATATTGCGACTTTTTTCACATTACCAGAGCTAGGATGGGTGCGGCCTCCACATGATGCAAACAGGCCACAGGCCAGCAGTTTGACACCCCTAAGCTACAGTGTTTGTTGTGGGTCTTGATAACTTTTCAGAACTGCTCAGAAATATAGATTTTCAGTACAAGTCTTATTAGGAAAGTGAAGGAGCCTACCATGGGAATACAGGAGCTGAGCCAACCCTTTCCTCCTTGTCTATTGAATTTTCTGTTAACTGGACAATAGATATGAAGTTGTGGTGGGAAATGCCACCAAAAGCCTCACCAGCGTAAAAGCAGTCTTCAGCTAAGCCTCTGGGAAAGGGACAATTACAAATCTTCCAAACTCTGATTGGAAAAGCACTCAAAAGTGAAATCTTTACCTGGAATGCAGAAAGACACTTTGGATGATCATTGCATCTTTCGGATCATCGCATTGGCTTTCTCCACAACAAACTCAAAGAATGACCTTTGCAAAAGTGCTGTATGTGACAACAGTGATGCTTCGCCTGCTTTTTGTGAGGATTGAACATTTCATGTTGAAGAAAGGAATCTGCCAGCTGGAAACTTTTTCCCCAGCTGTGCAAGGCTGAACTTCTGAAGTAAACAATAGAACCTACACTGTCATTCTAGAAGTTTGTTTTTATTTTATTTTTTTCTTTCATTTGAAACTGAAAGTCACTTTCCAAATGATTGTGCTGAGGAATAAATTTCTGATATGCACTTTAATTCTTCTCTACATTTGCCTTTTTCATTCTCATATTACAATTATGGTAGAAATAAAATGAGTACAGGTAATCTTTGACTTACAACCACAATTGAGCCCAAATTTCTGTTGCTAAGGGAGACATTTATTGAGTTTTGCCCCATTTTACAACCTTTCTTGCCACAGTTGTTAAGTGAATCACTGCAGTTGTTAAGTTAGTAACACCGCTGTTAAGTGAATCCGGCTTCCCCATTGACTTTGTTTGTCAGAGGTCGCAAAAGGTGATCACATGAATCCGGGACACTGCAACTGTCATAAATATGAGTCAGTTGTCAAGTGTTAGAATTTGGTCACATTATCAAGTTTCATTGTAACTTTGAACAGTCACTAAACAAACTGTTATACATTGAGGACTATCTGTACAGCCTTCAAAGTTAGTCATCTCACTTGCTAAACTGTGAATCTGACACGCATCTCTTTTCCATTCGGTCATCCTAATTCAGAACTAGCCCCTAGTTTGCATCTAATTTTGTAGATGCACAGATACTAGGTTCTTTGTTATAAGATCTATAATTTGGAGCACCACTCCAGTATTGGCATTGAAAGAAAGTTTGTGGAGCTATCTTATCTTATAAAACCATACATAAAAATGACAGTGATCTTCCAATGCTGCCTTCTTCCAATTTGTGGCTCTTCAAGCTCACTGTGAATCAAAGGAAGATCCTTAAACTCTTAGCAGTGATTCAAGTCAAGTCAAGTTAGAAAAACTCAAGGAATATCCAGTTAAAAATTCTACTATAAAATCTTCAGCTGCACATGAGCAAAACATAGCATGGGCTAACTATAATATAATATCAATCCTTAAAGTGTGAGGCTCATAGTCATTAAATACTAAAATGTAAGAGAGTGATAATGCAAAAGAGTTTGCTGCATTAATTGTGTAAAATAGCTATGATGGATTAATCACCTGTTTCTGACGAATCCCCAGTGCTGCTGTGCAGAATCTAGCCATCTGCTCTGTAATCACAATCTGTTTGTCCTTAAGCAGCCACTGGAGATAAGTAGTGTCGGAATGGCCAGGATACCTATTGATTATTGGCAAGATAAGTTTTTTTAAAAAAAATCTATAAAAAGAGCATTGAAGGAGTATGTGTCCAATGGTCTCTTTTCTCCAGAGCCACAGGGACAGAGTCTCTGTATTAATGGTGTCTTTTTATATTTGCTGTGCAGGAGTGCCATGGAAGCACATGGCACCATATAAATGCAAACGTTTTCAGATGGTTCACTATCTCCAACTGGTTAAAATAACTGGCAAGGGTAACAACATATCTAATAGAGTCTGAAGCCAGAAACAATGGAGCTTTCCCTAAATCTGCTTGCCTCTCTTTGTCCTCTACTCTTTGTCACAAAATTTGTTTTGCTTGGTTGTAGTCTAACTTGGGTATTGAGGCTGGAGAAAAGCCTAGTTTGGCAAGGTTGGACTTAACAGTCTTGATCCACGAAGAGAAGAATTTGTCTTGGAGGATTAATGGAGCAAAGACTTTTGGGGGAAAAAAATTAGCCAAAGATTTAAAGAAGCTATAGCTTTGACTATTATCAATCCTACCTCCAGGTGTAGAAGTGCATTTGAGAAATAATGCAATATCTGGAGAATTGTTCTAATAAATTTGGACTGAACTCTTTCCAGTAGTGTGAAACACAAAGCTAACAGTCTGAGCAAGGTTCTGTAAAGAAGCTGTGCTAGCGGCCTGAAAGAGTTTAATTATGGCAAGAACATAGTGTACTCCCTTTGTGTGGAAAAAATTGAGAATACTATTAGCTGATCTTTAGCCAGAGGCAACTACATATTCACCATGTGCTTTTCTTGAGCCGGTGGCATGCATGATCATACCTAAATACTTAAAGATGGTCACTTGCTTTATGTTATGACCATTAAGATACCATGAACAGGGTTTTGGCCTTTTTGCAAAGCCATAACTTTAGTTTTCTGGCAGTTTATGTCCAGCTTATTATAATTACAATAATGGACGAGGGTTCTCGGGACTCTTTTAAGAACTACAGGTGTCCTGGAGAAGATTGCAGCATCATCTGCATAGAGCAGCAGGGCGATGCTTCGATCATCTATTTTGGGAGTGGTAATTTGGTTTATTTAACCATTTTACCAGGTCATTAATATAGAAATTGAAAAGCAATTTGAGTTTGGACTACCTCAAGAGGACCTTTGTATATTACACCTAACCTTGTGGGATGTTTTAGTATGTAAGGCACATAGCAAATGGAGAAGGCTACGATCAATTGAAGCAGCTTCCAGCTTCTCCCATAGCTTAGTCCTGGTAACCAAATCAAAAGCTGCCTTGAGATCTATAAAGGCAGCATATAATGATATAGTTCTATTTGATACATATTTTTCAATCAAATGATGGAGGACTAAGCACTGATCTATTGCCTCTCTAAATTTGGCTTGCTCTTCAGCAATCAAGTTCTTAAAATTCAATCACTCCTTTAATTTATCTTAGAGGTATTTGGCATAGAGTTTAGCAGACTTATTGGTTTGTAATTAGCATCTCTCTTTTTTGGGTGTGTGTAAATATTTTATTGAAATTTTTTAACATGACATAAATCATTATAAAACAGAATGTTGTCTGGGTAATATTTATAAAACAGTCCTTAACAATTAAATTCTATAATCTATGCTTCATATGTTAATTTCACTTGATTTCCCCTTTCCCCAACATATCTTTCTTTGCAAAACATTAGATTAAGACAGTTCTGTTTGCTTAACAACAGTTAAATATATAGTTTCGGTACTCCTGTGTATTGTTTTAGTTGCCTTATCATAAATCCTGTCACCATATTTATTTCAGCTTATTTCTCCCCCCAAATTCTAAATACTTTTACAAGTGACAATCTTTTTTAGCACTTAACTGTATTTACATTGGTGGATTTCATTCTATTTTTTTTCCATGCAAGCCCTCTCATGCTTTTATAATTCCCAATCAAAAAGTAAAAAAGTAAAAAGAAACAATAACAACAACAACAAAAGAGAACAGCTTGTTTCTCCCTCCAAATTCTAGATGTTCTTACAAATTACAATCATTTCAACATTCAACTATATTTACATTAGTGAATTTAATTCTGTTTTTTCCATATAGACACTCTTATGCTTTTATATTTCTTAATAAACAAAAAAAAGAAAAAAGAGACAAAAACAAAAAAGTAGGCAGAGAAACAAAGAAGAGAAAAGAGGAAAAAAGACAAGAATACTAGACTACAAAAAATAACATATGAAAATATCTATTTCTCCTAATTTAGTATATATTTATTCCCTCAATTTCTCATTCTTTTTAACCTTAGCTAAGAATATATTTAATCTATTTAAACTTTAAGCATTCCCTTCAATAGTTCTAAT